>NC_056678.1:36611055-37273243 GCF_018350195.1 Panthera tigris
ACTTGGGGTGAATGAGAAGGGCCCAGAAAAGTTCATACAAGAGAAGCAAACCAAAAGCCTTGTCTCTTCTCTGCTTGGGTGTAGACACTCCCAACTAACTCACTTGTGCAGGAGCGCAGTCATTTCCTCCTGAAGATGACACAATTTACTGGACAGATTAAGATTAAGCCAACATCTAGGAACAAGAGTGGACATTATCTCAAGTTCCCTACATAATACCAAGGGTTTTTGCTGGTTGGGTTCTGTCTTTCTCAGACTTTTGACCTTTCAAGGCCAAGTCTATGGCTCTAGTCATGTTTCCCAGCACATGGTTATCTTTGCAGACACAAGCTGTAAGGACTCACAAAAGGATGGCCACACAGTATGGCAGGAGAACTTGCCCTGTAGTGGAGGTAAACTATTTTGCTCAAAAACTAGGCTTCTGGGGGTGCTTGGGTGGCTCCGTCAGTTAAGCGTCACATCGGCTCAGGTTGTGATCTCCCAGTTTGTGGGTTCTATGCCCCATGTCGGGCTCTGTGCTGACAACTCGGAGCCTGGAGCCTGGAGCTTGCTTCGGATTCTGTGTCTCCGTCTCTCTCTGCCCCTCCCCTGCTCACACTCTGTCTCTCAAAAATAAATAAATGTTAAAAAAAGAATTTAAAAACAACCATAACAAAACTAGACGTCTGTGGTTTTGAATTCTCTTTAGACTTTACTCCTAAGCTCTTATAACCCAGAGTTTTTTCTGGAGCAATGTGAAAAGTGGAAAGAGGAGAGGGATTGTTTGTATCTGTTAGCACCACATGCCTGAATGTTTGCCAGGCACCAAAACTAGCTTTTTCAAACTGAACTCATAGTCTTCCTGCACAAAACTGTTCTCTCCTCCTGTGTACCCCGTCACAGTTGAGGATCTCCCATCCACGCAACCATCTAATGTGGAATCCTCAGCCATCCTTATCACTCCTCTGCTGCTGCCCGGCCTTGCACAATCTAAGAGGGAGCCACTCTACCTCGAAAGTCTCCCTCAACCATTCTTCTCCTTCAATTCTCATTCCGTTGGTAAATTTAGACCTAGGTCATGGCTTGTCATGACTTATAAGATACACTCCTATTTTGTCTATCTCCATCTTCTCCCCCACCGTCACCGTGACCATCCATCACCCTGTAACCAGAACCAGATTAATAAAACACGGATCGGATCACATCATTCTACTGCTTAAACTCCTTCGGTGCCCCCCCACCCCCCACTGACAAGAAACTTAAGTTTCTTGTAAGATTAACCTACCTTATAGTTCTATCTCTTACCAACTTTAAAATCTTTTCCCAATTCAAACACACATTCTTGGACAATATCTTTGGTCACATGGGATTTCTTACCCTTGCCCCAAACTCTAAGGACTTTTATGTCCCTTTGCCCTTCTTATTTCAAATTGTTTTGTCCAAGCAGAATTTCCTGCTTCAAATATTTGCCTTCTCACCTTTCAAAGCATAATCACATGCTTCATTCCAATATTCCTCCAACTACACCCCAATAGAGTTCATTTATGACACTATCATAATCTGTATTTATATTGTATTATGAGCATTTGTTGAGCATTTGTGCATGTGTGTGTGTGTGTGTGTGTGTGTGTGTCCCCTTGCCTTCTCCCATCACCAGAACCTGAGCTCCAGATCCCAAACTTCGAATTCTCTTTGTATTTTTATTTCCTAGCTCAATAAAAGGTTCACAGTAGATGGTCCATAAATATTGTTGAATGAACAAACGGGCTAGTGAACCCCATTTGAGCAGGAATGACATTCAGTACAGCTAAGACAACACTGTGAAGATGTACAATATTATATTAGTTGTATGATAGTTGAAACTCAGGCACAGTGAACCAAAAAAGGCTAAGAAGACTGAAGATATTTAAAATTCCCTAGGAGGTTCAAATAAACAAAGGCTCCATATATAACAGTAGCTTGGTCTGGTAATGGGGTGGGGGGTGGGGGGCGGTGGGTCACAGAGAAAGCTAAATGAAAAGCTAAACTTGTGTAACGCTGCTTTTACTGACAGGCATATTTCTTTGAAAATCAGTTAAAAAATTCATCTAGTGACTGCTTCCTACCCGTCATATTGCTCTGCAACTAAATCACAGCCTCGGGTTACCGACTGCTAAAAAGTGTTTGGCAAACACAGTGGAATGAACATTAAACACACCCCTGTGTACAAGTAACACCCCTGAGAGCCCCGGACCCAGCTCCTCCTGACAGGGCTCTACGCACAGTTTTCTGTTTCTAGGTGTTTGGTTCCACATCGAGCTCATGTGTTTTTACAACCATTCAATTGTCACATCGAATCCAAATCAAAGTGACGACTGGTAACTGCCTGCAAGACTAGCACATCGCAGTTCCTCCTCTGTCTCGGGGTCTTTCCCATGAGACCCAACTGATTTAATTTGCTTCTTTTCCCCAAAAAGGCTGTGAAACAACTATTCCTTCGATCCAAAACCAGAGCTTCTGGCAAGGGAGGGAAGATACTATGAATGTTTGTATAGCTATAGAATGACTACAAATATACGTGTGGGTATCTTTTGCCTTTGATGTCCTACGAATGATCTCAGTCACAGACATTAAGAAGCAGAATAAATAGAGGAGGTATTTCATGCCACACTTTCTGACTCTAGACCTTAGGTGTTACATATATAGTCATTTTCACAGGACCTGGGAATAAGAAAATCTGACTTCCCTTTAGTACCTTGGTCTTTTTACAGAACTGAGTGGCACCAGCATTCTGGTTGGTTTTCATTCCAGGGTGGTTCCATCACTCTGAACACTTACCTCTTCTCTATCATTCACATCACAATTATTTCAATCCTTCCAGTTGGCAGATGACCTGGTCTCGGACATTTTCACCGCCGTCGGCTCAGTGACGTCAGCCTTGTTGTTGATCCTCTTTCTGGCGGTGGTCGCTTCCGTTATTGCCTCCAACAAAAGGGCAACTCAGGGAACCTACAGCCCCAGCCGTCAGGAAAAGGAAGGCTCTCGAGTGGAAATGTGGAGCATGATGCCACCCCCTGCAGTGGAGAGGCTGATTTAGGAGCATCTGTCTCCTCGAGAAAGAGATCTACACACTCGTGAACGTGATGACTGTATCTGAGCGTCTTTCCGACATACCTGAACATATCAATTTACAACTGGGGTCTCATTGAAACAGTGGGGAAGATTCCTCTGGCCTCCTTAAAGCCTTTCATGGTGGCTCAACCTGACATCATTGTTTTATTATATTAGCCAGTGACAGAGCAATGTTTTCGTGCCAGTGATCTCAGCCTCATAATTAGCAAAAGTATCTTCCAGAGCAGTGTCTTCTGGGAAAAGCTCCAGTCACTTAGTGTCTGGATAGTTAAGTGCCTATCACTTAAACTTTTTACCCCTTACATCCTGGGGACACCTTCCTTAGTTTGCTCATTAGCTGGAAACCGCATTTTTTTTAACACGAAAACTACAAAATACATTTCTCAATCTTCCTATCCTGTGGTGAAAGATTTTAGTTGTATGTATACCTACGATGAGATGTATACTTTCCCCCTTTAATCATGGGTTCAAGAAAGCCATGGGAATAACCTATGTTTAAAAAGTGACCCAACATCAGCTAATAAAAATGGAAATGTGGCTAATCTCCTTTCTGAGTTGTTTGTTTTTTGGGTTGTTTTTTTTTTTTTTTTTTTTGCATTTTGTGATATACATGTGACACAAAGTAGCCTCAAGGTGCATTTGAAGAATCCTCTTGTGAATTAGATCTTTTAACTAGATCATATCAAGCATTACTTTTGAAGTCATGGCTCTCTATAAGGGATAGCTGAAGGTCAACACACTTCCCTAGACAGAAAACAAGAGGAAAACACGAATTCTCAAACCTAAAAGATCAAGCTTTTTCCTTCCAACTGTTCTTTGATAAGTCAGAGTCAGCGTCAAATAGTGACATTGTCTACAGGTAAGAAAGAACCCCAAAGTGAGGTGTATGCACTTTAAGGGGTACGTGTATAAGACTATCTGTGGGGTATGGAGGGAAAATACTAGGCCTTTTATTTCTCTATATATTTTTCCCCGACGATTTGGTTAGAATTTTATGTATGTTTTGAAATTAAAACATTAAAGTAGCATATAGATAACAGTTTGTATGTAGTAAAATAGCATATAAATAAAAGTTATAGTAAACATGTTTATTTCCATATATATATATTTATCTGGGGTATGGTATATGCTCAAAAAATTTAATAACATGAATACTTTAAAATCTGCTCTAGAGCAATCCATCCTTCTCAACCACTGAAGGGCATCATTCCAGAAATTGCCCCTCTCTCTTCCACGTCATGTTTTTCCACTGAGCTGGATCATTCCTGTAGCACCAAACATGCTGTCATATTTCCTATTATATAAAATTCTCTCCTGCAGCCCACTTCAGTTACCATCCTATTCCTCCCCATTTCTTTTAGCAAAATATCCCCAAAAGAGTTTTCTATACTCTCTGCCTCTCCTTCCTTTCGCCTCATTCTCTCTTGAACTCAGACTAATTTGGCTTTTGCCTGCACCCCCCTCCATGAAATAGTTCACGTCAGGGGGGCCGCTGATGACAGCCACATCGCCAAATACGGTGGCCCCTCCTTAGTCCTCGCTCACCTGAGCTCTCAGCAGCCTTTGAAACAATTGTCATTGTCTTCAAGTACTTTTCACCCAACAAGACACCATTTCTTCTTGATTTGCCTCTTACCTCACTGTCCAGCTTTTCTCTGTCTTTTTTCTTTTTTCTTTTCTTTTCTTTTCTTTCTTTCTTTCTTTCTTTCTTTCTTTCTGAGAGAGAGAGAGCATGTGCCTGCTCTCAAGCAGGGAAGGGGAAGAGGGAGAGGGAGAGAGAGAATCTTAGGCAGGCTTGACATCCAGTGCAGAGCCTGATATGGGGCTTGATGCAGGACTCGATCTCATGACCGTGAGATCATGATCTGAGCTAAAATCAAAAGTCAGGCACTTAACCGACGGAGCCACCCAGGCACCCCTCTCTGTCTCTTTTGATCATTTCCCCTCATCTCCCTGACCTCTGCTTTATCACAACAAATCACATATTTTTTTGCTATTTCCCCTGACTAGAATTTAAATTACATGATGACAAGTTTTGTTTTTTGTTTTTTTTTTTTAATTTCACTGCAGTATACTCTACCTAGAACAGGCCTAGAACACCATAAATATTTTCTGCATAAATGAACAAATAACGAATGACTGGTGTACAAATTTGTACCTGGTACCAGAAAATCCCAGAGTGGCTCAGTCAGTTGAGCATCTGACTTTGGCTCAGGTCATGATCTCACAGCTCATGAGTTCAAGCCCGCGTCGGGCTGTGACAGCTCAGAGCCTGGAATCTGCTTCGGATTCTGTGTCTCCCTCTCTCTCTGTCCCTAACCCACTCACATTCTGTCTCTGTCTCTCTCGAAAATAAATAAACATTAAAGACAATTGAACAACTTCTTAATAGAGGTTTACATGGGAAGGATAAAAAGAGTTCTTGCTTAAAGGAAAAAAAAGTAGTTGAGTTTAAAAAACTACCAACTAAAAAAAAAAAAAAAATCAGAGTAGAAGTTGGTCCTATTGGGATTAACACAGGTAAGAAGAAAAAGATCACAGTCAATGGTAATATTTTAAGTTTAAAAAAGACGTCTAGTTAATCTGGCTATTCACCCTCTTACCGTGTCCAGTTTAGGGATTTGGCCAGGAAAACACATTCAAATATATGCATGAATGAATGCATGCAGGCATGAATAAGTGAATTGTTCCTTGTGGATGCTCCAAACACAGGAGGTAATTTACAGGCTGGCCCTGCAAGCCAAATCTCTACATCTTTGAACAAGCTTATGCAGGAATGCTTCAAAATTAGCCCCAAGGAGTATTTATTCTGAAGTATCTTTAACAAGATAAACCTCACCTTTAGTAGAAAAATCCAGCATCACCAGGGTTGGTGCAACTTTCGCTTGATACATATTTTTGCAGTTTGTGTTAACTTGTTTTCAAAGATGGCCCAAACCATTTCTCTAGCACTCAGGCTCATTCGCACTGCGACATTGCCAGCCCTCCCATCAGGAGGCGGAGTCTGTTTGACCTCCGCCTGCGTCAGGGCTGGAATGACCAAGAGAATGTCATGGAAATGGTGCCAGGTGCAAAAGGCTTGCAGCTTTTTTTCCTCCACCCCTGGATAGAATGAAAAAACCACGTGGAGAGAGAGGCCCAGCTGTGCCAGCCTTCCCGGCAGAGCCCGCTTGCAGCCACCGTGCCTGCTGGATGCAGCCACATAGTGACCCACGTGAGACCAGAAAAAAAAAAAAGAAAAAAAACCACAAAGAAACACAAACCCCAATCAATCCACAAGGAGAAATAATAAGTCATCGTTTGAAGCCACAAGGGTTTAGGGCGGTTTGTTATACAGCAACTGGTTCCAGAGATACAATTATTCACACCAAGGAGGTCAACTAAGGAATATGGCAATAGGCCGTACTTCTCTGATTCTCATTTCTTTCGTTCCAGAACTGTTGCCCTAGGAACGAACGAGTAGACTATGCAGTATCCATCTGCATAATAATTAGTACATTACTAATAAAATATGACAAATGTATGCCTGATTTCTCTCAGAGTGGAAAGTTAGGTGAGGATCCATTAAATGCAAACACAGCTCTGGGTGGCGCTAAGGGTCACGGTCCTTCCAGGGCAGCTGCTCACAGGCTTGGGACAGGGGTGGAAAGTGGACACAGTCGTCCTACTTCCTGCCCTGGGTGAACGCTGGCGGAAGGCAGCCGATGGATAAAGCACATCTGGTGTGTGTTTACGAGGAGTGATGGGAAGGCTCCTTCAAGCGGCCTCTCACAGGGCTCGTGTAGTCACAGTGAGTGCAAAGAGAAGCAGGAAGCGACAAATGATTGTAACTTAAATCAGCTGTCAAACCTGCCCCTATTTTACTTCCTAAAATAATCACCGCCTCACAGGTCCTCTCGCCCCGGGTAGCCATGATTATTACCATTACCCATTAGTATTAGTGGCAGTAATTGTAGAGGTAGAACTAGAAGACATCATTGTAATGATAATTTTGATTATTAGAATGATAATGAGGGATCCTAGAGGGAGCTCCAGCTAAGGGCCCAGGCTGTATTTCCCTTGCTGCACTACACGCAGCGTGTCTCATTGAAAACCTTACGACAGCTCTTTGAAAGAGAAACTTTCGTCCTCCTTTTAAGAGCCTCTAGAGACTAAGGTTTGAGTTTCTGACCTGCCCCATCCAAGTGATGCGACCTGCCCGGAAAAATGGGAACAAAACACTTCTGTCTCTCCTAGGCATATTATAATGCTTATTAGTGTCGAACACTTAGCTGTAAGCACACAATGTGTAGCATTCATTATTAGCATTCAGATAAGATGTCAGGAGGGCTAGTGGCTAGCACAGGTAACAGTTTCTTCCACCTTCCACTCTATCTGCTAAGCAAACCATGCGAGTAACCACTCTTCTTCCCCTCCTTAACATCACCCTGTGATGTATTTGTAAAATAAGCAGGTTTTGTGCAGAGAGAGATTATTTTTTCACATCATTCCCATAAGTCACAATTGCCCCGTGATGGCTCTCCCAAAGAAATCACTTCGTCTGTTAAGACTGACATGAATTGTACATACTACTTATAGGCTCTCAATAAAATGTCAGAAAATAAATCAAAAGGTCTCAGGTTTCTCAGTCCCCCAAACAACTGACGATAAGAATAATTTTTTAAAAAAAGTTTTGCTTTAACAGACATGATTTTTCCCCCCAGGCTTTGAGGGATTACTTCTTAAGCCTCTTTTGTTAAGAAATCACAATCATCTAGAACATCAAGAGCAAGAAAGATTGACCCATGTATTTTGATGTAAATCATCCTTTTAATGATGATTAGCTAGCCAGCTTCACCTGGTTTTATGCTCTATGGGGTTATGATTCAAACCTTGAAACTTTCCTTAATTCTGGAGTGAATATGACCTTTCACATTTCAATCTGCTTCCAGCAAAAGTGCAACTTTACTATTGTGCATTGCATCGAATAGCGCTGAAAAAATTCATGTTTCCAATTTAGGCCCATTCTTCTGTGATTTGGTCCCCAGGCTTCACTTTACATGGTTCCAGAAACCTGGGAACGACATCCATCAAATATATTTGGCAGCACTGGCCTAAGGAAAGCTGCTTTAAGAACCAGTCCCAGAGCCTCCCGATACGGTGGGTGACAAGGTGACAACATCCCCTTGAAAACTGCTCCCAAATCCATCGTCCAGCTCTAAGTGGAGCACCTCTTGGAGGTACTCATGGTTTGCAGGCTGAGGCCTCAAAATCAGAGCTCATTCGGGGCTGAAACAAAGCAAACCCTGAATGGAAACAAGTGTATGTTGTTAAAAGTCCCCAGAGTATAGGTGCTCGAGAACCCTTTTGTGACTCAGCCCTTTCTGTCATGGGTTTGAAT
Organism: Panthera tigris; assembly: GCF_018350195.1. Taxonomy (NCBI): domain Eukaryota; kingdom Metazoa; phylum Chordata; class Mammalia; order Carnivora; family Felidae; genus Panthera; species Panthera tigris. Next base: position 36,619,526 of record NC_056678.1, read on the forward strand.
ATGTCAGTTCATAGGTCAATTCGTTCAGTAGCCTGCTCAGCATCCAAAAACCTTTTTCTGCTTGGGGCAGTTATCCACAAGGTAACTTCTGGGTTAGCTTCCCCATAACAGAGGTAATTCAGAAAACTTACTTTACCAGCTCATTGCTCTCCATTTGAACAATTTGGGAATGCTTAATTTTGCAAAAGGATAAACAACTAAACACTAACCACCAAGAGTAGGTTTAATTTGATAACATTTTGTTGTACAGAAAATTCGGTTAAGCCTTACTCTTAAGGTTTTTCTGTTATGGAGATCTTAAAATTACTAGGTCCCTGAGGTCCAGAATACAGACATCTTCACAGGAACCCAGGATCAAATTCTCCTAAAAGTCTTTGTTACTTCTCTAACGCATTGGTATTTCATTTTCTGACAGACAGAAGGGAAGCCAGGAGGTCCTCTTGACTGATGATCGGAATAGTACGTGGATTTCAATCCAACTTCCCTCTCTGGCCAAGTACTAATGTAGTTCAAATATTGAATCTGTAGTAATAAGACTTAAGTGTCTCAAACTGAAGAGAAGTGAGGACAATCTAATAATTATAGCAACAAACTGCCATGTGAGTGTAAAATAGATTTAGCTATTTTTCCCCCATCAGTGTTGTGACCCACTAAACTTTCTTGTGTATCCGCATAATCGCCCTTTATGACCCATGGAAGGAAATCTAACTTTGTTCAATACTATTTACTTTTCAGCACAGATTATTCTATTCTGATTTAAAGTCTACCCCTTAATCAATTTCTGCTACCTCTTCCATCTAAGACAAGGGAGCAAACTGAGCTAGCTGGTGACTCCTAGGCATCTCCCTACATTTCTGCAACTCTCACCTTCTGGGTGTCCGAACACTGAAGTTAATTAAATCCAGGGATCTGAGCTCTCTCAGAGCCCAGGGATCTGAGGGTCCCCTCCTCCTGCCTCAACTCCCCAACTCATTCTTTTGCTGACAGTTTCACAGATGCCCAGACCTCTAGGGCTTCCAGAACTTCCCAGCCCACGTGAGGTTATCAGAATGCATGTTTTGAATTATTCAAACATATCTGGAACATACAAATCTGATTTTAAAACCAGTACATGTATTAATACTTCTCTCACATTTGATAGAGAAATGATCCAGTTCATTCACATCATGAAAAAAAAATCACCAAATGTCTTGCATTTGGTGCCAAGTACAACATAATTAATTGAAATCAAACATACTTTCTGAAATCTTACCTGGGATGAGAAACAGTGGTGGTAGAAAAGATTGCACAAAACGGCCAAGAAATTTCTGAAAGGAGTCAATTATCCTGAAAGGAGGTTGTTTTGCTGCCCAGGGCAGAAAAAGTAGCAGAGCTCGGAAAGAAATGCTCCTATGCGGAAGAGGTAGTAAAGGATAGAAAAGAGAGGGAAGGGAGAAGCCAACTATATAAACACTGGTCTGGTGACATTTAAAATGTAATAGGATGAGAAAGGTTAAAAAAAAAAAAGTTCAACCCATAAGCAAGGATACCCAAGACAAATCACAGAATAAGAGGCAGCTAATTAGGCTGAAATTTCCACATTGCTGAGTATGTCATTCAAAATACCCGTGATGTCAAAAGGAGATCATGACCTGCTTTACAATGTGCCAAGGGTCGAATGTGATGCAGATTCTATCAAATAATTTAAATACAAATAAGTCTTAAATGACCTCTAAATTCTTCCCTGCTATGCTAACATTTTCAAAATCATTAAACAAACATGTAGAGAAATCACTGGAACAAACTGAATGTCAGTTGCTTGTTGTATACATTATTCACTTTAAACGTTAAAAAATACATAATGGTCTCTACTGTTAACACCGTTAGCCCAGACTAACCTACACCTTGTAATAAAATAGTGTTAGCAAAGCCACTTGAAAATCCTTTTAAAATCTTGAAATCAAAATCTCCAGAGACTTTTAGTTCACCTTACAACGGCAGGTTGTATCAATACATATCAATGTCAATATCAATACATATCAATATATCAATATCAAATACATATCAGTACCAAAACTCTGCAACAATCCCCCCCAATAGTATTCCTTGGTAGTTGTACAGAATGTTATTTTGCTATAATGTGATCACCCGGTTTTTAAATATAATTTTGATGAGAAATCACTGCTTACATTTTTCTAGCAGGAAGTTTTGAAAAGACTAATTTGAAGTGCCTCTCAACTGTCATTTGTTTAGAAACTCAAGAGGTTTTCTAACAGTCTGTCAATAAGCATGTCCCGTATATAAGGAGCCAATAGTATAAAACAGAGCATTTCCTCCTCACGTCTGTCTCACAAGTTGGGATTTTTGCCTAATGGGTTGTATCTAATTCGGACATTTATCAAATCTCTGAAAACTTAGCTATTGCTTCAATATGCCTTTTTAAGTTTACATTTGGGAGAAAATTGAGTTAAATTCTAAACGAATACCATCAGTTTATTTCGGTATCTCAAAGTGAGACCTCAAATTAGAAACTGAAGTTCTAAAAAGGAATTTGTGCATTTTCAATACATTCTTTAAAATTAAAGCCAGTTACTAGAAAACACCATCAACAAGAAACAGTCTCCATATTTGAAGTAAGTTTGATTCAGGGACATTTGGGTGGCTCAGTAGGTTAAGTGTCCAACTTCAGCTCAGGTCATGATCTTGCAGTTCATGGGTTCGAGCCTCGTGTTGGGGGCTATCAGCTCAGAGCCAGGAGCCTGCTTCGAATTCTGTGTCTCCCTCTCTCTCTGCCCATCCCCCACTCCGTCTGTCTCTCTCTCTCAAAAGTAATAAACATTAAAAAAGAATAAGTGTGATTCTAAAGTAACAAAACCAAACTGAAGAGTAAGACGTTTGTCACCAATGCTGCTTCTTGAACAGGGAAAAATAAAAACGTTGTAGATAACATCTGTGAAGATGTTGAAAGGGTGTTCAGATGCTCTGAACAGCTTTGTGTAACAGTGGCTCCACATTAAAAAATTCTTAAGTTATACCTTTCCTTTTTCTCAAAATTGGTCTCACCAAGCATTCTCTTACAGTTACCATGCATAGTCAAAATGGGGTTCCCTGACCTGCTATCCAACAACTGCACCTAAAATTAAAAGGGATGAAAGAAAGGGAAGAGATACTACAGAGAACATGTATATATAATACAAAGGTTAGGTGGGATTGAATTAACTGAGCTGGAGAGTATGGGGGAAAAAAAGAGAGAAATGAAGAATCTGTACAGTAACACGATCTTACCAAATGTTATCAGGAAATTCTGTACTCAAAAAATTAAAATCTTGCATAGTACATTTTGTGAAAAAAAAAAAAAAAAAGTCTTGTCCAATAAAGGGGAAAGTCGATAGAAAAGAAAATCATATGGGGAATCCACGTTGGGCATGCCATTTAATTTCTGTCCTGCATTTCTGCCTAACAGAATGGAGGCTGAAACCAAACTGTCAGGTTCATACCCCAGCTTGGTCATTTGTTGGTATGGGGCATTAAGTATATTACCAATCTATTTTATTCCTCAGTTTCTTCAGGTCTACATGGGAGTAATTACAGTATCTACTCCAGCAACTCTTAAGGGCACGGTCTAGGTGCTTTCTTTTTTTCTTCTTTTTAAAGTTGTGCAGCTAGTTCTAATAAAGAGCTAGGTTTGAGAGCTACCAGATTAGATAAATGTAAGATTCATATAGCTTTATGTTACAGTTTCATACTCCAAAATACCATGAGTTCAAACATCTACACAACAGTTTCTCAGTAATAATTCATTCTAAGAACAGATAACTTCTATTTTAAATAAAGAGATGGAAAGCTTCAGGGAAATTAAGTAACAGACTCAAATCAATGGCAGAACTTGGGGGAAGGTTTTAATTCACCTGGAAACATCCACAAGTACACTATTTTATTTTTATGCTATTCATACTATATTTTTCATGTATGTGCAAATTTTTTATGTGTGCTGTAACTCATTCTGTTACTTCTAGGCAAGAAAATTCTCAGACTCACTACATAATAATACTCCAAAGAGGATATTTTCTTTCACTTATACATAAGGAAATCCAATTGTGTTTTTTGTTCCTGCATTAATAAAATAAAGATATGACCACCTCTCATACACAGACACTGAGAGGTATTGAAACTAACCCTTGTGAATGTGGTAGGCAAAATGTAAAAAATTCAAATCAATATATACCTGAAACTAATATAACATTGCATGTCGACTATACTTTGATTTAAAAAAAGTTAACTTTTTTTAAATCAATAAAAGTTAGCTAAACTTTACGTGTACAAGGATAATCTCTCTTTTCTTGTTGTCAGACCATAGCTGCTTCTATGGAAACAAGACAATCTCAGCATATTACCCCCCCAAAATTCTGCAACTGAAGGGAAATTTCATGTTCATTTCAGTAGGAATTTGACTTTTGCCCTACGTGCAACTATCATAGCTCTTGGATGAGACATTCACCCTTCCAGTCTCTAGAGCATTGTTCATATACTTTACTGTATTTCACCTCTGTCCTCGACTTGTAAACGAAAGTCAATAAATACAGTCGTTTGGCTTGGATGGTCCTGCTCTGGTACATTTGGTGACATTCTACTTACCTATTCTATGATTTTAGAACCGAATATAATTAGTTGACCATACATGAAGGAATGGATACCTCTCGAACAGACCTGTCAGAAAGATTCAGGCTTGAAGTTACACTGCAACAGTCACAAAGCTCAGGGATGAAGACAGTTGGGTCCGACAGCAGGTCACCTAGAACACCGAGGGAATAACTGGCTAGTTATAAAAGAAGAGTCACCACCATGCAAAAGTTTAATTATGATCAATTTTATTTCATAACTGCATTGTTGGGCACTTTATGGTAGTATGTAGTTCAGCCAATATTTGCGTTTGCATATTTTTCTAAAAATCCCCAAACAACACTTTTATGCACAATGTCCTCCCAATAGTAGTCAACTTTAGAGATGATTTATACTGTAGCCTCAAGGATGCAAGAACACTGAAACAAATCTCAATGCTGGGTAGGTGTTTACAGATATCTGTCACCATGTCTAGCAAAAAAGCTCAAGATGTTCAGTACTTTTAAACAGTTAGTCATTTAAAGCAAAAGAAATAACCTTTGGAAAAGTTCCATTTTGAACCCCTCATGTACCTTTTATAGAAAAAAAAAACCTTTATGCATATTAAGTTGTGGACTTCATGCAGTTCATACTTGCTTGCTGTTTTAGGCATTGCTGTAAGTACTAAATCGTAACAGAGTCAAGAAGTCTTGTTTTTGGTATATGACCATTAGATGGTTCTCAAAATTACCACATGGAAGTTATACTTGATGCCTGTGGTGCATTTAGCATGCACAGGGTTCTAATTCTGTCCTTTCCTAAACATCACATAACCAACCAGAGGGTGGATTTGTTAAGGTACCTCATTAAGGCTCTCATCTGAGAAGTGAAATAACACAGAGACAAAAGAGACCTGGACATTTATCGTATCAAAGAGGTAATCATTTGTGACTTTGCAATCTTTTAAGATAAAAGATTGCATGTTTTAAATTACTTAATTAAAGGATGGTTTGAAGGAAAACACAGCTTTCTGGATAGAAAGCATCCAGCTAATATTGCTGTTCAGTACCTTGTTTAATTTTTTGGTATGTTTGCAGATCGCATCCAGAGCTACAGATATTCCACAGTGCTTTTCTGCCTCGTTCAAGTATAATAAAAGTAGAAATCTATAGAAGCTCTAAGGTTAAACAAACTGTACACCATACAAAAATTAACTTAATTTATAGACAGTCAAGGAGTATTGGCAATGCCCTTTATAAATCTTACCAAAGATTCATCACAAAGGATATTACAATCTACATATGTGGTCATCACCATACAAATGCCATTTAGATTTATGTGGTGGAACTGAATATCTGTTACATGTACACATGTAAAATCAGCATTTTGCACTATATACATTTCTTTTAAAGTAATAGTATTGTCAATACTAACCTAAGGTTCAGGATTTCCTTATTGCATATTTATTGTTGCTGAGGCAGTTAGTTATGATACAATAATGCAATATCCATAATTACTTTAAATAAACAAAAACATTTCTCCTGCCAACAATATAAAGGATTTTTTTTTTCTAAAATCACATAGAACATTGCTACATACAATTTTACACAAATACTGAAAAACATGACCTTAAGGCATCTGCTAGAAAAGCAGATGTGCATATTTATATGAACTAAATTATGCAGGAAAAATATTGCACAAAATCCTATTATTTTCAAAATAAAATGTGCATCTTTCTAAATACACATAATTCCCTATCATGACCAAATGAAAATGCGAAGCGGTTTGCTCAAAAACAATTCTGCCTCTTAAGTAAGCTTTAAGAAACAGACATGAGCAAAGTACTGGGCGCGACACAGGAAAGATGTGAGTACTGACAGAGACTCTGTGAAAGCTATTTCCTTATAAGAAGTGCTTTGGGGGATGAGATTTGGGTATTCGTTTTACTTTCTGAAACTTACATTCTCATTTACAAATATCTACCCAGAATCAGGGTCTGTTCCGCTAAACAAAATGGAATTTGCATCAGAAAATTTATTCATGAAAATAATCTTTTCCTGAAAATCCAGATTTTCTGCAGGAGAAGGGAGATCTAGTGCTGATTATGAGAACATTCACAGTTTTCTCCTCTCCATCATGAGTCTACTTCATGCTATTTAAGAAACAACTAATTCATGAACATACCTGAATTCTACCATCAGGATCTTAGCACAGAATCCTAACAACAGCACTGACACAGTTTTAATTTAAGAGGCAGGGACAGCAGAGACCGTTTCTAGAGAATGCTATTATCAAGATAAAGACAGTAAAAATTAGTTTCCATCAACATGCACCCACACCCTCAGTTAGCCCTAAGGTAAGTAAAGTGGCCCTCAGTATTGCAAAGAAGCATCATTCCATTATAGAGCCCTGTGCTGCCTGGTGAAAGGATTGAGCATAGTGGTGACAGACAATCAGATAAACAAGGACATTTAGTTTCTAAGAGCCTCTAAGTCTGTCCTTTAGAAATAGATATCTTAAAATAGCAGCATTATTATACTTCATTATAATAATAAAGTTAATGAAATTGGAAATAGTACCGTGGTTCTGTACTTAGAGCATTTTCTGATTAAGCAGCCTTAAAAGACTTTTTTTTGATGTTAGAATCTTGGGCTAATAACTTCTAAGCAAAATATATTATTATTATTATTATTATTATTATTATTAATGAGATTTATAATTTCTTTTCCTTTTAAATTCAAATGTTTTAATTGGTTCCTTCAGAGCAGAGACTAGGTTAATTATTTTATTTCCTAAAATCCTCAGATACTGTACCTTGCATACGACTGATAAAAGTCAATAAATACTTCCTAAGTGATGAGTTATCCATTTTTAATCAGGAAAATAATCCTGCTATATTTTGGTGCCTTTCTAAAATATGCTAAAGTGGGTAACCATCAAAATCTGCCACTTAACAACATACTGACTTAACAAAACGACAGCTTCTAAATTCACACACTACTCTTCCATCCCCTCCTGAAACACCACAAATGCAATATTTAAGGGCAAAGAGGATAAAAGCCATGGTGGGATTCAGGGAGAATTATGATGGTTTAGAGGCCATATGAAAGACTATTTACCAAAGCCAAACGTCCTATTCATTTATACAACTCTGTTGTGGAACAGATGTAGCTTCTTGGAAAAAAAAATTCAAATAGCAGGGGAGTTCACATATATTTCATTTAGTTATAATAGAAAATATAAGCATAGCAGAAAATAAGATAATACTTTTGTTTATTTCAGAATTCATCTTCACTTCACTTCACTCTCCCTACATCCACCACAGCACTGGGAAGTCTAGTTTAAGAGAAGACTTTGAATACTCAAAATATTAGTGATTTGAAATACTAATACTTTCAGATTAGTAGTCTCTTGGATACTAGTCTTTTGGATTCTTTCCAAGAACAACATGTACAGATTTTGTTTTTGCTGTTGTTGTTTTTTTTTAACACAGAATATAAAAGCTGACTTTGCATGTTAAAATAAGGCACAAATCCAGTTTAAAATACCTTCATGCAAACTTGCTTGTGAGTGGCTAAATACCCTCACAACACAGTTTTGTAGTCAAACATCTCATGAGGGGACTGGATGACAGAAGAACTTACATTTCTGAAGCCATGATGTCTATTAAGCAAATGGACTAAAACCCCAGCTTTACCTATGCTACACTCACAATATTCCCATTCCCATGCCTCATTCGAACAGTCGTGTTAAAAAAGGCTTTTCTTTTCAAAAATTATGAAGAAATATTTGCCAAGCAGATTCACAACCAGAATGACCTTTTGTTCTTCTCATTTAAAATAGCTCTTCTGATAAGTTGACTTTTTTTACTATACGCTTCAACAAAGTAAAACGGAATTTTGTAATGAGTATATAAAGGCAAAATTTGACAAGAACCTTGAGTCTTAACTTTTGTCTTAATAAGGATTAAACACTTTTTTCCTTAATGTATACTGAGTCCATCCTTATAAGGAAAATAAGACTTGTCTTCCTTTATAAACATGAATGAATAATTGTCCTCAGTAAAACATATCCACTTAAGATTTTGGGATGTGGTTGTAAAAAGAAAAAAACTTTGTCATTTCTTTAAATTATTTAAAGACTGACCTGAATAAATATTTTTAAGCAATGTTTTTAACAACACCCCTTCCAAGATTCCTTTTTTAACTCGCAAGTAAATTCTTTCAGCAAATGTTCTAGGGTACAGTCCTGATGAGGTTCTTGAATGGTTTCTCAAACATCTTTTCTAAAGTGACAATTTTTTAAAACTAATCATGATTGGGGATGTACAGAGTGTATACTGAATACACAAATACCAAATTAACCATAACATCACTGCTTTTGTTTCCTGATTTTTTTTCCTGACAAACTAGCTTATCATGAAGCAGTCAATGCATGATTCCTTGTGAGATGAATTTCAACATTTAACAGTGAATTTGAGGGAGAAGAGACGAATCTCCTATGCAGAAGAATTCCAAATAATTTATGTAGCTACTCCACCCTCTGGGAGAGGAAGCATAAGCTCTACTCCTTAAGAGTGGGCTGTACACAGTGACTTCCTTCCAAACAAACACTACCGTATAGGAAGGGAGGGGAGAAAGTGTAGTGGAGAAATCTAACACACACCACCTAAGCTAGGCTATCAAAGTCAACATGAACATTCACGATAAATCATGCTGACATTATGTACCTTGGATATGATGTAATGAAAGTGACACTTCACTTCTGGAATCTTCCTCCCCCCAAACCCATAATCACAGTGTAGTCATGAGGAAAATAGCAGACAAATTCTATTAGAGGGACATTTTACAATTTATCGGACCAGATCAGTACTCTTCAAAACTGTCAAGGTCATCAGCAACAAGGAAAGTCGGAGAAAATGTCACAGCCAAGAGGCATCTAAAGACACATGACAACCAAATGTAATGTGGTATCTTGGATGGGATTCTAGAACACAAAAAAGACATTAGGGAAAAACTAAGGAAATCTGAATAAAGCATGGACTATCGATACTGGTTCACTGATTGTGGCAAATGTACCATACCAATGTAAGATATTAATAATAGGGGAAATTGTGTATAGGGTTATATGGGAACTCTCTGTACTTTCTTCATAATTTGTCTATAAATCAAAAACTTCTAAGCTATAAAGTCAATTATTTTAAAAAGTAAATTTGAGATGATAAAAATATTTAATGTAGAATTATTAGTTAAGAAAAAAAAAGATAGGAATATTTCTTTAGCAGGATAGTTCATGTTATGTTTGGCTTTCTGGGACTGGATTCCTAGATAGCAAAGGCATACAGAGAGACTGGGAAAAAAATTTAAAGTGTCTCATTTGTAAACAGAAGTCATCAATTTCACATTGTAATTCAGCACTTCATATATTTCACTGAGTGAAAGGTAAATGTGTACCTTTATACGTTTTGGAAAACATGGTTGCAGTGTCCACAAGAGAGCTTTTTAACTTTGAAAAATTAATTTTGTCCTTGATTCAATGAATAGAAAAAGGCATTATTGCTCTGCAGAACACTTATAACTTATCCTTCAAAATTTACAGGTAATTCCATAAATTATTAAAGTATGCTAAATATAGGCTTAAGATTAAGGCAGTTAGTGGGTCAACAGTTTCAGTAGTTTCAGGCTAGTTTTGAGAAGTTTTGATATCCTGATCAGTTCATGCTCAACCAGATTAGAATAGTAGCTACTGGTTATGTGCAAGGGTTATATATGCATACTTAGTTTAAATAAATGAATGGCATTAAGCACCAAATACTGGGAAATCATATGTTCAACATATACTTCCAACATACATACAAACTAGTACCTGATTGAAGAGCACAGTAGGAGAATTAGCTTTACATTTAAAAAAATCAATCAATATATAATCACACTCACGAGATGAATGAGTGGGAAAAATGTATGCTCCAAATGAACAATAATTTTTTAGACAGTCCAACAACTGTCATTCCTACATATAATTCTGTTTACCATAGAGATTACATGGAATCCTAAAATGTCTCCATAGAAGCTTAGATGCACGTGAGTGACTCTTAACTGTTGATTTAAGTTTGGTTTCCACTTGTGTTTTCCTCTGAAATGTTTAAGTCTTGCTGGAAGGCAGATGTTATGTGACATAACGACACCACTTCATGAAGCAGTCCACTATCTTCTGAAGTCTCTTTGGCTTCTTTCCCTTCTTTCTCCCAAGGGACAAAAGTAGATGAATGTCGCCCAAGGCTGGGTATAAGCAGATCATCTGAAATCTGGCTTAGTGTTTCCTTCCTTTCTGTTTTACACTTTTCATCTTCGGAAACTTCAGGCGAAGCTAACTGGAAATCCAGTTCTGAAGCAGAAGCTGCCTTTTCTGTGACCGCGGGCCCCCTCACATTGTCAACACTGAGGTGTTTTTCATTGTTTTCCTCTTTCAGGATAAACAGAGAATCTGTCCAACCACTAGAGGGAACTCGCTTCCGGGGAGATGGAGGAAGGTGTTTGCCATGAAGGGCACTATCATCTTGCCCGAGATGCCACTCTACTTGGTCACCAGAACCACTGCAAAGTAGGGTCAGATTATTCTCACTAGGTGCATTGGATTTATTCTGAAAGCAGAAACCACAAATTCAGAAAAATTTTCATGAGTCTATAGTATTACTTCAGCAAATTATTTTCCAGTTTGAAATAAATATTAGTATCTTTCATGGCTGGGAACTTGAAGTTCCTCGTAGAAGAAATATAGCATCAATAGTGAATTCTGAACACCTGCAAATGGCTCTATTAACAAGAAAACATATAAATATATGTCAATAAAGATGAAAAATTAAATAAAAAGAACTTGCCAAGTCCCCTCCCCCCCAAGAACCCAAACAGACCAGCTACCTCGTATAGTCAATGCCAAGTTCTGGAATTACTTACAGTCACAACATGGTTGCCATCACTCATACTTCCATCTCTTGTTTTTTCAAACATTCAGTTCAATTTGTTTAAAACACTGCTCATTTTTAAAGTAATATAATAAAAAAATTACTTGAATTGATACATTTATTAAACACTTTTTTGAAGATCCAGGAAATATAGAAAAAAAAGTAGAAACATTTCAGATCTAAAAAAGTGCCCAAAAAGACAACTATAAAATCAGATCGTAAGAGACTATTATGCTTGATAAAAGAACATTTTTTTTCTTTTTTTGATTTTTCTTTTTAAATTCTTTGATGTTTATTTATTTTTGAGAGAGAAAGAGACAGACAGAGTGTGAGCAGAGGAGGGGCAGAGAGAGAGGGAGACACAGAATCCGAAGCAGGCTCCAAGCTCTGAGCTGTCAGCACACAGCCTGATGTGGGGCTTGAACTCACAAACTGTGAGATCATGACCTGAGCCAAAGTTTGACACTTAACCTACTAAGCCACCAGGAACCCCAAAATAATTTTTTTTTCAATTAATGACAATAACCACTAGAATCGGACACAAAATTGGAAAATACTGGAATTTTTCGTGGTTAAATTTTATATTTTTGAAGATTTGACTACTTACCTGTTTGAGGTTAAACGCTTTGACCGACTAGGACTATATGTAACATGAAGCAATTCATAGCAAAGGGTAAGTATGTTTTCATTTAATTTTAAGGCTGAAAAATCAACTAACCGTAGGTTTGTAATCAATATCATCCATTGATCTGAAGAAATCCAAGCTCTTCGCTGCTGCCAGCTTTCCTTGGTCAGAGCTGTGTGTGCTCAGTGTATCTAAGATCTCTCCTAGTAGGTCCATTTCACCTGAGTAAGGAGTCTTTACTCTTGCTTCAACGGAGTCATCGCTTTCATAAAAATCAGCAGAAGCTTCTTCTCCATCTTCAGAGGATAACCTGGAGGAAAATGAAGCACATCCTAGTAGTTACAGCCACGCACAAGGCATATGAGAACCTTCCCCCGGCTACATTCAAGCAGTGAGAGAGTCTTAAGACCAAAGTGCTTTTCAGTGGAACAACAGCGAAATGGCTAACTGGTTCATGGTCAAATTCTTCATAGAGATGTGTATATACCAATTCAAATATGGGAAATTTTGGGTACATGCACAAAGAAAAAACAAACAAATAGCTATGGGTCCTTAATCTGGAAGCAGAAGCAGGGCTTTTCACACAGTCTAATTCTGTGGGATTTGGGACATTAGCCTTAGAAATAGTAGATGGAACATTTGGAGGATTCGCTATAGCCAGGTTAACTCTCAATATTGGTATGTGGTTTTCTCTTTATTTATTCATTTATTTTAGAGAAGAATGCATATTCCTTTATATAGACAAAGATACACTTAACAGAGAAAAAAGAGTCATTCTCTATGTCAAACTTGTTTAAAAAAATTAAACACCTACTATTATTATTTTCCTTATTTATAGTAAAATTATTTTTAACATTTTGTATTAGAATTTCACCTTCTGTTATCACCATGGACTTAAACCCCTCCTATCCCCGTGACTCAATTTATTTTAATTGACTATTATCACTGTTCCTGCCATTTAACCTGCCCCTCTTTACTAGGTGGGTAGGAGCCTAACTTGGGTGGGCTTCTATCTCTCCTTTAACACTATTCCAGATATTTCTGTAGGCATCATTGTTTTCCAAGAATAAGATATTTCAAGTCTATCTTTCTTCCTATCTCAAGATTCATCCCCCATGAGACTCCACTGAGCACTGGCTCTTTTTGCTGAAGAACACCGTAAGGCAGCAAAATCTGATCTCTAGGACTGTACATTCTTTCAACTATCTTTTGAAATCCTAGAACTCCTGCCTTTCGGCCACAACACTTAGTAGGATTCTAAAATCCATCACGACTTACTTGCTTGCTCTCTCGTCATGGTCGTCATCATACAGAGCACTATCAAGGCTCTTAAGAGGTCTTTTCAAGCGTCCCTAGAGAGGGGAATTGACAATAAAGTGGCATTAGTAGTTTAAATAAGTCTTTTTCATAAATTTTAAAGGAAGAATTTTATTTGGCAAGGAACACTTTTATTGTATGACTCCTTTTTTTAAATTTTATTTTTAATGTTTATTTATTTTTTTGAGAGAGAAAGAGAGAGAGTGCGAGCGGGGGAGGCACAGAGAGAGGGAGACACAGAATCCAAAGCAAGCTCCTGGCTCTGAGCTGTCAACACAGAGCCTGGTGCGGGGCTCAAACCCATGAGATGTAAGATCATGACCTGAGCCGAAGTCCGCCGCTTAACTGACTGAGGCATCCAGGTGCCCCATGACAAGAACATTTTCAAAAGAAATATGCATTAATGGTTTTTGAATATTACCCAACAACTTGACAAGCTGTTCAGTTATAAGGGGAGGGAATCAGGCAATATTTATGTCAACATTTACAGCTCAAACTAGTAAACAAGAACAAATCACTGGATTGGACACACACACACACACACACACACACACACACACACACTGATCCGGTCTGTCAGTCCCTGGTTTAAAACTACTTGACTTATGATCAATCATATCCCCATGTACTTATCCCCCAGTTTCAATAAGCTTCAATATTTGCCAATCTTCTTTCTTTTATCCCATCTCTCCAATTATTTTAAAGCCGTGCTCCTCCAAACTGAGTATGCATACAAATCTCTTGGAGATCATGGTGAAAACGTAGATTCTGACTCTACAGTGGTTCTAAGGATGAGGCCAGAGTTTCTGCATTTCTAATAGGCTCTCCGATGAAGTTAGTGCTGCCTGATCTGCACGTTATTTGCTGAATAGCAAGGCTTTGAACCAAAGCTGGACAACCCATCATTTCACCTGGAAACACTTCATTGTGTATCTTTAACAGGTAAGTGTTCTTTAGACACAACGAAAATATCATTATCATACCATACAAATTAACAATTATTCTTTAACATCCTCTATTCTCAGGCCGTTTTCATATTCCCTTATTACCCCCAAAATATTTTAGTTTGTTTATCTGGACCAGAATCTCAACAAGGTTAACACTGTATTTGGTTGATGTGTCTGTCAAGTCTCCTTCAGAGACTATCAGTTCCACTTTCTCCACCCTTTATGCCATTTGTGTCCCTAGACATGTGGTTTGATCCTCTTCCTGTAAACTGGCAGTTACATCTGGAAGCTTGGATAGACTCAGTTGCTGGGTTTTTGTTTTTCTGTTTTTGGCAAGAACATGTTATAGGTGTTGATGTGTTTTTTACTGCACCAGATCATTCAGACCAGGAGGCACATAATGTTAAGTTGTCTCACTTTCGGTGGCACTAAGATTGATTAATGGCTCCAGGATTCAGGTTGGCTGATACCATCCACTATGAATTTTTGTTCACTTGATGGTTTTAGCATCCCGTGATAATCCTTGGGTAAGTTAATTATGCATTAGGGGCTTCAAAATTATGCTTTTCAAAAGCATTTCTTCTATCTTTACTTGTTGGCATTCTACCAAGAATTTTGTCCTATTAACTATTTTGAAATTCAATGTGTACAGGAGAGGTAGGATAAATCCTTGATTCTTTCTTTTGCTTAACAATTTCCAGAGTAATGAGTTTATACCTAATGATCTCTAAAAGTGAGCTGTGAGGGTTTTTAAAAAGGCACCATCATTTGTACATATCTCATATGGCTCAGCCTATCACAGTAGATTCTTCTTGATGTTTGATGTCCCATTATTAAACTATACCATGATTACATTTTACAAATGGCTCTTAATGTTTAGAGATATAGCTTGAATACTTGCAGGTTAAATGATGTGTGATGTGCTATTGGGTATTTACTTCACAATAATCCAGTGGTGGAGAGGGATCATGGGTGGAGCTGGCACTGAAATAAGATTGACCACACGTTGATAATTGTTGAAGCTGTATGAAAGGTATCCAAGAATTCTTATAAGCTTTTCTTTACTTTAACATGTTTCAATTATGTTAAGTGTTCTTTCCACAATGAAATAATTTAAGTTTTTTTTAAATGGTCCTATCTTTGATCCAGTGTTAGTCCACTCAGGTTGGCTCTTGTGTCCTTTAAACACAAGCGACCTCAGAGGTTCTTTAGTAAGCTTCTTGCTTTTGGCCCAACATAATGTCTCATTTCAACTTATACATTTTCTGCATCAGACCTGGAATCAGTCACTTCCTGTAAGAGTTTTGGTTTCTGTAAGTAGGAAATGGCACATCTTTATTTATTTAATTTTTTTTAAAGAAGTTTTTTTTAGTGTTTAATTTTGAGAGAGGGAGAGAGAGAATAAGTAGGGGAGAAGCAGAGAGAGAGGGAGACAGAGAATCCGAAGCAGGCTCCAGGCTCTGAGCTGTCAGCAGAGCCCGACGTGGAGCTCGAACTCACGAACCATGAAATCATGACCTGAGCCAAAGTTGGACGCTAAACTGACTGAGCCATGCAGGCGCCCCAGGAAATGGCCAGAGTCTGAGTGCTATAGGTGTCCATGGCTGCAAAGCATCCTTTTGAACGGATGGCAGCAAAACTGAAGTTCGTAGACTTTAACCATGACATCACCAGAGAAGTTTCTGTCTTCCAATTCTGATCTCCCAATCTAGATAATTGTTTTCTTCTTTTCCTTCTCCTCTTCCTCCTCCTCCTCCTCCTTCTTCTTTGTAATTTTGAGAGAGAGAGACAGAGACAGCACAAGCAGGGGAGAGAGGCAGAGGGAGAGCAAGAGAGAGAGAAAATCTCAAGTGGCTCCATGCTCAGCGCAGAGTGGGATGTGGGGCTCGATCCCATGATCCTGGGATCACAAACTGAGCCAAAATCAAGAGTCAGATGCTCAACTGACTAAGCCACCCAGGCACCCATGATAGCTGTTTTCTTCTGTTGCAGACATAAAGAGTAAGCAAATTTCTGGAATTCATAATTCAGGAGTGGATCCCTACTCGTCTCCCTCCTCTATGCCAGTGCTGAGAGTAGAAGAAAGGAAAGAATGTATAGAGAAATATGTTCTTGTAGCCCCTGCTCAGAATGTGTAGTGAGCTTCTCCACAAGTTTGGTTACTAGCTATGTATTTGGGGCCTGTAACTATAATATCATTTTATGACTACAAGTCTAAAGTATATGAGGAAAAGTAATTTGAGGAATGGCCTAGGAACACAACTACCACTTACAATATTATTTCTGTAGGAAAAATACATTTCTTTCCCCTCCCTCCAAAACTCACAAAATATAATACAATTCTTTGTTTCTAAAAATCAGTCATCATTATAACACTGACCTCCGTATAGGCTTAACATTATGCCAGCTAGGGGCCTTGCATTCAATTCTTTCTGAAAAACAAAACAAATCAGAACTAAAACCAAACAAAACTATGAGGGAGCTGAGACTTCATGCTGCTATTTAAAAAATAAAAAAATATTGACTATTTAAGAACTAATACAAAATGGGGCACCTGGGTGGCTCAGTTGGTTAAGTGTCCAATTCTTGATTTTGGCTGAGGTCATGATCTCACAGTTTGTGAGTCTGAGCCCCGCTTCGGACTCTGCATTGACAGTGTGGAGCCTGTTTGGGATTCTCTCCCTCCGCCTCCCCGCCCTCTCTGCCTCTCCTCTGCTCACTCTCGCTCTCTCAAAAAGTAAACTAAAAAAAAAAAAAACTAAGAGAAAGAACTAATACAAAATAAGATAATAAATACATAGCTTAATATTTACGTTCGTAGAGTACATTGCAAAGCACTCTCATATACACACACAGTGGGGCTAGGTTCTGGGAATACAGAGCTGAGTTAGGCTGAGTCTCTGTCATTGACTAGCTCAGAGTCTAATAAAACCCATGATAAATTCAGAAGTACGCCACAGAAGCTCCATAATTTGCCCAAGCTCATACCACTTATCGAGAACAGGATAGGTCTTTCTCTCCTGTGTTGCCAATCCCTTGTTCATTTTCTCCCACAAGTTACTTTTATGTTCTATCTACGTCTGCCTAGATTCTCGGTTTTTGTTTGTTTGTTTTGTTAATGACAACTTTTTTTTTTTTTTTATGAAGCTACTTCACCTATTTGTGAAACTCATACGTTTGAATTTGGTTTTATATGTCCTAGCTAGGTGACAGTTCTATCAATTTCTACATAGGGATGCCGTTAAATGGTGTATCTTGTGATGAATTTTCACAACAGAGTTAGTTAAAATTAGAATTACAACTGATTAATGTTTTCTCTCCTGTGAGTGTTAAGCTTTGTACTGCGCATATTCTGAGTACACTTTCTTACAAATTGTTTGTCTTTTTTTCTTTTAATTTTTTTTTCTAATGTTTATTCTTGAGACAGAGACAGAGTGTGAACAGGGGAGGGGCAGAGAGAGAGGGAGACACAGAATCTGAAACAGGCTCCAGGCTCTGAGCTGTCAGCACAGAGCCCGACGCGGGGCTCAAACCCACGAACTGTGAGATCATGACCTGAGCCGAAGTCGGACGCTCAACCGACTGAGCCACCCAGGCGCCAGTTTGTCTGTCTTAAATAAGCTTCTAATTAGCAGCTGCTGACTATGTATCAAGCAGTAGGGACTGCAGCCTCTGCATATGAAATGACAACGTCCAGAGACACATAGTGAATATGTCAACTGCTTGATGACATCAAATTACGTAATTTGTTAAGGTCACACACCCACAAAAGAAAAACAAAAGGAGAAAAAAGCTCCAGTTTGATTCATATGCAAGATAGAGAAAAATGGCAGCTAATTTAGCAAAAGCATCATCAGTTTCTGAGCTTTTATGAACCCAGTTTATCCCTATGTTACTGTTTCTGGTAGAATGGGACTCAGGGATTGTACTTTCGGGGGAAATAAAGGATTTTTTCCACTATGCCCAGAACATACAACACTGGGCAAAAAGACCCGGTCACAATTTTGTAAATAGAAAGCTTTTATGGATAATAGGTAGCAAATAAGCTTAGACTGCAGAAAATATATTACGTATTCTTTAGGATCTAATACATAGCCAATAACAGCACATCTTTACCTGGATTCATAAATCACAGATATATCATTATTGAAAACCTGCCTATGAAACTAGACAGAAACTGAAATATAAATGGCTAAGAAAGAGAAAAATAATCTCAATACACAAAATAAAAATAAAATCTAAATATATTTATAATGTAAAATATATGCTCTTTTTCTTAATACAACTGACTTTTGGGAAGAGGTATGCATGTTTATTTTTCTAACTAGAATGATAATAAGCAGATGCAAATGCTGGTGGAATGAATTTTGTGTATTATATGGATTCAGAGAAAAAAATCTATTTCCGACCTGGATAGAAATCTCACAGTAAAAAGTGCATAACAGGAAAGTTTCCAAGGGTCAATAAACACTTTCATTATAAATTATTATCTACAAGTTCCTGAAATAAGCACCAAGACACTCATAATATGGCCTATAGCTGGGAACAGATTTTTTTTTTTTAAGAATGATTATAAAGTGATTAAGAGATGACATGGTACAAAAAAAAAAAAAATGAAGGAAAGAAAAAAAAAACCCTCTCTTCTTCTTTACTGGAAAAACTCCTACTTATGCTACAAAGCCTTCTCTTCACTTGCCCTCTGTGTAGCCACGTATTGGCCAAACGTCTGGCCAATGTATCAATTGCACTGCGTTACTTGTTTGTGTGGCCGCCTGCGTGGCTGTACTCTGAGCTCTCGAGAAGTGTGATCCACCTCATGTTCTTTGTGACCTCTGAGCTCTTTTGTATGGCTTCTCAGCACGGAAAACACTAGTACGTATATAATAGGTGCTTCCTGGATGTCAGCGGGATAAAGAGATGCCAACAAGTCAGAGGAAAATGAAATGCAGCTGCTGCCTTATTTTTAAGGAGTGCAGAGAAGCAGCTTTTAGTTGGTTTTCAGTAAATATTTGTTGAAGGAAACAAACAGAAAAGATAAATGCCTTTGTGTTGCTCTTCATCTGTCAGGTCTCGCAAGACCAGGCTCTGCCTGCCCTGCCCACTTTAGTCACTTTGTTCTAACCCACAAGGCATCACCACAGCCTTCTTTCAGTCCCTTATGGTTGCCTTGACTTATTCCACTACAGGACCTTTGCATCCGCTGATGCCTCTCCCTGAACAGCTCTTCTCTTACATTTATTCCCCTTCCCATCCCCACTATCTCTGTCTGTACCCATCGATTCTCATTTGAAAATCTAAGTCTCCGCCCTGTAGAATGCTACGGCCTCTAACCTGCTAACAGAGAGATCTTTTTAAACTTAACAATGCTACACTCCTCTTTAAGTAAATCCTCCAGTGGTTCCTTACAGTTTTCAGAATAAATATTGTACCTCTTACCTTTGCCTAGAGGGATCTGGCTCAATTAGCCTCTGAAGCCTTCACTTGCCATACGGATGGATGTCTGCTCCATTACCACCATACCCTCTTCCTTGCTTGTAGGTTTCCCGTGTTTTCTGCCTCTGTCCGACACATGTGTTGATGTGTGTACCAGAACGTCCCTCTCCGTGGTGTTTCCCCTCTTTTTCTAATTATCCTTCATGCCCTGGCTCACGAGTTCCCCTTTCAGGAAATACTTTCTCAGTCATCTTGTGTGTTCCTAGAATACCTGTACACGTATTTCTCATGGAACTTGTCCATCCCGCTGTACTGTGGTCATGGTCAAATTCTCTCTCTCCCACTGTACAGTGGTAGATTCTTGATGGCAGGTATCTTGCTAATTTACCTCTCATACCCTCAGAACCAAGCACCTGTGTGATACATATTCATGTCAGAAAAACTGTAAAAGACTTTGAAAGGAACAAGAGTATGGAGTGTCCTATCAGTGGAATTCTGGATGGTGTTTAGAAGCCTTTGTGGGGTTATCTGATTCTACTGTACTCTGCATCTTTCATTGCCTTTATCTGCCTTGCAAGGACACAACTGGAGACAAATCCAACAACCAAGTAGTAGTTATTATGGAACAAAGGCTGGTGATATTTGTGGAGCCAATGGCAACAATGCCTTCCCAGGAAAACCTGCCTGGTGCCTGCTTGACAGAGTCTAACCTTACAGGTACCCTTCCATCAGGACAGGGACCAGCAAATTGGGAGAACTTTTCAACACAAATTCACCCTAGTTTATAGGTATTTTAGATAGAACTTAGAAGATGTCTTGGCTTAGTTTCCTAGCCTCAAGATAGGAAAGAACAGACTTTTATAAGCCCAAACCAAGATTTCTTATGAAAACTTTCAGAAAGAAGTAAATTCTGTGGCCTTGTGCTGGTCAATACTGCATGGCTCAAGATTTATCAAGAAAAGTCAAGAAGACTTATATGGTTAGTTAATTATCATTCTTGCTGTTCCAATATAAATAATCAGGACAAACCTAATGAGAATAGCCTTCTTCTTCTTCTTCTTTTTTGATCACAAATAACCCTTGAGATTATTATTACAGGAAAAACTGTAATAAAAGATTTTGAAATGGGCAAACAACTACTTGTGTCCTGTCAAAGGACTGTTGGGAATTGTCTAGCATTTCTTTCCAGGATTATCTGATACTATAGAGATCCGTACCATTCATAGTCTCTGACTATTTGTAACCCTACAGTGACAGAAGTTAACCTATGGAGGTCTGGTGGCAATACGAAAGTTTTGTGTTCATAGAGATGAATTGTGTCCAGCATAGATGTAATTATTATGGTGTGGATTTTGGTGGTTTTGGTATCTGTTAACATATATGCTTCAGTATTCCTGTCTTAAGTATTTGTTTGTTGGATTATCTGTTGTATCAGTAACATTTTACTGTTACTGTAACATTTTACTATTTCCCTCATTAGTTAACGAAAAAAATAAAACAATGGAGTTGTATAAAATTATTCCTTAAAGTAGGCATTTAATGTTTCCTGAA
Organism: Panthera tigris; assembly: GCF_018350195.1. Classification (NCBI taxonomy): domain Eukaryota; kingdom Metazoa; phylum Chordata; class Mammalia; order Carnivora; family Felidae; genus Panthera; species Panthera tigris. Next base: position 36,640,938 of record NC_056678.1, read on the forward strand.
TAAATGAATACCTCCATACACAATAGGTCGTTTCTGTTGAGTATTTAAGTGAATTAAAAAACTGATAAACTATGTGACATAAAGAAGTAAATGCTATCTTAATTGCTTATGTGACATAAGTATTTTCAGTGTCCAGGAGGTACAGAAAAGCACTATATTCATTTGTTCACTCAACAAAGATCACAGAAATGCCTTCAATGGGCTAGGTTAGGGTACAATGATGACTGAGAACAAGGCTCCCTGCCCTCATGTAAATTAAATTCTAATAAGTTGGACATAAGTTGAATAATCATAAAATAAATATAAAATATAAATGAGGTTTGGATCGAGCCTTGAAAGGTCAGTAGGTATTAAGTAGATGAAGACAGAACAAAATGTGCAAAGGTCCTGTGGTGGGATGATCATAGAATATATAATGGAATGAAAGACGGCTATCAGAGGGGGCTATAACCTGTGCCTGTGCACAGGGTTCTTTAAGGGTGCATTATTTTGCAATTAGCTTTTTGATCACTAGATGGCAGAGATATACTAAGGTGGCAAAAAGCTGACTAAATTTAAATTTATGGAGGGTTTTAAGGAAGTGGGGGAGATCAGAAAATCTTGCAAGAAAAAGTGGGAGATGAAAAATTGGTTGGGGTGCGGGCACAGGCAAACGACACACCCCAAACTTGCAAGATCTGATAATGGACAGTAACAGAAAGCCAGTTATTGTTTTATTTTCTTTCAACAAATATTTGAGAACCTACTGAAAGCTGCTATTGTGCATTCCTTAAAATAAGGTAGTAACCACATCTCAGTTTTCAAAAATTCTTAGCATTTCTTCCTTCCACAAAGATCCATTAAACACCTGTTACCCACACTACTGTCTTCCATGCTGTGAGGCATACAAAATAAAAAGATATCCCTCCTTTCAAGATTTTCAATAAATATGTGATAAAAATGCAAAATTATTGAATATAATACAGTAGTTATAAATACGAACTATCCTTCATTGTAGGAATATAACTGAACTCAAACTTTTTGATCATAGATGAAAACTTATTTAAATGACCATTAATACCAGTCATGATTGATGTCAAATTATAATATTTACAATAAGTAGGTTCAGTCAACATACTAACAACATTAACAGTATAGGACTGTAATTACATACTATAAATAATGGCAAATTCTGGGATCAAATAAAGAGGTTTCAAAGTTGCTGTATGGTCATTTCACAATGCAATGGTCATTTCACTGTTTCACAACTGCACTCACCGGCTGTACAAATTAGCAAGTAACTTAGCATTTGCAGCTTTTGTGGGAGCCAGTACTACATGAGAAGAAGGTACATCTTTTGAATGCAAAAAGACATCAGAAGAAACAAAATAGAGTTTTGGAGAATTTGACATCATTCTAGTACGAGGAATTAAAAATAAGATGGGGCACTGGATATCATAGGTCCTCCATCAGACTCCGGCTAGGTTCTACCCACATACAATTGGAAAAGAAAAATTTGCTCACATGGAGATGTGAAGTGTAAAATTCACATCTAGCATAAAGATTCATAAAATTTTGGAAGTAAACACTTGTATAGCAAGGGATGCTTATTAAGCATGTGAGAAAATACTACACTAAAGCAAAAGGAAAGTTTTCAGCATGGTATAAAATTTATTCAAGAAGATATCTTACTAGAGAAGTTCAATCTCTAGCTAGACATTGAATAAAACAAAACAAAAAAAAATGGACTGGTAAAAACAAGGAGGAAAAGCATTTCTTATGAAGGAAAAACCACAAGCAAATGTACGCAGAAAGTGACAGGGGCAGAGGGTCCAAGTCATGAAACCATCAAACTTAACTTTGAAAGAGACTTCAAGAAATAAGTTTGGTTCAGCTACAATAAGCAAGATCAATGTTCCCTTTCTTTTCACCACAATGGTTTCCGGATAGCACTTCTGACAGTTTGAATGGTGAGAAACATTCCCCTGGTGCACAATGACCAGGTGATCTTGCAGTTACCATTTTTGTCACTAGATGGCAGACAGATCCTAATAAGGCAAAATGTTGAGTAAGTCTAAATTTACGGGGGGTTGGGAGAAGGGGGAAAAGTAAGGGATATATGTAAATGAATGGGAAAACACACTTTTTTAGACTTCATAAAATTAAGATGCTTTTAATATATGAATTTTTTAAAAATTGGTACTCTCTGTGCTACTGTCCCCATTTTAGGGTTGAAGTAACTGAGGTCCAGAAGTGTTACCTTGCTTACCCAAAGTCCATAGCAAACCCCCAAGCTTAAGACAAAATAAATAAAAATTAAGTATACATGCATGAAATAATATGAAAAAAATGAAACTCTACCATATGTAATTATAATGGCAATACCTTAAGAATTCATGGCATTTTACTGAAGGGTTTTAAAACACATGTTGCAATTTATTGGTAGTGGCTAAAGCAGAGTGAATTGACTTATCTATGACTGATTTGCTTCAGCGTGTTTGATATTTTACATACTGGACTGTTTTTCATTAAATACCTAATTTATCACAAATTTTGGTCAACATTTTCCCTATTTTTTTTTCTTTTTTTACAAATTAGGGAACCAAAAGCTTAACAAAGTGAAGTGTCTTGGGGAAGATTAGACTAGTGACAAACCTAAGATTCCAACCCAGGTGTTCCAGCTCCCTGAACAGAACTCCTTTTGTTAAAATTACATTAGATACATAAGTTCTCAGAGACTCAGAAGAAATAACTGTCTGAGAATTAACCCGAGAAAGACTTTCTTAAAATGGCAAGTTTTAACCTCATTTTTAAAGCGGACAGTTACAGAATGACCATGAGTCTTAATATTCTTGGTAGGTGAAATGGCACAGTGAAGAGACAAAAGATTAATACACTTTTCCAAAGACACTGAAGACACATTCCTGTCAGGGCAAAAGAGTACATTGGAAGGATTAACAAGATATGTATTTGGTGAAGTCTGATGAATTCAGCTGATGAGGGCTGTTATTAGACTAAGGAAATAAGATTTTATAGAAGCATTAAAATTACACTTCTGAGCAGTTGAGTGCTTGCTATGTGAGACTAGTTGAGGAGGATGACTTTGAAGTGGTCCATGGGGCCCCTGGGTGGCTCAGTTGGTTAAGCATCCAACTTCGGCTCAGGTCATGACCTTGTGGTTTATGAGTTCCAGCCCCGCATCGGGCTCTGTGCTGACAGCTCAGAGCCCGGAGCCTGCTTAGGGTTCTGTGTCTCCCTCTCTCTCTCTGTCCCTCCCTTGCTTGTGCTCAGTCTCTCTCTCTCTCTCTCTCAAAAACAAATAGAAACACTAAAAAAAAATTTTTTTAAGTGGTCCAGACACATCCAAGAGCCCTTTACCAGTTCTTCCAGTTCGCCACGATCTGGTCTTTTTGGTTAGCTTTATTCACTTAATTCTCTATGATTCAGGTATCACCTGACAGATGATCTCTTATAAAAGTAATATTTCATTTTAAGTACATTCCTGTCTTACTAAATCCTTGAAACCAAGAATCATACCCTTTAATTCATTTTGCCTCTAATTCCACTTCCATTTAGAATGTAAAGAATAGCAAAAGAATGTCAACTCCCATCTTAACAATGACAAAAAGCTGGGTTATTTAAAAAAAAAAAAGTCCCACAAATCCTAATTCTTCTTAGACCTATCAGAGAGCTGAATTGTAAGGCAACCAAGCAAACCAAATTCCAAAGGGTTACAAGCCCTTCTGAGGAGAGATGAGACACAAGACCTATTTCCTCCAGGCAAAGCACGAGGAGAGAGGTAGCTGGCATATAAGCAGGGGAGAAGAAATCTGCTAAGATAATAGCCTTAAAGACCAAGTATGAGCTAAGATGTCAGTTTGGAATAGTTAGGAGTCTCAAAGGCAAGGGGAGATTGTACTCGCAAGCCCTCTTCCACAGATAAAATCGTGTGTTTGCTAAATCAGGCAACCCTATTACCTGGTGCTACAGGGAAAGGCTAGGGGCAAGACAGGAGACTGAAAAGAGCTCCCCTTGGGGGTACAGGCAAGCAGGAGGTGATAAGCTGCTGCAGGGAGGCATGTATGAAGCCCTACTTACTTTATAAGAACATTCATTTATGTATAAGAAAAGTCATACAGTCATGGCATACAGTCAGCAAACTCAATCCCAAAATTCTGGGGGAAGGAAAAAAACAGAAACTCCTTTAGGGAAGAGCAAGAAACACTCAGAGGCACAGGACTCTACTCTGTTAACAAGTGGAAATCTATCACCAGTGGGGAGGGGCAGGCAGCCCTCAAACTGCCCACGACCAGTCGCAGAAATAAGAAAGTTTATCTGCCATGAAAGGAAGTGGAGGGATGTTGAGAAAGCCCCAAATCTGAGGCACAGTGGCACAAGACCTGCTAAGGCTGAAGCTGGACCAGAGCACATAAAACCCATAAGGCTAGGACTAAGTAACCAGCAACAGAAGTTAATTGCTGGAGGAGGGGCAAAAACATTGAGAGAGATCCCCTATGTGGCTCTAATGTAGCTAAGGGTGATGGAGAAACACCAAGAAAAACCTGCCAGAAACTTCACTGGTAGTAGTCCACTCTAAGCGCAAGATAATAGCAGCCAACTGCAGGTAATGATATCAACAACAAAATCCAAGGCAGTTCAATTTGTGATGCACACATGGGGCCCAGTACTCAAGAACTACCAGACATAAAAGGTAAGGGGAGAAAAAGATGGATGCATAAACGGATGAGATGACAGTAGCAAGATGAAATCCATATAAAAGAGTCAAATTGAAATGACAGAAAAAAAAAAACCATAAGAGAGAAATTCTTTTGATCAGCTCATCAGCAGACTGAAGAAAATAAAATGAATGAACTTTAAAACAGGTCAATTCTATTGACCAATCTGGCATTTCTATATGCTAACAGTGAACTCTCTAAAAAAACCCAGTATGGCACTGGTATAAAAGCAGACATAAAGGCTAATGAAACAGAATCAAGAGTCCAGAAATAAACCCATACATATATAGTCAACTATTTTTGATAAGGATGGTAAGAACACTGAATGGTGGAAGGATGGTCTCTTCAATAACGGGTGCTGGGAAAATCGGATATTCACAGGCAAAATAACAAAACGGCAAAAATTTCATCTTAAACAAAAATTAACTCAAAATGAATTAAGGACTTAAATATAAGACCTGAAATCATAAAACTCCTACAAGAAAAAGCTCCGTAACATTAGTCTTGGTAATGACTTTTTAGATATGACATCAAAAGCACAGAAAATGTGCAACAAAAACAAAAATCGAGTGGAGCTACATCAAACTAAAAAGCTTCTGCACAGCAAAAGAAACAATCAACAAAATGAGAACAATCAACAAAATGAAAATTTCTTCCATTCTCATGGAATGTGAGAAAACATTTGCAAATCATATATCTGACAAGGGGTTAATATGCATAATACATAAGGAACTCATGCAATTCCTACAGTAGTCAAAGAAACACCACAAATAATCCAATTAAAATGAGCAGAAACTTGAATAGACATTTTTACAAAGAAGACATAAAGATAGCCATCAAGTACATGAACATGTGCTCAATATCACTAATCATCAGGGAAATAGAAATCAAAACCACAATGAAATACCACCTCACACCTGTTAGAATGGCTATTATGAAAAAGACAAGAGATAATAAATGTTGGCAAGGATGTGGAGAATGTTGTGCACTGTTGGTGAGACTGTAAATCCACGTAATCACTATGGAAAACCGTATGAAGATCCCTCAAGAAATTAAAAATAAAACTACCATGTTTAGCAATCCCATTTCTGGTTATTTATCAGGAGGAAATGAAATCACTGTCTCATTCAGATATCTGGCCTCAATGGTCACTGAAGCATTAATCACAATAGCCAAGACATGGAAACAACCTAAATGTCTATCGATGGATAAATGCATAAAGAAAATGTGGTATGTGTACAATAGGATATTATTGAGTCATAAGTAAAAAGGAAAACCTGCTATTTGTGACACTGATAAACCTTGAGAACATTAAGCTAAGTGAAATAAGTCAGACAAAGAAAGATAAATACTCTGCCACTTATCTGTGTAACCTCAAAAAGCCAAGCTCATAGAAACAGAAAGTGGATGGGGTAGTTGCCAAGGGTTGGAAGTGGGGGAAATGAGATGTTGGTCAAAAAGGTACAAACTGCCAGTTTTGAGATGAATAATTTCTGGGAATGTGATGAACAGCATGATGACTATAGTTAACAACATCGTAGTGAATAGTTGAAAGTTGCTAGAGAAAAACAAGTAAGTGGTAATTCTGTAAGATGAAAAACGTTAACTAATTTTACTGTGCTAAATATTTCACTATACATTTACCAAACTTAAAATAAGTATCCAAACTGAAACACAAAGAGAAAAGAGAACAAGAAAAACGACAACAGTGGCGGCAGCAACAACAACCACAAGAAAAACCAGAATAGGGCATCCAAGAGCTAAGGAATACTATCCATGGGTCTAATTCTTTCTGTTCCCAACACATAGTAGGTGTTCATTAAATTTTTGTGAAAGTTCTTGTTGTAGACAGAATAGAAACAGTATTACCTAATATTTATTAAACTTCTAGTGAGTGTTGGAAAAACAAATTCTATCACTAACTCCAATCTCCACAGTAACTCTATGGGAGTGGACATAGTTATCATCATTTTATAGATTTGAAGCTTAAGAGGATTAGAGAGGTTAGGCAAGTTGCTCAAGTTCCAATACCAAGCAAGTAGCAGAGCTGGTATTCTGATCCAGGTTTGTTAAACTCCAAAGCCCAAGATCTTTCCTTCCACATGGGGTCTTTCTACCTAGTCATGAATGTGATGTTAAGAAGTGAAAAGGAAGAATAGATACAAAGGTCAAGGAAGGAAAGTCTGAGTTTGTAAATTCAGTAAGACAAAGTAAATGATCTTGAAAGTAGCCCTTGCACCTAGTAATGTTCAGAGGAGGTACATGACCTTGAAAACTGTAAACTAGCACACAGCAGATATTTAGGTAGTTTTTGTTGAATTGAGGTAGATTGTCTCTCCATTATGGTATTGTCCATTGGGTTCATATTGCACCATTAATTACATTAGTGGAAGCTTATTTGAATTAATATTAAGTTGGGGACTATTCTAGAATTCAAATAGAAATCTCCATATTAGATTTTAGAGATAGAATATTTGAAATCAGAACTGATCCTTTACAGACTCGTGTTACTGATGTTAGGGAGTTTCAGGAAGTTTTGACTTCCTTTAGTTTGGCAAAATGCTGGATCAAAATCATCCTAGAAACACAGTACTTTAGAAATCATTTCTCAATTGTTAGAGATTATATACAACCTACCCAATGGCAGCATTGTACCAGCTATTCTAAAGGACTCTCTCTCTCATTGAAGTATGTTAATGAATGGAAAGAAGGAAAGAAGACCAGTACTCATTACTCATCTGTGGTTACAAGCAATACGATTGTGAATTGCTAATACTTTTAAGCCAATTTTTTAGGACAGTACATATGCAAAGTAATTATGTTAACTGTAAATATTTAAAATGTTGTTTTATTATTTTTCCTGTTCTTTAATATTTGCAAATGCAAAATTTAACAAAGCTCTTGCAGTAACTTTTCAGTACTGAGAAACTGTTGATCGGCATAAATACAAGTTGTATACAGCTATTAAAAATTATTCCCAAAGCAAAACAGATAAATAAATTTTTGATATATGGCAAACTATTTGTAATTTCACTTTTGCTGACAGGGTTTCAGTATTTCAACATTTAAAAAGGTTTCTTAATGCACGACAAGTCCACTGTATTTTCGGTAAAACAGAATGTGGTTATTTTCACTAAATGATGTGCAGATGATTTTTCTAGCTGGCATAAACAATTAAAAAGTCAGTAATGACTAACAAAATAATATTATTTCCAACCACTTCAATAAACTATGTTTGTAAAAAGTACATAACCAAGATTAAAATATTTTATTGTAAAATAATTACAGCTGATTTTATTTTTCAGATTATCATATCACTATGTCATAAGCATAAATATGCAAATGTATGGAGAGAGGCTTAACACAGAAACATTTCTGTGTGAATCCAGCAAGAAGCAAGAATCTTAACAGAAATTGTAATTACTCTATATGTATTTCGGTTTCAAAAGCATTATCTTACAAATATCAAAGACATCAATAAACACAAAGAGGGAACAGGCTTCTGTGAAATGGCAGTCTTATTCTCAAACATTAGAAACACCATAAAGAACTTCCAGAGAAGGGTCCAACACAGTAGTCTTATTTTGAAACTGGCATGAGGGCACAGGCTAACTTGTTAAGATATTTATGTATTGCTCTGATATTTTGTGTTCTGTATCAGGAAATATAATAATGTGTAGTAGACACAAATCCAGTTCAAATTATAATAAGAGTCTATTATACTCTGGTAGTTATAATCTACTGACATTCCCGGAAATTTTTCTCTCTTGAGGGACATTAATAGGCAGCAGCAGTAACCCCTACAAAGAAAAGACTGGCTTCCCTTTTCATCAACACTAACATTGATCTCTGACCAACCTTAAAAGCAGTTCTAGATATAAAACAGGAAGAACATCATCATTTCTTTATCCCAGGGTGTCTGGGAGAACATAAGAATTAGTCCATTAAAAATGGGGTACTTTTGAGAGAGCTATTGTTATTTTTACCAAAAGCCCGTAAAACAATTAAAGAAGTAATGGGGGGGGGGGACTGTAAGTTAAATAGAACAGAAAATAGGGAGGAAAAATATTAGTGACATGATTGTTGATGTAAAGTCTAAAATGGTAATATTCATTATATTTACTAAACGGAAAACCAAGTAGCTTTGTTTTTATTTCAAGACTTTCTAATAAATGACATAGTCAACTGTGGCAATAAATTTGAAGAGTAAAATTATAATATTAAAAAGGTACATTTCAATCTAGGATTACCTCATAATACATACTGAACATATTCACATAAGTGAAATTATCTTCCACTACTTCTTTTTAATATACTTGATATTATTCAGCAGTGCTAAATGTTTAAAAAATGAAGTCCTAGCCAGTTACTGAAAGGAACTGGCTTTGGATTATTTCTTTGAAAAAATGATGTTCCCAAACAATTTTATGACAATACAAATGTTTCAATGTGTATTCCATTGTGTTTCTAAAAGAGAGTATTCTGAAAGGCAAATTTTATAAATTTTTTGTCTATAACTATCATTATACATATCAAAATATTATATAATGCCCACTAGAGGGCATTCTTGTAATCCATAACTGAATGGGGGGAGGTGGAGGTGGGGTACAGATTTTAAACTATAATCAAATTGGATATGTTGGAAATTAACATTATTTCAACAGAAAACAACAGAGGAAAAAATAACTTTATTTAAAATTAAAGATATAGTACCCTTATTTTTCCAACTTGACTTAAAAGATTAATTTTATAAATTAGTGATATTAGTATAGCTTAGACTAAATACATGCTATGTCGGAGTGACTTTGGGACAGACTACGAGAATGTGTTTTCATTTAGGCAGTATTTTTGGTGGGCATATTTTAATAGAAACACATCTACTTATTTCAAAATATTTTTGTCATTTGGAACTTTCTAATAGATTTCCCTAATCACTTTAATTCAACAATTTAGTTTGATCATCATAATATGCTTAATCCTGAGCTAAATCACAGAAAATGCTAAAAAAAAAAATAAGGGGTTTCTGTTTATCACAATTTGGTTAAGCTTACTTTTATTATTTTTTTAAATTTACATTAAATATTCTCTCCAATTATCTAGGCCTCCTCCTTCATATACCCATTTCTTCCCTGTCCCCTCAGGTCACAATTATCTTTCTCACTGTGATTTGCAATTACCTTTTTCTTGGTCAGAAGAAGCAAGTGGTGTCTTTCCTCTGCAAACAATGACTATGCCATTTCTTTCTTGACCAATAAAGCAAAGCTACTGAATGGACTGTATTTTTCCAAAGATCCCAACAAGTGTGCCATTTTCTGCAATCTATTATGTCACCTGAGCAACAAATGCTATCTTTAATTACATTCATTTTATTCCCAGAGTCCACTGAATTCCAATGAAGAAAAGAGTGTCAGAAACACAATACTATACACCACATCCTACTAGGTATGACGATCCCATCATTTATTATGCTTAGGAACTAAATTTAGAGAATCTGAGTTTTTAATCTTATAAATTTCACAGCAACTGTAATTTCATCTGCAACATTTTAAAATATGGAATTATCTGTAAAGTGTAAACCACCTGATTGCTCGTATTTTAAAACATGCTTATATACTAGAATTTCTTTTAAGTCCCCATTCAACCAAAATGTGGTTTTGAAATATCTTACTTGCAAGTCTCCACATGCCAAAAAGGTATATACAACTTCTATGTACATTCCTTAAATATAAATGTGTATTACTTGTAATTATAAAATGAACTCATGGCAGTCATGCTATATTCCATAAATCCATTAGGATGATTGATAAACCATTAAATACCTAAGGACTCAAAATGATTGCATAGTTTCTTTTGAAGTGTGCATTATCACCTTCTATAATGGGTAAAATGGAAAATCACATAGAGCACATTTTACGGTGTAAATATCTTCCTTATTTATGCATTCTAAAGGTAGCTCTTCATACCATAAACTATTGGTCTGTATGTGAATATATTTTAAAAACAGAATAAATGATCACTAGTTTAATAGTACTTGGTTTATTAGTAGAAATTATGACTATTAAACATAACTCTATTTCTAATCACTATATTTAGGTTCAAGTGTTGACTATGTTCCACGTTGTATTTACCAACAGGCACACTACTTTACATTATATTACAACTGAAAAAAATAATTTTCCATTCATATTCCTCACGCTGCTTTTACACAGTTAACTGGACAGGTTGAAAATAAATCTGAGTGCATTGCTATTTGTCTCAGACCTGAAATAGTTAAGAGTGGTATGTGTGCCAGGGTTTTAATAGGGCTTAACAACAAAAAGCTTCAATCCTCCACTTTCACTAGATTTTGTTGCCGTGGTTTTGCTTGCTTAGGGCCATCCATCTGTTAATGTTGACTTGTAATATAGCTAAGCTCCTGCTTGCAGTACACTAGTCTAGTTGGGGTGTGTGTGTGTGTGTGTGTGTGTGTGTGTGTGTGCACGCACGGGCGCGCATGTGTGTGTCCTATACAGACACTCAGATACGTACACATTACAATTGTCAGAGTAAGTTAAGAATGGCTAATATTATTAAAAATGGAGCAGTATCTTAGATTCATATAAATTTTGCACATTAAAGGAATTTCTCATTCTTAGAAAATTCCAGTACATTTTTACAAATAAGTGTTTTAAAACATAATTTTCAGTGACAGAATTAGTCTAAATGTTGTTCACTAAGAGTACAGTATTTGTTCTAAAATAGAATTGATGAAAGAAGGTAAGTGTGCAGTCAAGATGAAAACTGTTCTGCACCATGACCGGTGGCAGTATTCTCCATGGACCCAACTGGCCCTGTTTTCAATAAAACCCGAGGAGGATCCTTTCCCTGGAGTCCTGTTAGGCTGGGGCTGCTGTTGGAACTGTCATGTTCACACAAAAGGGAAAAGGGTTGGGTTTTACAAATGTGAAGCCTAATTGGGAGATCTTCATGGCTGTACCCTTGACATTTATTTAAGCCTCATCAACAAAACAGGAAGTAACCGTACTAATTAGCAGACCAGCACACAAATTACTATTTGTTGGGGTGTAGATGCAGATTCATAATCTATTCCCAACATAAGCTAAGTAATGGCATATAGGCTTAAAACAACATACATTTTGATTTTGTTCTTTTCTATAGTACCCAAATTATGAAACGTTATTTTTTCACTTATTTAAATACATTCTTGAATTTAAATGACCATAATCTCATTTTCATCTTTTGAAAAACAGATGAAAATAAAGTGTGCCATTTATACATGTCCAGCTGGAAACTGGAAATGTAAAGTTCTTTACAAAGCTGAGATCAACTTCTCAAAAAGATAAGGAATAGGATAAATAAAGCTCACATTCTTTATTTTGATAATTTTACTGACAAGAAAATGAGATACTTGAGGTCTTATAAACTTAGAAATCAAGAGATTTCTCAATAAAATAAGCTGTATATTTCTTCTCAAATCATAAACCAGGATCTGAAGTTATCCCTACTTAGAATGAAGACGGACAAATTTAGGGTCCCCACTAGTCTAGTTAGTGAACTAGAGGATTGTTAGTGACTTTGGACAGTTACTACCAAGAGAGAAGAAAGTCAGTGCCATTGCGATAAGAGACCTGATGTTCAAGATATATGTATATGCATGAATGGGTAGAGGCCAATTATTAAGTGCTTGTCATGTGGCAGGTATTTCATATATATTATCTATAATAATGCCTATAGCATTCTAGCAAAATGACATGTATCGTTATTACTATTGCACAAATGTAGAAAGTAAGGCTTAGGGACACTGTGTTTTGCTCAAAGCTAAATGCTAGTAGTTGTTTCAAAGTCAAGTCTCTCTGGCTCTCAACACCATACCTTTGTCTCTAAGGGCCCCTCCTCCACAAACATTCCACCCAACACAAAGGCAGGCCTGTAGTGGTTAGGTACTTAAATTCCAGAATCAGTCTGTCTGCTTTTCAATCCCTACTCTGCTCTTTATTACCTGGTAGAACTTTGGCCACATGTCTTCATCCCTTTGCTGTTACTAAATCTGAAAAATGGGGTTAACAGTTCCCAGTGTGCTTGGATTGTTGGGAGTTTTAAAGTAATCACATCATTCACACAAACATGCAGATGGCCTCACTGTTCATCAAGGATCTGTCTCTTCCTCATGTTTTCCAAGTCTGCTCTAGTGTGCTTTGGTGTTACTCAACTCTAAAAACTGAAGTTTGGAAAACAGTAGGAAGGACCTCAGAGCTATCTAGATCACCAAACCCCAGAAGTCCTACTGAATCACATTTCTGTAGGTAACTGAATTCACCACATGGCAAGTCTTCTAAGAGAGGATGGTAATTTGAATAATCAAAGGTACGATGGGGCCCAGAGACACCGGTTCCTCAGTGAGAGGCCATTTCCAACATGAGAAAGGGATGCTACTCTTCTAGCTCAGTGAGCCTGAGAGAAAGAAAAAAAAAAAAGTGCATTCTAAGTTTATTTCTACTCGTAGCCTTTATTTTTAAAAATATTTTCTTCGGAAACCAAGCTGTCTTTGAGAGAGGTATTACTAAGCCTGAGTATTTCAAATGATAGACACTGCACAGAAGAGAACAAAGAAAGAAAACTAGATTTCTGTCCCTACATACCTCTCCTGGGTACGTCCACTGGAGGCGAGCTCTCGGGACACTGACTTCATCTGTGGACCTGCAGTATCTAGTCCCATTTCCTGGAACGGCTGCATACCTCCTGAACAATTTTTTTTAATCCTTGTACATTATGAATCATGGTAGGTGTGTTAGTCTCTTCATTTTGGCTGCTAAGCAAGGGAATGGGACTTAGCTTCTTACTGCACTAACTTTCTCTCTGCCTCGAGTCTTACCTAAATTAAATATATTTTAGGGTGGCTCAGTCGGTCCAGCATCCGACTTTGGCTCAGGTCATGATCTCATGGTCTGGTCTGTGAGTTCGAGCCCCACATTGGGCTTTGTGCTGACAGCTGGGAGCCTGGAGCCTGCTTCAGATTCTGTGTCTCCCTCTCTCTCTCTGTCCCTTCCCCACTCTCAATCAGTCTCTCTCTCAAAAATAAATAAACATTAAAAGAAATTTAAAATAAATTAAACAATTTTAATCTTTTGTTCTAGGATTCTTGGTAAAATGTCCATTTATTTTTGGATATAAGTAGAACATAAATAAATAAACATAATGTCTCTGACGTATTGATTGATACCTAGATTCTGCCTTTAACCATATTTGACTATTCTTAGAAATGCTTACGTATTTAATTGAAAATCTCAATGTGCTCAGATCCTAATATTATTGTGCTTGGAGAGACAGGAGTTAAGACTACTTACTGATTTGGAAATCATCATAAAACAGTATCTTCATGGTTGTAGTCTCAGCTTCTATCTCTTGCACAATATACTAGATCATATCTTCTATTAAATCAATGAGACTGGATTACTACTGAAAAGTAAACCAAGGAACCTTCTGTGGTATCAGACCGCAAAGAAAAGGCGGTAGACTATGCCTGGTCCCTGCTGACTTCCTTGCCCCAAATGCAAACAATGTATTCTAAGCTCATTTTCTCTGTAGTCTTTTCATTTGTGTAAGTGGCTTGACTCTCATGTGAGAGCTGAGGCAACAGCAACCCACTAGCATAGGCTGACCTTAAACTTACTAAGCTGCAGGTTTATGATACAAAGATCCAGCCTCTAGGTACTTAAAAGTATAGATTTTATTTCTTTTTTTGCAAAGAGGACTCTTGGGCAAATGATGACACGGCAACTAGAGATAGCAAAACTCTTCTGAGATTTTGTCACAGTCCTTAAAACCCTTCTCTGAGAACTGCTTTTCCTGTTTGCCCCTACTACTCGCCACTGTCCTTGGTAACATGGTATTCTCCTTGCTTTTCCGACGAAAGGTTACTGAACCAAGGATTAATGCTGGATCCAAGAGGGCTGTTGACAGTCTTCCAAAAGGAATTGGCTGTGGGCATTGTGGCCCATTCCTAGCAGCTGTTTGAACCAAGGGCCTTGCAAGCTCAATGTCAGGCTCATGGAGGAGCTGAGAAAGACAATCTACAGAATGCACAAAGAACAGCTATGCAGAGAGAAGAACAAGCCAGGGAGAGATAGAGAGAAGCAGGTTAGGAGGTAAAGGGTAGGGAGGGCTGATATTCCTCCTTGATTTTTCCATTTTCTAGCTCCAGTCCTACCAGAGGGCTACATACATTCCTATACCTGGATACAAGCAAAGACAAAACATTAAATTATGATAAGTATTACTGGGTACAAATGATTGGGAGTATGGACTCTTAATAAATTTGGCTGCTAAAATATATATACACGGATATATACACCTATTTACATAATGGAACACATGTATATATATGGAGAATACACACTGACTAAAACTCAGACCACTTGAAAAGTAAAGACTGTTATTCAGACATTAGCAGCACCTGCATAATCCATCTAAACATTTTGGTTTAACAAATTTCTGTTAACCAAGTAAGAAAAGTATATTATAATTCTTAAAACAATAAGCCCTACTTCTCTTAATTCCTGTTAGAGTCATCATTTAGCATATTCACCTGAAAACCACAAAATGCTTATTGATGAATACAGATAGTTGAGTTAATGATTTTATAATAAATGATGGCCATGACAATTCAGGATAAGTATGTGATGAATGTAACCTATTATCCTGTAAGGCTTCCTTAATACAGTTTTCTCTATCAGAAATTGTCTGTCTAGGAATTAACAGAAAACACAGAAAACCATACATATGTAATATATTTTATAATTTAATTATCATAGAAATATGCTGCCATGTTAAAGAAAGGAAGATTTAAAATTTTTAATGAGGAGCTACAGATAGTTTTCCTAACTTAAAACTAACATTTAGGACAGACGTTTCTCTAATTCAAGTGTTTTCTTTCTATCGTAAAGCATCCTATAAGTAACAAAGATCCCACTGGTTTTCACACAAAAATCTATCCACCATAGTAAATATAACCTAAATGCTCCAATGTTAAGGCAATAAACATTTTGCAGAAGTTTTTAAGATGCTGAAGCTTGAGAACCAATAGGGATTGAACATACTAGTGGTGGAAGAAAAATAGAGCTACTGATTGCAAATCTATCATTAGTTTACAGGTCAATACATGTTTTCCAGTTAACAGTAGTAGCCAGAGAAGGTCTCCATGCTTGTGGAATTATTACTTCATTGAAGGGCTTATTTTAAGTCATACGATCAGCATTTACTATCAATTCGCTGCAATTAAGCAATACTGATATATAAAAATGTAAGCTTATAAATGGATACAGCATAGAGAAGGCACTTAGAATGGTATAAAAAAGGACCCACAAAGGCAGAGATGTGTTTTGTTTCTCCTAGAACACCTAGAATAGTGACTGGTACACAGTAGGTGCTGAATGATCACACGGATAGGTTTTCTTTACAAAGGCGAAAGTTTCCACACAGCTTCACTGACTGTTTCGCCATCCCTAATGACACGTAGAAGCACTTGAAGGCCATCTCTACTCCTGCAGCGTCCGCAGATCCAGGAAAGCTAAGTGACTACTGGAGATGGGTTCTCATCGCACTCTGCCACTAACTTGTTATGAGTCTTAGGGTAAGTGACGTGACCATTCTGGCTATCAGCTCTCTTGTCTGTAAACGTCAGTGACCGGAATAAATGAACTATAATCCAGCTGAGGATTCTTTTTAAAAGCTGGTTTTCTAAGGCCACTTAAAATATGATTTGGTGTATACAAATTTTGTATCATTTAAACCTTCAGAAACACACTTATGAGGCAAAATCAGAGACATGCATAGCTTTAATTCTGAACACTTTCCCTCTTCAGGACGGTACTTTACATAATATCAGCATATAAGCAGAAGCTTTAAATATTTATAGCAAACAAATTATCTGACTTTAGAAAAACCAGACACATTACTTTACATTCTAATTTATATAGATTATTTTAATGGTAAAATCCCCATGTATGAGTTTCATTTTACTTCTATAGTAGAAATCTGTGATTTCCTCCTCCTCATCAAACTGTTCACACTCTAAGACAATCACATGCTTGCCTCTGTCCCAGTACTGGAGAGCTCTATGAGAACATAATAAAGTAGGTAGAGACTGGTATCTGGAACAACAACTGATTCCTAATACTCTTGCAGCCTGCCCAGATGCCACCTACTCATCTTGACTGTAAATGCAGGTTTTCATATCACATGATAAAAAAAAAATTAATGGGTCCAAAATCGTTCTTAAAGAATGAATCAGAATTACATACTTTTAGAATTTGGAGACATAAGGGTAAATAACCTTACCTGGGCAAGCTTACGCTTTTCTAGATTTCCTCCCTTTTCATTGTGTAATGTGTAAACTGGTGTATATTGTACAGAACCAGAACAGGTCCCATAATCTTCTTCATTTTCCTACACATGAAGAAATATACAAGGAATTATTTTAAAATACTCCTTTTATTACTTTTAGACAAACTATCCGATACAGATGCAAATACCAAAATAATGCTTCAAATGTAAGTTTAAAAACTCTATTTCAGAAGAAAATGCACTTTTATATATTATGCATTAATGATTTCTAAATTAATCTCTTTTGAATAACATGAATAAAAGCTATTATTTACTCTCCATCACAAAAATGGAAGTTTCAAGTACTATTTGTTCTTCAAAGGTAGATATTCAAAACAACTGACAAAATCTGTAAAGATATAATATGTAATCAAATTGAAAACACATATACATACACATAAATATTCATATACATGCAATATTCATAGATTCAAATACATATCTTCAAACACAATCTTTTATAAATTAAGAACATGCTTCAAATTAAAGTAGCTACAGTTAGAAAGTTCCTATAAAGCCAAATGATGGCATTCCTGGCTTGATTCTGCACCAAAGATCATCTTTTTAAAGAAATTCTCAGCTTGAAGCAAGAATTTCAATTGTGATATCAAGGCAATCAACTTTATGAAAACATACATCCTGTTAAAGCATCTTTGAAGATCTCCGTTGTTCTGTGATAAAATATGCAAACAATAAAGAGATTATTCAGTGGATGCATACAGAATGGCAGATAGTTGCCAGAGGGCTTGTTATGAAAAATACATTCTTGAACAAAGGGCTAAGCATATTTCAAACATCATTAAAAACATAAATCTCATGTGATTTGTAAAGTATGAGCTTCAAACTAATGCAAGAATCAAGGAAGAATGAAAAGAATATGACGTACCTTATGTTTTAGCTTACTCTTCACTTCCTTTATTCCCTGCTTTGCATGATTTTTTGCCTAGAAAAAGGTAACGCAAGTGTCTGGCTCAGCATGGTTCTATTACCACTTAAAGAGTTAGTAGATGAGATCACACTCCATGAAACTTGCTAACTTCATATTATTTAGAAAAAGAACAAATTATAATCTAAAACTCTTAATTCTTCAGGGAAACCACACCACTTACTATTATATCTAAATTAGTGAAAACGCGATTAGTCTCTATTTGCATACTAGTACCATACAAAGGCTAACATTTAGCCTATTTTGCCTCCTAAGCTATAGAAAACACAGCCCAGTCTTAATTTGCAATTGTGATTAACTGGTGGTGAAAGGAGAAAGCACAGCAGCAGGTTATTTGGGCAAATGTTTGGACTTTAAAGAAACGGGCAACTTTACAAAGCTTTACTGAAGTGCTTTTACAGGCAGACACACGTTTTTATTAGCAGAGATATTTTAAAGTTATGGCTATTTCATGTGCAGTTTTTCCGGCATAAATTAAAAGCCACTTAACAAAAGATGCTATCTTCATGTTCCATAGGGAATCTGGCTCCAGTATTTGAGCGTCTCAGGTCCTGATGTGATTCCTGTGGGATATAACTTAACTAAAGACAACTGGCCTTGGCCTTTGTTCCATTGGAAATTCCCACTCAGAGTGGCCACGGACGAAAAGAAAGGAAATTCACATTTATGTTGTGTTTCCTCAGTATTTGATCATGTGCTGGGTACCTAACATGTATCAGCTCATTTAATCATTACAAATCTATGAAGTTAGGACAATTATTATGACATTTTTACAGATAAGGAAAGTGACTCAGAGGAGATCGGTCTGCATAGCCTCATTCCAGATCTGGGTCTATTTAATTCCTGAGTCCAACTTCTCCCCATCAGAAAGGAGAAGGAAGAACTAAAGTTTTTAAAATGTATCTACTGAATCTAAGCCTCACGCAAGAAAAGGCATTACAAGTCTCATTCTACAGACATGGAAACTGAGGTCATACAGACTGAAGACTTTCCAATTCCAATATTCTTGCTCCTACCAAACCGTCCTGCTTCCTGAATTACTTCTAGGAAGAGTGAATACATGTCTTCCCAAGTTCATTTAGGGGAAGGCTCTCATTTCTTTCCGGATAATATCTGTAGTACCTAATATTTGGCATATAGTAACTGCTCAAGAAATGTCTTGAACTCAACTAAACAATTATTTCTTCATTGTATATGAGGCAAAATCAAAACATGCTACACATAGCAAAAGATAACCTAAAACGCCAAATAACACTAAATTATATTCCCATGGTTCTTTGGAATTAATAAAGCATTTTCACATTGTTTTATTGTTAAAGCCTCTGAATCTATTTAAAGGGTCCTGTATTAATCCCTACATTCTCATTAGGTAAAAATGAAAAATTACCAAGAAAATGTGCCTGTCTCTATCTTCTAGAATTTTTATCCATATTTGCTCACATTTTGTCATATTCTAATTTACCTAAATATTCTCTAACCTTTCAAAATCCACTTGATTCACACTAATCTTTCCAGAAGCTCTTCAGTATACAGAGTTGAATCTAGTGTCAGTCATGGTTCTGTAATTCATGGACTGATTCCCTTACGCATCTCTTGTCCTACCCTCCTCCACTGACCTCTTTCAGATGATCTGGAAGATGGGGTACAGGCTCTATCCTTTTCAATCTACCAAGTTGAAACTTACCAATAAACAAGTATTCTTTACAGAGAAGCACCCAGCAAATGGCTTTGGCTAATAATTTAAGATACAAAAACCTAACAAGAAAGTTGGCTCAGAAACGCTTTTAGCCAAATCAATTATGTATTCACTTTACTGTTATTTTTTATATTTCTAAGAAAGTGTATCTGTTAATTCTAGTTTTTTTATGGCCCCTCTAAGCACAGAAAAATAAAAGTATAAAACACATAGAAAAAAAATGTTTCAAGTACAGAAAAACTGTTCTAAGTATAGGACAAAGTCATTATCTCCTTCAACAAAATATATTCAGCTCCTTTGTAGTACATGCAAAGTACAGAGCAAAGTAACAGTGATACAAACATGAAATTAGCAGGAACAGTACCTCTCCCCCTCCCAGTACCTGCCACACTCACTGCTCTAACTCAAATAACCAGCATAAGGCCTTCTTCATGGGAGGTACTCAAACAATTTACTGAATGAATGAAAGTTTAAAACACGGTTCCTTTTTTAAAACTTTACTATCTATAGAAACACAAGTAAATAAATTCTGTGAAACCCATACAAGAGAGATTGGGAGTTTTGTTCATAGTAATTTGTGGTCAAAGGAGGAATTTCAAGAGTTCATATTCAGAATATGAGCAGCCTGGAAAGATGAGTTTTAGATACAACTATGAAAGTCACAAATTGGCTTTCTTGTCCCAAATCTCTTTGACTTCTTGATTCATGTACAACATGATCACAAGATCATAAGATAAATAAAGGAAAGTGATTAGGTATATTCTGAAGACCTTAAATTGCCTGAAATCAATTTAGGGAATAATCTTTCAGAGAGCACAATTTTTAATCTGGAAACATTTGACTCTTCTGCAGAAGAGCATTCTCAGCAAAAAAATAAAATACCGATTAGAAAGATAGAAATATGAATAATGAATGAAGTTTTAAATATGTTTGCTTTATTTCTGGGTTTTTGTGGGAAAATATGAGTGAAATTAAGGAGAGAAACACATACTTAGCAAAATAATACAATACATTTTCTCTGAGCCTGAGGAAAAACTTCAAGTGTTTGCTCAAGGAATTAAATGAAGGGCACTTGACTGGGAAACCTTTTTTAGAATCTTAAATGAATGTGAAAAACAAGGCTAGTCTGATGTTTCACATGGCAGCCAAGTGCTACTTCACTGTAAAAAATTAAAATCTCTTCAAAACTATATATAAATCAAACCACCAGTATTATAGTGAAATAGAGTGATATACACAGAGAGGTTATCCAGAAAAGCCATGAAACAATCAACCAAAAGGCAGAGGCTGATGTTTCCAAGGCAAAATGATGAAACCTTCCTACTTTTATTTTTATGATAAGGCTTCAAAGAGTTCAGAATCTTGGCACCATATTTTTGAATCAACTCTGTAGGTTAGCTGTGCTACTATAAAATGTAATCTTTGAAATTGACTTTTTTTCAACAATAATGGTGGCTACACATATTTGTCATAATTGTACATCACAGCAAGAATATAAGTTCTACACTTATTAAAATACATTATTCCATTACTAATTCAATCATATCATTTCCTTTACTGAGAAAGCATTTGAAGATAAATTCTTATAAAATCAAAACTACTGCCCTGAATATTTTTTAGAAATATGAAATATACATGACCTGTGGCATTTAAAAAATTACTTCATTGAATACGAATCTACTAGCTCCTACCTCAAGTAGCTCTAGTCTAATATTAGAGATGAAGATGCCCACAGGAAAACCTGTGCTGAAACAGAGGTATGTCTGAAGGTCTTATGAGGACCTGGGAGGTATATAAACCCTGTGAATGCGGGGTTGGAAAATGTTTTCTCAGGGAAACAACTAATGCCTAAACTAAGTCTTATAGGATGAATTAGTGTTTCCTCGGTGGACAAAACCCAGAAATAAATGTCCCAAGTAGTGGAAATGGATTGTGTAAGAACAGAGGCAGAAGAGAAAATCTTGCATTCATGAAATGAGGAGCACTCAGGATCTGGAGAGAGAGGGTAAGCTCGGGGAATTGGGGTGAATTGAAACAGGACACAAAAGGGGTTAGGTCTTGAGGGTCTTAGTTAACATATTAAAGAGATTTTAATTTTATTAATTGTTTATTGTTATTGCTATTGATACAGCTGTTTTTATTTTATTATAAGCCATGGAGAATCACTGAAGAATTTTAATTATGGAGAGTCAAGCATCTTTGAGGGAAAAGAACTTACCCTAATTTTCTGTTTGTTTTTTTTTTCTATTTGAACCTCAGTATACAATGAGAATTTAAAATATGTCAATAAATTAAAAAGTCAAATCTCTAAAAATGGCACTTCATTAGGGACTGTTGCAATTTGAGTGCACAACTTTCTTGATTGCTTTGAAATAAAATGAAGAATTGGTTTTAAATTACATGAAGGGAATATCCTTTCTACACAATAATTTCAATAACTGAATTCACTTTGATCAATATTAACTCCACAAATTTTTTAAAAAGTTTTTTATAGAGAAAAAATGGGGGGTCCCTCAGTGGCTCAGTTGGTTAAGTATCTGACTTCGGCTCAGGTCACGATTTCACAGTTTGTGGGTTTGAGCCCCACGTCAGGCTCTGGTCTGACTGCTCAGAGCCTGGAACCTGCTTCGGATTCTGTGTCTCCCAATATCTCTGCCCTCCCCCCCGCCCCCACTCATGCTCTGTCTCTCTCTCTCTCTCTCTCAAAATCAAATAAACACTAAAAAAACATTTTTTTTAAAGAAAGAAAAAAAATGGGAGGTATTCTAGATTTACGTGTCTGTTAGCTAGGAAAATGTAAAATTTTATCAATAAGAAAACTTACAAATTTATATGCTGTCCGTACAGCTGGAGTTGCTTTGGTCATTGCTGTGTTAAACAGTGCACCTCCTCTCTGCAAACAAACAAACAAACAAACAAAACAAAAAGACGTATTTCCAAAATTTTTAAAACCAGATTAACCTGAAAACAAAGCTTTATTAATAGCACAGAAAAAGAGGTTTACTTACAAATTAAACAAAGACCTATAGAAGTTACTTCAGATTTAGTCTTTTCAAGCTTTCATATACCATATATGGTCATTTCAGATAAAATGTAAACCCTCTACTCCATTCCTTTAGTTGGTATAATACATGATTTAAAAATCATTTCATCTTTGCAGTTTAGGCAGACTAGAGCAATAGGACCCATCATAGGTATGTAGTTAAAACTTGATAAGAAAGAAATATAATCTGGGCACCAGGGTGGCTCAGTCTGTTAAGCATCCGACTTTGGTTCAGGTCATGATCTCGCGGTTCATGAGTTCGAGCGCATCAGGCTCTGTGCTGACAGCTCAGAGCCTGGAGCCTGATTCAGATTCTGTCTGTCTGTCTATCTGTCTCTCTCCATCAAGAATAAATAAACATTAAAAAAAAAAAGAAATACACTCAAACAGTTTATCAACTGTTTTAAGGTTGGGCAATACAGTCTAAATCTCTGGAGGTGAGTTTTACATTTAATAAAATCGTATTAACAAAACACATTACCAGAAATGATAAAACTCCTTTCAAATCCTATTTCTCCTTCTAATTCCTTTGTTCTAGGATATAATATAAAGTGACAAAAACATCTTGATTTTCAAAACAAGCCATTTATCTCTGAACAAAAGCTTTCCATTTTAAAATTATGAATATCAAACTATAATAGCATAAAATAAAAATATTTAAAATGTGACAAAATACACAAACATTTTAAGTATTGCTAATAAATAGCATAAGTATAAGCAGCATCCTTTTAGTGAACATTTCTCCATATATTTTGAGTGAAGGAAGAAGTAGTGGTGGAGGGTTATCATTACCTTGACTGTATGCACCCACTGTTGATATGACCTCGGGTTCCCTGGAATATATAAAAATAAGATGTCAGGACTATTCGATCTAAAATATATCCATCAACTAAAATTCATCAAGAACTAATACTTCCAGGATTTTAACAAATTTTGTTTATCTGCAATGTTGTGAAAAAGGCAATAGTATTGTAGAATAAACTGCTCTAATTCTTAGAAACACGGTAATTAGCATTTCCAAGAATAGACCCAGTTTTCTTTAGTCACATATGAAGGTAATATGTCAAAACACTCTATCTTCTTTCGTTTTAATGCTGTATTCAGAGAGGAAAAATATGCTGTCTCTTTTAAAATCCAAGGTTCCTATGTCTTTTATACCATATTTTGTGTGTTATGTCTATGTTGTCTTTAAAAAGTTTGCCTCTTTTATGCAATTAGGTTCACTTAAAAATAATATTGCAAGTGCACAGAGAAAGAAAAAACTAAAAAGGAATTAAAAAATGCAAAAAACCAGGGGTGACTGGGTGGCTCAGTTGGTTGAGCATCCAACTCTTGGTTTCAGCTCACGTCATGATCTCATGGTTCAGGAGTTCAAGCCCCACGTTGAGCTCTGTGCTGACAGCACAGAGCCTGCTTGAGATTCTTAATCTTTCTCCCTCTCTTTGTCTCTCAGAATAAATAAATAAACATTGTTTTAAAAAAATGCAAAGAACCTTGAAGACAAAATATTCTATAGTTTTTAAATAACATTAATTGATAGCAAATTTTACTTTAATGCAATTAAACTACAGTCATAGTTCTGTAGATACTCTCTAGTTGTAAATCCAAGATTGAAAATATAGTACCCAAGGAAATATAAAACAAACGAAGGTTTTAGTCTACAGGGCATTGTGGTTATTAGAAAGTTCAAATGCTGACCAATTCTTTTTTCAAAAATTTTTATTCAAATTCCAGTTAGTTAACATACAGTGTAATAGTAGTTTCAGGTGTACAATATAGTGATTCAACACTTCTGTACAACACTTGGTGCTCATCACAGGTGGACTCCTTAAAACCAGTTCTAAAAACCTAGCAATCATATATTTGGTTCCAAGTACAGTAATTTAATCAATAAAATGGTATTAGAAGGCAAAAAAAAGAACACAATCTCAAGTAATGTTTATATATATCAACTGACTTAGATTTCATGTACCTTCTTCATTTAAATGCTTAAAAAACATGGCTATTCAAAGACTATCTGGTACAAAGAATCCCTAAAACAGATTAAGGTCTCTTCTTTTTTTAATGGAGGTATAACTTAGATATAACATTATATCAGCTTCAGATATAGAGCATAATGATTCGATACATTGGGAAATGATCACCACAATCAATCTAGTTAAATCTGTCACCATACATGTTCTCCACTTGTGTATAGTTGTGTCCTTTTAAAAAATTCATTACCTTGCTGTCATAAAACAGAGGCAGAATGATTCCAGCCCAAGAATTTATTTCCAGCTGTTCTCTTTGCATTCCTAACCAACATCAGGCAAAATGTGTTCAGCTCTAAAATTACTCCTGTAATTAAAAATCTTTCTCTACTTAAAAAAAAAAATCAAGAAACAACCCCCATTGCTAAAAACATCGCTTACGACTCAGCACGGCACTTAACTGGAAGAAAACATATGGCAAAATATTTTTTTTCTAATTTTGTGAAATGATTATAGCAAAAAGTGTCTACTTAAAATAGCCTGTGTAAGTGAAATGTGCACTGTTCAAAACCTATGAGTTCCAGGTGGTATTTGGCCTGAACAATTTTTCTGAAATCATATTTCACTTGCAAAATGACAAAAATTCAAGTTATTGTATTTGTATTGTATTTATTTCTAAGGAGATTTTATTAACAAAAAAAGTAAACAATATAACTATATCCAGATTGTTCATATACGCTTACCTATTCAAAGTTCTCATCAGTTCATATATTTTTAACTTCTCTACTATAAATGGTTGGGTAGAAATCACACATTTAAGGGCTGGTTATCACTTATAGTATTCTGGGAAGAGTTTTATTTTCATTCTCTTCCCAAAATGAATTTAAGAAAGTGGAAAGAAAACACTAACTTCTATGTGATAACTATTTGGCATTTTGGAATACTTGTCATCCAGAAAACAATTTTTTAAAGGCTCCAAACTACAAAGAAAATAGCTAGCAGAAAACTTCAGCGCAGTTAGAGAAGAGTATCTTATTTAGAGTTGTGAGGAATAAAAATAGCTCATATTCAGCTCTTCACAGGCCACTAAATGTTTTTACGTACATTACCTTATTTGAGCTGTGTTTTTGTACTCGAAAATAGGCAAAGCAGGTAGTGTCTTAAGCAGCACATTCCAAGCACAGTTCAATGAGGAGTCCAATAGATCAGGGGGCTCAAGTCCACTGTATCTTTGTAAACTATGCTATTTGGGACCAGTCCTTAACCTGGTTGCTACAATGTTACTTAGTATAGTACCTAGCATATCACAGACACACCATACATACAAGTTTTATTGCAATAACTCGCCAAATGAGGAAACTGAAGGTTCTGAGGTGGCCCTAGGTCACAAAGATAGCAACTGAGGAATAATAAGAATCCGGGTATTTGAATTCCTGGTTAAATAGTCCTTCAGCCCAGAAATTCCACCTCTTAGACTGCTAAATAAAATATGATAAAACTTAAGATATATGAGATTTCTTCTGTATCAGTTCAAAGTAATTACACTAGAAAGGAAAAGGGGCTGCTCAAAGCTGATACTTTGAAAAGAAACAGTTGACAGAATCACCAATAATAATCCAGAATTATATGCATGGGGAAAACAGGAAGTCCCCAAATAAACTACTTAAAATGGTAGGGAAACATGTGGTACAATTTAGGTACTCCTATTTAAAATTTTTAAAAAGAGGGGCGCCTGGGTGGCTCAGTCACTTAAGTGTCTGACTTCGGCTCACGTCACGATCTCATGGTTTATGAGTTCAAGCCTGATGTTGGGCTCTTCTCAGAACCTGGAGGCTGCTTTGGATTCTCTCTCTACTCCTCCCCTTCTTGCGTGTCTGTTGCCCTCTCTCCCAAAAATAAATAAATAAAACATTAAAAAAAATTATGATATTTGTTTCTTTAAATTTAGTGCCTTTCAGATTGAAAGCTTCTATTTCTACAAAATTTATGAGACAGACACATTATTCTTTAAAAATGTTTTTGAGGCTGTTTTTCTTCTCAAAAAAATTAATGTGAATGCCAGAAAACTCTCTGAGTCTTTCCATTAAAGTAAATGGATTATGGAAATAATAAGTGTTATTGAGGAAATTCTTAACATTGTTCTCATTCATCATACAAGTGATTTTCTCACACTCAAGGACAAAATATCTTTGTTTCCCCCTTGTGCAAAGACTTCATCTTCAAATGTATTTGTTTGAATTCTAGTAATTTGTAGTTACTGTTCAAAAAGTATATAAATTGACCTAAATTGTTCAGTGAAGCCTGGAAAATGTCACTAAAACTGAAGATCACCTACCATCTCTTCAAATTCCTCTGATGCCTTAGTCAGTAAAAAAAAAAAAAAAGAAAAGAAAAGAAAAAGAAATACTACTATACAAATAAAAGACTGATCAGAAATATATCAGAAAGTAATTAAGAGACAAATGCTACTAATGAAGAATAACTACATGCTTCTATATAAAATCAATCTGAAAATATTTCTATTTTTTTAAGTTTAAATAATTGGAAGGGGATTTAAAAACTAGCCTTATTTTATTTATTTATTTAAAAAAAATTTTTTTTTTTAACGTTTATTTATTTTTGGGACAGACAGAGACAGAGCATGAACGGGGGAGGGGCAGAGAGAGAGGGAGACACAGAACCGGAAGTAGGCTCCAGGCTCTGAGCCATCAACCCAGAGCCCGACGCGGGGCTCGAACTCATGAACAGCGAGATCGTGACCTGAGCCGAAGTCGGACGCTCAACCGACTGAGCCACTCAGGCGCCCCAAAACTAGCCTTATTTTAAATGAAAAAAAAAAAAAAATACAAAAAACCACCTCCATGTTCTTAACTACTCAGTATTCCTTAGCTACTCTTTCATAGACCAATATCTGTGTTTACTGCATCCTCTGCTCTACTTATGTCCCCTTTTATTACCTTTTAGCCTCCATGGATACTCTTCCCTTTACATACTTCCTGATATTTACATTACTTTCCTCTTAAGGTTGAGTGTTCTACAAAGGTCTCATGAAAAACAATTGGGAGTAACAGGGATTTCTTCACAGTCCTGACCACAGGGACTCACAGGATAGCAAACAGATTTTGGAAATCTGTGTGCATTTCAGTCTTTAACCACAGTTCTAGATTCAATGTGAATCTAGATTGAATGTGTAATTCAATAATTACACGGTTCCACCACGCTCATATTAACTTTATCACAACCACATATACTAGCATGCAACTAGCCGTTGCAATGACACAGAAAGGGGAGAAATTAGATTCTTCTCTGAAATTCCCTAACTATTTTTGCTTAAAGGAACATAATTTTTTCTTCAGCTTTAATGAATGTCGATTTCTCTTACGGGGATCTTTCTTAGGGCTTTATGTTTCAAAAATCTTCAACAGATAATCAAGAGACAGGAATTTTACTTTTATCCAATCACAGTAGAGAAGTCTTGACTACTACTCTTGTTTACTGAGTGTCTTCTAATTAAGAAGATCTCCTATCATAAGAAAGCAATATATTATAGTTATTAAAGCAAGAGCTTGGAAGCCAGACAGATACATGTTGAGTTCAGATCCTAGCACTACTAGCTGTGTGACCTTGAGCAAATTACTGAGATAAGTGCCCTCATAAAAACAGGGATAGGTAATCAAACTATTTCGTAGGTGCTGTGAGGATTAAATGAGATCAAGTTTGTAGAGCTCTTGTAAGAGATTCTGTCACATATTAATATTCAGTAAGTAGGAACAATTATAATTATTACTATGAGAGAAGCGGCAGTTATAACCACTTACTTCTTTGAAAAATAGTTCAATATCATGATAAAGACATCTTATTTCTTACAAATGCAGTCTACATGACAAATGTCTAATGTTCTTTCATATATATATCATCGTTTATAAGAACATTACTAATTTTTATTAGATTATTCACATTTTTATTTCAAGTCCTAATAAATTGTGCTTTATTTTGTACTAAAAATAAGCTCTCTGTATCTCTAAAATAATAACCTAAAATATAATAATTAAAAATAATACTTAATAGCTAGGCACAATTTTTAATATACTTTCTTGCTGTACACATTGAAATTAATATTTGTTGAACTACGCTTTCCTTTTGAATCAGTATTGCCCACCCTCCCACCAAACTAAAGTAAGTGTTCAAAACCTTTTTAATTTTAAGGAGGGACAATAAAGTGGTTGGCATGAAATTGTACTGAAAATATAGCAGTCTCTAAGTCAGATGCCAGCTGGCGATCAATGTTCCATTCTTTTTAAACCATAAGCCCTTTATTGAACAATGTTAGTAACCCCTCTCACACCAGAAAACCCATCTACCTTCTATTCTATTCTATTACAGAGGAATCTGGACCAATGGTTAAGACTACAGAATTTAACTATACAAAATGATCATAGTTCTACCCATTACTGTCACAAGATGTCATCTTCAATTCCATAGAAGATACTAGCCCCACGGGTCATAAAAATAATGAGACAGCAGTTATATAAATACTGAATAGATGCCTCAAGCAATTTGTCCATGAGCTGACAATATTTTGCTTGTCTGAGTTGAAAAGTAAAAAAGCCTTATTTTAACACAAAAGTTCCATTGAAGCTAAATTTTTACCCATGAGCTGAGGAAAGCAAGGAGCTGAATGATTCCACACTTGGTTGACTTGCTGAGTCAAGTAAACTAAGTTTTTCCCAAAGCTAAATGCTTTCAATGAAATGCTGTACTTACACCAGAGGAGGATCCATATGCTTAGTTCATTTGGACCTCTCTTCACGAACAAGTTATCTCAATGTTTTGTGTATTTTTATGGAGCAAAAATAAATCTTATTTGAGAATAAAATCACATTTTGGCAAATGTGTAGATGAGTACTTATTACTATGTCTTTTCATGTTTATTTCTCAATTCTAGCAACTATTTATTCACACATAAAGACATTTTTTTCCCAAATTAAACCTTGTACAAATAAATAGAAAAAATTACTATTATGCCAGCTGAAAATGAACATACCAGAGATTGTTGTTTGTTTGGTTCACCCTGTTATCTAGAACAGTGCCTAGCACACAGTAAATACTTAGCACAAATACTGGCTGAATGAATGCATATGACATTTCAAGGACTCCAGCAAAATTCTCTGCCAGAGTCAGGACTATATACCGGAGCAATCACGTACAAAGTACCAGTTCGTAAGTCATTAACTGCCTAGAAATTACAACGTTGTTTGAATACTTACATATCAAATAGTGTAACTAATTATATTAAGTTTCATTATATTAAATAAAAATGCAATATCACCTAACTTATGTTTCACACATACAAAATAATACGACGCCTTCCATTTGTTAGTGAGCACTTTTTACAGTGACAAGTGTAAGCACATGGGATGGTAAACTGAAAAGTCTTTTCCTCATGCTGCAGTGTTCTGCAAAGCAAAAAAAAGGTAAAGGCTTCTATAACAACACACTCACTTAAAATGTAAAAGCAGCTGTGGTATTCAAATCTTTTGTTTTCTATTATATTACAATCTAATATTTCAACTATGATCTCAGGTCTTTAATTCTTACTTAGTATTAGCCAGCACTGTGGGTTTTTTAGCGGAGAATACTAAAG
Source organism: Panthera tigris (assembly GCF_018350195.1). NCBI lineage: Eukaryota > Metazoa > Chordata > Mammalia > Carnivora > Felidae > Panthera > Panthera tigris. The sequence continues at coordinate 36,671,333 of NC_056678.1, forward strand.
GAAGATATAAACTAATTGCATTTCAGTGACATTTCGTTCTACTACTATTAAGAGATTATCCAAGAAAACAACTACCAATTCATGAGACCATCTTAACACCTTGAATAATGAAATAAGTTAATACCACAGCTCTTATAAGATGAAAAAAATGTATCTAAAACATTATATGTTTAAGAAAATACAACTGTTTAGGAAGTAGATTGTATCAGATACAGGAGCAAAAGTCAAGGCAATCGCTACTCAGAAAATGGATAATCATACTGAAACTAGTCTTTACCTCCACAAAAGCCACCTGAAGTGATTTCCTCTTCAAATACATCAGAGAAACCCCGTCCTGCATTTAATTTTGCCAGTCGACCATCAATAAACTGAAATTAAAAAGTGTCAAATATGTTAATTTTCACTTTCTTCATAGGATTAAATTTTTACTTATATCAAAAGATTCATATCAGACACTCATAAATATAAAATATGCACATATATGTACATGTATACACACATCTACATGTACATGACAAGAAAAATCTCAAACATTGAAATAGCAGGCACTTAATAAATAACAGCTAATTTATTAAATAAAAAATGTACAGTACAGACTCTTACTTCATTAATAAGAAAAAGAATGTACTATTTACTGGCATTTGGTTACTTTCTATTTTGTTGATCTATGGCATCTGAAATTTCTCTTTCTTGGATTATAAAAAAATATTACAAATGTTTTGAGGTTTCTCCATTCATAATGAAGGTAAAGTATCTTTAAGCCTCCCTTGCATAAGACACAAAGGGTAACCATAAGAAAGATTTAAATGATGTCTGAAGCGTAGACTTGAAGATTTGGAGACTGATATAAAATGTTCGTTTTCATGCTGGAATTAATCCTGGCTACAATTTTTTTTTATCCTGAAAATTTTAAATTTAGTCAAATTAAAATAAAGTACCTTGACGTTTAAAAAATTCTCACACTCTGTTCTAGTTTAAAAAAAATACAGTTTTCTATTTAAATGAACAAAACTAATGGAGTTATATAGAGCAATACAGTTTTCCTCAGGCAGCAATTTAACATTTAATGGTTTAACTATTTAATAGCAGTAAGTTACACCAGTTAAAAGACTTTGGAACAGAAATCTCTTACAGACCAAAATTAAGACACAAATGAATCAACAGTTTCCAGTTCAAAATGTGGTTTAACTACTTTTATATTATTACAGATTAATTTTGACCCAAGAGGTGGCAAGATGGGTTTAAATAGACATAGCCTAAAAGGATATATAGTCATAGCTTTTTTTTTTTTTAGTATAAATTGCTTTCATAAAAATTAGAAAATTTTGAGAGCTAGGTACCACAGATTACCCATTTTTAGTCTCGTTATGCTTGGCGTTCAAAAAATTTCCGATAGTATAAACAAATATGAACATGGAGTTTGGAGAATGAAAAGCTTACATCACATCTCTGCCACTTACTAGCTTTATGATCTTGGGAAACTTGTCTCTGAGTCTCTGTTTCCCCTCTATAAAATGGGAATAATAATAAATATCTTCTAGTGTTTTGTAAGGGTTAAATGAAACGATACGAAGTACCCAGACTGCAGGCACAGAATAAATGTTAAATACTAAAATCCATTTTTCCCACGACCACCATCACCTTTCAATCACTATTAATTTCTGAGTTTCCTGAGTACAGGATCACTGTCTGTTTCATGTGTGTATCTTTAATATCTGCCAAATGCTTAACATATAGCTTGAAATGAATGTCTGCTGAAAGACTGAAGTATACCGAAACATTGTGAACAGTCCTATATTTACACGATTTTAAAGGTACCTAATTACAACACATAGAATCATGCATTTCATTCTATCTTGAGATAAAAGGTGGTAACAATGTACGGCTACATATAATAAATGGTTAATTTGAAAATAAAGTGGTTTAAAATGCTTGCAAAATTTGACTTTCACAGATTTTCAACATAACATTATAAATCAAACTATAGTGGTCTAATTTGATGGACTAAGTATCGTTGTGAAAAAAATAAGGTGAAGCAAAATGATAAATTTTAAGTAATACATTACTGACGAATGGCACAAAGTAAGACATCCTTTTAAGGGACTTAATTTGCTTTAAAAGATTAAGACTACAAGACTTTTTAAAAGGTTTTCATTTTTATGTTTACTAGAAATAATCCATCCATTTTAGTTTGAGTGGAACAGTTCATCGTCTAAAAAGAGATAAATCCCCAAACTATTTACTGATTATGCATTTTCGAGCATGAGTAACTACTTCGTGTTACTGAACTCGTGAATCGAGCCAATAAAAATTAATCACTTGGTAAAATGCCACATGTTATCACTGACTCTGCAAACAATCCTGTCAGTGACAGACACTTATCTTTCATGAAAATGTTTGTTTTTAAAATAGATGGATTTTGTAGTATATATTCTATATATGTACACCCAAATGCAGACACCGAGGAGTAAGCTGAGAAGTGGTATTAATGGAGAAAAATGCTGAAGGCAACAGTTCTCTAAATTCCTTTTTCTATTTTTAATTCAATAACCAATAACACCTTTTTTCTTTTTTCTCAAGTGGAGTGGGTCCATGGTAACTCCGTTCTAGTAACTCTGGAGGATTTCATAGTAAGTAAAAAACGATAAGAGCATTTTTAGCTACTTTGCAGAGAAGTAATTTTGAACTAAAAAATATTATCTGTTGGAAAGTTATGACTCTATAATGTGCTGTAAACTGTCGCTTGGCTAGTAGTTACCCATATAGTAGTAAACACGTATCTTTGTAATTGTTAGTTTTGGAAGAATTGGTTTGGAATTGCAAGTAATGACAAGTAACACTGTTAATAACAATGAAAGTGCCACAGATAAAACATAACATTAGGTTGCAAGTAGATTTTTAAAGGAATTTAAGAGTTTGCATTAAGATGATGCTTTTTACATAAATCTTAATATTTTGCTTTTCATTCCAGAAGTGAAAATTAAACCCTGAAACTAAACATGCTAAATAATCACACCAAATCATAAATAACATAATTGGAAATCTCAAAAAAATCATAGACATAATTCCATAGCACAGATTCCACAATTTTCTTATAAATTATAAGTAGATAAAATTTATTAAAATAAGGATATACATAATTATCAAGATCAGTAATAATATTCCCTCCAAATCATCAATAATTGCAAGAATTTTATTAGTCCTTAGGACACAATCTTTTTTTTTTTAATGTTTATTTTTGAGAGAGAGAGAGAGAGAGAGGGAGAGAGAGAGAGATCAGGGAAAGGGCAGAGTGAGAGACAGAAAGGATCCGAAGCAGGTTCCATGCTGACAGCAGAGAGCCCAATGCGGGGCTCAACTCAGATCATGACCTGAGCCAAATCAAGAGTCCGACACTTAACTGAACCACCCGGGTGTCCCCTTACGACCCAATCTTAAAGTAGTGTGACAGGTTATAAGATAAATGTTTTAAGTAGCAAAACTACTTCCTGCTACTCTTTGTGATACTGTAATTGCTAAGCTTTTTCAAAATGTTCTGACCTTCAAATAACCATCTTAATATGAAATCAAGTCCATTTAAAGAAATTATCTATTGTCTTAAGTGGGCTTCAGTGAATAATATTGTTAAATGAAAATGGACATTCACCACATTGATTTTTAAAATACAATTCAATATAAAATAAAGGTTTTAAAAATGCAACAAAATAGGGGCGCCTGGGTGGTCAGTCAGTTAAGCGGCCGACTTCAGTTCAGGTCACGATCTCGTGGTCCATGAGTTCGAGCCCCGCGTCAGGCTCTGAGCTGATGGCTCAGAGCCTGGAGACTGCTTCCGATTCTGTGTCTCCCTCTCTCTCTGCCCTCTCCCGTTCATGCTCTGTCTCTGTCTCAAAAATAAATAAACGTTAAAAAAATGCAACAAAATATAAAGAGTAGACTTAGTGGTAAGCTTCTTTACATATATATATATATATATATATATATATATATATATATATATGTTTCTATATACAAATATATATAACTATATATATAGTCTGTGAATCTGATGTATATATAAAGAATATGTTCTGATCAGATTCACAGAGTAAACTTAAATATATGGCCAGTAGACAATGTATCTTTCCTCTATGAGAAAAATTGTATGCTTTTCACAGGTCTTTAATTCTTCACCAGTCCGTGCATTTCTGGCATTTAATCTAAAAATCCAAAACAAGTTATGCTATTAATCGGTCAGTGTTCTAAATGCCTTTAGTGGTCTAGACATATGTTACATAAATATTTAATTGCCATCAATCCATCAACACTCTGAGGATGACAATAATTAAATTTTAATATTCTTATATGATTTTTAAAGATTTTGACTTTAAAGGAGCTCAAAAAAACCACTGTTCTGGGGAGAGAGGGTCGGTGGTGCAATTCTTTACCAAGCTGGGGAAATGGGAATGAAGTGCTGTTTTTTGTGCTAACGTGACAGTCTTGTTACTGAAGCAAAGCAGCAGAGGCACTGGAGCATCCCAGTAAACAAACCTATACTCCCCAATTCCTTTTTCAGCCTGGAGGAAAAATTAACATATTTCAAAATTTATCTCATATGAGAAACTCTTCTTGGGCACAAATGTAAGATAACCAGTATAATAAAGGCTTGAGAGCTAGAGAAAAATACATTTTTAATGAGTCAGAAATCTTTAGCAATTTAGAGAAAACATTTACATACAGTAAAACATTATGCTTCAAATACATTCATTTCTGGCGGATCTTTAAAATCTCTCTTCTATATAATGCTTTAGGGCTAAAAAAGAATAAGTAGTCTAATTTAAATATTTCTTCTTATAAATGCTCAGTAAACCTTGACAGGTTAGTGAAAACTACACTAAAGTGTTACAATAAATTAAGTCAACAGATATCTATAGACACCTGCTAGATGCAAGGCATTCGGTTAGTAGCTATATATAAACACAAACTGCGACAACAAATGGGAATAAGGTGGGTCAGTTTAGAGCTAAACCTAGAGAATTAAGCACATGAGGAAACAGAAATAAACTGTTATTTTTATTCCATTTCAAATATTAGGTAAATAAAACTGTAAAAATACTAAATTACACTACCATGGTATAATGAACAGGAAAACACTTTGAAGAGTATAAAAAACCCATTCAGTGCAATTTATTATTAGAACTGATAATTTAAAACAACATTAATGGAACAACAGTATTCTCTAGGATGTATCAACGGATAGGCTTTAAATAATTTGCAACAAAATAAAGTCAGTTAAACTTCATAACCACCAGACCATAGAATTAATTAATTTAATCATTCAATTCAATATAATTAATTCAATATCATTCAATACCATTAATTAATTCAATCATAATTCAATATAATTCAATGTTTACTACAGGCCAGGTACTTTTCTAGATGCCTGAAATACAGAAATGAAAAAAAAAAGACAAAAATTCAAGCCCTCGTGAGCTCTCTTTTTTTCTTGATGAGCCTACTGAAGGTTAGAATTTCATTTATCCTTTCAAAGAACCAGGTCTTAGTTTCATTGATCTTTTCTAATGTTTTTTTTAAAGTCTTTATTTTCATTTATTTCTTCTCTGATCTTTATTATTTCCTTCCCTCTACTAACTTTGGACTTTGTTCTTTTTTCTAGTTCCTTTAAACTTAGATTGTTTAATTTGAGACTTTCTGGTTTCTTGAGATAGGCCTGTATGTCTCCTCAGGCAAGGGCAATAAAAGCAAAAATCAACAAACAGGACTATGTCAAACCAAGAATCTTTTGCACAATGAAGGAAACCATCAACAAATTGAAAGACAACCTATGGAATGGAAGAAGATATTAGCATATGATATTAACAGATAAAAGACTGATACCCAAATTATATAAAGATCTCATACAACTCAATAACAAAAAAAATGTTTTTTAAAATGGGCAGAGGACCGGAATAGACATTTTTACAAAGAAGAAATGCAGATGGACAATAGGTATCTGAAAAGATGCTCAGTATTATGAATCATCAGGGAAATGAACATCAAAACAAGATATTTCAAAACTGTCAAAATGTCTATTATCAAAAAAAAAACAAACCCAAGAAACAAGAAGTGTCGGTGAGGATGTGGATGAAAGGAAACCCTTGTGCTCTGTGGGTGGGAATACAAATTGGTACAGCCGCTAACAGTATGGAGGTTCCTCAAAAAAATTAACAACAGAACTACCACACTGTCCAGCAATTCTGGATATTTACTGAAAGAAATATTTTTGGGTATTTATTCAAAGAAAATGAAAACACTAATTCAAAAAGATGTATGTACCCCTATATTCATTATGACAACAGCCAAGATATGAAAGCGACCTAGGTGTCCATTGATAGATGAATGGATAAAGAAGATGTAGTGTGTATATATACAACAGAATATTACTCAGCCATAAAATGTATGAAATATGGCTATTTGTTGCAACATGGATAGACCTAGAGGGTATTGTGCTAGGTGAAATAAGAGAAAGACAAGTGCTGTATGATTTCACTTATATGCGGAATCTAAAAAAGCAAAACAGATGAACAAAACAAAGCAAAACAGACACAGACTCACAGATACAGAGAACAAACTGCTTGCTGCCAGAGGAAAAGGGGGTGGGAGCATGGGTGAGACAGGTAAAGGGATTCAGTACAAACTTCCAGTAATCAAATAAGTCACAAGGATGTAAAGAACAGCATAGAGAATATAGTCAATAGTATTGCAATGACTCTGTATGGGGACAGATGGGGACTAGACCTATCATTATCATTTCATAATATATAAAAATACTGAATCTCTATCTTGCGCATCTGCAACTAATATTGTATGTCAATTATAATTCAATAACAAAAAAATCTTTTGTGATGCTTAAATATTTAGTGGGGGAGAAGGGGAGTGAAAGCATGAAATAAAAAAAGGTAATACATTACGTAGCGTGTTAGAAGGTGATGAATGTCGGACAGTAAGATAGAATTGCATAAGGAAGGTTGGGGAGTTTGGGGCAAGGAACTTCCAATTTTAAACAGTGTGGTCAGGGCAGATATTATGATGAAGGTGACATCTGAGTCAAGACTTGAAAGCAGTGAGGAAGTAGGCCACATAGTTTATGGGAGAAGACGATCCCAGGAAAAGGGAGCCACCGGCATAAATAACGCCCTGGTGCAGGAGCACGCATGTAATCAGTAGGTCTGTAGGAAGCTCTGGGTATTGAGAGAAAATCCAGACAACCATGATGACCACTCTCATTTTAAAGTCACAACCTGCCATTTCCAACGTGCTCTGAATGATGCCAGACAATTCTGTTTTTTCTCGAGTCCATTCACTCTCTGACTTCGTATTTTCTCCCTCCTTAAATACCCAACCACTTCTCCCATTCCCTCTCAGCTGATCGTGCTTCCTAATTACCTGTAAGAAAAACAAACAAACAAACAAACAAACTGAAGCCATTAAGAGAGAAATTCTGCAAGCTCCAAGCAGCACATGTGCCCAGCCCCTTCGCCTCGTCCTCTCCCTGTCTGTGCCTTCTGTCCTGCTGTGCATGAAGTAACTGCTCCTCACAACGACCAACTCCACTAACAATTTTTCCGTTTTCCCGAATATAGCTTTCTGTATCTACCAGATCATCCCACCAGGCTCCACACACGTTATTTCTCCTCTTGACCCCATTTACTTCTCTAGCCATGCCCATTTCTGCATTGCGCTTTACAGTAAATCTCAAAAGAGCTGTGAGTATTTTTATCTTCACTTCTTCTCCCATGCTTCAGCCACAATTTCTGCCTCACCATTTCAACAAACTTGCGCTTGCTGAGGTCATCAGGTCTCCACATTACTGAATTCACTGGTCAATTCCAGATCCTTATTTTTATTCACTTGTCACAAGACTTTGACAATGTTGATCCCTTCTTTGGTATTCTTTCTCTACTGCTCTGAATTCTCTCCTACATCACTGATCACTCACTCTCCCTTGGCCTCCTTCACCATTGCCTTCTGCTATTTTCCAGTCCATGGGCCTCTTGCCATTTCTCTTTATAGCCACTCTTTTGATAATTTCACTTGGTCTCCAGTCTAATGACTTTAAGTTCTCTCCATGCTGATGACGCCCAAATTTCTATCTCTAGTATAATTTTCTCCTCTGCCTTACTTATCCATTTGCTAACCAATATCCTAGTTGGATGTCTAAAAGACATCTCAAGCTTAATATGGCCCAAACTCAACTCATTCTTCTAACCAAAATATTTCCTGCCCATAATCTTCCCCATTTCAGTAGAATGACAGCTATTCTACCAGTTTCTTAGACAAGAAATCATGGAAACACCTGGGAGTCTTCTTTCTCGCATTTCATATTAAATCTTTCAGAATATCCACTGACTTTATCTTCAAAGTGGATCCATAATCTGACTTCAGCTGTTATCCTCTTTCCTGAGCCAGTTCTTAAATGCCATCACTTCTCACCAAGATTACAGTAACAGCTTTCCAAATCTTCCTCTCGGCTTCTATCTTTGACCACCTTTCAGGTAGTTGTTCAAATGCCACATATTCCATGAAAATCTACACTATTTTAAATTCCACCCTAACCCCCAATAGGACCCCTCTTCCTGTTCTATTTACTTTTCCATAGTACTTAATCATCTTTGAACACTCCACATAATTTATCTATTGTTTGTCCTCTACCTACTAAAAATAAAAGATTCACAAAGTCAGATAATTCTATTTTTCCTTGTTCTCCAATATATCTTAACACCCAGAACACTACCTCAAATATAGTAGACACTCAAGTTATACTGCTGACTTGAGAGAATACAGAATAATTAGATGACTGTTTCCAAAACTTTAGTGTATATATTGTTATGGCACCTCATTAATAATGTAGATTCCTGGGTTTTAATCCAGGCATCTTGAACCAGACATTTTGAAGATGAGACTCAAGAATATCCATTTGTATTGGTAAACTGATGCTGATCATTTGAGACCCCATTTAGAGAAACACTTTTTAAAATACTAATTGAAATAAGTTAGCAAAGGATGCTAAAAAAAAAAGGTATATATATATATATATATATATATATATATATATATATATACACCTTGTCCTGATAAGCTATCTCCCCTTGTGTATTTCTTCCTCCCGATAGTAAGTCTCCATATCTTTCCTATGCCACATTGTTTTATTATTTTTTCATGTTATGAAATAAGTGCATCATACAATTACCATCTCCCAACAATTCACATATCAAATGTTTCCAAATACTCCAAACCTATTGAATCTTTAGTAGTAATGCATATGTTGATCTTAGCTATAGATTACATACCATACATAAGTACCTTCATGCTTCCTTTAAGGATGTAGAAATTCATAGGATTCTATTACTTACATTAAAAGCTTTCTAAAATCTTCCAAAATCGCTAGGTGACATAAAAGGAAGACATGGCTTTTGACTCACTCCTTTTTAAAAATTTTTTAATGTTTATTTATTTTTGAGAGAGTGAGAGACAGAATGTGAGTGGGGGAGAGGCAGAGAGAGAGAGGGAGACACACAATCTGAAGCAGGCTCCAGGCTCTGAGCTGTCAGCACAGAGCCCGACGTGGGGCTCGAACTCATAAACCATGAGATCATGACCTGAGCCAAAGTCAGACGCTTAACCCACTGAGCACCCAGGCACCCTTTGACTCACTCCTTGTATTCAACATCTTGTAAGTCAGAGAAAGTGGGCCATAACACAAAGTATACAGAGTACACTGGATGTCACTGAATTTTCATTTCTACACCCTACACCGTTATGTGACTCCACGTTTAAGTTACAGACACCATTCGGTAACACTTGACAGTAACTTGACAGTTATTTGACAGTAACACTTGACTCCTACAAGTTTTGTATTATCCCTAAATTAGCGTCATTACAATCAATTTTATAAGCTCTTCCATCAAAACTGTCAAGACATTTTCATATCCCTTATAACAAGGAGTCACTCAACAGTTTTTATTTATTTGACAATATTAATGTCTATCATGTATTAAATATTAGGATAAAAACAATGATCCTTGTCTTTACAGAGCTTACAACTCGAGAAAGCCAAACAAATTAACCTGGATTACAATCTAAGTTCATAGATCAGGTTCAACAAATGTTATTTTCATTTCTTCATAATTACTGTCCTTTACTCTCCCGCTCTTTGTTAAGCATCTATTACAATCCAAGTTATTTTTTTTTCAGAAGTAAGAAATTAACATAGATATAGTGCTATTAAATAATCCGCAGACTGTATTCAGGTTACACTGGTTTTTCTACTAATGTCTTGTTTTATTCCCAGGCTCTAATCTTATCTTTTCCATTTGTAACTCATCAGTCTTTCCTTGCCGCTGGTGATCTATACACTTCTGGAGAGTAGTGCTCAATCGTATTGTAGAATGCCCCTCAATGTGGGCTGTTCATGAAGACATGAAATCGTTTTCAGAGACCTAATAGTAAATCACTTAGAATGGCTGTAGCAAAGGCATCTGGACAGGTATTCCAGACAAAAGGGGAAGAAGGATTTTGTGTGCCAGGCTAGGGGTTTGAACTTTATCCTAAATATAATAGGAAAAAGACAAGATTTGCTTTTCAGAAAGAACAATTGTTAATATAGAATGGAGGATAGCTTACGGTGGCTAAAAACAGTTATCAGTTATCCAACATAAGTCATTGACATTGAAATGAGAGAATAAAACAATCTAAGCAATATTTAGAAAGATCAATCAATGGAACATAGTAAACAACTGGAAACTGGATGCAAGAAAGGTCAGCAGTGAACACATGGGAAAAGAACACTCCTCATTATCTGGTTTAGGCAACACGGTAGCACTAGTTCCCAAAAGAAAGGATGCAGGAGGGACATGTATGTGTGTACATGTACAGATGTAAGTAAGTATATGGGTGAGGTATGTGTATGTATGGGTGTGAGTATGTATATGTATATACACATAATCATGAAGATATATACTAGGCAAACACACACATGTATTTACATTTATGTGACTACACACAGTGACTCTGTGATAAAGATGTGCTGGGGACTTATCACATAAAGGTAATTAATGCAGTGTGGTCTTACATAAGAACCCCCAGGGAGATATCTGAGACGTCTAAGGATAAAGAGGGGACTATAACATTAGGGGAGAGGTGGGAGATAACTGTGACTCTAAAGGACACTGAAGAAATAGCCTAGAAAAAAAGGAGGGAAAAAATAGAAAGTATATCACAAATACAAAAATACGTATACAAGAAAGGTACATTAAAGAGGAATAGAGCAAGGATTCTTTTCATTATACCTGTAACAAAAGCTATCCTTTCAGGAGAAACCGTAACACAAAGGATAATAATAGTGACATGAAAGAGACTCTGTTAAGAAAATATTAAGATACCTTAATGTGAGTGTCCTATTGGCATTTTTTTTAAGAATCTGTTTAAAATTTTTATTTTGAAATAGTTTTAGGTTTACAGGAATGCAAAAACAGAATGGAGAGTTCCCACATAAACTTCACTCAACTTCCCCTAATGATAACATCTTATATAACCATGGCACATTTATCAAAAGCAAGAAATTGACATAGTTACAGTAGTTATAATACTACTAAATAATCTACAGACTATACTTAGGTTACACTGGTTTTTCTACAACGGTCTTCTTTTTATTCCAGGATCTAATCCAGTCTTTTCCAGTTGTGGTTCATCAGTCTTTCTTTGGATCTAGACACTTTTGGAGAGTACTGCCCAATCATACTGTAGAATGCTCCTCAATGTGGGCTTATCTGATGTACACTTATTATTAGATGGAGGTTATATATTTTGGCAAGAATACCATAGGGGTGATTGTATCCACAGTGACTCTCATCAGGGAGTTCATAATGTCAATTTATGTTACTACTGCTGGTGACATTAACCTTGATCATCTGGTCAAGGTGGGGTCTGCTGGGCTTCTCCACCATAAAGTTACAATTTTTCTGTGTACAATAATACCTTAGGGAAATGTGTCAATTGTTTTAAAATCTATAACAAATATGAAAAAACTAACCATCACATGGCAAGTGGACTTTCAAATAGTACTTACCAAATAAATGTTGGTTGAATAAATAAATAACTACATAACCATCTAGTGTTTTGCCATTACATGATAAATTTCTAATTTAAATTTTTAGAATTATTACACAATGAATTTTGAAATACGTGTTATAAATTAGTATCTGAAATTAAGTACTGAGTATACAGAAAGTTATTTTTATGGGCCCAAATCAGCTCTTTAAACATCATCTTATTTTACCTCATATTCCAACACTGTAATCTACTTATCAATCTTTGAAGTAGCACTTTGTCAAATGCTTTTAGAAAAATAAGTATCAAGCTATATAATAGGTACTGAATTTTCCTTATGTATCATGGTAGTACATCTTCACAGTACTTCTCAAGATTAGTTGAGCACGAACCCCCTCCCCCATCCCAACTACAAAGGATATATTTTATCAAATCATAAATTTTCAGGTTTTCCCTCACAACAATAGATGTGTTAGACCCTACAGTTGTTCAAGGTCCATCAAAAACTTTTTAAATGATTTTTAATTTAATTTTCTGATAAGTATTCTCTTAATGAACTGGTATGAGAATTTTCTACTTATACCCACAAAAGTATGTTCCTTATATAAGGAAAATTTGATGGAATTGGTTGACATGTTTACCAATAACATGAAATAGGTTACAAATGACATGAAATAGTGATCTCATCAGAAATGGATTGATCTTGAGGATTTTTACACTAATGTTATTATTTATATATTAAATATACACTTGTTATTGTATTCTTCGGTCATAAGGAAAAGTTTACTTTCATGAAGCAGAAATCCATCTCCCTAATCTTAGAGTCCTTATATATAATGTATGGCTGCTAATCACTGTAGTATGTAAATATCTTAGTCTTCAAAATCACTTTTTATAAGTAGTAACTTTGAAACACTGTACAGAGAAATTTTATTAATATTTATTTAGCACCAGCATTAACAAGATCCTATGCAAGCAACTACACATACAGAATTGAGTCCCATATGGTCCTAGTACTGGAGTAGCTCACAATCTATACAGAAAATTGGTATGTAAACTAAAAAGAGAATTATTAGAAATGCCAATATAAAAATATACATACAAGTATTATCTTTGATTTTGCATTTCCCTCTACTCTTGTCAGCCCATCAGCAAGAACTGGCAATTCCACCTCCCAAACATAACCAAACCCTGCTCTGTTTTGCTTTGTCTTTTCTACTACCTTCCTCATCCAATCCACCATCACTTCTCTCCTGAACAATTGCAACAGACCCATGTAGAGACCCACCTCTCTCTCCTCTAATCCATTACAGCACAATCTGGGCAATCTTTATAAAATACAAATCAGATCCAGTCACACCCCAGCTAAAGCTTTCCAACAGCATATTGCTTTGTTTAGAATATAATGTAACAAGGGATGCCTAGGTGGCTTAGTCAGTTGGATGTTCTGACTTCAGCTCAGGTTATGATCTCACCATTTGTGGGTTTGAACCCCCTGTCAGGCTCTGTGCTGACAGCTCAGAGCCTGGAGCCTGCTTCGGATTCTGTCTCTCTCTGTCTCTCTCTGTCTCTCTCTGTCTCTCTCTCTCTCTCTCTCTGCTCCTCCCCCACTCAGACTATGTCTCTCTCAAAAAAGAATAAACATTTAAAAATGTTTTTTTAAAAAGAATATAATGTAACTCATGCCTTTAAAGTCCTACAAGATCTGTGTCCCCTTTCTGCTCTTCTAACCTAAGCTGATGCAACTTTCTTTCTTGCCCACAGTTGATTTAATTATGATCCTAGGAAATGCCGAGTTCTTTCCCTCCTTGGGGTCTTTGCAATAGCAATTTCCTCTACCCGAAATGATGTTCCTCTTTTGATATTCTCAAAACTAATTCCCTTCTTCAGATTTCTCTTAAGTATCGCCTTTTCAGTAAAGCCTTTCCTGAACCTCTGGTCTAAAATTAGGCACCCAATCAATATCTCATACCCTCTAAACTTACCACTTGCTGACATTTTTCCTTTTTATTTGTTGTATGTTAACCCATTCCCTTCACTAGAAATCACAACTCCATGAAAGCGGGTTACACAGCTCTGAATCTCAAGTGCTTGGAGGAGCAGGACCCAACAACAACAACAACAAGAACAACAACAACAACAACAACAACAACAAAAGATGCTCAGTACTTAGCTGTTAAAGTGAATAAACAAACAAAATGTTTTCAAAGTAATACAGGCACAGAGAAAGGAGTGCAGACCTAGTGAGCTGGAGGAAAATCAGGGAAAGCTTTAAAGAGGTGAAGGAAAACACAGTAAGAGGGAAATTACAGTAACATAGACTAAATGCTGTAACTCTGGTATGAACAAAAGCTCTAAGGGAACAGAACGGATGTAAGGGTAAATGTTGATTTGGATAAGGGCTGATGTTTGAGAAGACTATGGAAGAATGACAATGGGTTAATACTGGCTGTATGGTACAGCATATACAAAACCTTACTTCGTGAAAGGTGTATTTGAAGGGATATTCAAGGTATTTGGATAGTCCATTAGTATAAGAAACTGGGGAAGGATTTAAAGCTTAGAGAGAGACCAAGCACCTTACCATGTGTGATACTCTGAGAAAGTGGCACACCAGGGTACAAACCCAGATCTACTGCATTCCAGAGCATTCCAGAGCCAATGCTATTAACAATGGGGTAGGCATGTCATTACACATGGTGGTGAGACCAGGAACTCAGAGCCAAAGAATGAATGCAATGTATTTACCTGAAAACTTGAGTTTAATTGAAGATGAAGGGAGGAGAAGGGTACTTTAACCAGTAATTTATTTAAAACATTTTCACTTTAAAATAAACACAGCTATACTGTGGTATAGAATGCACGATGTATATAAACGTCTCTGAAAAATACAAAATGGCTTTATTAAATGTGCTTTTTCAATGGTCTCTGATAGTCACATTCCTATTCTTTTCAAAAACATGTGTTCTCTTCTACCACAAGGGGCACTTTGTTGGATGGAAAAGTTTAAAAAAGACACATTTGTATTGTCCTATGAAAGGCAGGAAAGGGTTTTGGAAGAACACCAAAAGAGCCTTTTCCAATTTGAATCTTTCCTCTCATTTTCCTCTCTGATAAAGGTAGAATATAAGCAAGCAAGATTATTTTAGGAAAAAAAATATATCTATGCTTGAGCTCCTTACTTATTGTATACATTTCTTAACAGAAATATAGGTTGCCATCTAAAAAAGGGCCTATATCATGGAGATCCCATAAGTCTGTGGCTGTATACTAGGCTCTTGGGTCAACACACCAAATTCAGTCATGGTCTTTAGCCAGGAAAAGTGTATAATAAAATGAGCAGAAAAAACTTTAGTTCCAGTGACCTTTATAACGAACAATATACACAAGAAAATAATTTCCTTTACTGTGTTAGTATAATATGAGATAAAGGTAAGAGTCCTAAAAATAATGGCTTAAATCTCGGTAAAAGCTGTTAGCTACAGAAACATGGTGATGTCAGAATGGTGGATTTAAGAAGCTGTTTCTGGGATTCCTTCCAAATCCATTATCTAAAGAGGAATTTATCCAAATGGAACCTACTATCATCCGTCTAAGCTATGTTTATTTCATAATATCAAGGAATGTTAGAGTCGAAAGGTATCTCAAACTTAGTGACCTTTTACTCTAACTCATCTTACAGATGCAGAAACTGAGGTCTCAAAAGGTTAAGAAGTCAACTGTCAATGAAAACAGCCCAATAGAAACAAGCTGATCTGGAAACAAATATATATATATATATATATATATATATATATATATACACACACACACACACATATATATGTATATATACACATATATACGTATATATATATATACACACGTATATATATATACACATATATATGTGTATATATATATATATAAATGTTTTTATACAGTACTTAGATAATTCAAATAATAGTGCCTTAAATAATTAAGTTTAAATAATAAAGCAAACCACCAGAACATTCCCTTCCTTAGAAGGTCCTTCCTTGAGTGCCCCTCTCTCTCCACAGAAAAGACCACAATTGCTTCAGGTTGTCCTCTCCTTGTCTGCCTTTATAGTTTTACCACACAAATGTCTCCCTAAATAATATACTATGTAATTTTTCTTCCTGTTAAATATTACATAAAAAGACTCATCATAGTAATTCTTTAGTGATTTTTTCATTTAACTCATTTTCAGTTTTGCTGCAGCTTAATTTTCCTACTGTACAATGTTTGTACGATTTGTTCATTTTAACACTGATGAACATCTGAGATTACTGCCAGTGTTTTGCTTTTTACAAGCAATGTCAGTAAATGATTTCTGGTGCACGACTTAGAGTGAAATTTCTAAGAAATTTGCACGTTTAACTTTAAATGGTAGTGCCACAGTGTTTTCTAAATTATTTGCGCAAATTTATACCCCCATGAACAGTTAAAACTTGGTCCCTTGCTCTGTGCCTTTGCCAAATTTTGTGATTCTGTTTTTGTTTTTTGTTTTTTGTTTTTGTTAAATTTGGCCAATCTGGTGAGTATATGGTGAAATTTCATTGTGTTTTCTTATGTGATGTTCTCTGACCCCAAATGAGGCTGGATACCTTGCACACTTTTATCGGCCATTCAGGTGTCTCCATTTGCGTGTGCTAACTCAAGTCTTCTGTACAACTCTATTGGATGAATATGTCTGTTCCTGCTTATTTTGTTTTGTCTTGAATTCTAGATTCTATGTCCTTGTGTGGTTTGTATTTATTACAAATATGGTGTCTTTTGGTAATCAAAGTTTTTCATTTTGATAAAGTCAAACTTATTAAGCTATTCCTTCATGTCTTAAGAAACCTGTCTCTCTCTTCAAAGAAATAAAAGTAATGTCAGTTTAGTGTCTTCTAAATCTTTTTTTTTTTTTTTTGGCTAAATTATATATGCTAGGGATTCCAAAGGTAATAGCTAACACCTTTTTCAGAGGTAGTATTTAATATTAAGTATGAAGTTTGTTGAAATTGCTTTCAATCATGCCTCTTTTTTAGTTTTTATCAGGAATTTTATGAAAAATTTCTGCATCTGTTAAGATGATCTAATGATTTTTCTAATAATAGGCTAATGTAGGAAATTACATTCATAGATTTCCTAATATGCAATGGCCGTTTAATTTCTGGAATAAATGAAAGCTGCTCATAAAGTAGTATCCTTTTAATACATTGCTAGAATTGGCTGCAAATATTTTGCTTAAATGTTTCCATTTGTGATTGTGAGTGAGGCTCACCTATAAGGTTCTTTTCTCATGCTGTTTTAGGATCTGGAATCAGGATGATCTTAGCCACACAAAATAAATTGAAGAGAATCTCCCTTTTTCCATAATCAAAATGGGAAATTTTTGGAATCTGAATTGAAACCATTTGATTCTTGAACATGTGGAAGAATTTGCCTGTGTTATACAGTTAACATCGTTTTAATTTAATCCACATTATTTACCATTTATTTTGTTCTTCCTTTCTTCTTACATCTCAGACCTTCCATCTTGGATCTGAGAAAACTTTCTTTCTCCCTGAAGTACTTTCTTAAAGTATTCCCTTAAAGATCTCTTTCTGCTGTCTGGTATAGCAGTCAGAGTTCAATCAGAGAAGCAGAACCAGTAGGAGATATACAGGAGATATAATGATAAATAGACAAACACAAATACACATACACAGGTGAGATTTATTACCGGGAATTGGTTTACATGATAATAGGGGCTAGCTAAGCAAGTCTGAAATTCATAAGACAAGCATCAGGAAGGAAAAATCATGAGCAGGCTAAACCCATAGAAGCCAAAGCTCTCATCCACGGATAGGATTTCTTCTCTGTCCCAGGGAAACCTCAGTTCTGAGTTTAAGGTCTTCCAATTGATTCAGACAGACCTACCTAAATTATCTAGAATAATCTTCCTTATTTAAAGTCAAATGATAAGGAGTTTTAATTATATACATATATATACATATTTATATATATGTGTGTGTGTGTATATATATATACATATATATGTATATATATATGTGTGTGTGTGTGTGTGTGTGTGTGTATATATATATATATATATATATATATATATATATATATACCTTCACGGCAACACCAAGATTGGCATTTGCACTTGATTAAGTAAGTGGGGATTTTAGCGGAACAAAGAAGACACATCAATAAAGTCAACACAAGGAGCAAACTCAGGTTTTTGGGGGGGAGGGGCAGGGTCAGGTGGGGTGGGGAATGTTTTTATATCACTCTTATAATTAAGATATATTTTTTAAAATTTTTTTTACATTTATTTATTTTTGAGAGACAGAGAGAGACAGTGTGAGCAGGGGATGGGAAAAGAGAGACAGGGAGACACAGAATCAGAAGCAGGCTCCAGGCTCTGAGCTATCAGCACAGAGCCTGATGCCGGGCTCAAACCCATGAATCGTGAGATCTGACCTGGGCCGCAGTCGGACGCTTAACCGACTGAGCCACCCAGGTGCCCCAAGATGTATTTTAGTCAGCATAGGATTCTAGGTATTTTTTCTCCACATGCTGAAGATACGGTAGTATCTTCTGGATTACTAATGTGAACTCAGCTGTCACTATGTTGCTCCCTGAAGGTAATCTATCTTGCCCATCTTGTTATTTTTAAATTTTTCCATTTTTACTTAATGTTTTAGAGCTGAATATATGGTGTAGTTATAGATTTCTTTTTATTTATTCAGCTTGGATATGCTGGACTTCTTAAATTTATACAACGGTATATTTTATTGGTATGGGCATTGTCCTTTGAACTACTCGCTCTCCTCAATTTTCTGTCCTCTCCTTTTATAGTTTATTCCAATGGATTTTAGACACTTTCATTCTACCCTTCATGCCTATTAACCTCTCATATTTTCTATTTCTTCATTCTTCTGCATTATCTTCTGGGTAATTTCTTTTTCAGATATATCTTCCAGGTTAGTAAATCTCTCTTCAGTTAGATATGATCTGCTGTTCAACCCATCAATTTCCATCAATTTCAGTTACATACTTCCTACCAGAATTGTATTAGCTACAGTCTTTTTCATGTTTTTATTTTATTTTTGAGGGACAGAGAGAGACAGAGCATGAGCAGGGGAGGGGCACAGAGAGAGGGAGATACAGAATACAAAGCAGGCTCCAGGATCTGAGCTGTCAGCACAGAGCCCAATGCAGAGCTCAAACTCACAGATTGTGAGATACTGACCTGAGCTGAAGTCGGATGCTTAACCAACTGAGCCACCCAGGCTCCCCTATAAGCTACAGTCTTAAAAACTGGCTTCACATTAATATTTTTATATCCTGAACATTTTTTTAGTGTTTGTTTATTTTTGAGAGAGAGAAAGACAGAGCATGAGTGCTGGAGGGGCAGAGAGAAACAGAAACACAGAATCCAAAGCAGGCTCAAGGCTCTGAGCTGTCAGCATAGAGCCTGACATGGGGCTTGAACTCATGAACCATGATATCATGACCTAAGCCAAAGTTGGTCGCTTAATTGAATCACCCAGGAGCCCCTATATACTGAACATTTCTAAGCTTGTCTTCTATTCCTCTGAACATCTTATTTTTTTTTTACTTTTTAATGTTTGTTTATTTATTTATTTATTTACTTATTTTGAGAGAAAGAGCATGAGTGGGGGAGGGACAGAGAATCCAAAGCAGACTCCAGGCTCTGAGCTGTCAGCACAGAGCCCAATGTGGGGCTCAAACTCATGTACCACAAGATCATGACCTGAGCCAAAATCAGACACTTAACCAACTGACCCACCAAGGCACCCCTAATTCCTTTGAACATTTTAAGCATAGTTATTTTACATTCTAATTTTGATAATTCCAATATTTAAAATCTTTGTAAGTCAATTTTGGTCCTCTGTTTCTGCTAGTTCTTGCTCATGATTTTTTTTCCTTGTATGCTTATAATTTCTAACGGTGAAATTTATCTTTGGAATTTTAGCTGGGAGAATTCTTTGATACCTGGGTTCCTCAAGAGAAGATGTGTGTTTGCTTCTGCCTAGGGCCTGACAGTGCTAACAATTTAGGATCACTGTAAACTTGGCTTGAGTTGTATCAGACCAAATCAGAAATTATTAATTCAGACTTCAAATTTCTGTACAGGCTGGTGTGTTTACTTTTCAGCAGCACCTTTTCCTCCCCTCCACTCAGTACCAGTGCTTTGGAGGTACAATCACCAGGAAATGAATAAAGGGAAGGAGCAGTTTGATTTCTTGTTTACTTTTACACTAAGTCATCCCAGATTTGTGGGAGTAGGGTCTCCTATTACACTTTTCAACTTGGGAAGTAAGCACTAGGCTTTGTCTCCTGTTCCACACCACAAAACAGTTTTTTAAATACTGCATTTAAAATTGTTTCAGTACGTAAGCTACCTCCGAATCCTTCCCGGCCGTATTATCTGAAATAATAGTCTACTTTAACTCTTAACTTAAAATTATATGCTGCTCTCCTGGACCCATGTTCTCTCAATTTTGATGCATAAGCACTGCTAAATAGAGAGCCGGAGGAGTCCTTGACCTATGATGGATCACAAATTCATAATAATGAATAGCAATCATTTATACCTAATGAATATTTTTATATTCTTTCAAAAAGAGCAATAGTCTCTTTGTGGCTTCATCTATGTTGGTAATTTTTTACCAATTGATTCCTATTTTTGTTTCTTTTCTTTCCCCCCAAGTTTTAGTAAAGTGTAATTGGTAATCAAAAAACTGAACATAACTAATGGAGACAATGTGTTAAGTTTGGACATATGTATACACTTTGCTACAATCACCACAATCAAGGTAATAAAAATATCCAACAGTTCTGAAAGTTTCCTTGCATTCCTTTGGGGGTGTGTGTGTGTGTGTGTGTGTGTAAGAACACTACCATGAGATAGACTTTTAATAGACTAGAATTAGGCACTATGTTGTACAGTGAATCTCTGGAACTTATTCATCTTTAGAAGTTTGTGAAACTGTCAATAGGAATCTTTTAAATCCCCAAACTTCAAGTATCATTTTCTCAAGGGTCATGAAAGGGTATCAAGTTTGAGAACATGGTCAATTGGTGCATGTAAACTATCTAAGTTGTCTATATAATGGGCTCTATTTTAATTGACCACTTTAGTATTCTACATTTAGCCTTTTTGACCAAGTTATATTTAAAAATAATCCTGCACAGATTTATACTTTATTAATGTAATGGCTCTAAAATGAGGCAGACACTAAGATTCAATAAGCTTCTACAAAGTGTTGTGCACTTTGCTGGGAGTATACATGTATCAGTTCACATAAACTTTACCACAACCCTGTGAGATACAGGGTATTTCTATTTTAAAGAAAAAGAGACAGATACTTATGAGCAAACAGCTATTACATGAGAAAGCCAAGATTTAACCCAACTCTTCCTGATTCCTAAAAATATGAGCTTATTGTAAGTATACAAAAATTACTCTATGTGAATTATAACTAATGAAAAGATTTTGGTTACAGTCTTATGGCCAAAGGTTACGTCATAAGTTAAATATTCTATTACCCATTCAATTCTTGACCCCCATATGAACTGATCTTCACAATTCAGAGTTGACAATGGGAAGTAGTACTATCTCTCCTTGACAGATGAAACTACAAAAAGGGTATCACTATTTAACTCCACAAACACGCACTGGATGACTGGTTTAGGACAGCACTGTGCTGTACGCTTCAGCATTTAGAAAGACCATCACTTGATCCTTCTACAACCTTGGGAAGGAATTCAATCTATATTGGAGCCCTCTAGTGACAGAGCACCAAAAGTAACCCACTCCATCTTCAGAAATTCGTAAGACATCTTTGATCCTAAAAGCTATCAAAGCTGCTTCTGCCTCTTTTAGGTATTGGGTAAACGTAACCCTTTCTTTAAGGTAAACCTTCACATATGAGAAGATAGTTATAGCCCCGCCCCCCCCCCCAGAGTATTTTCTAATTATTGTTTAAAACTTCCTCAGAATATGGATAATAGTATTGGTTTTGTCACCATCAAATTAAATCACTTACTTAATTTGAAGCTTATCTCAAATTACATGGGATCTTTTCTCTTAACAGTCCAAAGGATTCTATTAGATTTTCAGTTTCAGCTATTGAATTTTTACTCATGCTTGTATCCTGGTCCTGAGCAGTTTATGGCACTTTATTGGTCTTCATTAAACGATGAATTCACACAGGTAACTTGACAGTTAAATTATCATGTGGAATAAGAAAATAAAGTGTTTAGAACCTAATTTAAATTATGTAAACAGAAATTGAGAGGAGCCTCAACTGAGAGACTTGCTATGATCACACACAGGAATGAAAGAATGAGTACATCTAAACGTTCTCAATTCTGATGTTAAGCTACTGCTTTTTGAAATTGTGACTACATTTCCTGAGCCAAAAATCTGGATACACAGTATGATGATGACCTTTTTTTCTGAATTTTTGAATTTATAATTATGAAGTCTGTTTTTCTAAGCTGAGTTACATTCGGACTGTCCTACAAAAATAGTTTGCTTACCATCATCAATCTACCATACCAAACCAACTCCTAGATGCTCACATGAAACTAGTCGTGCTGGTTTTGTAACTGTGAATGAATCTCTTTCACAGACCATCAGATTAGTACTATAGAGGAGATTTTTTTTTAATAACAAAGTTACTATTACTTAACTTTCTAGAGTGCCATGCCATAGGTAACTGTAGAGTTAACAAAGGAAAGAAAAATTTCTTGTAATTCTAGAACAGTATTATTCAGAGTTTTGACAAACTTTTGATAAAAGTGATAAAAACGTGCCACGCCATTTGTTACATTTCTGTAATCTTCTGTTACAGAAGGAAATATGGAGGCCCACTCTTACCTGCTTGAAAAGTTGGAGGTTAACTGCAGTTTCCAAGAACTGTTTCATCAGACTTGAACGATGCTTTACAAAACTCTCCTCACAGAAAGTGATGGGCTCCCCCTACAAAGAAATAAAGATTTTTTGGTGTCAAAAGAAAGTCAGCAGAGAGAACCAGTCTCTCTAAAGAGGTAGATGGAGAGTCACAGAGGAAATGTAAGACACAGAATCAACCTCAAGGTGCTGAAAGTCTAAAGGGAGTCAAACAGACCCTTAGACATAATAGCTGAATTTCAGCCTCATAAAAATATTCCTCTACTGATAAGCTTCTACGAGAGCTTCCTAATCAAGGATCCCTGGGGTCTTAAAATTGCTCAGTTTCACTTCCTCAGAGTAAGAATGAATCACCTAAAAACAAAGGTTTAATATTATTAGATTGAATTATGAGTATTAAAAATAGCATGCATAGCTGAAAAGAGTATGCAATTGCAATTTTATCCTTATTAGAAAACACCTTCAGGGGGCCTGGGTGGCTCAGTCAGTTAAGCGTCCAATTTTGGCTCAGGTCATGATCTCACAGTTCTTGAGTTTGAGCCCCGCATGAGGCTGTGTGCTGACAGCTCAGAGCCTGGAGTCTGTTTCAGATTCTGTGTCTCCCTCTCTCTCTCTGCCCCTCCCAAACTCATGGTCTCTCTCTCTCTCTCTCTCTCTCTCTCTCTCTCTCTCTCACTCTGTCTCTAAAATAAATAAACATGGAAAAAAAGAGAAAAAGAAAACACTCTTGCTATAAAAATTACTGCATGATTTTTGCGATTTATATTTGATCATTAATTTCTTTTAAAATTAATTACAAGTTCTTACAGTAACATTCTCTTCATGATTGCAAACACAATTCTGATTGAATACTTTCTAGAATAAGTCTCACTTTGTACCTGCCTCAATTTACCCTATTTTTTTAAGTAATCGTAACTTTGCAAGTGTCTTGTGGTAGCTTATGCTCCATTAGCTGCTCCTCCTCCAAATTATCAAGAACTTAAATTCTCAATACAGATTCCACTCATTCCATCTATTCCCATGCATGACCTCGAAAACTGTCACTTACTGGCTGATCCCTACCACCTGCTACTTCCTCAGTAGCCTGAATGGTCTTCTTGCCAGTTCAATACATGTGAAGATAAGTGGCTAAATTATATGACCCAAATGAAAACAGAGATAATCCATTATCAATGTTAATACAATGATCCACTCATTATAATGAATCCTGTAGCAATCTCTATGTTGCAATAAAAAAAAAAAAAAAGTGAGCCTGTTCACCTTCTAACAGACCTTAGAAAAAAGATTAATTATAATTTAACTTTAAGGACAACTCAATGCCTTGATTATAGGTATCTGTAAGTAAAATTCTGAAAATTGGCTCCTGTATGAACAAAATAATGAAACTAATAATCTAACAGTAATTCAACTGTTACCACTGTCTGATGGAAACTAATGACACTATAGATTGGCACTGTTCAATACACTAGCCACTAGTCACATGTAGCTATTTAAATTTAAATTACTAAAATTAAACAAAACTAAAAATTCAGTTCCTCAATCACACTGGCCACATCTGAAATGTTCAACTGTCACAAGTGTTCTGTGGATCCTCTTAGGTAGCACAAATACAGAACACCGATCACAACAAGTCTTCTGACACAGCACTGCTACAGAAGACAATATATAAAATTCAAACAAATTATTAAAGAAGACAATTTAATAATCTATTAATTGTTGTCATCCACCATCAGCTGCCAGCCAACACCTCATAATAAAACTGCAATTATGCATTTTGATACTGACTACTGCCAGCCTTAAGTGCTATGGGAAGATTTTCAATGATATATTTTAAAAACTTGATTAACTTATATAAATATACTTTGGATAATCAAAAATCACTGTATTTGCCACTATCACAGAACTCACCACTTAGAATCTAACAGAGGGGGGGAAAACAACAAACAGGCAATCCTGTTAAAGATAAAGGTCTATTGTTTTTGCTTCCCTGGTATCAGCATCATATCTAGTTATACTGGGAGACAAATGTTTCTATAAGTCAATAAACAAAATAGCAAGTGAGCTAAACTTTGCTCCGTAGGACTTATTTTCTTTTCAAAAGTAAATACAAATTACAAAAAATCAAATCATTTCTTAATGGCAATGCCAACTACAACACTATCATTACAAAGTGATCAGTACTATTGATAACGTTAGTTTTTATTGCACAGATTTCCCCCCAAACATGTGAGCTATATTTTATTAGTATCTACAATGTGTCCAGAAGTTGTCATTAACACTGCAGAACAGCCTTCAATTCAAATACAAAGGTCTATCTTCAATTGAAATACTTGTCAATTTAAAAATAAAATTCTATCTCTAACTGAACAGTTTAGACTTCCGATGTTACAATCAAGCATTTCTTTTGACTGGAAAGAATGGAGGGCAGGGGGATGGAGAATCTCAAGGTAAGGGAAAATGGATGTGAGCAAAGTCTACCTGAGCTTTCTCAAGAATTGGGCATAACATGGTCTTTAGCCAATGTGAATTATTCGGGAAGAACCCTGTCCTTATTAATCTTCTAGCAACTGCTTTCAATCTTTCAAGAGAAAGTTCAGATGTGCTGTCCATCCATTTTTGATAACACCAATCATGGTAAAAGCTTTGAACTTAACCTTCAAATGATGAACACAGCCTGTTCACTAAGAATCTCTGATAACAACAAAGAAGAAAAGCCCTGATGCATATTAGAATTTTCTCTCAGGAGAAAGAAAAATAAGTCTTGATTAACAATGCTCTAAATTTTTGCAATATTAATACACAGGAGTCTCAATTATTGTCCTACTGGGATGTATGCTATCAAACAGATTATAAATAACTCCCCAGTAGGAGTTCTTTTAAATCCAGGTCAGGTTGAGTGGTGGCATGATAAGGAACTCTGCTTAGGATCTTCTGATTTATTTTTTATCTGATTAAAAATCAGGATTAGGATTGAGTGTTTTAAAACCTTTCTTGTTCTAAGTAGAGTGACTATGTCTGGATTTTCCCAGTTAATTCCCAGTTTACTGAAGTATAAGAGATTTAATTTAGAAGTTCCTGTGGCTTCCCAGAGGAAATCTGAGCTGGTTTGGAAAACTAATGGACGCTTTATGAAACAAAGATGCAAAATATAGTCTTGAGAGAGGCAGACAAAAAGTGGGTAGTGTGTTTGGGATGGGTGTGAATTAGAGACAGTACCAGATGATGATAATAAATGACTGGTTGAGGCATAGTGGCTAATGGATATGAACTACACAAAGTACCAGACAGAAACAAAAGGTAGATTAAGCCATACTGAAAAAGGTCTACGATATATTCGGAAGTTATTTTCTTAAAGACATCAAGAAGCTCACAAAAATATCTACTCAATAAAGTGACAAGACTGTATTTTTTAAAAAATAAATTAATAGGCAAGAGGAAATAATGGAAACAGGCAGACCAATTAACAGTGTGATATAAATCAGCCAAGAAAAGACGAACGAGGCAGCAGAAAGGAAAAGTGATGACAACCATTAGCTAACACTTATAGGAGACTTATTTACTATTACTGAGAGTAATAATAATAGCTAATGTTTGCGTAATGCTTATTATGTGCCAGGTACTGTTGTAAGCACTTCATACATAGTAACTCACATAAACCTCAAATTGACTATTGTCTTACTTCATATATGAGTAAACTAAAATATGGGGAACGGTTAAGCAACTTGCTCAAGATCACACAGCATGTAAGTGGTAGGAGCTGCATTCAGACTCAGTCTATGCTTTCAAATTATCCCAGTTATGGGCATTCAAGACTATGTGGAATGTTTTATTTATTCCATATCATGCAATCTGTAAAAGTACAATTTCATCGCAAAATCAACTGGGCTGTATATCAACAGATATACAGCGGTGGTTCTCAAAGAATGGTCCAGGGATTCAGACCTTTTCACAGGGTCTGCAACATCAAAACTATTCTTGTAACAATGCTGAAACATTATTTGCCCCTTCCACTTTTATTTTCTCATGGGATCCAATGGAGTTGATCAGAGGTTACACGACTGGTGATATTGCAACAGAGCAAAAGCAGAACCAAATATGAGAATCCAGCTAACTTCCCTTAAGCCCCATACTTTCGAAAAACTGTACAACAAGGCATTCTTCTATTGTTTTTTTTTGTTTAGAAACAATTATTTCTCATAAAAATATGGTTTATGTTTATGTATAGTATTGTATTATTATTAAATAATATTTAAAATATTTTCAGTTTTAATTTCTAATATGATAAATAGTAAAAGATATACCCCACAGAAACAAAAGTTCTTTAAAGCTCTTGATAATTATTTTAGAGTATGAAGACATTCAGCAACAAAGGGTTTAAGAACCACTAATATACAGAAACAGGACAAGGAGGGGTCAAAGATGACTTCCAGATTTCAAGCTTGAGGATCAAAAGATGATACCATTTACTAAAGAAGAGAAATACAGAAAAAAAAAAAAAACAGATTTAAGAAGGTGATAAAATCAATTCTTGCACATGTTTTTGGTCAGATTCCAAGCTGAGCCTGAGACAAGGATTCTTGTTTAAATGATTTGTTGATGGAGAACTCTCAGGAACTAGGAAATATGGGAAACAAAATAGGGCAGAAGAAAAAAGCCAAGCAACAATGTGTTTTCAGTTGAAAATCAGCCTCAGCCTAAACCTATGGAAAACACTAAATGTACTGGCAGAGTTATTCCCATCTTGAAGCAAGGGCAGTATAAACCCTTTATCAGCCAGTCAGGCCAATGAGGTCTTCCCTGCGGGGGGTGGGGGGCAGGGGAAGAGTGGAGGTGCCTAGGGAGGCACTTCCTACTTAGCCATGGGCAATTTTTCTCTGAAAAGGGTGCCAGCCAGTAGAGGAGATCTGGTCAGGGCACCAGTAAAGTTCATTAAGGCATGGTAAAGGTAAGTAAGGTTTCTGAAGATGCATGGACGTAGGGTAGCACACAGCTAGAGACTCAGGTTTGGAAAACTTGTTGTTTAATGTATATTTAGGAATTATCTGCACAGAACTAAGCATTGAAATTAAGCTGATCACTCTACTTAGGGAAAAAGATTGATATAACTGAAAAATACCTACCTATAATCCAATTTATTTTTTAAACGTTATATTGTTCATTGACTGAAAAACCAAGTAAGGAAGTATATAGTTCTGTGGAGACACAGAATTAATTGTGTAGAAACATATAAATGGGGAAATGAAAAACTATCCATGGTAAAAATCTGATGTGATGGTAAAGCAATTGAATCTTTTGCTTCATGGAACAGTGATGAGGCAACAGAAAGGAACCAAAATTGAAATCATTTCGATAAAATGTCACACAAAGGAGCATGAAAAGAGGTAAAGAAAAACTACCATTCAATACTAGGCTGGCAGTAAAGTTCTTATTACAGAGAGGAGAACCAGACTTTCCAGAAAGGAACCACCAACATTACTTACCATTAAAGTATTATGTCAGTCAACAAATATAGACTAAGAATGAATCAACAACATACTCAGCATTCTATGATGAGGTTTGCTAGATAGTTTGTTATTAATAAATAGTAAAAATACCAAAGTTCATACTTGATTTACCTGTTAAAACATATAAATCAGAGCAGATTCAAGTTCAAATTGTCCACAAAATAACAAACGTCACATTCAGTCCCTTGTATAATGGGAAGGGAAGAGGTACCATTAAAACCAGTGTGCTAGAAACTACATGTTGTTTGTATCTGATGGTATTTAAATAAGACCCATCAATTAGTTGTGGCAGAAGAATGGATTAAGAAATGGCAGAAGAAATGCCCTCCAGTGCCATAAATCTGGCCCTTATGGAACACACGATTTACCTTGCCAAGTCTTAGATTCCATCTTCAACATAAAGAAGTAAATTCTCCCTCCTCTGAAACCCAGAGCCTTAAAAATATGTATCTTTCTTTCAGCACTGATTTTCTAAGTTGAATTAAAGGTTATTTTTATACATTTTATTTGTGTATTTTTGAGGTCTGGGACTATATCCTTATACATTTCTACATTCCCTATTATAATACTCAACATAGTACTTTGCACTTTGAGTGTTCAGTAAATATCCACTAGCTAATATTTGAAGTATTTTTACAGGATAATTAAGGCACAGATAAGATATGGAAGAGATGGGGCTGTTTTTCCTACCCTACTGTATGTTCAGTTTCAAAGTGATTATCATCACTGAATTAATACAATATTTTTGCTTAGTGTGTTTTTTAGGATGGGCATCTTTCCAGTTCTATGTTGTCTTCTGGAGTAGGAAACTTGGCAAGAACAAGAAAATACTGAAAACATAGGCTAGATCTCTGTTTATGTTTTGCGGATATATATATATATATATAACAATATGAATTGTTACTAAGTTTTATATATATATAAAACTTAGTAACAATTCATATTGAAAGGAATAAAGGTGTCAGAAAGAATGATACTGTGTAAAGATATGAAATATAATCAAAGCATCCACATAATGCTTATTCAGTTCCCTAATACACTTGGGCTTAATATGTAAAGTCACTGTTATATA
This sequence comes from Panthera tigris, assembly GCF_018350195.1. Classification (NCBI taxonomy): domain Eukaryota; kingdom Metazoa; phylum Chordata; class Mammalia; order Carnivora; family Felidae; genus Panthera; species Panthera tigris. The sequence continues at coordinate 36,700,914 of NC_056678.1, forward strand.
ACAAATATAAACAAGCAAAAATGTCTGCATAACGATAGTTTATTTAAAATTTTAAATCTCTTAAACACTCTGTTACCAGTTTTCCAAGGTAATAGTCAAATATATTCAGGTTCTGACAGAAAATAATTTTAAAAGATTTTTCAGGTGATACAACATTCTTCTTCCAAGTGTCCCAATGTTGTTGTTATTATGTAAGGGACCACAGTCTACTCTCAGAGTTTTTTAACCAGGAAAACAATAATTTTTCTATTACTGAAAATTATTGATGAAAAAAAATCCTTATATTTAAATCATAAACTTTAATCATTATTTACAGCTAAAGCTTCTTTCTGTACATATGAGTACATATGAGCTTGCCCTAAAGTTATTAGATCTGCCTAGAATAAAAATAGCTATCAATGTTCCATTTGCCTTTGATTCAGCAAGTTAAGATGGGAAAAGAAATTCATTTTTCTAAATCAGATACAGTTGTTTCTAGCACTCTAGTTAAATTTGAACACTAAAAAAGATTAATAGAGCTACGTATTAATTTTATACATGCTATGAACAATATATATTTTCTTTCCCACTATTTAAAGAAAAACACTCTCTATTCTCATGAAACACATTATCAGGGATATAAAAATGAACGCTTACTATCAGAGTCCCTAGCTCTACCTATCCCATAGTGGTGGTACAGAATTTTTATAGTTTTGCTAAAGCAGATAAGCAAAACACCTTCTCTGTTAATAACAATAATAATAATAATAATAATAATAATAGAACAGAAAGTATCATAAAAGCAACCATATTCTATCAGAAAGCCAAATATACAACAAATATTTATTTGGTTGCAACCATCTTTAAAGCCAAAGGTCCAGGCTCAAACTTGGGTAATGAGACAAATGGAGGTCTAAAATGTTTTAGTAACCATAAAACCAAGGGGGGTGAGCAAGTGTACTTTTCAACTCAGATTTTTAAATCTCTAACAAGTTGACAGTTACAAATGTGTTAAATGGAAACTGGAAGGCAAAGATTTAGTGAATGGCCACTTAAATTATGGATGCCAATCCTGTGCTTAAATTGTTAAAGTTTAATCACAAAATATAACATTATTTGCTGATAATGTTTAAAGGAATATAATCCAAAAAATGTCTGAAGGACAAATCTTTCAACTTGCCAGAGGGCCAGATTACTAACCAATCTTTATTTTAAAAGGAATTTACTTTTTATCCATTAGCAAGGTTCACAGCCGCCCAGAAAAGCTTGAGTGATTGGAACAAAGGACAGCACCCTAACTATTCAAAGGACTAGATCTGAGTGTTACTTCTATGCTCTTGGACAGGATAATCAAGTATATGCCTTTGAACGTATAAGCAATATTTTAACTCAGGCAAACATTTCCTTAGCATTAGCTGTTGGTCAAAACTTAACCTTTTATTTTTAATAGCCTGTGACACAAATAAAACAGGTACAACTGATGACCCTTTATTAGTTATTTAATTCAATCTCTTAAAAGCATTCTGATGTTTATAACAGTGTTTTTCTTTTGGGGAATCAGAGGAGGGTACTTTATTTTAGTTTTGTTAAAGGGATTTTCCTCCCCAAATTTACTACTTCTAAAATGTCATTTTTAGTAATAATAGCACTGATTTTATGTTAGACACTGTTCTAGGTAACCTACATTTATGAACTCATTTTATGCTCTAAACAACCCAAGAAGAATTATTAGTTGTTTTGTTTTTTTTTTTTTTTTTAAAAAAAAACACATGAGGAAACTAAAGCGCTAAGAAGTTACTTTGCCCAAACTCATACAACTGGTAACTCCCAGAAGGAGGTTCTGAACCCAGGTAGCCTGGTTCTGGAGTCTGTGTTATCACTTTTCTTCAACTTATTTAGCACATTACTTTGATCTCATGTTTTCTAAATCTTAAAAAGTAGCTAACTTGCTGGTTAAAATCCAAAGAAAGCAAAATAGCCATTGTTTATTTAAATCACTTTCCAACAACTTTACAGAGTTGCATATTTCTCTCTGTAATAAGAGCCGGCACAATTTATTTGTCAATTGTGCTAGGGTGTCATTTAGAAGGTATAAATAAGAAGGAACTATGAGAAAAGTAACAACATATTTAGAACTGTCACTCAGACATTCTAAGTGTAATTTATAAATATGAGCTCCTCTTTGGCGGCATTTAGCGAATGTATTCAGGTATTTGCATTTGAAAATGGACATTTAAATCATCCTGGGGACTTCCCCTAACTGGTTCCCCAGCCAGGCTGCAGAAGACTGGAGGGAGGAGGAAGGGGCAGTTACTCTAGGTTGATAAAATCACAAATGGGAATATGTAGCACAAATAACAAATTATTCCCCCAATTTATATACACACCATGGTATGCCTATGGGCATGTGCTCCTTTTCAGGAAAGTCCTAAGACTGTACCGTTTGTTCTGTCTCTCTTTAAGTATGTACTGAATGCCTTCCATGTACTTGCATTTAGAAGAAATGTTAAGTTCAGGAAATTGATCTCAAGGAGAGTATGATAGAAGAATGGAGGCCAGAGAGCAGAAACCTGTCACACTGAAGCAAGAGCAGGACTGTGAAAAGAATAGATTCAAATGTAGGCCCCACTATTTACTAGCTGGAGAGCCTTAGTGAGGTTATTTACACTCCATGAATATCATTTTCCTCATCTTTAAAATGAAAAGGTTACGGGGCGCCTGGGTGGCTCAGTTGGTTAAGCCGCCAACTTTAGCTTAGGTCACGATCTCATGGTTCGTGGGTTGGAGCCCTCCATTGGGTTCTGTGCTGACAGCTCAGAGCCTGGAGCCTGCTTCAGATTCTGTGTCTCCTTCTCTCTCTGCCCCTCCCTGACTCACACTCTGTCTCTCTCAGAAGTGAATGTTAAAAAAATTTTTAAATGAAAAGGGTAATATTTGAAGGCTTATCAAGATTAAATAAATAGCCTATCTAAAAGGTCTATTAATGCCTGGTACCCAACGGGTACTTAAAGGTCAATTATCATTTTAATACCAATTAATAAATTATGAATCTCAGTAAAAATAACAAAAGAATTATAATAAGTAACATATAAAAGAGGGAGAAGAAATGTATTAAAGAAAATAAGTGTAATCAATTCACAGAAAAAAGGGCAGTAGAAACTATAGCTTCAAGGGATCAGGAAGGAACTAGATGGCCATTAAAAGCAAGAAAGATAAAAGCACTACCAGGAAAAAAGAACATTATAAATAACAGTTTGGAAGCCAGAGAAGCTTGGGACATTTGGAGCCACAGGCAGAATTCTCTGAATTGAGGTCGAAGTTTAGGAAAAAAGTAAAGACAGACACAGACTACTTGCCCATTGTGAAGGCCCTGAATGACACTCCTAGGTCTAATCTATAGGTTTAATTTTGTCAACGTAAGGGGAATAACAATAATAATGGTTTGCTTTTATATGTGTATAAAAAATCATGACATTTTAAAAAGTAGTACCTGGTTAAAGAATTCATATCCATTTAAGGTTACTTAGTAAATTTTTCCAGTTGTGCTCTACTAGGTAGAGGGTAGTACTGAACTATACTTCTGAATAGAGACAAAACCATGAAATAATTGTAACTTCTGAACTTGGCCCTTTTTTTTTTTACATATATCAGAAAATATATAAAAGACATACACCTATTATATAAATGTCCAAAAGAGTTCACAAAATAAAAAGTAAATGTACGTTTAATAAATTAGAATAGAGGGCATTTGTAAAGACAATGCCTAAACAGCAACAAAAATATTTTATACACAACAAAGAAGTCATTTTCCTTAATAACTATTTCTATTGAAAATTAAAAAAACTGTTTAAATATATTCAGTATACTTTAAAAATTATGCTTTCATTCAAGATGGAGTCAAAAGAAATGTAAAAACACACAGAAGGAAAATACTGTCCTTTGACTCCCAGAAAGAATTAGCACTAAAAAACAAAGAAAACATCAAATATAAAAAGGAAAAAGGTAGATAATTTAACAAATTTATAATTAGATGTGACCAATAAACAGGAAAGATGTTCTATGATGAAATTATATATTTTCCCACAGATACTGGGAATCTGGCTTTAAAGATTTAAAAAACAAAAGTCATTATTGAAATCTTGTACCCCTGTCTGCTCAATTGATAATTTAAATCATTTAAGAAAATTTTCTCTTCAATTTGCTTTCCTCAAATCTGAAGTCCTTCACAAACTTAAAAAGGAAAAGAAAAATGTAACATACAAAGATTAATAATTATTTAAATGTGGCAAAATTTAAGCAAAGTAATACTTAAATATCCCTGTTGGTACTGTAAACTCGAAATCAACCTGTTTTAAAAAATTTGACAACCAGATTATTTTAAACTTTTATTAGTACAGATGATTGGTGTACAATCTTTTAAAGAATGAGACCATGTAACTGTCAATAATTTTTAAAGTTTCCCTCATGTGATTCCCCCACATGTATACCATATTCAGTGCTAGGACTTCTACAATGCTTTAAAAACTATACACATATTTCCAAAATATTAGCATGCAAATTAGATATATGTACTTCTCTAGAGACAGCCGTTGACCTGCCTATCCATTTAAGGACTCCTAATAACCCAATAACTCCTTGGAGATATAAGAGCCATTGGGTGGGAATAGGGAAGTCAGTTTAGAAGGGATATAACTCATTCACATGTGTTTAGTTTCACAGTTTACAACAGGGTTTGCACACCAATTCTGAAAAGTAGGCAGGGAGAGTACAAGAATTCTCATTCTCCAAATAACAAGATCAAAGTCTATAGAGACCAAGGAAATGAGTCAAGGTTACACAACTTAATTAACGGTCGAATTCCTATTAGATAGCAAGTCCACTACTTATTACTAACTCAACGTTTTTTATCCATTATAACTTATTTATCTGGTCGTGGAAGGGCAGTGTAATTATTTTCATAAAATCAGACTCACATATTTAACCAGTAATTCAGAAAGAGAAACAAATATATTTTGATTTATACCTTTTGGACCATCTGAAACCTTGGCTGGCTACAATTCTACATAGTAATCATTTTTAGGGTATTAAAACGAGAAAAGAAATGGCAGAATGAGCTAGCACATGCTAAACAGATAAGCCCACTTAGAAAAGTGTTATGGAATAGGAAGACAATAAATTTCCGAATAGTGCAAAATTTGCAAGTTCTAATATTTTTAAACTTGCACGTTGTACTGTCACCTCTACATGCATTGATCTATAAAACCCAACTGCCTGGTTAATTTCTTAATCCTCATATCAGGTAGTTCCATTAAAACGCATTAACACAACTCATTAAGAGGCTAAGTATTCCAATTTTAAAACAATACATAAGATAATATGCAAAACGTGGGAAATAGTAACTAAAGGTTACTAAAAGAACTAAAACCAAAAAGTCAAGGAATTGGAGACAGAACATAATGTCTTGAAGCACATCATTCTGGATTTTAAAAGACCTTTATGATGCATTTTTCATGTGTGATATTAAAATGTTTCTTTTTCCTGTCCCACTCCAAAGAAACATAAAAAAAGCAAATGAAAATAGTGATGAAATAAAACGCTTACAGGTTTGTATCTCAGTGCATCTCTGTAGGATCCAAACAAAGCAGCCTGTGCCCTAAGAAAGGCCCTAGCTACTCCATCCCCTGTAGCTGTAGACTGCTTCTTCAGTTTATTTTTCAGGGCCGAGACCTGCATGACAGAGAGGAACAGTTAAATTAACACCTCAGAAATTGGTACAGCGAGGTACGAACCCAATCAGCAGGCAAACCACAGTGTCTGCAGGTCAGCCAAAAACTCATCCTCCTCCCTGATAGCTTATCTTTTTAACTGCAGAGAGCACCTGCTGGTCTGTTAATTGAAACGAAAGCAGGGGCCGATAGTAACGTGCTAATGCAAATTGGTTTATGCTCTCTTTTTTTCCCAAGGCCTCTTGACATAAATAAGCTTTAATTATTTTACAGTAAACTGCTCATGAGCCACTTTTCTGCAGATTTTTAGCAATTACAACATGTGTCTACTTGTTTTGAGATGAAGCCGGTTGGGTATCGTTCATTTCTGCCATGTAAGGTTATTTGTTACAGGTCCTCCAGGATCACCTACCATTTAATTTTATTTTTGGAAGCCTCATTTTCATATGTAATTTCCTACTCATTTGTTGAATAGTTTCCACCATTATTAGACAAAAAGAGGGGAGAGAAATTGAAGTTATTGAGAACCTCCATGAGTAGAGAATTAGGTTCTGCAAATGTTATTTGCCATCTCATCTAATCCTCCCAGTATTCTAAGAAAGGCACATGTACTATCATTTGTGAATAGTAGAAACAGGGACTCAGAGATGGGAATCAGTTTGCCCTCACTAGACAGTTAATACGTGGCTAATACATGGCAAAACTGAGCCTTCAACCCAGTTCTGTCCAGTTTTTCCCACCACAACATGCTGGGTTTGAGTCCAATGTCATTGCCTTATGAACCAGTAATTGGATTAAAATAATGTTTTTAAGTCAAAGGAAAATTTATTACGTGGGAGTTTGCTAAGTTTTCAAGGCACTTAAATTTGTTATGATTGTTCATACATTTGCATCTTTTAATTTCAGGTTCTGTGTATTTTACAGAATACATACTATTTACGAACGGCCCTTACTTAGATGAATATTTTAGAAGTGTAATCATAATCCTCATGTACACTCTTATTTTTTTAAGGGGAAGTGATTTGATGTTCCTGTGCATCTGACTCAACCAATTCCTTTCACACATCCTAGAAAACTATACTCTACACATAAACAATATTGGTGCCCATATATTCCTCATCGATGCCTTACATGGGAACATGAAATCATGTGAAAACTCTTGTTTTCTTAAGAAAACAACTGATGGGACACATTGTGGTTGGATTGTTCCCTTAACAGAGCATATTCTTACCCTTATGAAACTAACAGACAACAAAATAATGTCATTTCCCCTTTACATACACATGCAAGGAAGGGTATTTTTTCTTTCTTTATGCAAGCAGCCCTGACTACTCCTGTAGATGATGACTGTAATTGAAGTGTCAACCTAATTAACAACTAAACTTTGAATAATGCTAATGAGAAATGAACACAGCATCAGAGGAAAGACCAGCTCTACAGGTGATAAACCTTCACAGTAGTGACATTTTCCAGTGTAAAGTCACAGTTACTGTGATCTGATCAAAGAAAGAGACCCCCATTGGGTCCAATTATAACCACAGTTTTGAAAAAATTATTGAGTTATGATGTTCATAATCTATGCAGAAAGGCCTTTGCTGGATAGGTCTTCTCCCCATAGCTGTGATCTCCTCAATTTATATCCAAGCTCCATAGATTCAGATAAAAGTTTGGAGCCTAATTCATTTAGCCCACAAAGTGCATAAATCAGGAAGTTTTTATTATTAAAATCCAAACTCAGTAAATGCACACTTTTAGGTAACCCACATAGTCAAACAATAAATACAGCTAAACAATGCAAAAACAAATCTTATGACTTAATGTCTTTTGTCTAAAGTGTGTAGTAAGTTTTTTAAGCTTCAAATGCCTTAAAGAAAACCAATGAGAATGACTAGCAAATATGTGTATTTAATAATTGCCCCCCCCAAAGGCTTATGATGGAAGGAATATGTCTTTCCATGTTTTATAAAAAGTAAATGGTTGGGTTGTTTTTAAATTTTGCTTTCAAGGGGCGCCTGGGTGGCTCAGTTGGTTAAGTGTCCAACTCTTGATTTCATCTCAGGTCATGATCTCATTGTTCATGGGTCCGAGCCACGCACTGGGCTCCACACTGACAGCATGGAGCCTGCTTGGGATTCTCTCTCTTTCTCTCTCTGCCCCTCCCCTGTGCATACCCTCTTTCTCTCTCGCAAAATAAATAAATAAATAAATAAATAAATAAATAAATAAATAAATAAATACTTAAAAAAATAAAATTCTGCTTTCAAAAATTAAAAAAAACATTTTAACATGTCATGCCTTACTTATATCTTTGCAAAAAAAATTCCTCAGAGTGTATTTTTCTACAAAACATGAAATTGACATTTCAGTTCTCCACAAATTCAGTATTCTTAGGACAATCATAATGTATGCTTACAGAGAATGGAGGCAAGTCAAACCATAACTTAGCCTTCATGACCCCAAGTCCTTGACTGTTTCAGTACTGCTTAAGCTGGTTAGAATATCTGTCACATTGCCACAAGCCCTTCCTAACCAAACCATAATTATGCGGTCTTCACCTCCAAAATCAGTCAGTGTACTTTCTCAGCCCCCTCAGGAGCTCTGTAGAAAATAGGAAACAAAAAAGAAACACTTGTTCTAGAAATGCTGTGTCCAATATAGCAGCCTTTTAGACACATAAGCACTTGAAATGTGACTAGTCCAAATTGGGATTTGCTATGAGTGTAAAATATAAACTTAACTTTGAAGATTTATTATCCCCCCAAATGTAAAATACCCCATTAATAATTTTCATATTGACTACAGAATGAAACAATATTTTGAATATTTGGCTAAATAAAATATATTAAAATTAATTTCACTTTTTCTTTTCTTTTTTTTTTTTTTTTTTTTTTTTACTTTTTAACATGCCTACCAGAAAAGTTAAAATTGTGCATGTGGCTCACATTTCTACTGAAAAGTGCTATTCTACGTGGGCATACTATCTAATTTCATAGACACATGAGACTAGTTACCTGGCCAGAAATATGACTACATTGTTCCTTTGCCTATTTCTACACTATTTCAACCTTTACAAACTGCATAAGGAGGTTTTTCTTGACCTGCTCTCAGAGGGGTCTATCAGTAAGTAGATCTGAGGTTGTTCCTGTTTTTCAGAGACCAAGAGGGCAGGTGAGTTAAGGGTTTCTGGATGCACAAATAAATGCTCAAAAATAGCCTGTAAAAATGAAATACTTTTTCAAATCAGTTTTAGACAGAAAGATATGACTCTAATATGAGATGACTGTGCCAACCTTGCTGTTTCTCTGTCCTTTAGATCACTGGAGTAAATTATCACCAGTTACCAGTGCCCTCTGCAGTGCTAAGTAGCTTTTAGCGGTTTTTATCTATAAAAACGGTGATGTCTCTTCTGTACTTTTTCAATATTTGGTCTGGGAAACAACGTTTTCTGCTTTAACTTCCAAGCTTCTAAGTTTAGTTGGGAAATAAATGTACATTTTCCCCCTAAAATCCTAAAGTTTATACTCATATAGAACTCTGACCTCAGGAGAGCATTTAGAACTTTAGTCACATGGCTAGTATCACACAATCCCATTATGTGACATGGAAAAAGTATCAATTATTTTCCCTTTATATTCTTAAGAGAGTAAGCAAGCCTCCAAAGGCTAAAGACTACTTCAAAACTGACATCTGATTTTCTTATGACATTCTTCAATCTGTAAATAAATTATCTTTGTAAGTCTAATTAGGTATTATATTAGACCAAAAAAAAAAAAAAAGTTAAGCAGTGAAAAGAGCTTCAGGAATAAACAGCATCTCATTGCTCTTATCAAATGTTTAGATTCCTTTCATACAGTGAGAATTCAGACTTCTAAGCAGCCATCCACGGGAGGAATTATAACCTGGGTTTGGCACAGTGGGAGTTCACTGCCACATGAATAATATTACCACCAATTCTCTACTTTTACCCTCTTAACACTAAAGTGACTGTGAATAAAAGGAAGGAATTACATGAGTAAACATAACAAACAGGTATAAATTAAAAGAGTGCAGGACACGTGCACACAGTCTGAGTAATGAAGTAATTATGCCAACCGGGAGTTAGGAAGGGAGAGCATATTAAAGGAGCTGAGTTTTCAGAGAAGTGACAGATTTTTCTCTTGACTTTCAGATGTGTCCTTTCAGGAAACAGAAATTAACCCCTACACCTAGAAATTTTAATTTTGCTTTTTAGGATCACAAAGATAAACATCAGGGTAAAGAACAACAGAAGGTAAATACAAATGTCTGGAAATAATATTTAGATAACCTCCACAGCTCTGAAATGTGCCTCTGATGTTTTTAAATACCTCCTTTTATGTAACTACGCTGCACTCGAGAATCCACACACATTTAGAAAAGTTAGAGCTTCCAGTAGTTACCTGCTTTAGAAAAAAGCTACAAAGATAAAATGTTTTATTCTCCCTTAAAACATGTTATGGTTATCATACGAAGCAGGTATTAAATCCCCACACTTCCTTCATCTTTCTAATGTGCAGGTTTTTTTTTTTTTAGAAACAAAACAAAACCTACCTTCTTAATATAATTTTCTAGCAAGCTTCTACTCGAGGATTAAAATGGTCACTTTTAACATTGATCAAATGAAAAGCATAGGATACACTTGCAGAGTGTATCATTACATTGTCTCTGTGTATGCTGAAATTACCTCTCAAAACTTAGTTAATAAAGGGGCAGCTAGAACTATTTTCCTTTCAGAGGCCATTATAATAGTAAGACAATGTAAGTAAGTAAGACAATCGTAAGACAATAGTAAGACAATAGTAAGACAAACTGCTCTTATCCCCCCATCAAGCCCAATGTCACGCCAGTGTCTCTAATATCAACGCCATTTCCACTCATCTAGTTACCCACAAAGGAATCTTGCACGTCCTCAACACTTCACCCTTTCTCATCTCCCACATGCAATGCATCACCAAGCCCTGTTAGGCCACTGATGGAGACTTCAAATCCGTCCACTTTTCTCTAAATCCCTGCCACTGTTAAGTTCAAGGTAGCATCTCTACCTAGACTACTGCAAAAGGCCCCTCAACTGATCTTCCTGTTTCATTAATCTTCAGGACCCCAGAACCCAAGATGATATCTTCAGAAGTCGAAGCAGATCACACTATTCCTCTGCTAAAGATCTCCAATGAATTTCTAATAATGTCCAAGTGTCCTTAACAAGAACTACAGATCTTTTAGGATCACACTTCCTATCTCCACAACCTCACCTTGCCTCATTCTCTTTTTTGCTCATCTCATTACAGCTACACAAGACTTCTTTCCATTTCTTGGGTTTGCCAACCTCGTCCTCACAGCAGAGCCTTTGTACATGCTATTCTTCCTCCTCCTACTTTGCATGGCTTACTCATACTCCTCATTGAGGCCAATTCTGGAAACTGATGTTTTGGCATGTTGAGCTTGACTGCACCACAAACAGCTGATCTGAGTGTTTAAACTGGTAAGAATGAAGTCTCAGGCTAAAATCAGTTTGTTCAGTGTACTTATGGTGGAGATGATGGTCAGTCCACCAACAGCCACTGTCTCTTTCTTTGGTAAGAGAAATCCTAAATTTCGACTGGTGCTAGCTAGCTCAACCTAGCTACGTTGACCCAGCTACTTTCCAACATCCCTCCTGACTTTGTGTGGCCACATGGTTGGGTTCTGATGAATGGAATGCAAGTTCCATGAGAGCCGTGTATTATGTCTTCCTGTTCACTCAGCTCCTAGCATAATACAGGCATACGGTAGGTGCTCGATAAATATCTGAATAAATGACTAACTGAATGAATGAACAAATACATGAGCCACCTGTCACACTTATACATTAGTATCTCTAGTTAACAGGATCAGAAGATCTGTGACGGTCTCCAGGAACATGATTCATTTAAAAGTTCACCAAGTCATTATGATATCAGCAAGATTTCGGAATCGCTTTTGTAACAGTACTCACAATATCATATACATGAAAAGTCTTGTATACGGAAAAGTCAAGAACTTAAAGAACTAGAAACAAATTGGAAATTATTTTTAAAGCCAAAATCAAGGCCTTTACATTTAAATACATACATATGTGTATATACATATATATGATATATGTATATGTATGATGTATGTATTTACGCATTAGCAGTAGGAAGAGAGAGAAGCATGCTATTAAGATGATACAGGAAAAAAAAAAGACATTTGGAGAAAAGCTAGGTAATTTAGATGGAAATGAAAACCCATGAGAAAGCCAAGGAACTTCATGAGCACTTAAAATCACTAAGAGTAACAAACTATAAATCAACTTTAAAATGGCAAAAGTACAGAGACATAAGGAGGGAGCTGCTAAAGCCTGGATCACTGCAGTGGGAGGGACAGATGCTCTTACTCAGCTGGGAGAAAATAACAAAGGCCTTTTACAAGTTTAGAAGCGTGGTTAATTAAGGCTTTGAGTTTTATTTTTCATTTTGTTTTGCTTTCATATTTACATTTTAGATTTAAAAAAATATACACCAAGAAAACAGTAGGAAAAATCGCAAAATCTGTAGTTTACTTACAAACAACAGCAACAAAAAACTTGGTATAAAAAAATCACGTCTCTGAAAATAATTATTTAAAGGAATAGTAAGTTTCCACCGACACCCAAAGTCAGGTACAGTGACCGCCATCACCACACGGTCCCCCCTTCCCGGGAGCCAAACTGACTCACGCTCATAGCCACAAAAGTGTATATTAAACATACACCCACGTTTCTTCTCATTACTATGGAAGTCAGATGAAAATATCCTTGTAAAATGTTCTGCATAACTCTAAACAGGGATTTTAAAAGCAACTTTTATAACAAAAGATAAAAGAAATGCAATTATGGTTCCCTTCACCCATCATTTACTGAATGCCTACTATTTACAAAGCTCTGCACTGGGCTGTGTGGTGGGAGCAAGGCACATCTAGGTGCCTGGATTCTAACAGCTGAAGACTGAGGGGAGTATGACTGCATTTCTCCAGGGGGAAACTGAAAGCAGTATTTGTCTCTGGAAGTCTACTCTAGTAAACTAAAAAAAAGAAACAAAACCAAAAACAAAACAAAACAACAACAACAACAACAAAAACGTCGTCTAAGTTACTCTAGAACCTGAATGAAATCGGGTTATCTTTCTAACCTTGCCACTCTAGAATTTTGCTGGGGAATTTATTTACTGTTAAACATGATAAGAATTACAGCAGAGCTGTGGCAAACCTGGAACTAATATAATATTCTCTGGGGTCTTTTCTTTTTAACATATATTATGACAATTTAACATATTAAACCTTCATGTTAGGTTAGAGGAAAGATCCAACAAATTAAACATATCTATTAGCTATTCACACAGTTGCAAGAGTTAAATTGGTTTCTATACTTTCTTTTTTTTTTAAAAAGGCTGATTTTAAAAATTCTCTGAAATAGCCAATTCTTTTCCAAATTTTTCCTAAATTAACTCGCTCAAATGTAGATATCTTAAATGTTTTCTTAAAGTTAGAGTTTTGGGGTATTTCCTTAAGTTTAGGCTTTTAATGATTTTTGGCGATTCAGAGCAATTTGTGTCTTTTCATTGCACAATAAAACCATTAACCTATTCCTTCACATGATACTTGAAAGCGTCACTATAAGATGCACAGTATTTTAGATGACTCCATTTTATAATAAAGTATTTTTAAAATTTTAGTAATTACGCTTTATACTAAATGTAGCTATCCTGTAACATACCAGGGTCTATGGTGAATTGTACAATAATGCTGAAGTGTATATTTCCTATATACTCTCATAATAGAAAATAAAAAAATAATTTTCCAGTAGTGTTCCATATAAGATGAAAATAAGTTTTTTAAAGTGTTAACAACCCTAATTTAAATCAAATAGGTCACACTGATACTTCATAAGCAAGATTAGAACAGAGAATAAGATTCTACAGTAAATTCCAGAACAGTTACTGATTACGTTGTATATCATGTTTATACGAAAGGACCACAGTCTAGTATTTGAGAGGATGAATGTTTATACGAAAGGGACCATGGTCTAAGTGTGAAAGGATGAACCTATAATATGAACTAATGCTGTAGAAATACTGTATACTTTCTGTGTCTTCATTTTCTTATCTAAAATAGGGATAAGTATATTGACCTGAGAGTATAGTATTTAAAACCTAATCAGTTAAAATTATTTAAAGACAATAAAGCAACAAAGATAAAAATTCACTTCCTAGTAATGGGTATTTTAGTGCATGTAACTTTTTCAGATGTCAGTTCTAACCTGCTTTCATCTGTAAGAGTTTGTAATTGTTTTAATTTAATTTTTTCACAAAGAGATCTCCTAAATCTCATTATAATTCTAATTAGCTTAATTTTCTAAGAAGTGAGTTGTCCTATTTATTTTTGAAATAGTTAAGAATTCCCCAAATTACTTTTAAAAATATTAATGATGATAAAAATTAAAATGAGCACTAATACCTTAGAATACAGCATTTCAAACTATTACGTGATTGAAACAAAATTTGTGTATATATTTGGAATGAAGGAGTCTCAATGGTAAATTTTCTAAAATTAAAAAGAATTCATCACTTGAAATTTCAAATGTTGTATTTAATTCAACTGTTTCATTTTCCCCACAGTTAAAAACATAGCATGATAACACTAAATTCAATTGATATTATTACACAGCCCTCAAATTTATTTTTTATTTCAAGACACTCAACCTACACGTTTGAAGGTATCTACAGTTGACATAGCCACTAAAAGTAAAATCACAATGTATTCAGACAGAAAACTACAAAAGTATATTTTAATGGGTCTACTGCTTTTAAGATATTCCACGTAATAATCAATATCGTTAAAATCACTCTCAATAAAGTTTGTGTTTTTTTTTCTTTTAATGATCCAAATCTATAGTGAAATGATGAAATCGAAAAACAAGTGTTCTTGTCAGAAGACAGGAAGAGAGTTTTTTCCCTTCCCTTAAGGAAAACAAAGGATTCCTGAAAGCTTTGCCCTGATTTATTTTTCCAATTTTAAATACCTTAAGAGTAGCGGAACTGCTACTGGCATGGTAGTATTTCTAACAGTCAATAAATCTAAAATATTATGTGTGAATATTGGAATGAAGCCATTAAGAAGATTACAGCATGCAACACAGCAGAGGGTCCACAGGAAAAAAGAACTAGTAATTCAGGACAACTGTGACCACTGACCTTTGAACAGCCAAGACCACTGGTCAGGCTGACACAGTAATAGAGTGCACATGCATAGAAAGTCCTCTAGCCTGTAAGTATAATTTAAATGCTTTGGTGAATGATTTTAAAAGGTCCCCTTTTAAATATGAGTTAATTTATTAAATAATCAAACAGTACCAGGATTTTTTCAGGGTATTTTTCAGGATTCAAGAATATTTTCTCTTATTTCAGATCACAACACAAAAAATTCAGTAAGATCATTTGTGACTCTAACACATCTCATTTAAAACACTGACAATTATAGAAAGTATGATGTGATACTTTATCATATTTCCTGTAAAACTACAAGAGACAGCTTTTGGAAAATGGATGGAAAGAGCTAAATTTATTAGAGAGGGGTTAAACAAACAACCACCTAAAGTATTTGTAGAAAATGACTATAACTTTAAAATAACTCATACTTTCAGTAGATGGCCCTGGTTCCACCCCAGAGCTGTATCCACTTATTCGTTGTTCAAATCTGTCTGTAAGTCTCGGGCCCTTAATCTCAAGTATACGTATAGTTATATCTACATCACTTTGCAGAGTTCCTTTTTAAGATTCTTTTTACTTCAGTTACGTACAGTTAACTGTTCCTTATAAACGAGCAGTGAGATGGCCCCTCCTGTCATTTCACATATTTAGGCTTTTATATTTTGTAGAACTGTTAAACTTCGTCATATTTTAAAATAAATGTCTTGGTATCAAACTAATTCTACTGGGAAAGTAGTACTTCTCAGTTAAAAAAGAACCACCCACCAAAAAAAATTACTATTAAAAATTGCTTTTCTCAAAGAGATGAAATTAGCTACCACTGAAACTGACTATAAAAATTTTTATGACACAAAAAAAGCTGATTTCTTTCTCATTTTTCTTTTTCTTCTTTTTTTTTTTATAAACAATCCTTTCTACTTAGGGCATTAACAGTGGAAATGCATTGCACATAAAGAAAATATTTATAAAAGTTGGGGCTTTATATCATAATTAGTTTTCTATCCAATGAAGAATTCTTTGATGGATTTCTAAATGAATAACTCTAATCATTTCTAGCAGCTTCTGCAAAATTTTTATAATGAGGCAATCTAGTTATAATGAGCTAAAAAGATAATATAATTCTTTACTGGCCTGGGTTTGGATTTGTTCATACATAGCATAAATTTTACTACAGTAAGATAAAGTAGTTCAATTTAATTTGCTTCAAGGTCAGCAAGTATTTTAGGTTATTTATGGGCATAGATAATCTGATTTTAACTTTAAAATCACATTTTTCCTATCACTAGCCATAAAAACAATCAAAGCTAGTATTACTGTATTTTTTGAGTTTGAAATTTCTAAATTCACTTTTTCAAACTCTCTAATAAGGATTTCAAAGTACTTGCAATACTGCAGAAAAATATATGATGAAGGTTTTTTTTATTTATGGATTTTAATATTCCTGAAAAAACTGGATTTTTTTAAAAAGGAGAGTTATTTTTAACTTAGAACTATGTTATAAAGATATTTTTAAATAGCCATTAAAATATATACAGAAACAGCACTAGCCTGCATTTTGCCCTGTTCTAAGGAATATGCAGGCCAAAAATGCACTTTTGGAGACTATTTAACATGAAATACAGAGTATATCCTATTATAAGCTGCAGACACACACATGCACACACACACAAACCCTCTGCAAGATCAAAGAGCAGAAGAGAACTGGCACTTAATTTATCAGCCTTTACAGACAAAAGACAGTTTTCGTCATTTCAAAAGGATCAGATGTCTTTTATGACAAACTGGGTTTGCAGTTTAATTTACAAATAGAATTCTAAGTAAGCAGTCTTTGCTCTGCCAAAGCAAATGACAAACAGTGTAGGTTTTCATTCTTGCGGCCCTCAGCAGGATAGAAAAGATTAAAATAAAACTGAAATAATTTAGAGAAAACAAATAAATGTTTCAGAAAGTTGAGGGAGATCAAAGCCAGAATTTTCTGACCCCAACTGTACAAGCATTTCTTATTATATTGACCAGTGCCATCAGATCATTAATTAAAAGGAAAAGCACTGGCAGGTGGCAGGGAAGCAAAAGCCGATAATTGGCCCCCTTCTTCTTCTTGCCTTCAAAAACTCTCTCATTCTTTTGCAAGACATGCCACTAGGCAGACAGAAATGCCTACTTTGTAATATAATGATTAAGATGAGATGAAGAGACTTACGTTTAAAGAAACTCTGCCTAATGAATGCATCTAGCTTTTTAATTATGATCCTACTTTTACAATAGGAATATGATGTTCCATTCAACATCTCCTCAACTGCCAAAAGGTAAAAATATTAAATATAGAATCTACACTGATTCCTCTCACACCCATGCACATACTCAGTCCTTTTATTTCAGATAAAAAAAAAAAACCTGGGAAAAATAACTCTTTGTAATTTAAGGGTCCTGGAGAAAGTAGATAGATAGATAGATAGATAGATAGATAGATAGATAGATAGATAGACAGATAATGTGTTCACCACAAAATAACCTTCAGACTTACCACATCACTTGGTAGGTTGTTCAAGTCATTAAATGGTGATTCTAAAGTGTTTGTGTCAACATTTAACATAACCACATCCTCCAATGATTTATTTTTCACTCTCTGTTTAAAAAACACAAGTACAAATAAACATCTTAGTATATTTTCCTTCCAAAACTATAATGAACTTAGAAATGTAGAGAAAATTATCTTGATGACAATTAGCCTTGGGGGATAAAAAAGAAAAATCCTATATTATAAGAACATATAAAAAACTTTGCCTTATAAGAAAGAAAGTTTGTCTACAACCGTTCAAAAAGATTGGATAAAAAAATCCTTAGAACAGAATGTTTGGTCATCTAAACACATTGATTTAGTTTGGAGATATTAAATGTAATTTAACTACCAAAGAGATATTGTAACAAAAACTCACAAAATCGGAATGGCTATGTTAAACCAGAAAAACTTACATCCTTTAAAAACTTATCAACTGAATTTCTGTCCAATGATACAGGAACTTGTGGCCAGTTCTACACCTATTTTTAGCAAAAATCACATTATAGGGCTAACATAAGCCAAAAATCATGACTACTATAAACTAAATTTTAAACTAATAAACATTTTCTCCGTACTTCCATACCAATTCAGTATAAGCTGTTTATGAGGACTGTAAGTTGAATAAGAAAAATGATAAAGAGAGTGGTAATAAGGAATTGTTGCATTATTTATACATGAATTTAATATAAAAGATGAAATTTAATAGCCTATCAGATTATTTGACTTGTCTTATCTGTTTGACAGCTTAGTTAAATGGTCAAATTATCTCAATTTGTGGACTAATGACAGTAAATTAGAATTTCATCAAATTTTTCATCCTTAAAGAAAGGAAATACAAAGGTTTATTTTCCCTATTTAGACTACTATGCATACCTAAACAAATCATATAATTCTATTTGCCTTATTTAAATGATAGCAAATATAGCATTATTTTTTGATGCAAAAAAATTAGGTGTTCATTAATGAAATATATCACCTCAGAATTCCATAATTGTATAGGTCAACTAGAGATAAGTCAATTAATTTCAGTGTAGTATTTTTTAAATGACATTATAGAATAAGAGCTATTTTTGAGAATTATTAAATACCTTACATTTTAAATTGGCCAACCCAATTTTTTTTGTTTTAAGTTATTCAAGAATGAAATTTCTCTGATCCATTTAGAACTTCAAACCTCTGCATAGTAGGCAGAATGTTAAATTTGCTAGGGAAATGGTAGTCTAGA
Organism: Panthera tigris; assembly: GCF_018350195.1. Lineage (NCBI taxonomy): Eukaryota > Metazoa > Chordata > Mammalia > Carnivora > Felidae > Panthera > Panthera tigris. The sequence goes on from NC_056678.1 coordinate 36,719,661, forward strand.
GTAGGGAATTTGTATGTTAAGAAAGCAATAATGTCTGGGTAGAATATGGATTCTCAGGGGGATATATGATAGCAAAAATCTATCTTGTAAAAGACATTGTAATTATTCCAAAATAAGAGTCAGAGGATGGCTGTTTCTTGGAAATTAACAGAGAACCACCTACAATAGTGACACTCTCACCAAAACATTTATAAATAAACTCATTTCTTTTCCTTTCCATATGTATACATAAATGTAAAAAAGGCTCATATACATAAATATGTAGTTATTTATAAATTAACTACAGCATAACTACAAAAATAGCCTATTTTATAAGCAACAATACATTTATATCAATGGTGTTCGAGTGGAAAAAGTATGTCATAATTTTGATTTTCACCTTCAATTCTAAGTTGTTCCCTTTAACAGAAACTATAAAGTTAATCCAGAAACCTAGTGCATTTGTTAAAGGATGAAATGAGTTTCTCTAAATAGCCTGGAATAATGGTTATGTGACACCTAAGTGTTTTGCTATGACACTAATGCTAAATTCTGAATAAAGAAAATTAGTATTAACATGAAATGTATACTTTTTTCCAACTTGCCCTTCATTTAAAAATGTCTGATAATAGCTGAATATTAAATTCTGTCCAAGGGACCATTCAGTAAGAATGGAAAATGTATTAATTTCAATAAATCAATACACTGAGATGCACTAAAATGAGAACAATTCTACATTAGCAAAGAGGGAAAAATAGTATGTAATTAAAATTTTTTTATTTGGATTAATGTCACTTTTTTATCTTTGTTTCCTTCCAAGTCAGGCTTTAACTATTTTCTAAATAGGAATAAAAATTCATACAGCATATAAAATGATAACATTTTCTCTGTCTCAGATTATTATATCTCATAATGTTCGTAAGCTTGCTTGGCTCGGGAAAGAGAAAAAGGAAAATTTGACTTTTTCTTCAAAAATAAGAAAATAATATTAGGACAGAGACTGAAAGTGTTATTAAGGACAAGAGTACGGTACTAAGGTTGGTTAAGTCTTTCTCTCACATCCTCTCTATATAAGCCTTCCATGCAATGTGACTACAAATGTGACTATCGTATCATGTACGATAATGCAAGGAAATGACCCGGGGTCAGCAATCACATGTTCCTGCAAAATGGAGCCAACATTTTATTTAGAATCTTTTGTGTATATTAAAACACGTAATGCAATGCTCACACTTGGAGCCTCTACTGACTTGCTCCTCCATCATTTACAGACCTTTGAGTTCAACCCTAAAGTCTAATTTTCAGGGAGAACAAAATGTCCTTATCCTTTATTTTGGAAGCAAATTTACATTTTAAAAAAGAGATTTCCAGCCATCTTACAGTCATGACTACATAAAAATAATTAAAAGAAAGATTTAAAGGATATTAGTTTCACATCTTTGAACAATTATGTTTAGAAGTCTTTCTAAAACGTATGTCAAAACTGTCTTGACAAAGAGAGAGAATAGGGAATATGTTGATTCTTCCTAAAAAAAAAAAATTCATTGTAATTGCAACCAAACAAAATGTAAAAAATTACTCAGTTCAGTCTCACATAAAATTTGTAAATAGATATATCCACATTTGAACTATAATGCCATTAATATAAAATAAGAAAGATCAAATTTTGCTTAAAAATATCTGCCTGATAATGACATAATAAGAATGGAATGGCAGGATGTGTATCTTGTAATAGATTAAGGAGAAAGTTACTAAATGGTACCCAACTGGTTTAAAGACATTCTTGAAGTTCCTATTACCCCTTCTCATTGACTATTAAACCCAATAAACTAAATACAATTGACTAAAAAGACAGTTCAGTAAGTCCAGAGTATAAAAGATACAGAGATGTTAACCAATCTAATCATGGCTGTAAACCTTCTCATTTAGTGCTGACTCAATTTAAAATTAGAATGGACTGAAATTTCTCCAAGACAATACTGTAAGAAGTAAAAAATTCTTAAATTTGCTCCTTTAAAAAAATAATGATTTTCTCTATACGTGTCTAATAAATATGCAATTAAATATGACTGAATTTTTAAAACATGTACCCATTTCTATAATATTTTGGAAAAGCTGAATCATTAGTTTTAAAAGTTGGTATAGAACCATTATGTAAAAAAATACAGAACATCACCAGGTACAATAAACAACTTTAAATAGTTTTCATCTGTACAAGTAAACATACTATAAAAATTATGTATTCTATTAGATACATTAAATAAGAAGAGACATGTGCATTAATATCAAAATCAGATATGATGACTTCTTTGAAACCATACCAACCAACTGCGGTTAGATTTTGTACAGTCAAAATACTGATGAAGAAAATACCAGTTATATATTCTACAATCAGATAACAGATTAAATACTTATTCATACACAATGTGACCTTTCACTGAAAGTACCTTGGCATGTAAAACAAGTTGTCTAAAAATTAACAAACATAAAAGCTCATGTTATTCAACTTAGACTTCAAACTTAAAACAAGTCTACTAAAGAAGTTCATTAAAATATATCCAATATTATTAATGATTAAACAAATAAAAATGTTACCCTTGCATTTTGCAAAAGGAGAAAGTGACCAGAACGAGAGTACATGCAGAATTCTATAATTCATGACTACTATCCGAACATGATTTCTCCAGACATGATCCTCACCACTCCTATATAATAATAATATAATCGGCAGGATCTTCCTTGATCAGCAGAGTGAGGATTGATGGTGTATACAGTGACAACAACTAATAAGAAAACCAAATCTAACTTATTTAGATTGTTGATTAGAAACTGGCTTAAAGTACAATATGCACAAACACACACACACACACACACAATACATATATATATATATATATGTATATACACACACACACATATATATACATATATACATATATACATATATATGTGTGTGTGTGTATATACATATATATATATATATATATATATATATATAACTGAAAATCAGATAGCATAATAATGCCATGCAATTGACCCAAGTCTTTTGTTCAGATCCAAATCTTTTGTTTATTTTTTTCTAATTTTCTAAGAAGTCTTCTCTTGAAATCTCACTGATTCCAAGTTCAAGGTCTTTAAAGTTCAACATTTTTCACTGTAGTGATGATAAGTCACAAAAGTCATTTTGGAATGAAGTGATAACATTGCAAAAAACTTACTGCGTTCTAAATCCCCAACAGGACTGAAAACTAAAAAATATTTTAAGTCTATATTTTAATTTAAAACTTCATGATTAGTGTATTCCAACCACATTTTGAAAAAGCACACTGACAAACTGTATCAAAATGGAGAGTGAAAAATAAAAACATTTTCCCTTTATGAATCATAACTACATAAATTCTGACCTTCAAAATAAGGTGTGAAAAAGAAACATATAAAAGATCCCAAGTGCCATATAGAAAGTGGTTCATCAAAGACTAAGTTTTTAGTACTTAAAATTTACCATATGATCTTGACCAAATTTACCATATTTTCATGGGTTTCATGCCATTGAAAATGGTCATTCAGTATACTAACTAAAATGAAATTATTCCAATACAGTATTTCTGAAAATGATCATGTAAGTATACCCTAAATATGAAACTTATCATTACTTTGTACTATTCAATTGATTCTCTTTCAAAATACAACTGTTTTAACTATTATTTATATTCATTAATTTATCACACATGTATCTCATGTCTGAAAGATACTTACCTCTATGAGGCTGGAGTGTATTCCAATCAGGTATGGCATCGGAGCACTAAATTGGAAATATATAATGTATATATTCATGAAGTTCATTAACACAGAAACAATATAAGTAATTCAGAAGGTTTAAAAAATTAAATTAATTAAATGTGCGGTTCTAATAGAGCCCACTACAGATAATTAAAATTATTCAATATATAAAAGTCAAATTTAATCTGAGAGGTCATTAATATATTCAAATTAAGGTTGCTTGGCATAAAACTCACAAAAGCATTTACAATTAAATAAAGAGTAGTAACACCTAAAAAAGCTTTTTTGGTTAGGAAGAATATTAGAGCCTAAGTCATAGTCCTGAGTTAAATCTTCCATATATTTCATATAAAACATATCCTAAATAATTAGCAAATTTTTTCACATTTCTTTTATATACCTTTTATATTCAATTAGATTCTTATTTCTACGATTCTCTTAAAAAATCATCATTGCTTCATACCTACTACACCACCAAAATTTTTTGAATCAGTTACCAAATATTTATTAAGACCTACTATGTGCCAAGCACTGTTTGGAAACTAGAAGTTCTTCCTCTACTGTTATCATTCTCTTTCCATACTATCTTTCTGCTCATGTACCTTGTCTTTCATTTAAATGTTGTACATTCCTATTTATCTCACTTTTGCTTTTATTAATAAAGTAATTTTAATGAATTAAAAAATATTCAAATATGTTTAAGCATGATACTGAATTAATTAATTCTACAGATAAAATCTGGAGCATACCAGGCAGTAGGACCCGGGCTAGGGTCTAGGTACAATAATAAGAGATATAAATAGAATAGATTCCTTTGCAGATCTTATACTCCAGCAGAGCATACAGACATTAAATAATCTTTGTGACATAAAATCGGGCTTACTTAGTAACTTCAAAAACATTTCTCATGAAATACACGAAGGGAATTATCCAACTTGACATTTCAAAATCAAAATATTATTTAACAAGAAAACGTGAGAATGGACAGATGTCTACAAAGGTGATAGAAGATATGCAAATAAATAGCTAAAACAATCTTTGACATTTCTTTTTATAGACATCTTTGTGTTATATTTAAGGCAAACATTTTCTATGTTAATGAAAACAGCCTTTTTAAAAGAATTTTCATAATTTTCCAAACATCACTTTCACTATCAGTCCAAACTCCTGTGTATCCACTTTGCTACTGAGGACCAGTAATAGATAAAGCTAACAGGCACCTCGACAGACCCAGTTTTTCAAATGAACCTCAAACAGCTCCAGATTTATTTGAAGCTGGCTAACCACTAACATATATCCAGAACCCACAAAAAAATAAGGATGGTTAAAGTTTTTATTTGACTCCTCATTATCCTGTTCATTACTTCTTATTGTACTAGATTCTAATTTTCTTTTGTAGCTTTGTTCCTTCATATATATATATATATATATATATATATATATATATATATATATATATATACATATTAAATATAACAGACCATCTGGAATTGATCTGATATTTTGGATCATTTGACTGAACGTTAAGAACTATTTACAGGCCTTGATATCCTTAAGACCTAACAGATTTTCTGCCTTCAAAAGGAAACAGGAGGAAAAATGTGGACTGTTCCACTTTTGCTTAAATAAAGGAAGGCTGATTACTTCCCTAGCTCAAGTTCTCATCTCTGGAATCCCTTCTGGGACTCCACAGAAGACATAAAATATATGTCACTAACTGTTCTGGGCTCCCACACTGGGTTCAGAACATTTTCACAAAACAGGATAGGCAAATCCCAAGATCTTAAATATGTCAAGCTGTCCCCACATCCAAAATAGTAGAAAATTATTCAAGTTACTGTGCAAACTTCCAATTTACCCCAGGTTAGGTTATCCTACCCACAAAATTTACAACATAGTAAGTCTGTGGTATCTCAAATTTCTAAGTACATTTTAATATAATGAGTGTTGGGGCACCTGGGTGGCTCAGTCAGTTAAGCATCTGACTCTTGATTTCAGCTCAAGTCATGATCTCACGGTCCTGAGACCAAGGACGAGTCGGGCTCCATGTTGGGCTTGGAGCCTGCTTGGGATTCTCTCTCTTCCACTCCCTCTGCCCCTCCCTCTTATGCACACACATGAGCACATGCTCTCTCTTGGGGGGAAAAATAATAATAATATAATGAGTGTTAATCAAAAAATATGTAAGCCTCCTAAAATTAACAATTATTATTTCCATTTTAGTTGTTAGGGGAACACTTGAGTGGATCAGATTTCAAAAAATCAGAGCCCACTGTGCTGACAGCTCAGAGCCTGGAGCCTGTTTCAGATTCTGTGTCTCCCTCTCTCTCTGCCCCTCCCCTGTTCATGCTCTGTCTCTCTCTGTCTCAAAAATAAATAAATAAATAAACAAGAAAAAAAATCAGAGCCCAAAGTAGCAGCTAACCTATTGAAGTCCTATGAAATACATCTAAGGTAACATTTTTTAAATTTCTTGAAAGTTAGTTATTTCTTAAAATATAAAAAATAAATGTTTAGCAATTATTAAGCTGGAATAAAAATTCAATAAAGGGTTCCTATGTAGAACTTAGTAATAAAGTAACTTCTAGCTTTTTCTGTGAGATTACTGGGTACCTCTAGGTGTTTTTATCTCACTAATACCTAACAAAATAAAAAACATAGAGATGTCAAAACTGTAAAAATTATTAATCTAGAGCATAATTTATTAAAATGATTATGATGTTTTGCATATAGATTTTATAGAACATATTTTATAGACAGATTTTACGTTTTATAAAATACACATTCTACTGAATAGTTTCTTTCTCACGAAAACTGGATTGTGTGCATCCTAAGATTTAATCAGCCAAATCTCATGAAAAGTAATTCTGCAACCCTTAGCTGAAATCTCCTAATTAGATTTGGGTGTTAATAACTCAGGAAGAGATCCTTGGCGACACTGATGTTTTATCATCCACATGCAAAACTGTCCTACATCTTTCTGTCAACGAAGTCATTTTGCAAAGATAGCATACAGAAGGCTCTATCAGGAATGCTTCTTCTGTTGGGTAGCAATTAATCTTTAGTCAAAAGTAATCACCCTCTAACCGTTTTTTGTTTCTTTTTTGGTTTTCTTACAGAGACCACCCATGGGTAGACTGTAATAGCCGCCTATTAACTTAGGTAGTCCAAACACCATGATTTTCCATTTATTTTTTAAGAAACAATTCTCTTTCATGGAAAGAAGAGTCAGATAGGTTCCCAAAATAAAAAGGTGACTCAGCCACTCTTGAACAAATAATGAATGATTATAATTTTACTGATACTAGGGTCATACTACCTCCTAGGTGTTTAAGGACTCAGAACGGTTAAGAGTGTGTGGCAACATCATGCACTTGCCACATTAAAGTTCTGTCTCTATCTCACATAGTAAGAATACGTACCACGAGATCTGCACCCTTAAGAAATTTTTAATTCTGTAATACAGCATTGTTAACTCTAAGCACAATGTTGTGCAGCAGATCTCTACAACTTAACCATCTTGTATAAGTGAAATCTTATACCTGTTCAATAGAAACTCCCATTTTCCCCTTATACTGACAGATTAACAGAAAAAACGTAGATGGTGTCATTTCCTCCCAGTCTCCTTCCCTACCCCACCAAGCAGTGTGGGCCATTTCTTCCTAGGTGTCTCCTCATCTATGCTTCTGTTTTCATTTTATTTATTTACTTTGAGAGAAAGAGAGAGTGTGTGCAAGCGGGGGAGGAGCAGAGAGAGAGGAAGAGAGAGAAAATCCCAAGTAGGCTCTGCCAGCACAGAGCCCAATGCGAGGCTCAACCCACAAATTGTGAGATCATGACCTGAGCTGAAATCAAGAGTCGGATGCTTAACCAACTGAGTTACTCAGGTGCCCCCAACCCTGTTTCTTTTACATGCCTCTGATGTAAACCTTACAGTACTACAGTATTACTCTGTGTTCCTCTTGTGTGTGCATGTGCATGTGTGTATGTGCTCCATGCACATCTGGGTGAAGTTTTTCCTATGTGTGGATACTGCAAGGGCAGAAATGAAGTTTTACTCATTACCTTACTATACGCACTGCTAGGCAAACAGGTGTTCTCTATATATTTGATGTACAAATGGATGGATAAATGAAGGAATGAACAAACAGGTTAGCAAGGCTCCATCAGTTGGCCAACATGCTATAAACCTGCATGGTCACAAGATGGCATTATGGCTCTCCACAGTCTGTCAACACCAGAGATACCAGGTGGGAAAACAAAAAGACTTCCAGGAGAAAGGGTTATCTCAGGATTCAGAAAGTTCCAATCACCTTAAAGAAGTGGCAAATATACATCTATTCCATCAAATCTTCCTGGTGCTATTTTTGAAGTGAAATATAAAAAAGTCTTTATTCAAAAACCATGAGATTGGAGGGATAATCTCTAATATTTTTCTCCCTTTTTGCATACAAATCAGCATGATTCTAGATCCTTTGCAAAGATGCAAGGGGAAGAAAACCATATTCCCCAAGAAATAGTTTAGTCCATAAAATGTTTTGACAGAAGAGAGCTAGAGTCTTAGGCAGCTATTTGAAAGAAAGAAAGAAAGAAAGAAAGAAAGAAAGAAAGAAAGAAAGAAAGAAAAAAAAGAAAGAAAAGAAAAGAAAAGAAAAGAAAAGAAAAGAAAAGAAAAGACAAGACAAAATAAAAGAGAAGAAAAAGAAATCACAACACCCAGTTTCTATGATAGAAGCTGAGCCTATCATTGTGACCTTAACGTTTAGGAAGTTTCAGATAACTCCTTGATTATCAATCACTGCTGTACTCTCTGGAACAGGGAACTGTGTGGCATGGAGGCTGTTAGAACTTATCCTAAAGGCTATTTCAAGGTTAGAAACTAGTAAGAAAATTCCAGGGACCAAGCTTCCTTCATCATAGTGGAAGCAGCAGAAGACCTTCATGCAGGGTTAGAAAGTATCGGGAAGACATCTCTGGGAAGAATAGCACAGAACTAACTACACCACAGAATAGCTTCTAAATAGCTGTATTTTAGAAAGTCTTAAATGTATAGTCATTACAGACAACTGAACTTAAAGGGAAGTTACCTCCTAAGAGGTCAGAACATTTTTTTAAATTTTTAAAAAATCTTTGTTTTTGAGAGAGAGAGAGAGACAGAGTGCGAGCAGGGAAGGGGCAGAGAAAGAGGGAAACACAGAATCCAAAGCAGGCTCCAGGCTCTGAGCTGTCAGCACACAGCTCAACATGGGGCACAAACACAGAAACCATGAGATCATGACCTGAGCCAAAGTCAGACACTCAACCAACTGAGCCATCAGGCACCCCAGAGGTCAGAACACTTTAATAGAAAAATGCAAATAGCTTAACATTATATATGATAAAATATAATTCTAAGCTTCATCATTAGAAATGCTAGTTCTTGAACCACTAACTTGACATGTATTTTTAAAAATCATGTATTGGGGCATTTGGGTGGCTCAGTTGGCTAAGTGTCCAACTCTTGGTTTTGGCTCAGGTCACGATCTCACAGTTCATGAGATAGAGCCCCACGTGGGCTGTGTGCTGACAGCACTGAGTCTGCTTGGGATTCACTGCCTCCCTCTCTCTCTCTGCTCTTCCCCCTGCTCACGGGTACACACGCGTGTTCTCTCACCTTCCCTCAAGATAAATAAACTTTAAAATAATAATAACAATAACAATAATAATAAATAAAAATCAATACGTTTCCCAATACTTTTGTAAAAATTATATGAAACGAATAAATTTCAATTACTGAACACCATGTGCCAAGACCTATGGCATTGTCAATGTGAATCAAGTGCCATTTCTGCCTTCAAGGCTGCTAATATATACTAGTTATGTTGATCACAGAAAAACACTCTAAAATGAATACCTAAAAACCTATTTATAGATCTAGTTTAACTCTCAGACTTGTGTGTGTGACACTCCACAATATAATTAAGCTACAGTCTCCCACCAAACTTTCTCCTTTCCAGTACTCAAAGGACTGAATGGCGTGGTAGATCATTGGGAACTTACTTCAAAGCATTATCAATACTATTACCATGCTGTGGAAACACACAATATGTTAGTATCGTCAATATGGGGCCAAATATATGTGGTATCATTACAATCACTTGATCTGAAGAGAGCTAGTCATAAAAATTGAACAGAAAACCTCTAGGTATGAATTTAAATGGCTCTCTCTAATCCTTAAATACTTTAGGTGAACTGCTTTCCATGAAACAAAAAAGTTAAATACTTTGCTTCTGAAAGAGCTTTGTTTTTAATAATATAAACAAATTTATTATAGTCAAAATTATTTCCTTCTCTCTATGTGTGTATGTGCACATGCATGGTTTAGAGGAAACAAAACTGAATTCTTTAGAAGTAAGCTATGCCTGCAGAAGATGATTATGCACGAAGAGAACATTCTATCCTACGGTCCAGAAGAAGATCCCAAGGCTGCTGTTTCAGAGTCTAACCCTTGTCCAGCCTGAGAATATACACACTCTTCCAGAGGAAGAGAACAGAAGAGTTCCAGGGGTGTTGTTGAATTCACATTGGGTGAGATCATCGGGAGTTATTTCTAATGCCAGGAAGCATTTCAAAATTAGTCCCAACACTTTTCAACATTGCTTTTTTCCATGGTGGCTTAGGGCCGAGACTTTGATTTAAACCAGAAACTCAGGGAATCCCTGAATTAGAGGCAACCCCTTTGCTGGTATTTGGTATTCAGTGTGCTACTGAGGGAAGAGGGGTGAAGCAAAGTGTGTCCTAAGGTAAAGGTAATGAAAGTGTGCCCCGACAGAGGCAATGTGGTTTCTGACAGGCTCTGCAGACAAATTCTGACACCTGGGATATGGAGTTCTTGGACTGATACTATAACTTCTGTAAGGTTTTCTTAACCACAACTAAGGCTGTATTCGCTTCTTTTTATGCAATTATCTACAAGTCTGCGGAAGTAACTCACAAAATCTAAAGAACTTTATGTTTGCCAAACACACATTTTTTTTTTTTTTTTTGGCCAGCTTTGAACAGAACTACTCTGCCCTCATAAAAGCAGCTTTTAATATTGGTTACTAATCTCGAGCCCAAGTTTCAGGGATTTCGTTTGTCTATACATACACCAACCTTCGCTAATCTACAAATAAACGGATTTTTTTCTAATCATACAGCCTGGATTTAAAGGAGTCTGGCAAAAGTCATCTTACCAGCAGTAGTCCAGCAGGTGCGGCGGAAGCACTGGGATGTATATGTGCTGCCAGTACATTGGGTATAGCAGGGCAACTGATCCATGGAGACAGGCAGTTAACTAAAATTTGCAAAAGGATAATAACAACGGTAAGTAGATGCCGATCCTCCAAACAAAAAGACATGCTCAAGTCATCCAAGATGAATGACAAACATAAAACAATTTATTTAGTGACCTAAATCGCATTGTCTGTACCAAATCTGCCAGAACAAAAACCGATCTGATGTTGCCAAAGCCCCTCTGAAGAATACTTTCAGCAAAAGCAGCTTCCTGGGCATCTTACGGAGACAGTGATAACTACCTGAAAAGATAGCATTTGGGGTCAAAGCTTAGAACATAAATAAAAGTAAGACTGAAAAACTGGGTGAGCAGCTTAGGAGAAATTGTAGGAAATTACAACGTGTGCAGCACTCTTCGCGCCTCGCTCGGATTAATATACCACGATTAAATATGGAAAGGAAGGGAGGCTGAAAGCTCCTGAGGGATATCATTAGGGCAAATTGCCAAAGAATGAAACATGAGCCAGTCAGGAGAGTCTGGAAGCTGCGCTAATACCAGGGGACCTGAATGCTCGACAGTTGGAGCTTCAGTAATGTGTGAACTGCGGGTTATGGTATCAAGAGACGCTGTTCACTGACACACAGAATGTCACTATTGACCAGCGAGCTGCCCGAGCTTGACAGCTGTGCTACAGGAAGCCAAGTATATCATAATTCCATATTTAAACTGTTCATTTCAGATTAACATTTTGTTTCCTAGCCTTATATCACAACAGCTGCAAATACATCGATGCTATTTTAAAGGTAATTGCCATTCTAATTGTTTTGTTTGGGCAAGCAGTTAATTAAATATTTTTAAATGCCTAACAAAAGGATACCACTTTATCTTCCCTCCCTCCTACTGACCCTCATCAGAATTCTTTCCATGGGACTTTTTGTTTTCCATTTTAAATTACATTTCTGTAAGTGCTGATCCTTTTTTAATGTTTAAAGCAATAATTAAGTCAGCATTCTTCATTTTAAAGTTTTGCTCAAGTCAGCATTTCAAGCTTACTAATTAAATCATTTGGTTCAACTTGAAAATCGGAATTTAAAAATACTACCGTCTGAAAATGAACCAAAGACTTTCTCTAACCATTATTCCTGTTTTATTATACAAATAAATTAAAATTTATATGCAGTAATCAAATTAATTTAGAAGGATAAATGTATTAAAACAATTCAATCTTAATAGAGACATGTGTCTATATTTAAGTGCAAAATTGTCCCACTTAAAAAAAAATTAAAGAAATCTAATCTGAACCAAAAACATAAAAATTTTCACTAAAATATATCCCTCTTCATCATATGTATTTTTCCAGTTAGATTTTTAATTAATTTTATATGGCAAACGATTTTTTTGTTTTTATTTACTATGCTATCATTAAAGGATTGTATTAGTACTTTGCACCTACAAGTTTTAATACTTTATCTACAGTATTCCTTCAATACCTATTATTTTTAAAAATTCCTTAATTAGAGCACAGAATATGCCACTAGGAGGCATTCAAATACTTTCACTTAACAATGACAGACCATGGGTTTGTCTTATTTGAACCCTCATAGAGGGAGATGAAATGGGGTTGATGTAACTTAGTCCAATTCTCTCAGGTACTCCCTCCTTGTAAATTAGGCATCTTTAAGGCTGTACCAACTCTTTCCATCCCTTCAGTGTAGCCCAATGGGCCAAAAGCACTTACATAGCTTTGAAAGGCGGCTACTTTACTCAATTTCTCCATTTGTACACAGATGACTTTTAAAACAGCTCATTTAAAAGTTAAAAGGAAAACGTTCCTTTTTTATTGTTAAGAAAATAACAGTGTAATAAGAAGAAAAGTACATTCTCAAAATGAGGACTAAGGGTAACTTATTTTACTGAGTACACCCAGAGTCCAAAGCACTCTATTCAATGCTATCCAGACACTTTCCCTATGTCCTTAATGCTCATCTTAAATGAAGTTATGAACTATTTGTTAGTAAGGCACAACAATATCATCTGATGAATTTGGCCTCATAGAGGGTGCTTCCTTTATGTGACAACAGAGTTGCCAAACACCTGCAATGGCCAGCATGTGGCAAAGGGTCATCTCTGCTAACCAAGGTCCTCCAGGAAAGAAGGAAGTTCTACAGGGTTTGGCAACTTTTTGGATATAGGGGATAGGTGACAGGGAGAGGTAAAAATACTACCTCTCCATAACCACGGTTTCTATCCTAAGCAACTAGGATGAATTATTTCAAGTAATACAGCAAAAGTGTTAGGTTCAGGTGGAACTATAAGGCATTTGTTTTTGCAAATATTGATTCTATTAACTGTGAGATATCCAAGTGGAGATTTCCAAAGGAGGCAGAGGCATGCCAAAGACCCCCCATACTCCCCTAGCAGCATGTAATAGCTATGTGAGAAAACACGATTGCAACACATACTTTGTGGAAGAGATAATAAAAGTAGTAGGTGAAAAAACACAACGAAGAAGAAATAAATTTACTAGGAAATGAAACACAGATTATATATATATGTAAGCTGTACAAAACAATAAGAATGAAGTATATCATAGACAAAATTAGGGTTCTGCCACTAAGAAGTTTGTGTAACATCTGGCATATCTGCAATTATAAGCAGAGCTATTTCCTAATCTTTAAAATAAGAAGTATATGCTAGGTGATCTGTAAACATTATCTCTGAGAGATGTATTTATTCTTAGATCAGATCAATTCTAACATGACATATTCTTTGTAATAATTAACAATTTTTTTCCATATAGGTGGTTAATACAACCAGACTATACATCAGACCCACCTTCAAAATACATCCAAAGATCATCTCTACAACCTTTGAAGTACATGAAGTAACTGAGCAATTGGAAATACCATAATAAGTTACTTGCTTAATTCAAAAAACTTTTTGAGTGCCTGCTATGTGCTATCATAAATCTCTATCAGGCCGTAGGGACACAGTACTGAACAGTACTGAATATGGAACTTAACATATTAGTAGGGAAAGCAAACAATAAAACGAAGTATATATTATGTCAGAGGTAAGTTCTATGAGGAAACCTACAGCAGGGTAAGAGGGTTGAGAGTGACAGAGGGGCTGTTTTAGACAGGAGGGTTAGGGACATACTCTCATGTGGTGACATCTGAACTGAGACCTGACTGATACAAGGGAGCCAACTGTTACAGCTCAGGGGAGAAGCACATTCCAGGCAGATGAAACAATGCATTCAAAAGTCCTGAGGTGGGAACAGACTAGGCATCTTCGCAGAGGAGTAGGGAGGTCCACATGATTAGATTGAACTAAGTGGGAGAACGGCAGGAGGCGAGGTCAGAGAGGCAAGCAGGGTCAGAACTGGATGGCCTTCTGGGACCATACCTCTGAAGAGAGAGTGAACTGTCACAACCAGTTATTTACCTAGAACATTCTGACACCCATGCAAATTAAGGAAAATAAACTATGTATTTCAGAAATCTGGTTTGCAGAATAAAGTACTATAAAGAAATGAGATCAATTTATAAGCCAACTAAAAAGAATCTTTTTACTTGTTAAGTTATTAATTATCATAAATATACTGATTCTTTAAGCACACAGGAAAATGACAATCATAGTTCCTTGGACTAGAATTACCTAAGACTCTATCTACATCTGGTTCGTGATAGAACTAGAACTTGACACTGCTTTTCTAATATTCTGTCAGCTGTTTCTTTAATACCCCAGTTCTTCATGAAAGCAAAGAGGGTGGGAAAAGAAGTTTCAGTTGTTTGAGTTAGAACATATCCCAGCCATTATGCTCTAGAAACTAAAGAAGTAATAGATAAGGAATAATATATATTAGGCTATAACTTTCAAAGAAAAACAAATTTGCCAAATAAAGATTTAAGAAAAAAATCCTTGGGGCGCCCGGGTGGCTCAGTCGGTTAAGCGTCCAACTTCGCTCAGGTCATGATCTCACGGTCTGTGAGTTCGAGCTCCACGTCGGGCTCTGTGCTGACAGCTCAGAGCCTGGAGCCTGCTTTGGATTCTGTGTCTCCCTCTCTCTCTGCCCCTCCCCTGCTCATGCTCTGTCTCTCCCTGTCTCAAAAATAAATAAAAACATTAAAAAATTTTTTTAAAAATCCTTATAATCTTTGTTAAGTGGCATAGGAATATTTAAATGCACGTATCATTTCACAAAGCATACTCAATATATTGACTGGATACAGTCCCACAGTACTGACTAATACACAATAAAATCATTAGGAACATGTATCTCCCATACACTACAATTATAAAATAAGCATACATGGAAACCATATGAACAGAAAAGAACTGATAAGGCCTATACAGTCAAGGCGAGAAACTTGACAATAAAAGTGGATAATAGTGAACTTAGAGAATAAAGGCACTTGGAACTTGCAGCCCCAGGCTACCAGGTCTAATGTAGATACTGTCATTGATAATAATAATAGCAGGTGTTAACATAATGCTTACCATGTGCCACGCACTGTTCTGAGTACTTGACGTACTCAGATTTAATCCTCAAAACAACCTTATGAAATAGGTTCTGTCTTCATTATCCCCATTTTACTGGTCAGGACACTGCAGCAAAGTTATGCCAACTGCCCAAGATCACATACCTAGAATGTATAAAAGCCACGATACCAACCCAAGTAGGCTCCTGAGGGCAACAGCCATTATTTTAAACTACCTTTTGACATACAAGCATTTAGGATTCCCAACACTATGGGGCTTTGAATAACATCTACTGGTTGAAAATATTCTATCTTAATTACACAGTGGAGAATGAGTCTCTGCACTAAACAATCAAGAACAGCTAACCTTTATAAGAAAAACTTGGGGTCTGTGACAGAGACCCAATTTACAAAACTTTCCTCAGGCATCACAGTGGGCAACTTCAGCAGGAAACCAATGCAACAGATTCTCTCAGATGTTAAAAAGACAATTGATAAAAATTCTACCAGTTATCATCTCATTTTGCATCTGCAAGAACATTTAGTTGGCAGCCAAACTAAAGTTCTTTCCCTTTTGAAACTAAGCCATGTGTGAAGCAATTAAATAGACACATATTTTAAGGAGAAAGCCACATTATCAGATTTGCAAGGAGACCACAGGTAAACAAGTCATCTAGTGTGTGACCACAATGAAAACAGCATAATTTTAATTCAACACACTTTGTAAATAAAGATCTCATATGGACACAACACCACTCACACATCTCTTAGATTGTGCCTCATCCTTATGGATAAGTCCTATTCGCTTCAGCTGAAGTTCTATATGAATTATTGAGGGGCAGATTTATATCCCCTAAGAATGTATTTATGCACAAAAACCAAGAAATATAGATTAGAGACTTCATTTGATTTTTAACTGAATCAATATTTAATTCAGAAATTTATGCACTATAAATAACTATAGGTATACAGAATAAATTGCTGCAGATGGGAACGTGATAAATTCCTCACAGAATGAAAAAAAACAAAACAGTGGAAAGCATAAAGAAACCATCTGTTTAAACACATTTAATTTACATTCCCATTTAAGAGTTTAGACCAAAAAGAGTAGCAGCAGGTATCTGAAAACTATGAAGTTATCCCTACTATAAAATATTCTTACTTAAGCAAAATTCTAAAATTCAGATCAAGTGATAGTTTTAAGAAAACATTTGGAAAAATAGCAATTTTTATAATAAAAAAGAGTATTTATACACTTTTCACGCTTTTTTATACTAAAATATTATTTTATATTTCATTCTCTTTCTTCATCCTATTAGGATGGCAAATTCTGCTACTTAATTACTAAGAAAATCAATCTAGACTAACTTCTTTCCATCACACCCAAGTCCTTTGGAAAGTTCTAATCATCTCAACAATGATCACTGGTTTATTAGCTTGTCCTAGCCAAACAATTCTAAATTCTTCTTGCTTCCTTGGTTCTTTTATGTATGCATTCTTTTAATGATTTTACAGATAGGGAAACTGAAGCAAAGTTAAACCAATTGCTCAAGATCACACAACTACTAAGTGAGACACCAAACATGTGCCAGGCATTATTATTGGCACTGGGGTTATAGTAATGAACAAAAGAGACAAAAAAATTCCTGCCTTTAAGGAGTCTGCCTTGTAGTTACCCTGTGTAAATCACCATTACTGTCATACTAACCTCTCCTCAACTCTCATTCTCTGTAACTGTCACATAAACATTAATGTCAGTGGCTTCAAACAAATTTCCTTCCCTACATGATCTTTTCCTATTCCCAAATTCCCTGCTTTCTACTTCTCACTCTCAGAGTCAATTCAACAGCAGTTTTGCTTTTCCTGGAGAAGGCCCATCTACCTTCCCACCAAAATTTAAGTCTAATACCACAACATGGCTCAAATCTATCTATCTTCTCTTCTCAAAAACTTGTAGACACTGGATTCTAAAAGACTATGGGTTAAGATGTTCATGTGAATTATATAAAACTACATAATTTAGGCAATTATTTAGGAAATAAACAGTACAATTAAAGAATCACTGCATTTAACAGTTGGAAAGAACCTTAGAGATTGTTCTTGTTCAATTCTCTCAGCTTTTAGACAAGAAACTTCAGGATAAAAGTTAAATGGCTTATATAAAGTAATCTAATTTTTTGTTTAAGTAGTCAGGGCTAATGCACAAATCTCTAATTTAGAAGATGTCACTAATATAACTGCATGGCAACCGTATCTGGGGATAATGTTTTAAATAACCAATAAATAAATCCAACTGGTTGATGCTATTTTTTTAACTATTAGGCATCTTTGAAAATCATAATTCAAGATATGTTACCAGGAACAAAATAAAACTGGTTGCAAGCCATCAACAATTATTAAAGAGAAAATTGCCATTGCAAAGCAATCACGAAGTTCTAAATCTTTGTAAGTCAGATTAATAACTCTTAACTTGTAAATCATATACAATTAAATGAGGATGAATAATTATACATATATTGTATATTCTAACATTAAAAACGTATATAATATTCCCAAATATACTTAACATACATATATGTATATTTAGCATGCAAATCAAATATATGCAAATATATGTATCTATATATGAACTAATGTATAAACATCTACAGGCATGTGAATATTTATAGGCACACACACACTTATTAAGTTACAATGTACTGGTAACTAAATGACATTAAGCCCACGGCCATTATATAGCAAGTAAATAAATAAATACCTGGTAAAGAGATTTGTCCTTTGTGGGTCATTCTATACTTCCTCTTCCTTACCTACTTTCAAACAGGCCTCTATATGTAACAAACGTTTCCTTAAAAGTGTTTCTTTTTTTAAAAGTTTTTAATGTTTACTTATTTTTGAGAGGGAGAGAGATAGAGTGCGAGCAGGGGAGGGGTAGGAAGAGAGGAGACACAGAATCTGAAGCAGGCTCCAGGCTCTGAGCTGTCAGCACAAAGCCCGACATGGGGCTTGAACCCATGAACTGCGAGATCATGACCTGAGCCACCCAGGAGCCCCTTCTTAACAGTGTTCCTAAAACTCATGAGATGAACTCAATTTCATCTTCCTCTATGGTCACTGTTCTAGTTCAGGAGCTAGTCATTCCTTGCTTTTTTAAAACTAGACTCCTGTTAGTAGGAATTTCTCTACCCCATTTTTTTTTTCTTCTATAATGCCACCAGTGTCCTCTTCCCCCAAATAAAACTGATCATACTATATACCTCATCTGCCTCCCTACAATCTGTGGGATAAAATCTAAGCCCCTTAATTTAGCAAACATGTTTCTTCACAATCTGGCTACTGTTTATCTCTCCAACTACATTACATAGCGTGACATTTCTCTCTCTCTCTCTCTTTCTCTCTCTCTCTACACACACACACACACACACACACACACACACTAACAAGTAAATATTTCCTACACAAGAAGACATAAATTCCTTTCAAGAACCAGTGTCATACTGAAGTCCACTCTTTAATATACTACTCTCCCTTTTACATTTCGCATATTAGAGTTCTTATCACGTTGGCTGGCCTTGGTTCACTTGACACCATAGGATTATTTTTTAATTTGTATTTATTTACATTTATGATTCTAATTAATAACTTTAAAATTTCCAATATGTAATACCTGGCAAATAAAAATATGCATCAATGTACAAATGAATAAATCAATACTGTTTTAACTGATCTTTGGAAAACTTTACCAATGTTAAATATTTCCTTCAAAATAAAGGTCTTTCTTTTCTTCTCAGATCGTTAACTATTATTTACTCTTTTCATAACACTATTTTTATCATTGTAGGAAATCACAAAAAATATCTGATTCATGGAAGCTGTGCCTTTAAAATATTGCCCATTAACTCCAAATTCACTCTTTTTTACCTGCGTGGTAATGGATCTGTGCCCTTGATGACTTCTTCTTTTCCAGATAGCCTAAAGTCAGTAGAAGATGAAGTAGAACTTTGTCAGTACAGGGCACTGGAGATACACTGTAGGAGGAAAGTATTTTTGCTTCCTGTTCCAGTGTGCTCTCTAGGCAGGATCCTACATGGCCTGTGCTTCTCCAGGGCTTGGCCCTGGCAGTACACCGTAGTCAGTAATGCCCACCAGTAATACCTGGTAGCTTCTTCAGAAGGTTTTGTAGCAGAATGCTTCTGGTGAGATATCTCCCCATGGCAATCAGCTAGTTATCTGGTGGCAGGTTAATTACATTGAAACTCTTCCATCATGGAAGAGGCAGAAGTCCATCCTCATTGGAATAAATAATCTGGATAAGGTCTTCTCTGACTATAATGTCTCTGCCAGTAACCAAAATCATTAGATGCATAGAATAACATGTCCATCAGAATGGCATTCTGCACAGCACTGAGTCTCATCAAGGTATTCATTTAATAGCAAAGTAAAGCTATGGGCGCATGCCTATTAAGTTAACCAGTCTTACCAATACTTATAACCTAGAACCAACTGGCCTAATTGAATAGTAGAATGGCTTCCTGAAGATTCA
This sequence comes from Panthera tigris, assembly GCF_018350195.1. Taxonomy (NCBI): domain Eukaryota; kingdom Metazoa; phylum Chordata; class Mammalia; order Carnivora; family Felidae; genus Panthera; species Panthera tigris. The sequence goes on from NC_056678.1 coordinate 36,739,702, forward strand.
GTCACGATGCCAGTTGGGAAATGATATCCTGAAAGTGTAGGATGCAGGATATGCTTTAAATGAGAAAGCATTTTATGGTGCTGTTTCTCCAATAGCCAGAATACATGGGAGTAGGAATCAAAGGGTTGAAGTGAGAATGACTGTCTTATTATTACGCTTAATAACCCATGTGTGTAAGTTCTAGCTCCGGTCCTAGCAGTTTATAAAGAGCTCTTCTGGTCTGGAGATCTTACCTCCCAATAGATAAAGGCTTCCCTGTGCATTGGAAGATGAGATTGCCACCTCACCATTTGGGGCCCCTGATATCACGGAACCAACAGGCTAAAAATCGGGGTTAACCTACCAGCTGGAATGATTGATTTCAATAACCAAAGGGAAATTGACTTGTTTCTGCACAAAAGAGGCAAAAAAGACCATGTGTGGAACCAGGAGATTCTCTGGAGTACCTCTTAGTATTTCTATGCCTAATAATAAAGGTTAATGGAAAACTACAGCAATCACAAAAAAAAAATGCAGGGGGACCCCTGGGTGGCTCAGTCAGTTGAGCGTCTGGCTTCAGGTCAGGTCATGATCTCACAGTTTGGTTCATGAGTTTGAGTCCCACATCAGGCTTGCTGCTGTCAGCGCAGAGTGCACCATGGATCCTCTGTCCCCCTCTGTCTGCCCCTCCCCCACTCATGCTTTCTCCCTCAAAAGTAAATAAACATTGGGGTGCCTGGGTGGCTCAGTCAGTTGAGCGTCTGACTACAGCTCAGGTCATGGTTTTGCAATTCGTGAGTTCAAGCCCCGCATTGGGCTCTGTGCTAACAAACAGCTCAGAGCCTAGAGCCTGCTTCAGATTCTATATCTCTCTCTCTCTCCCCCTCCCCTGCTCATGCTCTGCCTCTCTCTGTCTCTCAAAAATAAACAAATGTTAAAAAAATTATTTTAAATAAACATTAAAAAAAAGCAGAACAGTTGTGGATTCAGACCTTTTGGGAGTGAAAGTTCATATCACTACACCAGCTAAAGAACCCAACCATCTGAGGTTCTGGCTAAGGGTGAGGGAAATACAGAATGGGTAATGAAATAAGGAGGCCATAAATATCAATACTGCCTCATGATCAGTTACACAAATAAGGGATAGAGTCACTTCGCATGTTTTTTATGTGCCTTTCACATGCACGTGTTCATTTTTATCTGCTTACCATTTTTTTCTTCTACTTGTCATTTTCATTTTACATATAGGTTGTTGGTGATTAACAGAAATTTAAATGTGATCGCAACTGAATAATTACAACGGCTCTTAGGACTGTGCCTTTCCAGATTTAGGGAAATGTCTACATTGGTAAAAAGGATAGCTATATCTTAAAGGAAGATATATAGATTTGATTTGTTGTTGCATAGGAAGGACAAATGTGTACAAAAGGGTGTAAATGGAAGATGAGTATCTAAAGGGGTGGACTGTACCTGTTATCAATTTACTGCCTAATTTACCTCCTTACTGTCTGATCTATGAAAATGGATCTGTGCCCCTTGGCATTTATTCCTTTTAACTGCTGGCATGATATTAAGCTTTGTCAGGAAAGGTCACTGAAGAGACATTTCAGGAAGAAAGGGTTTTGTTTCCTGGTTCCAGGATACTCATTCAGCAGGCTCCCGCAGAGCTTACGGCTTGTCAAGGGCCTGGCTTCCTCAGGGCCCAGGTCCTGTAGCTCAGGTGGCTACCAGGCCCCCATGTAATAGGCAGCTCCTGTAGCACCTGACCCCTATAAATGATAGTGGCCAGAGGTTTCTCCCACACTCCCCACCGTGGGCAGTTTTGTAGCAGTAGTGCCTCTGGCTCCTGCAACGCTTGCAGCCTTTCCAGATCTTAGCTGCTATAATGCAGGAAGCTTCTGCATATGGTTACTGCAGGGTGCAATTGTCAGCAGTACTGAGCAGCCAGCAGCTTCTCTTGGCAACAACCTCCACTCCAATGCTATTTCGGGCGAGTGTCTCCAGTGAGACAACCCTGATAAATAGCTTCCCTTCAGGTGGGCTCACAGTAGTGTGTTGCCAGTGAGGTATCTCTCTGCGAAGAGATTCCTCAGCACTCCTAAGGTGGCTTTTTCTAGCAAGTTTGAAAGGATGATGTCTGTCATCCCAAGGGCAGGTTTCCAACAAATTCTGCCAGTGTCGCACCACAACAACTTCTAATAAGCCATCTAATGAGCCACGGCTCTGGCCTCTTCAACAGGGTCTAGATCTCAGACCCAGGTGGGGCTCCTCCCTTGGGTAGTCTATCTCAGTCCTAATTCTAAGGTTAGTAGCTGCTTTATATATGCTATGCCTATATTCTTTAGCATTCTCTTCACTGCTTGCTAGCCCATCCCTTGTTACTCCAGTCCCTTGTCTTAGCTTTAAATTCTTTATAAACTTATAAACTTCAGAAGTTGTGAAATCTGTACTGTTATTATTATTATTACTACTATTATTTAAAGAGGCAAGTGTCAAAGGGACAATCAAACAGACACATTTTTACTTGTCAAAAAGACAGATTTCTACTCTGGCATTTTCAGTATCAAATGGACACTCCCTAATTCATAATACAATTAATAAAAATTTTATTTTAAAAACTTTTCTCTGATATCCACAATTTAAAAAATTAGTTTTAAATACACGCACACACATACACACACACACCATGGTTCTAACCTGCAAAGAGATAAATATCTAATACAAGACTTCCACAAACTCACTAGTAATTCTAACTTGAGAGAAAGTGTACGGTAAGTACTACGGTAGTTCAGATTGAAAGAATATAATGGCGGTTACTGACAGAAACTCTGCCTCTGAAGAGCAAACCAGATTTTGGAAAACATTCAGAGGGATGAAGACAGAAGCATTCAAAACACATTTGAAGAAGACCCATAAAAGTGCAGTTTAAAGCACTGACTCAAAAAATTATTGCTAGAAACCTACTATGTATCAGCACTGCCCTAAGAGGTAGGTAGTGACTGGTAGTTACTGTAGTGCCTGGATGGAGGAAGGTCCTGCCTCGAGTTTATAGGAAGTGACGATGAAGTTAAAGAGCAAGCAGTTCACAGTGCATATGTAATTCCTGGCTAGAACTACTCTTCTAATCATCACCATCATTTTATGTAAATGCAGAGAATGCTAACATGCAGTATAGACATCTGAAAACAATGTTTGTGGGAAATGACAACTGCCTGAATTAAGACAATGGGCAGTTGGAATGGAGCACAGGGGTCCCAGAAGAAAGGATTGAGGAGGAAGGATCTACAGAACTTAGGTGGGGGAGGAAGATGAGACAGGGGGGCGGATGCCCTCCCTCAGCCCCTTAGCGGGATAAGAAGATTATGGGATGCAGTCCATCCAGGAGATGCTGAGTGAGGTAGCCACAGTGAGTTACACTTATATTTATATAAATATAAAAGGTACATTTAAAAATAACCCAATTGATCTCGATAGCAGTTTTACTAAGGAAACGAACAATACATATATAATTTTTCTTATATTTAAGATTGAGAATCATGAACAGCACAAAATTCAGTCATTCCAGATTGAAAATACTACAGTAAACTGAAATCTTCTGAGGTTGCTTGTGGGGAGATGGGAGTAGTGGTAGGAACAAAACTGACAGAACCGAGCGATTGACAATATGCCCCTTAGCTAGTGACACAACTGTTATTTAAAACAATTGATTTTTACATTAAAAGTCAATTGTTAACTTTTAAAGGGAACAAATTGACTAAACCAGAAAACAGATATGTGCGCATTTCCGTGAAGAACAGAACTATCGCCACAAGAGTTGCACAATACAAATACCTCCAGTTTTCCTGTCTTAGAAGTTTCCTCTGACTTACCTCCACACATATCTTCCAACAGAGTGTTACAGGGCTACCACAATGGTCCTATTTCCATACTCAGGTCACATTTACTTAGCACTGAGTGAAAATATGATGTTCAGAGGAGCGGTATACACATCAAACAATGCACTGGTAAGTAGAATTCTTAACCTACGGTTTCAGCTGACATAATTGGTTGCTAAGGGCTTTGGGAAGAATTAAAAATCTAAAAATTGTTCCTAGAATATCTCTCCCTGAAAGGTCTTGATAACAAAGCACCATTCTGCTGCAGCTTTAAAAACACAGGGGGTGAAAAAATACACTTCAACAGTCTTAACTAGGAACTAGACCTGGATGATCTTTGTTCTCCCATCAACTGTTCAATTCTTAATCTCCAGAAAGATTCTCTGAACTTCAGATTTCAGATTAAATGCTGATACAGGTGGTACCATTAAGAGCCAAATCAATATGTAAACTCTAGATGGAGAGGTTAAAATCCCCCGGATTCCCCTTCAGTCTAACCCTATAAAATCTACAATTTTAAAATCTATTTTAATAGTTGATTTTCCAGAGACCACAAGATTTATTTTTGCATATGCCCTTGATGGAATTAATGAGAGAAAGAGAGAAAAGCATATGCTTAAATGCCTGGGGGCAACTAGATAGAACAAAGGAAGATATTACAGTTTATTAACACAATTCCAATACTCACAGCATATTGCTTGCTCTCAATATTCCAGAAAGAACATGCATTATACAATCCAATCTCTGTAACTAATGTGCTTATAGCCTTTAAGAGGGTGATATTTACCAGCTAAATATTGGTCAAAATAGTAGCTAACATTTAGACATCTGCTTTAAAGAGAAGCATTTCTTCCACCTGCTTCTACAGGCCACAAAGATACACTCTAGTTAACATATTACTGACAGGATGATGAGAAAGCTCCTGTCAGACGCCGGCCAGCCGGGTGTTTGAGACAAAATACACAGCCCCAGCTGACTAGTTAAAGAAAGTCTGGTGAGGTACAATTATAGAGGCATATGACAAGACTTCATGCCTGACTGATTTGAGAACCAATGACATGACTTTAAACAGCAATATTCTCTACCTCTGGTCACAAAACAGCAATAAGTCAACTGATATACTCTTGTAATATCATGATTTATTCCTTTGCTTTGAATACATGAGACTTTGGTATGATGTTCTGCTAGTCTACTCGAGATTCTCTTGGGGCTTAAACATCTAGGGCCTGCCTACAGCATGTATAAAATCAATGTTCTTGTTCAGGATTACCAGGAACACTTCTGTGTATAGTTGATAATGTATATACCAATGGAATAAAGACTAAATTGTTTATGTCCCAATTCATAAAACTTCAACACAGAAAAATGTAATAATGGGTCCTGACAAAGTACCACACTTTAGTGGGCAGGGAGATGGGATCCACGGATGATGGGGATTAAGGAGGGCACTTGTGATGAGCACTGGGCGTTGTATTTCAGTGGTGAATCATTAAAGTCTACACCTGAAGTTAATATTACACAGTACGTTAACTAAGTGGAATTTAAATAAAAACTTGAAAAAACAAAACAAACAAAAAATACAACACTTTAATGGGGGAGAGGGACTCATTAAAAGTGTGAAAACATATGACTCTTGATACTTTTGCTAACATATTTCAAAATTAACTTTTTTTATTTTAAAGTTAATGTCTATAAATTACAAATTATAATTTTAACTACAAACAGCACCTAAGAAAAGACCTTTAAGTAAGCTGATTGATTCTCTCCCAGTGTATCTTCACTAAAACACCCAGCAACTATAAGGTTGACAAATATGGTTCTAATAAAATAGAAGTTTTATTAAAGAGTAAACCCAAACAAACAAAATTCCTAAAACTATACATAAAATTATAGATCCAAAGACGCCTTAAGTTACGTGTGCTCTTCCAATAGTTAAAATTTTGGCTGTAGACTTAAAAAATGAAAAATGAGTAAAACACAATTTGTTGCATTAATACTAAATACAGTGTAGTCTTCAAGGCATATAGAATGAGAATGTAAAAAGCTTAAGAGTCAGTCAATTCATTGATACTTAACTATTCCTTCCTTGGGTGTTTCAGAGATTTCACTAAATTCTTCCTAAAATATAGTTTATTTCTAATTTATGTTATAGTACCAGTCTTTGACCTTAAGTGTTACTATGCATGGAATTTACAGAAGATATAGAAATAGATACATGAATTTTTCAAGATAGATTTAAGTAAAACAGCTTCCCCCACACAAGAAGGGTAAGGGGGTCATGAAACCAAGCATGAATTATGTTTCTTTTATCAGTACTACTGCCCCAGAGAATGAATTAAAACGAAGCTGGTAACTTAGAAGTGACATCACCATCGAGTTTTCATGAATTGTCATAAACAATTGGTAAAAGTTTACCTCAGACATAAGAAACAACTCCCTGAATAATACCAAGTCTTTATTAAAATAATTTTATTATTTAATTCAAATAAAGTGAAAGGGTAGGCATGTTAATTTTTACTCTAAACTGCAGAACTAGTCCGTTATAAAATTATAGCTAATAATCATTGAATCAACATTGAATGTTATGCAAATACAATTCTCAGCATTACACATATATGTATATATACACACGTGTGTGTGTATATATATGTATATACATATGTGTATGTATATGTATATATACATATATATACATATACATACACATATGTATATACATATATATACATATATACATATATACACATACATATATGTATGTATACATATATATACATACATACATATACATATATATACATATATACACACACACACGTGTGTATATATACATATGTGTTTATATAGCTATACAGAGATAGAAATATCTCAATCTTTACAACAACCCTATGAGATTATAACTATTACTACCATTCTCCCAGTTTACATGTGAAGAAATAGAGTCACAGATAAGTTATCCAGTTATTAAGATGTGTTTATAAATTGCAATAAAGAATAACACCACTATTTTATAGTAATCATATACTCAGATTTATTTCAAATGTTTTTGTAAATAGGGAAGCGTATATGTTCATTCGCATAGCTCACTCCTGCACTTCATTTAGATCTCTGCTCAATATTACCTCATTTAAGAAGCTTTCCTATATAAAACTGAGGCCTGCCCCTCACCTTTCAACCTGTACACACACTCTCCTTATCATTTATCCCTTGGTATTCACCATAATAAGATACAACAGCTATTTTCATTCAATTCTGTTTCATCTGTTCAACATACGTTCCAAGAGTGTTTGGACTTTGCTTACTACTGAATCCTTAGTGCCTACAAGGTGCCTACCATATAGTAGGTTTCATGATAAGAATTAGTTCCTAGGCCTCTGAGACAGTTTGTACAATCTTTGTAATCTTCAGGACAATATCCATATAGAAATATTATTTATAACCTTGAAACAATCATGTTTAAAAAATAAGGAGGAAGAGAACAGGGAGAAGGAAGAATGGTTTCACCTCAATGGTAAATTAAAAATAGAAAAGCAAATATATAAAAAGTCCCAAATGATTCAGATTACATTTCTCAATATCATTTTAAGAAAATGCAAATGACCTGTCAGGACTTGTGCTTGTTCTCTGACTGTACTACATCATGTCTCCATACTTACTCCTTTAAATGTACACAATGTGTTTTTCAATCTGTAAAATAATGTATTTTCAATTTTTTTGGAAAAGTGGGTATATCAACATTGTAATTCAAAATCTCAAAATTGTATTTTTTCAAATAAAGAGTAATGGAAATAAACCAGACCAGGACACTCAGCTTCACTTTACGTGTCTCTAATTAGCTATTTGGCCTTCAGATGACCATTTAGTCTCTCTAAACATACATCTTTTCATTGTTGAATACTACATAGATATCTTAGAGAACTCCTAAAACTGCTTCCAACGTACTAAAACTTTACAGCATGAAGTTTTTTTTATTTTTACTCTGGGAGAGCAAAACATAAAAACATTATTTTATTCTTATCAATTAACCAAATTTGTAAGGAAGCAAAGTCATGCAACACTAAATGTTTTTAATAAATACCTTGTTCATTACTCAAAATTGTATTTACATTAAAAATTTTTAGTAAAAATATTACAATTTTAATACTTTGTAGAAAAAAGTTAGGACACCTAGCAAAATACTTTTGAATATTTTTCTCTGACCCAAGAAAACTCTTATTCTCACTGCCTTTACCACAATAGTGAAGACCTTCCAAAAGAACATTTCAGTGAGTAGCATAAAACCTGTGATTAAAAAAAAAACAGAATGGTACTCTGACTTTTAAGTTATTATCAGCCTGAAGAGCTCCTCCAAATCAGAACTATTATAGAATCTACTCCCAAACCACTACTTGGCAACAAAGATGAATCTACCTATTACCAGGTTAGGATAGCAGCTATTATCATGGCCCCTTGATTTCTTTCAAGTAGTTCCAATGGAAAAAGCCACAAGTGAATAATAAAGATCTCATAATAGCTCTTAAGAATTCTTTATATGGTAGAAGGCACTAAAATGAACTCTGGAGAGTTAAAAAGAAAAAAAAAACTCTCATCTCCTGATAAGAAAAAATAATTAACCTGACTTAATGCATCTGAGAAGGCCTTCTATAAATCAGACTTTTGTACTTCAAGAGCCAGATTAAAACCATATATCAAAAAAGTATGTAGATATTGTCTTGTTAATACACATAGAACATTTCTAAGTCTGCAGAGGTTCGTAGGTCTTTTTGTGAAATGCTCAACACGTTCCACTTAAAAGGAGAAGTGTGAAGTACTTACAGTGCTTAATTTGCTAGAGGTAATAATGACGCGCCTCTCATGTAACATGCTGGCGTAGAGTTGCAGCATATTATTCACATCCACGGCAACAAAATATTCTGTAAGATTTCTCTGTACAAGTGAAGAGTGATCGTGTAAGTTATAGCTCATGGTGATTATGAAGGAAAATATTTTATACATTTACCAACAAGTCTTAAGGTTCAAAGGAGGTTGTTATTAAAAATGGTATTCATTAAAATAATTAAATGTGATACTATCCTGCTGCCACACGAAGCACGTAACATTCTATTATTATTTGAAACATAATCCTACCCCAGGAAAATGTTTCTCAGAGGGCAATCAGAGGATCACACATTTTCCACTCTCCCTACCCAAGTACTTATAAAAGAAGCCCATTTCCTGGGCTCCAGTTGTAAACCTGCTGAATTTTAATCTTCAGAGTATGGCTCCAAGAATCTGTTTTTTAAAAAGGTATTCCTGATAATTCTTATATACGCTGAACTTTGAGAACTGCTGTTCCAGAAAATACATTTGAGTCTTTTTATGTTTGCCAATCACTCAGCAGACGGCATCATTGCCTGATACTATGTACTACGTACAAGGAACCCAGAGGATGAGATGGATTCATAAAGCAGATCTTTGGTCCTTTATTAAGGAAAATCCCTTTATATCCCATGTCAGACCTGCTCTATTCCACCATAACCAAATTAATTTGGGGGTTAGCCTAATTTGATTCCTTGATATAACACTTCATATTATTTCCCCCACATACAAACAAAATTGGGCTAATCTACATTAACTTTGACATTCAGATCCACTCTCTCTGATTTTTAACTTTCTGTACTCAAACTTAAGCATATCAGAAAGTTATAAAGTAATGAAGAAGACTGAATAAGATATGATAATCAACTGAAACCATAGTACCAGGTAGACTATGACTTAGAAGGCCTAAAATTTTTTAGTTGGGCAAGGAAACAAGAAATCTAATTTTCTTCAATTTCCAAAAGGCAGAAATTCTACCAGGACCAACTAGTAATGGCAGGGTACCTAACAAAAACTATAATATCAGTGAGTGATGCTGAATTTAGTGGGGAGAAATTCATTTCTTGTGTTGTGTATTTGAAAACTACCTTACCTTCCAATTCAACTCTTCATATACAAAATTACTTTTATGGCATTTAACATTAGTATTTTTCCTATAATATCAAAGAATGTAATTTCTAGATGGAAAAATATTTCTCAACACAGAATGCTGTGTTGATAATCTATTTCAGGCCCACATTCCAAACAGCTTCATCTAATCTTTTCACAGGACTTATCTGGACGCATCTGTACTAAAAATACCACTGACAGTCTTGGTTTGATACTGGAAAATTCACAACTGTCTTCCTAGATTCCACTCACTCATAACCCATGTACTTTTGGAAACCAAACACTTAGTAGGTCTGAAAACATTTTGGGAAGAACAATAGAGTTCTAAAAAAAATAGTAAGTATTTCTGGAATGTTTTTTCCTGTTTTTGATGTATCTTTTACTGTTCATAGAATTATTTCCACTGATTCACTGTATCTTTCCAAGGGAAGTTGAAAAAAATTACATAAGAGAAAATTTCCTTTTCACACAGCAACCAAAAGCCTCTTTGTCACTTCTACCTGCCATGTAAATCTTTCTACAGAATATTAATTTGTAATAACTACTAAAACACTGGAAGTATTTCTAACATGGCTACAATTAGGGCTCTAATTAAAATGTAAAATTTAGCAATAATTTCTTGTAGTACCCCTCAAGACCTACAAAATATGTATCACTTAAATTAAAATCAAGAAACCAAGCCCAGGACAATAAGATTTTCATAGAATCATACAAATAATCTAAAATGCTACAGTCAGGTAACTAAAGAAACCATGTGTGTGAAAATATTTCCCATTGCCAGTATTCATCCCCCTCCACCCAAGTAAGGTCATCTGACATATTTCTTCTACATGATCGGGGGGGGGGGGGGATCTCAGGACCTCACTGATTACATATGATCCTACCAAACTATCTCAATGGTAGAAACAGTTTTTCTGATAAAAATTTCCTTACCTACAACCAAATATTTAGGAAGTAAAGTAGCAGACACAATAAAGACAAAACAGAGATAACACCATTATTCCTTATTCCTTCATTATTTCTAATAAAAAATGGAGAGTTACAACATATTATTTTCTCTATACAGAAATTCTTAAACGGCGAGGCCAAAATAAAATTCGTAATATGAGTAGCATAAAAAACATAGAAAACAGAAAACTTACACTCTCAGGAATTGTTGGGAGTCCAGTTACATCTGGGGCAATGAAGTAGGAATGCTAATAAACAGAAATAAATCACATAAGAAAAGCAGAATTAAAATTCGGTAGCATTACATATAATTTAAGAAAAAAATAACAAAAAATATCAACTAAATTAATAAACATCAAGGATTAACATTCAGGATTTTCTGAATTTGAGAGATTCTTAAATAAGACAGCAGGTCTATGAGACTGAGCAGTAACTTTCTCATACAAAGAATTAAGTGTTCGTTAAAATTATTTAATTTCAAAATTGAAATAATCCTGGAAAAAATTTATCAAGACAAAAATGTATACACACACACACACACACACACACACACATTTAGAGAGACTGGAAAATAATGAGGTTTGCTTACACAAGAATAAATCAAAATCTATTAAGATTGCTGAGTTTCTATGATAAATCACAACAAATTTCTCTCGTACAGATCAGCTACTATATTACAGCTACTATATTATTTAGAAATACTATCTTATTTAGAAAGCAGTAATAGAACATAATTTTTAAACATTAAAAAATTTTAATGTGATTATCTCAAAATATGAGCCTCATACACCTACAAAACAAACAGTAATTAGCTTCTGTAATAAAGCAATACAACAGTTCATAGATCGACTTATATGAAAAACATATTGTATATTTCTTCATGTTCCCCAGAATGTTCCCAAATTTTACCACCCAAAATCAGCACAACTGAATCACCAAAGTTGTTTTATTTTCTGTTCATATTAATCTCCAAAACTGTTTTATTATCTTAATCATATAAGGACATATTTAATGCCATTTTATAATTAAAGATTGGAAAAGAAACATTCTGGCCAATACTGGGCACAGTTGAACTAGTCAGAACAGGCTAGTTAGCATAGTCATAATGTATAATTTTCCAGGGTAGAAGAACAATATGAGATAAATCACAAGGTCTCCTGAGACCTTGTGACAAAAATGTGACAGAAATCTCATGCTGTGAATGCACTGTAACATTACTACTACTGACAATGGAGAATATGCATACATTTGGTGTTTATTATAAACTACTTTTATTTAGAGGGCTTGTTAATAATTCTGCATTTCATAAAACTATGCTTTAAAAGACAGTATAAACAGAAAATATGCTCCAAATGATTAATTTTCTTAAATGAGTCAAATTAACCATTTCTCAAAGGACTGGAGTGCATCTTAAAAACACAGTGAAAGAAGTCATTATTGTCTCAATTTAATAGTGATTTTTAGAACCCATTGTCCTTTTAACTCACCGGTACTAGGAAGGGCTGATCTTTCAGAACTTGCTCACTGGCAATAAATATCTCTTGGTTCTTATAATATATGAGAGAAAAAATGAATATTTTACTTTCATGGGGGGAAGTTTACACAATTTGCTGTGTATTTGAGACAAACCCATGTAGCCACACTATCCACTGAAAGTAACACTAATTATAAATGTTATTTTAAATGCTGCTTTGCTCATTTTATGCTAGAAAAATCTTAAAGAAGTATTTTCATTCTCAACTGAGAGTAGAAAATCCTTTAGATATTTAGTTATTTTGAAACATAAAAATAAAAATTTACATTAAGTATTAAGTTTTCATTCAATCTCAGTGATTTTCTAGGGGCTACAGTGTCAAGCCTTGAAAAATTCATGTGCTGGAGCATTCACGAAACATGAAATTATAAGAAAGTATAGCAGTTTCCCAAGACTTTTCACATTTTTCTATCAGAATTTGTACAAACAAACAAAATTTTCTTTCTACTTTGTGGAGGAACAAAAATTCTCAGGATGATCAATTTTAATTGGGCATCATAAAACAAAAACCTCTACTAGTAGCTGAAGACCAGTGTTTTTAACCCCAATTTTGCCACTGATTAAGAGCATAGCACTCACTGGACCTGGTACTTCAGTAATCTGTTGTTGAAATCAAATGAAATTACTAAATGGACTTTACCCGAATTTGAGGCAATATTCTATTAACCAGCTGATTTTGCAGTTCTTTAGATATTGTATTGAGAAAAGGTATACAAGATTTTAAAGCTACCCTAGACTACTGATTCAAAAGCTTACAAGAAGGCTTAAATTACAGAAATAACTGTCATACATAGAATAGGACACACTCAAGTTCCCTAAAAAGATCATTTCAGCTACAATACAAAATATCTTCTCCATATGAAATAAAACTTCAATTCACTAATAACTAATATTTGTATAGCTTTTCATGGTATCTAGATATGTCATTTCATGTAAATCCCCAAACAACTTTCTCAAAAATGGACTCATTTGATTTCTCAAATGAAGAAAAAGAATCCTCAAAAAGTTTCAACTTTTTTGCTTAACATCATACATTTAGTAACCAGGACTTAAACCAGTATCTTCTATTCTTAGGTTTCAGAGGCCTAGTAGTTTTTGGATTTACGATTCTTACCAATAAAGGTGAAGTGTTTCGATATCCAGTATTTTTGAAATGTATTTTCATAAGATATTTACTCCTAAACAAATGATACTCAAATTTAAAGAGTTCATTTTTAAAATCTCTCATTAATGCTCTAAAATAGCTGCATCTATTATCTTAGAACCTACATTTCCTTAACCCCTTAACAAAGTGTTAGAATCATTTTATAAATATAACTCCTTCAAATAATGACACTTATTTTTGATAATTTGGAGCTTTTCTTTTTTCTTGGTATTTTTCTTTGGCCTTTCTACTTCATTCCCACTAGCCATACATCTTGTATTCCTTTGGCTTCAGTGACCTACAAATCTGAGTTTCTCCTTAGCTTTCTCTCGTTCTTTCACTCAATCTGCTTTCTTCTTCCATACAGTCTATTTGGGCAATTAGGCCTTAGCCTGTGCTCTATTCTCTCTATAGTCCATCCTTTGAATAGCCCAAGCATTTCTACAACTATCTCTGCACTTGACTCTCATATCTGGGTTAAAAATTCCAGGTTATCCTTAGCTTTCCAGCCCCCAATCTCCAAATGACTACTAAACAATTCCACTTTGGCGGTGAGTGAGGAAAGAGGGTGCAGACATAAAGGTGTGGAGATCACAGGGGAAAAAGAATACTTTCAGCTGTTAACAGCAAAGGAAAGTTTCACAAAGGTGGGAAGTGGCTAGTTCTAGACTAAAGATGGATAATCTACAAAGAGGCTTTAGTAAAAAAGGAAGGTGTACAAGTGAGAAATCACGAGGTTCATTTGAGAAGACGAACAGAACAATGTGACCAGAGTAGAAAATCGATTTAGAAAAAAAAACAAAAAACAAAAAAACAAAAAGTAAGACAAAAATGAAAAGGTAGACTGAGGCCAAGAAGTGGGTGGTCCTGACAACCTGGCGGAAGTTTGGACAAATTCTATAGAAAATGGGAAGCTTTTAGGTTTTCAGCAGGAAACTTTATATAGCTGAAGGAAGTTTAATCTGACAGACTTTTGTACAAAGGACTAGAAAGAGAGACTCTAGACTAAGAAGTATTTAAAGTACTAAGCATCTGAACTATAGTGGTGACAGTAAAAATAGAACAGAATAATGTCAGAGAATACTACTATTAAACAAAATTACAGGAAAAATTTAGTCAAGAAGAAAGTTATTACCAAGCAAGGAATATAATGAAAATAGCAGTTTCTTTATTGTGCAAAAAAGCACATGACCTATGAATTTGTTTATACATACTTCAATTTACTTTTTGTTTCAATTTTTCTTGCATCATTATGTATTTTTTTCTTCCTTAAAAATCACACTGTTTATCATATTGGAAGAACTAAAAGGAATATAAATTAATTTTAACACTTTATTTGGATCCCAAATATTAATGAAAATATCCACATTTGTGATAATTAACTTTGACCATTTACAAAATCTCCCCAAATACTAGTGTGATCATTAAAAGTTTCAGTAGTAAATACTCTATACCACCACTGGCTTCCTGTTTGACAAACTTCAATCACATTTTCAGTGTTTGCTGATTATACTAGAAGATGGGTTGCAGTGCAGGGAAATAAGAAGAAACTCTTCACCCAGTATTTTAATCATAGGGTTAGTTATAGAGCATAGTGGCAATACTCATTTATATACCGTTTTCATTTTATGCGGGGTATTGTGAATATGTGTGTGTGTGTGTGTGTGTGTGTGTGTGTGTGTGTGTGTGTGTGTGTGTATTTCCTATTATGGATAGATTTCACCCAAAAATCAATGTTCCTCACAGATTACTTTTAGTGTATAATTTTTAAAAATCTGTGATTTAACAACTACAAAAATACACATCCAACATATGTTATGATAGCTGGAACATATCGAAAAGTCCCAATATCACCATAGTAATGTCATTACTACAATTAAAGTTCTCAGGTAGCAGAGTTTCTTAAAGGCACATGTCTTCCTAAATGAACCTGCTAGGACTCAAAAAAATCAATTAATAGCTGAATACTTACCACACTCAAATTGACAGGAGTGTTTGCCTTTGGTACTGGGTGGTTATAGAGTGATTTGAGAGTTTCATTCAAATCATTCTCCTAGAGTAAAATTAAAAAGTACAATTTATAAGTGAAATACATACTAAGCAAATATAATTAAAACTACTGGAAAAAATCATGCACTGTGCCTTCTCACATTAGACATGTTTTACACAACTGCTTTCCACAAGAATGTTTCAAATACCTGAAATTTAAATATTTAAATTTAATAAATATGGAAAAGATAACCAAATATATTTATCCATAAAGAATACTAGCAATATCTCTAATTAGTATAAATCTGTATTTGGCAAAACTTCATTATTATAAAATATACTGATGCTATCTATAGAGGAAATTATTTAAATCATTAAATCCAAGCAAAATGGGATTGAATAAAAATAGCAATATAACTTTTTATCAGATTACTGAATGCTTCCATTTTCCATTTTAATTTTAAAATCTTAAACCTAATTTTTAAGGAATAGATACAATTTAGCATGATCACTGTACTAAGATACAATGTACAGGTTACTCTAAATAGGTCTTTCCTTAACAGCAATCAGTCAGTCACTACTTGACTCACAATAAATGGGATTAAAAATATATATATATATGACACATCCACCCTATAGGATGTATACAATAACAGTGCACTTTGATATGCACATTTGCTTTTTCTGCATTATACATATAAACCCAGGAATACATATATGAAGGTAGTTTTTATATACATGTTTTTTATTCTCTCTTAAAATGTGTACGTGGGGGCAATATACCATAGGAAATGGCAATTATTCAAAATAGGTAATAATTAATTTTAAGGAATTTGGATATGAGACACATAACTTCACACAATTTATCATATAACTACCAAAACTTAATAATTCTGATTTCTGTGTTTGTAAAGTGTGCATACAAAACTGCCTATTAGAGTCTTTAGAATGACTTTAAGAGAAGAGACTATAGAATTTATCTCTTGACCATTTAAACAATGAAATATATCCACAAAATATTCTGGATAATATTAATCCCTGTCTAAACAAAATTCCTATGGCTAATGAAGTTTTTTTAAAGTCTAGCTTTCAAAATTACTTTAAACTTGCCTGATGTTGATCAGGTAAGGGTAACTTCAATTATAAAATCTAAATATCAACCTACAAAGGCTGTGGCATTGGGTTAAAAAGAAAAAGAAAAAATGTAACAGTTATAGATTTACTTCTGCTTTACTTCTGTGAACCTACAATGTATTTTCCTCTATTAAGGAATACAGATACAGTCTCTCTTTTTCCCTCTTCTCAGAACACTAAAATTATATGAATTTGCTCACAATATTTTCTTTTATATATTTCAGTATTACCAACGGTCTCATAAAGAAGGACATATTATAGGTACATAAGTATCAATTTAACAGTAAGAGTTTCTAAAAGTAAATTATTCAGTTGGTTAAGTGTCCGACTTTGGCTCAGGTCATGATGTCACAGTTTTGGGGTTCGAGCCCCACATCGGGCTCTGTGCTGACAGCTCGGAGCCTGGAGCCTGCTTTGGATTCTGTGTCTCCCTCTCTCTCTGCCCCTCCCCATTCACACATTCTCTCTCTCTCAAAAATAAATAAATGTTAAAAAAAAAAAGTTGTAGGAGCAATGAATCATGGGAATCTACCCCCAAAACCAAGAGCAAATCATGTACACTGTATGTTGGCCAACTTGAATAAATGATACTAAAAAAAAGTTGTAGAGAATGGAGATTCTACTCTCTTTTTATGTTTATTTATTTATTTTGAGAAAGAGTGAGTGAGTGAGTGTGTGTGTGTGTGGGGGGGGGGGGGGGGAAGGGGTTGGGATTGAGAATCCCAAGAGACTCCGAGTCCCTATAAGGGGCTCAAACTCACTGAAGGTGAGATCATGACCTGAACTGAAATCAAGAGTCAGAGACTTGAGCCACCCAGGTGCCCATGGAGATTCTACTCTTAAAGAACTTGTACACAGATTCATCTGCCTCAGGACCAAGCATAAAAGTAGCAGTATAAAGAGCTAATCTTTAAGCATCTGCTAATCTTAAAGCATCTGCCAGAGGGGGAGGAGCATATTCAAACTCTCTGCTGGGATGGAGGTGCTGGTGGGTGTCATTTTTGCATTCTCCCTCTATCTTTCTCGTGCTGGTGGGCACCTCCTGCCCTTCCCCATCCTTGCAGCCCCACTAGAGTCAGTGGGAAAACACAGCCTACATAGAGGATGCCCCTTGAGCACCTGGCCAGGAAGAATTGTGTTTCTGGGTACCACAGGTCTGAAACCATAGAAGAGATGGTTCTTGGTAGGCTACCACCCCCAGGGCACTGTATAGACAGCAGAAGGAAACACACTCCCAGTCTTCCAATCTACTTATCCTGGCGCTTCAACTGAGGGCACACTTCAGGATTACCACACATCTACAGGCTATGGGATGTAGACGTGAACATAGACCAGGGGACATCATCTTTGCAATCTCCCTTGGACTTGCTGCAACTCACTGATACTGCACAGAAAGGAGTCCACACACTTGTGTGAAACACTTTTTGCCACTTGTCGCCAAGGGTACACCACCAGATTGATGGCCCTGGAGACAAGCAGGCTTTCTAACTGTTGTCCCTCAAAATTATATATTTACATACCTTTAAAGCTGCTGCCTGAGGGTCTAGCTTCCAATCAGCCTGAAACTAGGAGCTATTAGATCTCTCCCTCTTGAATATTCAGAGAATGTGGCACTATCTCAACAACCAGGACCTAGCAATACTACATCAGGCTGCTTAGACAATCACAAAGGTTCTAGAGACAACCAAGAGCTAGGGCAAGGTTAAATGATAAGGTTCATCTACACAAGGTCACTCTTTCTAGCATGAGAGAGATAGCTGTTAAACCTAATGCTATATGATAGAAACTAACATAGAAAGCTGAACAAAATGAGGAGAAAAGAATATACTCCAAATGAAAGAACAAGATAAAACATCAGAAAGAAGCTGACAAGAAATGGCAATGAGTAATTTACCTGATAAAGACTTCAAAGTAATGGTCATAAAGACGCTCACTGAAATTGGGAGAAGAATGGATGAACACAGCAAGAACTTTAACAAGACGGAAACAGGAAAGTGCCAAATAGAAATCACAGATACAATAACTGAACTGAAAAATGCCCTGGTGGGGTTCAACAGCAGATGAAATCAGTGATCTAGAAGACAGGGCAGTAGAACTCACCTAAACAAATCAGCAAAAAGAAAACTAATTTTAAAAAGTAAAGATAGCTGTGCACTACAAGACCAGGACTTACAAGACCTGTGGACAATATCAAGCAGAATAACATCCACATTATAGGAGTTCCAGAAAGACAAAAGGGGGCAGAAAACTTATTTGAAAAAATATAGCTGAAAATGTCCCTAACCTGCAAAAGAAAACAGATATCCAGATCCAGGAAGCCCAGAGACTTCCAAACAAGATGAACCTAAAGAGATACGAACATAATTAAAACATCAACAGTTAGAGATTCTTAAAAGCAGCAAGAGAAAAACAACTTGTTGCAAAGGAACCCCCACAACGCTATTAGCAGATTTCTCAGCAGAAACTCTGCAGGCCAAAGGGGATGGCATGATACATTCAAAGTGCTGGGGAAAAGCAAAAACAAAAACAAAAACTTGCAACCAAAAATACTTTACCTTGCAAGTTTATCATTCAAAATTGAAGGAGAGATAAAGAGCTTTCCACACAAACAAAAGCTAAAGGAATTCATCAGCACTCAACGGCCCTATAAGAAATGTTGAAGAGATTTCTTTAAGTTGAATAGAAAGGGTAATAATTAATAGGAAAAAATATGAATAAAAATCTGATTGGTCAATTAAATACACAGTAAAAGTAGTAGTTAAATACTTCTAAAGCTAGTATGAAGGTTAAAAGGCAAAAGTAGTAGAAATAACTATAACTGCAATAATTAGTTATGGGATATACAAAATAAAAAGATTTAAACCTGATATGAAAAATATAAAACATATTTTTATGGGGAGAGGGTAAAAATGCATTCAAACTTAAGTTGCTGTCAACTTAGACTATTATGTATATAAGCTGTTATATGTAAGCCTCATGGTAACTGCAAAACAAAACCCTATAGTAGATTCAAAAAAGAAAATGAGAAAGGAATCAAAGCATGCAGCTATATAAATCCATCAAACCAAAAAGGAAGAAAGCAAGAGAAGATAGAAAAAGAAAAGAACCATAAGAAAGCCATAAAATAATTAAATAAAATGGCAACAAGTTCATAAGTATATATAATTAAATGTAAATGGACTAAATTATCCACTCAAGAGATATAAAGTGGCTAAATAATTTAAAAAACAAACTAGTCCATCTATGTGATGCCTACAAGAGACTCAGATCATATGTAAAAACATACACAGACTGGACTAGAAGTGAAGGAATAGAAAAAGATATGTCATGCAAAAGGAAACCAAGAGAAAGTGTGGTAGTTATACTTATGTCAAACAAAATAGACTCTTAAACAAAGAATCTAATAAAAGACAAAGATGGGCATTATGCAGTGACAAAGGGGTCAATCCAGCAAGAAGATATAACATTTGTAAAGGGAGAAATTGATAGCAATACAATAATAGCAGGAGATGTTAATACTCCAGTTACATCAAAGAATAGATCATCCAAGCAGGAAGATGGACTATATATGTATATATGAAGAACATTCCATCCCAACACAGCAGAATATACATTCTTTTCAAATGTACATGAAACAATCTCCAGGATACATCGTGTGTTAAGCTATAAAACAAGTCTCAATAAATTCAAGAAAATGGAAATCGTATCGAACATATTTTCCAACCACAATTGTAAGAAGCTAGGTATCAATTATAAGAAGAAAACTGGAAAAATCACAAATATGTGGAGATTGAACAACATGCTACTGAACAACCAATGGCTCCACAAAGATATCAAAAAAAGAATAAAAAAATACCTTAAGACAAATGAAAATACAACACACCAAAATTTATAGGATACAGCAAAATAGTTCTAAAATTTATAGTGATGTAGGCCTACCTCAAGAAACATGAAAAACATCAAGTACAAAATCTAAAAAAAAAAAAAAAAAAAACTTAAAAAAAAAACTAGAACAAATGAAGACCCAGTTTAGTAAAAGGAAGGAAATAATAAAGATCAGAGCACAAATAAATGAAATAGGCGCTAAAATGGCAAAGGAAAAGATCAAAGAATTGATTCTTTAAAAATAGAAACAAATTTGACAAACCTTTAGCTAGACTCACAAGGAAAAAAAAGAGAGTTCTCAAATAAATAAAATCAGATATCAAAGAAGATAAAACTGATAACAAAGAAATATACAAATGATTACAAGAGACTACTATAAATAATTACACGCCAACAAATTTTACAACTTAGAAGAGATGGATAAATTCCTAGAAAGTTACAATCTTCCAAGACTGAATCATGAAGAAATGGAAAATCTAAATAGACTGATTACTAGTAAGCAGACTGAATCAGTAATCAAAAAATTCTCAACGAACATAAGTCCAAGACCAGATGGTTGCACTTGTGAATTCCACCAAACATTCAAAGAGGATTTAATATCAATCCTCCTCAAACTCTTCCAAGTAACTGAAAAGGAGGGAATGCTCCCAAACTCGTTTTATGAGATCAACATTACCCTGATGCTAAAACCAGTCAAAAACAACACAAAAAAGAAAATTACAAGGCAACATCCTTGATAAACAGAGATGCAAAAATCTTCAACGAAACATAAGCAAGTAAAATTCAACAGTACATTAAAGGGACTATCCACCATAATCAAGTGGGATTTATTATATGGATGCAAGGATGATTTAACATCTGCAAATCAAGCAATGTGATAGACCACATTAACAAAATGAAGGATAAAAATCATGTGATCATCTCAACAGATAGACAAAAGCCATTTGACAAAATTCAACACCCATTTGTGACAAAAACTTTCAACAAAAGGGGTACAGACACAATGTACCTCAATATAATGGAGGCCATATATGACAAACCCACAAGTAACATCATACTCAACAGTGAAAAGCTGAAAGCTTTTCCTTCAAGATCAGGAACAAACAGGAATGCCCACTTTCACCAGTTTTATTCAACTAAGTATTCAAAGTCCTAGCTAGAGCAACAAGGCAGAAAAAAGAAATAAAAGACATCTAATCTGGAAAAAGTAAAACTGTCACTACTTATAGGTGACATGATTTGATATATACATACATACATAAAAAACACTAAAGATGCCACCACAAAAGCTCTTAGAAGTGATAAACAAGTTCAGTAAAGTTGCAGGATACAAAATCAATATACAAAAATCTGTTGTGTTTCTATACTAACAATTAACTATCAGAAAGAGAAATCAGGAAACAATCCCATATACAATTGCATCAAAAGAATAAAATACCTAGGAATAAACTTAATAAAGGAGGTGTAAGATCTATACATTAAAAACTGTAAGGCACTGATGAAAGAAACTGAAAAGGACACAAATGAATAGTCTGGTCTTGTGGACTGAAAGAACACTATTAAAATGTCCATTTTACCCCCAAGGAATCTGAAGAGTCAATATAATCTCTATCAAAATTCTAATGGCATTTTTCACAGAATTAGACAAACAATCCTAAAATTTGTATGGAACACAAAGATCCCAAATAGCCAAAGGAATCTTGAGAAAAAACAACACAGCTAAAGGCATCATGCCCCCAGATTTCAAACTATATTACCAAGATATAGTAATCAAAACAGTATGCTACTGGCCAAAAACTAGACACAAAAATCAGGGGAACACAACAGAGAGCCCACACATACATAGTCAACTAATTTATGACAAAGAAGGCAAGAATATGGTAAAGGACAATCTCTTCAATAGATGGTGTTGGCAAAAGTGGACAGTCATATGCAAAAGAATGAAACTAGACCACTATCTTATACCACATACAAAAATTAATTCACAATTGGTTAAAGACTTGAATGTAAGAGCAGAAACTATAAAACTCCTAGAAGAAAACAAACACAGTAAGCTCTTTGACATTGGTTTTGACGTTATTTTTTCAGATCTGACTCCAAAGTCAGTGGCAATGAAAGAAGGAAGGAAGGAAGGAAGGAAGGAAGGAAGGAAGGAAGGAAGAAAATAAATGAGACTACATCAAACTTAGAAGCACAGTGAAGGAAACCGTCAACAAAATAAAAAGGCAATATACTGAATAGAAGATATTTGCAAATCATGTATCCAATAAAGATTTATATCCAGAATATATAAAGAACTCATACAACTCAATAACAAAAAAATAAGCAATGATTTTAAAAATGGGCAGAAGATCTGAATAGACATTTTTCCAAAGAATACATACACATGGCCAACAGATACATGAAAAGATGCTCAACATCACTAATCATCAGGTAAATGCAAATAAAAAGCACAATGAGTTATCACCTCACACCTGTCATAACAGTTATTGCAAAAAGGACAAGAAATAACAAGTATAGGTAAGGATGTGGAGAAAAGGGAACCCTCGTGCACTACTGATAGAAATGTAAACTGGTGCAACCACTATGGAAAATAGTTTGGAGGTTCCTCAAAAAATTAAAAATAGAACTGTGATCCAGCAACTCCATCTCTGGGTATTTATCTGAAGAACACAAGAACACTAATTTGAAAAGATATATGCCTCCTATGTTCATTGCAGTATTATTTACAATAGCGGAGATATGGAAACAACTTAAGTGTCCATCAGTGGATAAATGGATAAAGAGGCACACATGCACACACACACACACTCACACACACACTCTCACACAATGGAATACTATTCAGCCATAAAAAAGAACAAAATCTCTCCATTTGTGACAACATAAATGGACCTTGAGGGCATTTATGCTAAGTGAAATTAATCTGACAGTGAAAGACAGATACCATATGATTTGACATATTCAGAATCTAAGAAACAAAGCAAAGAGACAAAAAAATAAAACTCATAGATACAGAGAACAAATTCAATTGATGGTTGCTAGAGGGGAAAGTGTTGGTGGGATGGGTGAAATGGGTGAAGAGAATAACAGATACAAACTCTCAATTACAAAATAAATAAGTCAAGGGCATATAATGTATAGCATGGTAATCATAATCAATAATATTGTACTGCAAATCTGAAAGATGCTAATAAAGTAAATCTTAAAGTTCCCATCACACACACACACACACACACACACACACACACACACACACACACGCATCTGTAACTCGGTATAGTAACAGATGGTACTTAGAGTTATTGTGATGCTATTTCACAATGTACATAAACGTAAACTCATTATGTACACCTGAAATAAAAGGTTGTGTGTAAATGATATTCCAATAAAACAAAAACAAAACAGAAAATAGCAAGTGTTGGGAGAATGTAGGAAAATTAGAACCTTGTGCATTGCTGGTGGGAATGTAAAATGGTAACACTATGTGAAAAGTGTTTTGACGGTCCTTCAAAAATTAAACATAGGATAACCATATTATTCAGCCATTCTAATTCTGGGTATATATTCAAAAGAACTGAATACAGCAACTCACACAGATATTTGTATACTCATGTTCCTAAGAGCACTGTTCACAAGAGCCAGAAGGTGGAAGCAACCCAAGTGTTCATCTCCAGATGAACAGATCAACAAAATGTGGTGTGTACATATAATGAAATATTATTCAGCCACAAAAAGGCAAGAAATTCTGACACACGCTACAATATGGATGAACCTAGAAAACATGCTGAGTCCAGTAAGCCAGTCACAGAAGAAAAAATACTGTAGGATTCTACTTGCAGGAGGTACACAGTCAAATTCATGCAGACAGAAAATACAATCATTGCTGCCAGGGACTCAGGGGCAGAGAAAGGGAAGTTATTGTTCAATGGGGCAGAGTTTCAGTTTGGGAAGACAGAAAAGTTCTAGAGATGATGATGCTGATGGCTGCACAGAATAATGTGAATGTGCTTAATGACACAGAACTGTACACTTAAAGATGGCTAAAATAGTAAACTTTATGTTATGTATATTTAACCACATTAAAAAAAAGTAAGGAAAAAACATAGCTTACCAGTTCCTTAGCCAAGTAATCTGCCAGAGTATTTAGAAGCTTGTAATATACTTCAAACCATGGCAGGTAACTGTAATAAAAAAAAAAAAACTTTAAAAATGTATATGGATGTATCATCTAGAATCAAGAAAAGATGACAAACATTAAATCTGCATTATTTCAAACAGCTTAGTCCTGGTGGGCAGAAAAAAAACTATACGTATGTTCTCCTTACTGGTAGCAGTAAAATTCTACCTGTTATCTATTACTAGTCTGTATAAAATAATAATAACCCAAAGTACTATTATAAAAGTTATTCATTCCACACTTCGATTTTAACTCTGCAGTAAAATTATTTAATCCTATAGCATGGTATGCATGGTATGAGTGTGTCAAAAGTACTCATAGGATGAAACTTAACCACTGTAATAAAACATAATGCAAAATAAACTAATTTTCAAAAGCCTTCAAGACATACAGTCATCTCTTAATGATTACTGAAGTGAATACATAATACAATAGGATTATGCACTTAATTAATCAATTACTTTGAAACTGACGTTCAATTAGGATGGTAAATTTCAAAATAACAGCAATACAAATAACAAGGAGCCTATTTTAAAAATTGTAAAAAAGCTTTTAGTTATTACAACCAATCCCTCAGAATGGAAGCAATTATCAGGGAATACTATGAAAAATTATATGCCAACAAACTGGACAGCCTGGAAGAAATGGACAAATTCCTAAACACCCACACACTTCCAAAACTCAAACAGGAGGAAATAGAAAGCTTGAACAGACCCATAACCAACGAAGAAATTGAATCAGTTATCAAAAATCTCCCAACAAATAAAAGTCCAGGACCAGATGGCTTCCCTGGGTAATTCTACCAGACATTTAAAGCAGAGATAATACCTATCCTTCTCAAGCTATTCCAAAAAATAGAAAGGGAAGGAAAATTTCCAGACTCATTCTATGAAGCCAGTATTACTTTGATTCCTAAACCAGACAGAGACCCAGAAAAAAACAAAACTACAGGCCAATATCCCTGATGTATATGGATGCAAAAATTCTCAATAAGATACTAGCAAATCAAATTCAACAGCTTATAAAAAGAATTATTCACCATGATCAAGTGGGATTCATTCCTGGGATGCAGGGCTGGTTCAACATTCGCAAATCAATCAACGTGATACATCACATTAATAAAAGAAAAGATAAGAACCATATGATCCTGTCAATCGATGCAGAAAAAGCATTTGACAAAATTCAGCATCCTTTCTTAATAAAAACCCTCGAGAAAGTCGGGATAGAAGGAACATACTTAAACTTCATAAAAGCCATTTATGAAAAGCCCACAGCTAATATCATCCTCAATGGGGAAAAACTGAGAGCTTTCCCCTGAGATCAGGAACACGACAGGGATGTCCACTCTCACCGCTGTTGTTTAACATAGTGTTGAAGTGCTAGCATCAGCAATCAGACAACAAAAGGAAATCAAAGGCATCAAAACTGGCAAAGATGAAGTCAAGCTTTCACTTTTTGCAGATGACATGATATTATACATGGAAATCTGACAGACTCCACCAAAAGTCTGCTAGAACTGATACATGAATTCAGCAAAGTCGCAGGATACAAAATCAATGTACAGAAATCAGTTGCATTCTTAAACACTAATAATGAAGCAACAGAAAGACAAATAAAGAAACTGATCCCATTCACGACTGCACCAAGAACCATAAAATACCTAGGAATAAATCTAACCAAAGATGTGCAAGATCTGTATGCTGAAAACTATAGAAAGCTTATGAAGGTAATTGAAGAAGATATAAAGAAATGGAAAGACATTCCCTGCTCATGGATTGGAAGAATAAATATTGTTAAAAGGTCAATACTACCCAAAGCTATCTACACATTCAATGCAATCCCAATCAAAATTGCACCAGCATTCTTCTCGAAGCTAGAACAAGCAATTCTAAAATTCATATGGAACCACAAAAGGCCCCTAATAGCCAAAGTACTTTTGAAGAAGAAGACCAAAGCAGGAGGCATCACAATCCCAGACTTTAACCTCCACTACAAAGCTGTAATCATCAAGACAGCATGGTATTGGCACAAAAACAGACACACAGACCAATGGAATAGAATAGAAACCCCAGAACTAGACCCACAAAAGTATGGCCAACTAATCTTTGACAAAGCAGGAAAGAATATCCAATGGAAAAAAGACAGTCTCTTTAACAAACGGTGCTGTGAGAACTGGACAGCACCATGCAGAAGAATGAAACTAGACCACTTTCTTACACCATTCACAAAAATAAACTCAAAATGGATAAAGGACCTGAATCTGAC
This sequence comes from Panthera tigris, assembly GCF_018350195.1. Lineage (NCBI taxonomy): Eukaryota > Metazoa > Chordata > Mammalia > Carnivora > Felidae > Panthera > Panthera tigris. The sequence goes on from NC_056678.1 coordinate 36,766,602, forward strand.
ACAGGAAACCATCAAAACACTAGAGGAGAAAGCAGGAAAAGACCTCTCTGACCTAAACCGCAGCGATTTCTTACTTGACACATCCCCAAAGGCAAGGGAATTAAAAGCAAAAATGAACTATTGGGATCTCATGAAGATAAAAACTTCCTCACAGCAAAGGAAACAACCAACAAAACTAAAAGGCAACCAACGGAATGGGAAAAGATATTTGCAAATGACATATCGAACAAAGGGCTAGTATCCAAAATGTATAAAGAGCTCACCAAACTCCACACCCAAAAAACAAATAATCCAGTGAAGAAATGGGCAGAAAACATGAATAGACACTTCTCTAAAGAAGACATCCAGATGGCCAACAGGCCCATGAAAAGATGTGCTCAACATCGCTCCTCATCAGGGAAATACAAATCAAAACCACGCTCAGATATCACCTCACGCCAGTCAGAGTGGCCAAAAGGAACAAATCAGGAGACTATAGATGCTGGAGAGGATATGGAGAAACGGGAACCCTCTTGCACTGTTGGTGGGAATGCAAACTGGTGCAGCCACTCTGGAAAACAGTGTGGAGGTTCCTCAGAAAATTAAAAATAGACCTACCCTATGACCCAGCAGTAGCACTGATAGGCATTTACCCAAGGGATACAGGAGTACTGATGCATAGGGGCACTTGTACCCCAATGTTTATAGCAGCACTCTCAACAATAGCCAAATTATGGAAAGAGCCTAAATGTCCATCAACTGATGAATGAATAAAGAAATTGTGGTTTATATACACAATGGAGTACTACGTGGCAATGAGAAAGAATGAAATCTGGCCCTTTGGAGCAACGTGGATGGAACTGGAGAGTGTGATGCTAAGTGAAATAAGCCATACAGAGAAAGACAGATACCATATGTTTTCACTCTTATGTGGATCCTGAGAAACTTAACAGAAACCCATGGGGAGGGGAAGGAAAAAAAAAAAAAGAGGTTAGAGTGGGAGAGAGCCAAAGCAGAAGAGACTCTTTTTTTTTTTTTTTTCAACGTTTTTTATTTTTATTTTTGGGACAGAGAGAGACAGAGCATGAACGGGGGAGGGGCAGAGAGAGAGGGAGACACAGAATCGGAAACAGGCTCCAGGCTCCGAGCCATCAGCCCAGAGCCTGACGCGGGGCTCGAACTCACGGACTGCGAGATCGTGACCTGGCTGAAGTCGGACGCTTAACCGACTGCGCCACCCAGGCGCCCCTTAAATTTTTTTTTTTTTTTCAGAAGAGACTCTTAAAAACTGAGAACAAACTGAGGGTTGATGGGGGGTGGGAGGGAGGGGAGGGGAGGTGATGGGTATTGAAGAGGTCATCTTTTGGGATGAGCACTGGGTGTTGTATGGAAACCAATTTGACAATAAATTTCATATATTAAAATAAATAAAAAAATAAAAAACAAAATTTAACTTAAAAAAAAGCTTTTAGATACCAAAAACACATATAATCGAAAATTCATTTTAATTCATTTTACTAGATACAACTATAATTAACTTTTATGAAAGCAAAATATACTAAGTCCAAAATTCAGTTGTGCACAAAAAATCTGCACTTATTAACAAATTAAGACACTAGTAGATATAAAATCTATTCAAAGCTCTATTTATTAAAATGTATGCTTTTCACATAGAAGAACAGTAAACCACAAAACACCAGTACAGTTAAGTATCAATTAACAAATATTCTTTTTTTTCAAAGAATTACTACAATAGACTACTTTCTAAGAGAAACAGTGTGATGCTCTTACTACATAATTGTATCCTGACAAGAGTTGTGTGTGTGTGTGTGTGTGTGTGTATACATTCTCACACACACACACACACACACACAAACACACACACACTATATATATATATAAAACAAATTTAAAATTTAAAAGTCAATGAACAAGGCTTAGAAAAACAACTTTCTATCTGTATTTTTCATATAATGTCTGATTCATTAATGGCTATGAAAGATGCTTTTTCATTCAAGAGTAACCTAAAGTCATAACAGAATAACAGTTAAAATAGTATCTTTATTCAGCAGAATTGTTATAGAGTTCTTTAAAATAATGATTGTAAATACTAACTAATAATATAAAATATGCCTATATTTTAAAATATCTACCAACTTATAGTTAAATGTAGCACATTGAATACATACATTTATCTCTGTGCCCTTTGGAAATGGCACTAAAATGATGAGTAAATGAGTAAAAAGGGTATAAATTAATGAGGACAAGAGAAATAGAGAAAAAAGTAACAGCAACACAGGTGAATGGTTTTGTGAAGACAAAAAGGAAATGAAGAATGATAACTGACTTAGCAAAAGAAAGAACACCAAAATCTAGGTGCCAACAGAAGGGAAAATGACCAGTAGCTAGTATATTTGCACACTTCCCCCCATCCCAGGATCCTGAAACACTGATCCAGGAATCTTTCAAAGAAAAAACCAAAAACAAAAACAAAAAAAAACCTCAGAGGTCCTATTTTCTTGGAATGAAACCCACCACTGCATGGACAAAGTTTTCTAATGCAGTTTAGTGCCTCTATCTTAAATATAAATTAGCAGTCCGACCACCAGACATTTGAGGAAATACAGACATCAATACAAACATAAAAGGAATTCCAAGTAAACACAGACAATACAAACAACAGATGAGAACTCTAAAAAGTTATCACTAATATTCTTAGGAGCTGAATAAAGAACAGAATGCTCTTAGAATGAAATCTAAAAAAGAAGTGAAGAAAATTTTTTAAAAAACAGAAAAAACTCTTAGATGTTCAAGATATGAAATCTGAAATACTTAAAATCAATAGAAAGGTTAGAAAGTAAATCAAAAATCTCTCTTAGCAACTAGAATGAAGAGATAATAGGAGAGTAAACATTAAAATACCAGGGCACCAATCATGTACCTGACTCAATCATGTAGTTGACTAACAGTAGTTCCAAAAAGAAAGAAAAGAGGGAAAACAGCAATAAAAATTTCTTTTTTAAAAGTTAACTGGAAAAACTCCTAGATATGAGTGTTCAGAATGAGAGAGCCACTGAGCGAACTGTAAAATCAATGAGCCAAACTAGAATATCACAGTGAAAAATTCCACAACAAGGGACAGAAAGCACCTAAGAATTTCCAAAAAGACAAAACACGTAACATACAAAGGAATTAAATTCAAAATGCCACTGAGCCTCTCAAACAGGCAATTCCAGAAAGTAAGAAGATAATGCCTTCAAAATGCAAGGCAGCTTTCTTCAGAAATGGAGGGGACATCATGGAGTCCTCCCCATCCCACCCCATGTGTTTGCATTCCCAGGGACTTTCTCTCCTAGGATCTGGAATTTACTTTGACACAGGTCAGAGAGCCAATGAGGAGGGAGCAGGTGGCAAGGCCCAGGGTCTGTGCCACCTGGGGGGGGGGGGGGGGGGCGTGTCTATCTCCCTGACTATAGTTCTCTGCCCAGAGAAACTACCAATCACAGGTGGGGCTAGACTGATAACATTTTCAGTCATGCTCAGACTCAGAAATTTACCTCCTTTGCACTATTTTTGGGAGACTACCAAAGGATGGCTTTAACAAACTGAGACAGTGAAGCAAAAAGGAGGAACACCAGGATATAGGACACAAAAAATCTAATCCCACTAAGAACAGTTAAATAGAAGAATAAACTACAAAGGCCTAAAGAACAACCGGTCTACAGCCTTTGGGAAACATGAAAATCAGAAGTTAGTATAGGTATTCTCAACTTTCTTATTTAAATTATTCAACTCTTTAACTCTAGTGCTCAGATGGCTATTCTACTGTATCTCTCACAAAAGAAAGAAAGAAAAAGATTACTAACACTATTTTTAAATTATCAACTCAATACCATGCAAATTACCACATCATGTTTTCTACACTCTTTATAACTCAAATGAAATAATTTTCATGGAGAATGTCCTTCCACAGCTCCTTGGATACAAGTGCCATTTCTTTCATTTGCAAGCATTTCATATTCATATTTCAACTTTTAATGGCCTGAAGAAAGTGTCACCTCAGGAAAATTTCAATATGTCATGTAGTTCAGATCTGTATGTTCACATAAGATGAGACCTAATCTATTCAAGGAGCATGCTGTTCTGTTTCTATCTTGCTCTCAAGAATTTTTAGATAAAGCAAAATTTATTGATTTTAGATGGTTGCATGCCTACCTGTTAATCCTTATATTGTCATTTCCACCTTACTTAAATAATGTGAAACCATTTTAACCCGAATTCTTCTTTCTTGGTCCATTATAAAAATAAAAATTATAATAAATGTATCATAAGTTATTACAAAATAAGATAATCTTTTTCTAGACAAAATACATTAACGCTCTTTTCATCTTGCATGCTTTTCTTTTTTTTTAAGTTTTTATTTTAATTCCAGTTAGTTAACATAGAGCATTCTATTAGTTTCAGGTATACGATATAGTTAAGTCACCAGTTCCATACATCACCCTGTGCTCATCACAAGTGCACTCCTTAATCCCCATCACTTATTCAACCCATCACCACCCCACCCTCCCCTCTCATAATATCAGATTGTTCTCCATAATTTGCTTTGTCTCTGTCTCTATTTTTCCCTTGTTTGGTTTCTTAAATTCCACATATAAGTGAAATCATGTGGTATTAGTCTTTCTCTGACTGACTCATTTCACTTAGCATTATATACTCTCTAGCTCCTTCCATGTCATTGTAAATGGCAAGATTTCATCCCTCTTTATGGCTGAATAACATTCCATTATACACATATTTATATTTAAATATGTAATTTATTATTATGTAATATTTATATGACATCTTCTTTATTTGTTAGTCAATTAATGGACACTTGAACTGCTTCCATATCTTGGCTATTGTAAGTAATGCTGCTATAAACACAGGGGTTCGTCTATCCCTTTGAATTAGTAGTGTTCTTGCATTCTTTGGGTAAATACCCAGTAGTGCAATTGCTGGATCATAAGGTAGTTTTATTTTTAACTTTTTGAGGAATCCCCATACTGTTTTCCCACCAACAGTGCAAATATGCTTTTCAGTGTTCTGGATTTTTCATCTTTACATTATTAGTTTTCATTGGCTATCTTCCTCTTTCAATTTTCTTTCAAATTGTGGAGATGAACTAAAACCCTACTTTTCATTAGAAGCTAATTTATATAATTTATTTGTAAGATTATTTGACTGTTTTTGAAAATAAAACAAATTGAATTAAATAACTGATTAACATTTAGGTTACTTCTCAAGATTTATCAGTTTTATTTGTGTTAGGTATTTTGGTATCTATATAATTACTGCTATTTTTTATGATCTCCAAGAATACTAACTCTTACTGAATTTCATCCTGGTACCAAGCTATGTTTGTTCTTGATACATGACACGCTGGATTTTGTTCTCACGTTCAGTGTCTTAATTATCAAATTCAACACTGAACTTAATTATGTTTACAGCACTGCTAGACACAGTGATGTTTTATAACTACCTCTAATATGATTTCATCTGTAAATCAGGCTAACGCTATTTTTTAAAAAAACACTGCAACAAAGTTTACATTTGGGATATTCTCATAGTCATGTGTAAGGGTCCATCATGCTCTGTTATTTCTGTTTGGGTAACATGACTTATTAGTTCTATGCCCATCTAGAGAATACAGAGCAGAGTCTAAGAATGAGACTCTCTATGTCAAAATAATTGGAAGAACAGGGAATAAAACTTCTTAAGCACTAACTATATGTATGTAAACATGCTACATACTTTGTATGTGTTATCTCCTTTAATTATTAAAATAATGCCATAGTGTATAATTGACGAAACTAAATTAAAGCAAATTATCCAGGGTCACAAAGTTACCAAATGGCAAGACCAGGATTAGAACACTGATCAATCTGACAGTAATACTTGCTCAGGGGTCCACGGTAGATAGCCCATCACCCAGTGCAGGCATGGAGTTTGATAATATATCCAACCTTTGAATAAACAAGTCCAATGAGCAGACATTTTCAGGTAGCTAAATAAACCATGACAAAATATATTTCAGTTTAAACCTAAATCAGTCTATTAATAATTTCTATCTGCTTAAGCAAATTCTATCTTCCAAAATTTGTTTATCTAACTACTGTCCAGAGCCTTTTAAATTACATTTTGTTCATATAGACAAATACCTCAGCAGATAAAGATCTGTTTAATTCTTTCATCTAGCATATTGGCAATTCCTTCCAATTATAAATTTTAAAAATTTTGAAAATTTTGAAAGGACATGGCCTACAACATGGAACAACATCCCTCTCAAAGTAATGTAAGTCTACTTACCAACAATCTAAGTACGATGTTTTAACCAATAGGAGGACTTATAACTTCAATCTCTATTGTGTAGTCAATATCTTTTTCTGTATATAATTTGTTCACAGGAGATAGAGAAACAGACTTGAATTTCTACAGCACTTCCTGATACACCAGTGTCGCCATAAAGCACAGTGATTAGTTACACATAACATGCACTTGTGAACTGTACTGATTCTTGGTGATAATTATAGCTCCTTTTTAAAGACTAAATATCATTCACATTTTAATAAAAACATCACACATCAAAGTGGAGCTATTCTACAACCAGTCATGCTCCTAGAAACATCAGGGAAGCTTGGGCATTTTCTGTTGCTAATAAACAATAGCATCTAGAGTAGAGGATACAGACTGGCGACCTGCAGACTAACCATCTCCAGCCCAATGGGCATATTTTGTGTGATCAACCCACCCTTGTTGTTTAAATAAGTTGCCACCTTCTAAACCTGAGATAATTCACATAAAAATCTGGACTTCTTGCTCCTCTTAGAAATCAAAAGAACTGGCAATACCAGGCACGCATTTTTCACTCTGTAACAAGTACCTAGAGCTGTGTAATGACTCCAGTCTTTGGATGTGGTGTGTGCTATTTGGATCACCACACTAATCCCGACTTCTAATTGTCAGACACTTAACCTGTGTATCTCATTTGAATCCCGTTCCTGGTCCCGGTAGGTAACTGAATTCACAATCCTTGTTATGAAGCAACTACTCAACAGGAAGTCCTGCTCATTCTTTCATATGACAAAGAAAATGCTCTGGAGTACACAAAGTCATCAGTAATTCAAATATTTTAACAGGATTCCATTGCAAACTTTACAGACAAAATGTGTATAGTAAAAATAACACGTATATTATAAAAGTTACAAATTTATAAAACATTGTAAATTATATAAGCTTAAGATGCTGGGTAAGAAATGTTATTCTCATGTTTTTTACTTTTGTGGCTTTTAAGATAATTTTCAAACAATACATGTTGAAAGCCATTTCTAACTAATATACAAGCCCTTAAACTGATGAATTGTAAGTTAAAATATTTTTTCACTAAATGTTATAGTCCCAAAGACAGTCAAAATCTGCTTTCTTACAACCAACCACAAAAATCCTAGAAAGCTAAAAAAATGTACTCAACACACTATAACGACAATATTTTACTTGAGTCTTATAAAACCAAAAATGTAATTTCTCTAACAAAGAATAACCGTGACTCTCATAGTCTTGCAAACATATATAAATGTAAAATAAATACATTTAGACCAATTATTTGCTTAAAAGGCAAGAGATTCTTCAAGTTTAGTCATGAGATTTTCTTATTTATTTATTTTTTGTGAAGACATAAGGCAAAACACAGTAAGTATAAAGTCATGAATCCATTTTGTGGCAGTAAGAAGACTTCCCCCACACTTGTGCTTCCACTATAGAGCTGATAAAACTTTTACATCCAAAAGTCAAAGGTTAAATAAAGGAAAGGAAATGTTTTTTGTCAAATAGTCAGGTAACCACTAACAGTCTAAGTGATCAGCAGGAACCTAACTTAGAGTAATCAAATAAAACTAAGGAAACTGCCTTTCCGTAGAAAAACGTCTCATGTCTAGAGGCTGTTTTTCTGTCTGGAAAATTGACACAAAATGTGTAAAATTGAAACATTCTGCTTCTCAGGGATTTGCCCAGAGGAAGAGTGTGAAAGCTTCAAGTTTGGTATGAGTTAAAGTGCAGGGGGAGGCACAGGAGGGGACTACAAAGGCCCTAAACACTAAACATCAATCTGTCTTCCTTATTAGGGCATTTCATTTTGAACCCTTGGCAACACTTTTATCGTTCTAAAATTATGTTAATCAAATTAGGGGGAGAAAAAGTTATTTCTTGCATTTTTGTTAGCATGTGAAAGCAATTCTAAATACAAACAATGGCAAGATTTAAATTAGTAATATCTCAGAACATTTTGGAAATCTTGTTAAGCTAGGATAGATATGCCATAGAAAGAGCTAAAGTATACAACCATGGCTGAAAATTCAAAAGTAAACATCAACTTTTATACTTGATTTTACTTCATATTAAAAATCTTAACCACCTTTAAATGTATTTCATCCTCATTATGACTATCTTTAAGGACCTAAAATATTTTAAACTGTTAAATATCAACAAACTCAAGAGACATTTATATTTTTCTTTTAAAATTTAGATCGTTAAAATACAACCACTAGAAGGCAATACAAATGAAAAGATTTTTTTGTGAATATATATTTAATCACAATAGAGAAAATTTAAAGTGTTTAGCAGAATATTACAAAGACAACAGGAAAAATATTAATTTCTATCTAAGGATATTAAATCATTTAATATTGAGAATAACCCCTAAATAATAAAACCAGTATTATCTCACAGAGGAACACCTAAGAATGGTGTATGTTTCAATATAAATGGCTGATTTTGCACAACAGGTTCACGGACAAGGTATGAAAAGTTTTCATATTTGAAAGTCATAATATATTCCAGGTAAAGTTACATGTAACTAAAAATTTAGAGAACTATAATCAGAAAGGAAATCATCTTTGTGTTAAATCTCAACTTTTAAGGAAAGAAAAAACTGTCGATTGACCATGTGCAAACCTCTTAGCACTTACAGGGGATACTGTGAAAGCCACTGCAACTTTCCCAATTTATAAACTGCTGTACTTGCATGCATTCATTTTAAAAATTTTGACTAAAGACTAAGTTCATTATTTAGTTTGCTATCTGACAGGAAGATTTGTAAATGTATTTTAACAAGTCTTACAGAAATGAGGCAAGAATGAAATACAAAAATTTAAGTAAGTGTTGCACATACAAGTGCCTTTATTTTCTTTTTTACACTTCTCTGGATCTTCCTCATTTTCCCTAGTAAAATATATTATTTTTGTTATCAGAAAAACATGGTTAAAGACATATATATGTCTGTCTCTTGCTTATGCAAGTATTTTGTCATATTTCTAAAATTTTAGCCCTATTAAAGGCTAAACTCTAAGAAGCCTTAGAACTAAGGTGGGATTCTAAGAAAACTAGGACACTCCCACAAAACAGAATCAAACATTACTCCCAAGTTAAAACTCAGAATACCAACATAGGTGATTCTCTCATACAACCCTGAAAGCACCACGTTCCATAATTTAAAACAAAACAAAAACAACAACAACAACAAAAAAAAACCCACACATACAAAAAAACCTGGTCTTCAGATGAATAGGCCTGATCGCCCTAACTAGTCCTGTGAATAGTTTATTAGATAATTCTACCTTCCTTCCCCACTCACCTCAGAAAATTACTAAATTCTAAGTCTTGGTTTCATATTGAAACAAACAAACGTTCTTCTACATCTTAAGGATACAACGAAATTAAATGAGCAGTGTTGGAAGGGATACAAATAGGAAATAAATTATAGACATAGCAGCATTTCTCCAACCACCTCGTAATTGAAATTATAGAAAAACACTAATCTCAGGTTCCGTGATGGGGATGGGAAAGTCATTTCACAAGCCATATTTTTTTCTCTTCCAAAGGTCATTCTTTCACACACTGTGACTCCAAATTTCAAAGGCAAGGGCACAGAATGAAACGACCCTTTCCATTCTTAATTGTGCTATACCACAATGATCAAGTGACTCCCTTTGAAGGGCCTTTAATAAAACACACTAGTAAAATAATCTCTTATCTTGCAAAGAGACTACATATTTTAACTGACAAAAGATGATCTGGTTAAATTCCTACTGATTTTCATATGCTATTTATAGTTCTAATATATAGATTTTAGAACAAGGAAAAGCTGGTTAAAATGCCTCATTCATCACACAAAAAAATGGATAAATGCTGAAATGTGGAAAGTAAAACAAAATTAGAGATCTATCCTTCTAAGTCTTTTTTATAAATATATACAATGATATGTTAATATATGCTCTTTCTCATTGTTAACTACTTCTTAAAATACATGAATTTATATACACATATAAATTGTTCTTTAATATAAGAACGTACCATGAAAGAAACTTTTCATTTCACAATATATCATAAACATTTCTCTGAGTCAGAATCTGCATGTATATATAATTTTCCCTAATAGATAAATAATATTCCATCCTGTCATTTATACATTAATTTAATTATTCAACAAATAACTATTAAGAATTCACTATGTGCCAGGCACTATTGTAGGCACTGGGAGAGTAACACATCAGTGAAAAACACAGAGAACATTCTAGCAGGTAAGGGGGGGGTTGGTCACCAGGGGAGACTGGGGAATGTACCATAACATACTTAATCGACTCCTACTGAGGGACATTTATGTCCCATTTTTTTGCTTATAAACCATGCTGTAGTAACTTTGCTCACACTTTACTGATGACTACGGGCAATATTCCTGAGATTTAAAATTGTGGACCTATAATTAAGTTAAGGAGCATGAGATTTTACAAATCTGATAGGTATTATTAAATTGAGGTTATGTCATTTTATAGTCCCATAAACAGTACATGACATGTCTGTTTCCCCTCATGTTGTTTTTTTTATTCCACTTCTGTCAATCTTAATGTGCTCAGTTCTTTCACCTTCAGCAAGGCCGAGCATCATTCATAGGTGTATATGCTATTTAAATTTCCTGTGTGAATATGTTATTCAGATACTTTACTTATTCTTTTTGGGGGGGTGGGGTGGTAAAGTCATATAAGGTTTTTCTTTTAATTTTTTTTAAATTTTTAAAAATTTACATCCCTAGTTAGCATGTAGTGAAACAATGATTTCAGGAGTAGATTCCTTAATGCCCCTTACCCATTTAGCCCATCCCCCCTCCCACAACCCCTCCAGCAACCCTCAGTTTGTTCTCCATATTTATGAGTCTCTTCTGTCTTGTCCCCCTCCCTGTTTTTATATTATTTTTGTTTCCCTTCCCTTATGTTCATCTGTTTTGTCTCTTAAAGTCCTCATAAGAGTGAAGTCATATGATTTTTGTCTTTCTCTGACTAATTTCACTTAGCATAATGCCCTCCAGTTCCATCCATGTAGTTGCAAACGACAAGATTTCATTCTTTTTGATCGCCGAGTAATACTCCATTGTATGTATTATATGTGTATATATACACATATACATATACACCACATCTTTATCCATTCATCCATCAATGAACATTTGGGCTCTTTCCATACTTTGGCTCTTGTTGATAGTGCTGCTATAAACATGAGGGTGCACGTGTCCCTTCGAACAGCACATCTGTATTCCTTGGATAAATGCCTAGTAGTGGCAATTGCTGGGTCGTAGGGTAGTTCTATTTCTAGTTTTTTGAGGATTTACTTATTCTTCTATTGGGCTCTGTGTCATTAACTTGTAGGTATTTATTATGTATCATGGCTATTAACTCTGTTACAGTGATTGTAAACATATTCTTATCACTTCATTATTGTTTTTTTGGTTTGGGTTTTTTTTTTTTTAAGTAGGCTTCACGCTCAGTGCAGAGCCCAAAGCAGGGCTTGAACTCATGACCCTGAAATCAAGACCTGAGCTGAGATCAAGAGTCAGATGCTTAAACAACTGAGCCACCCAGGTGCCACTCATTATTGGTATTTTTAATTCCCTTATTATTGTTGTCATCTAACAAAAGCTTCCATCATCATACAAAGATGCCAATCTTTTTGGCCTCAAGATTCAATAGTAGGGATGGATATAAAAGCACTCATAACTACAGTAATTTTTAAAAACCAACAATATTTTCTTCTAGTACATTTAAAGTTTTATCCTTCCTTTCAATAATTATAAAGTTAAATCTAAACTGGGGGGAGACCTGGTCTAATTCATAGGCAAACCAGGACCCAGAACACCATTATTCTCCTTACTATAGCATTTAAGAGATTTGTTAAAATTATTTTCAAAGACATACATTAATTACTATTAAGCTATTTTAATAGCTTAAAATAGGTATTTACCTATAATAATTTTTAATGTTTATTTATTTTTGAGAGAGAAAGAGAGACAGAGACAGAGCACAAGTGGGGAAGGGGTCAAGAGAGAAGGAGACAGAGAATCTGAAGTAGCTCCAGGCTCTGAGCTGTCAGCACAGAGCCCGACGCAGGGCTGGAACCCACGAGCCATGAGATCATGACCTGAGCTAAAGTTGGACCTCAACCAACTGAGCCACCCAGGCGCCCCAACAACTTTCTGAATACACTGCTGAATTCCACTAAGTTTTAATTCTTTTTCACTATTAAAAGTAAATAGCTCTCTAATTTACTGGCTATTCTCTAATCTGGCTATTCTCAACAGAGCACATTGCCTTTTAGGACAAAAATTCTGTTATGCCATTAAAATCTTGAGATGGCAGTCTTTTTTAAATTGCCTAGGAAAAACTAAGCTGGAGAATAGAAACTTGTCAATTAAAGACTCTCCCCTATTTTTTTTTTCATAAAGCCTTGATACCTATTTCTTATCTACCAGAAAGCACTGTCACATGACAAAAATAAATGAACAGATAGAGATGAAAAAGGAATATTTTTTAAACATAAAATAACCCAGTAATGCAGATTGTGAAAGGTTTTCTTTATTGGCATGTATGATTTTACTCTTTCATTAAATGTACGTAATATAACTTTATTTTCTGCGGGTCAAACTATTCCTAATCCAAAAAGTACTACAACACTCAGATGTTCTTCTACATATACAAGTTTGACAACAATAACTCGATTACTGTAACTTTTTTAGAATCTGCTTTCTCCAAATTAATGACCCCTGGTTTGGAGACATGAACACTATACCAGTCATTCACGAATTTAACAAATAGCTATAGTGCTTTTTTGTGTAAATATTCTGAAGTAATATTGGCTTTCCTAAACTTAAGCAGATATTTCCAAGAATGTTTATTCTATAAGCACATTTGTAGGGACTGTTCTGAATATCTAAGAACGGTTTGCTAATTATGAATAGGTTCAGTGTATTCAAAATATTTTAACAGTTCAACACGAAGACAAAGCTTCATAATCTTTAATTATCCATATCAGGAACTCATTTCAGAGGCAATGCGGTAAGTTGTAAAAATGCAGGTTCAAATATTACAGAAAAATGATGTCTGTAATTTACTCTCAAGTGGGTCAGCAAAAACAACCCTAAGAGAAAGACAGAGAAAAAGAATTTGCTTGTGGGTGTATGTGTACTGACAGGGACGTAGAGGAAGGAGAGAGAGAAGCATGTTAACAATTGTGAATCTGGTTGATGTATATACAAGAGTTCACTGTAGTATTCTTGAAACTCTTCTGTAAATTTGACATTTTAACGAAAAATCTTAAGATTGACAGAGAAAAATTAGAAGGACATACAGCTTTTGGTCTTTCTCTGAGGACAAACCTGTCTTGGACAGAGTAGATAAGGTTATACCCCCCTTTTGAAACTTCAGCATGAAACACAATGATAAAAGGAGCTTTCCCAACCCATTTTCCACACTGTCACCCCCACTCTCAATGCACAACCAACCAGCTTTAAATTGTAAGAATTGCAACCTCTAGTTTGAAGCATAATACTCGTCCAGATAAAACATAATTACTTGTAAAACAGTTAAGCATTTACTTTCAAATAAAGATTGAAGAAAATTCTCCAACTCTAACAAAGGTTCTGAGTGAATTTAGAACCTAAATTCACAAAGAATGCTATGAATGTAGCTAAACAGCAAACGAACATCAAATTTACACCAGAGCTTTCTTTGCAATATTTTACTATTAAATGTTATTTCTTTTCCTACAAGCATTTCTATAGAATCTAGCTTGACCAAAATCCATATTATAACCACAGTATAGAATCTTATTTTTGTGGAATACATCTGGATTTCAGATTCATCAAGACATACTAAAGGGAAGCTAATTTTTAGGTCCCTTCCTTGTCAACAGCCAGCATCTCAAAACCCTAGGTCTACCAAAAGGAGACACATTCTTAACTACATATTGAGGCAAGCAGATGATGTAAGCGACTGAAGCAGGACAGGCAGGACTGGTGACAAACTAGCAAACTCATGGCACAACTACAAACCTGCTGCTTAGTTCCAGCTTATTGCTGCTGCTGGGAAGTGCAAGACCAGAATTAGCAGTCATTCCCATTTGGCAAAAGAAATCAGAAACTTGAATTTTCGGCAAAATTTTACTACAATGTATAAAGTTAGAAACATCTTCAAAATGTTTAAAACATCACAGGACCAATAAAACATCTCTGAACATTTCTGACCCAGAATCACCAGTTTATAACCGTTGCCCTAAAGCAGTAACTTAACTTTCAAAAATACAAGTTCTGGATCAGTGGTAGAAAAGAGCATGCATTACTGTCATTGCCTTTTTTTGCATCTTATTTCACAGATGACATATATATTATTTGAACTCACATCTAAATATTTAATTTTCCAAAACACAAACCCACAAAAACTAATCGCAAAAGAGTGAATTCTTCCAAAAAAATTTTACTGTTACTGGTAAATCTTTAAGCCTAATTGATACTATATATAGAAAATAAAATTATTCTTCAACTTACTTAGATCTAGAGAAAACATATAAGCAAAAAAATATTATACACATTATTTTTAAGCATCCTAAGCACAACAAAGTACCAAAGAAAGGCACTGTTAATGATTAATACATCCAGTTTTGGTTTGTTTTGGTTTTACTACAAATACTCACCTAAG
The DNA here is from genome assembly GCF_018350195.1 of Panthera tigris. Lineage (NCBI taxonomy): Eukaryota > Metazoa > Chordata > Mammalia > Carnivora > Felidae > Panthera > Panthera tigris. The sequence goes on from NC_056678.1 coordinate 36,781,634, forward strand.
AATGCACAAGCAAATTTTGCCTCCTGATGTGAGTCTGCAGAATCCAAATCTCTGTTTACTTTCAATGTCTGTCAGTACAAAGGTAAAGTGCTGTCCAACTTGATTCTGGGATACTCTAAAACACAGCAATATTATAAAACTTTAATGTGTCTTTTGCGTGAGAATTTTCTTAAAGAAAAACAAAACAAGAATATATTTACATGAGGCACTGGTTTCACCTTCCCAATCAGTTGGTTCTCAAATCTAAAACTAGGTTCTAAAACTAAAATGAGTGTGAAATGTGTAAACGAAATCATGAGCTGAATATCACAGTAAGCTGTAACATCTTACAGGCTGAGCAATTAAACATATACAGACTCACCCCTTAGTAGGGAATCATAAGGTATTTCACCGTAAGCTGGCACATGCCTGAAAGTACTTACAAAATATTTCATAAATCTGAAAATACTCTTACTGAGACCATGGAAGTGAGAACCAAGACACGATGACTGATTCTGCTCAACTCCTGCCTCTATTTTCATGATTTTATTTTAAAATTGCTTAGACAGCAAATCAGGTTGCTTTAGAATCCAATGGCAGCCCCTACCAACTCTGTTTAATTGCTTCTTCGGCTGACATTCTCACCCAGTAAAGTACCATAAAAATTACTACTGGCATTTTTTTTAGCATTCTCTTCTAGAGCTACCCATACACTGAGTAGATTTCCAAGCGCAAAACAAGAGTGCAATTTCTACAGAAAAAGCTTACTATGAAGAATTTAAGTGAACCGTGACCTGAGTGTCAGGCTATCACACATACTCTGTGTCACACTTCAGTGTAAGGTGCAATGTAAATTATTACACTGAATCTTTATCAGCATTTGAACTATAGAAATACATTTCCTGTTACTGGCTATAATCTTGCCCTTAGACAACCATAACTGAACATCTGCTTCCTTGTCCCAAGGTAAGATATCCATCGCACCGAAAATTTGGGTTTTGAAACAGCCACAGGAATTAGGTAAAAAGAAGTAAGTTACTTTACTACTATAGCCTGCCAATACTACAAATTGCTTTCAATTGTCAGGAAACCCTGTATTTCAAGTGCTGCACATTTACCAAACACACTTTGAAGTGGACGGTTTTGAAAACAATTTCACAAACTTCAAAAACAACCTCTAGTGCCTGCTGTGCCCTCTAGTGCTCAATGTTCACAATATACTTTCGAGAGCTTTTCTTCGTTTATTTTATCTTTGCTATTAGTTTGAAAATTGCAAGTTTAACAAGCACAATTTACTCTCCAGAAAGGAGGTAAAACAAGGGGTATCGATACTTATTAGTATCAATTAGCCCATCATTCACAAGGCATGATCTTAAATATTGTAAATTTCAGATTTTTACTCATCTTTACTTCAGCAAAATATTTTCTGAAAATAAATTTTCTTTTAAAACCCCCCATATCATACTGTTAAAAAAACTGATAATAGGGTGTGAAAATCACGTGAGAAACAAGTGACCTGTTTTTACACTCAAAGGCCCATATATTCTGTGAAATTCCAACTACACACAGGTAATACTCTATTCATTCAGTATTTGTTCAGTAAAATACAAACATAATGAGATTTTCAAAACTGCTGGGAGGGTTTCCCTGCAGCCTTCCATAATATTGCACTATTTCTATACAGCTATTCTTGGGAGACAACTAGTCATGGGTTTTACAATATCACACAGATGGTCTTTTCAATTAGGGTGAAGTGAGATAGAAACCAGGATATATACATCTCATTTTAAAAGACACAATTCTAAGGCTCTGATTAAGGACATAGTGATATTTTTTTTTCTGCAGGTGCTTACAATATGTACCTGAAGAACAAAAGGAAGAAATGGATCCTTAAGACTCCTAACTGGCCACAGTGGAGAAAACAAAAGATATAGTGATGTAAAAAGGCTACTTCTCTCCAAATATTATTTAATTTTTGTGTTGTTGTTAGAAGCGGTGAAGAGAAAGACATTTCTTTTTACTAAAAAACACATGTCATCATTTTAAAGTGCTCACTAAGATGAGTTGAAGTTACTTTGAATGATGGCTTATATACCCTTATACCGTACCTTTCAATGTCAAAGGGGAAACAGAACTTGGGCACACTCTGTAGTACTTCCTGCAAATGCAAATTAAAAAAAAAAAAGCTTTAGAATATTTTAAAAGATGCAGTTAAAACTTTTCTTGAGACATTTTCTAGGGAGGAAAAAAGTTTGTTTTTTTTTTTCCTTAGGAAAAATAGCACAGGTTCCTAGACTAAAATAATTGATTATTAAAAAGGAATTAAGTTGGTGCTTTGGCAGATTGCACTGACAATGCCACGGAAGCCCCAGGAGGGAAAGGCCTGGCCTGAAGGGTATTAACACCCTTCACATCCCCGCTGGGATTCCCTTCAACAAGGCCATATGGATTTTACAAGAAGCACCGCACCATATGGGTAAGCTACGTCTGCTGCTACTTGTACCACAGACTAGCCACAGGGACTTCTGACAGATCCTGGCTCAAAAATATAAATGTTGTTTCAATTAAAATGCAGGCAGAGAAAAGGGAATGAAGTTGGCAGCAGAATGAATTACTGAGAGGTAAAACAACGCTACATGTCCCATAGTAAAATGGTTAAAAAAAAAAAAAAAAGACATTCTATGGCTAAAGAAACACATGTATATGTTTCTCTCAGTAAATTCAACAAGAGTAACATCAAGTTTATCTCAAATAACATTCTTTAAAAAAATGCGTATCTAAAAATAAGCCTTTACATTTAAAACAACATACCTTCTATTCTATGTATTTTTGTTTATGAATTGTCTCATATGAAAATCAATGTTTTAACTGAGCACAGAAAATAACCTATTGATTTTGAAACCTGCAGTGATTTTATAGTCATTATAAAATAATTTTAAAAGCTTTTGGAAGTCATACTCGTTAACAATCATAATAAAATACAAATAATGGACGCTTGGCAAAAAACTGAGAAAGATCTGTTTTGTCATATATGAAAAACAACTAAAAATTAACTCTGATTCTAAACTTAAACTTTAGAATTGAAGATCACATCATATAAGTTCAAAGCCAGGTAACTTTACAAGACAAAGCAGAGATTGAGGAGAATGTTTCCTATCAAAAAGAAAAAAAGAGCAAATATCTTCAGGCAGTAGTCACCCCCATCAAAACTACCACCTCTTTACCAATAAAATTTGCGTCCAGAGAAAATATTAATATCTGAATATTTAAATCCTCTGCAGAAACATAATACTGAGTGTTTTAAAGTAGAATCTATTAAGTTCTTTTAACCTGTAGACTATAATGAGGTATTAATTAATAACATCACATTGCAAAATTCCAATGGCAATACCTATGGAAGCTTCAAGAGCCTTACGACGCTAAAGCAGAAAGAAAAGCATCATGTAAAAAAGCAACCTTCTACCTTTAGGGAAGGGTACCCTGGTTTGCTTATGAACACATACATACCTTTAAAAATATGAGCACAGACCCCATATTTAGAAAAAGCTGTTTGACTATTGAAAGCATTCTGTTACATGTAATTAAAAGAGCTGCTAAACTTTAAATAATTTAAATTACTAAAACTGAAAACAGTTCACTTGACCATTGCCAATCCTTGTCTTGCTACAAAAAGTGAAGCCATTTATCGTATTCACTACGCCTATGAACACTATTTTGATATCCCCCCTACAAAGTTCATATAATTTCTGTAACAATATAGATATTTCAAACTCACTGTCTACTTCTAAATACACCCAAAGTAGTAATATATTTCCCATCAATTTTTTAAGACTCAAATTAAGAAGAACGTTTCCCGGTTAGTTGCTCAATCTTTCACACCCTCCCCCTCCCTCCTTCTACACGCAACACACAGGCACACACTTCTGCAAAACAGCCTCAGCTCGCTTCCCAACTGGCAGAAGCATCCCTCAGGGGACAAGTCTTTAAACCTCCGCACTCTTTAAAATTCAACCAGCCAGCAGGTCTATAGACTAGTGTATAAACAGTATAGACAAAAAAATCCTCTCTCAGCTTATGTCAGTGACAAAGCAACTCAGCAGTTGACTGTTTCTCCCCTGACAGTATAAGCTGGGTTTACACAGATCAATAGCTGAAAGTCCTACCTAGCTCCCAGGGCTCGGTTTTCTTCCTTAATTACAGGTGCTATTCAAACTGAAGTTAAAAAAGAAAAGACAGAGAGACAGAGAGAGTGAGAGAGAGTTGAAGGGAGGAATAAGATACACGCAAATGGGTTTTTTTGGGGGGGATCCTTTCAGCAATAATGTTAATTGGAAATTATACTTTTATATGCATTGGAAGTGTTCATAAAGTCTGATATTTCCATCACAAGGTGATTTTGATATCAAACACACACGCACAGTTCTGAATTGGGATCCATAGATTATGTAAAAGATTTAAGATCATACTCTTCAAAAGTTTTGTTTCTCTGTTCTCTACAGGCTTTGTTTTCAGGCAATACCTGATTTCCTTGGCCAAGAAAAATTATTTGAGTTTTCCAGATCATCTTAAATCTCTCAAATATATTTTATTTTTATATAAAAAGAACACATTGACTAAAATGTTAAGTGTTAAAAATAGTAATAACAAAAAGAATGAAGTAGAATATACAATTATGAATAGCAAAATACAAAGGGCACAACACATATATATGCATATGCCCTAAAAACAACACATCTGCTGTCCTATAAATGACTGGAAATAAGGACTGATGAAAATTTATACATTGGGGTGGGTGTTTTTGGTACTGTATCCCACATTTGTATTAATAAGCTGTACAGTCAAATACAGGAGAAGAGAGTAAACTGCTAGTGTTAGAGGGGTTTATTAACTCTTTATCCCACAACACTACTGTTCAACATTACAAATTAATCAAATAAAAGGGGGAAAAGCATTTAAGAATCTACTTTTTGAAAAAACTAAAATATGTAGAGTCTACCTCCTGATGAAAGTTCAATAATTACAAATGTCTTGGAATTTCTCAGAGAAGAATCTAAGATGAAATGAGTCATGTCATTGTTGACATCACTAATTGTTTTTCTTCCTTCTCCACTACTTCTTCCCCTGCCTCCAAGGTTCTACACCTCCTCTCTTCCACACCAATAAGGTGTATCTGCCAAGGCAATTTCGTTTTCACCCAAGGTTCCAGTACAACTACCAAATCTCATCGTCTTGCAGTTTAGATATTTCTGACTCAGGGATTATATATTTAACTACTCTGCAGTACCAATTTCTGACACCTCAAATTCAGAATATGCAAAACTGAAGTAATTCTTTTAGTTGTAGTCCTTATCACCTAGAAGAGCAGCAACACCTACCCAGTTACCCAAACCAAAACATGGTGGTTGTCTAGACCCCTTCCCTTTCCCGATTGCCAAATAAAATCAGTCATTCTTCAAGTCCTCTTAATTGAATTTCATAACTATCTTCTTCCAGAGGTCCTCAATGGGAGGGCAGTAAGAATTAGAAGATAAGGTGTTAAGAATCAAACGGGAAGGTCCTTCAAAATACATTTGATCACCCACACTCTAGGGCCATAAGGGTCTTGACTCTTTAACTTAGTTTGAATACCATCCATAATTAAGAAATAAGACTAACTGTATCAATGTAGGGTGCTTAATATATAAGGAATAGTTATTCTTTCACTGCAAAAATGACAAGGTCGATTTGTTCAGGACAGGTTAATTCAACATCCTCTTTGAGGACCCAGGAATCTGCTGTCCTGCTTTGTTGTCCTGAGTTTGTTGGTTTTGTCCTCAGCTACCTCTACTCATGGTCACGAAATAAGCTGCCAGAGTTCAACACACCACATGAAGACACAGCAGTGTCCAGGGAAAGAAGCATTTCTTTCTGTTTTCTCTTCTTATCAGAGGAAACCTTTCCCAGAAGCCCCACAGGCTGACTTTCCCATTATATTTAATTAGCCAGAAGGTCAGAGCCGCTCCTAAACTAATCACTGGCAAGGGAAATGGTGGTCTATGCTTAGCTTAGCCTTGGAGTAGTTAGAAAAAATCAAAATTCAGACTTACTCATTTTCTGCTAACCACGAGGCATGTCATTTAATATAAAGAAGCTGGAGTATCATATTTTCTTTCTTAAGACTCCTTACAAAAATTTTAATCAAGTAATTAAATTTATAACAAAGCTCTCAGGAAAAATATAACACAATATTATATAAGAACAGTTTTCAAATATCCATAATTTTATTCATTTCAGTAACACTTTCAAAATCATTCTGTAGCAACAAGGGGGCTATTTGTCAATTCTAATTTTTCACCAAGGCCATAGAATTCTAAAAAGGTGATTACTTAATTTTGAATATTATTTCCCCAAATAAGTGAAAATTAATTAATACTATGAATTCAATCTGTGCTTTACATGGGGGGAAATCAGCTTTTTTTCTCAAAAGAAGCATGCACTAAGCTGTTCAGTCACAAGCAGGCTGCATAGAGCAGAACAGAGATTCCCACACTGTGCGCAGAGATGTCTCAGGGCCCCACCACAAACTCATGGGGGCACCACAAGATGCCTTACATTTTCAAGGGAAATACAGCTATACTAACAAGGTGGTCAAGCCAGATTGTGTTTTATTACAAGGTAAAATTATATTAACATGGTTAAGTTATACATATAGCCTCTTTAGACACCATCTTCTCATGTTTTTAAAGAAGTTTGTTTAAATTTAGAGAATGTATTTTAAACTTTAAGCCAAGGAATAACCATCAGAATAAATGAACCCACTGTGGAATTTTTCTCTTGGTATTTACTTTTATGTAGTATTTCAATCAGAAATAAATTTCTCTTTCATCATTCCTCCTTAAATTAGGGAAAGCACAGTATGTCTGTGAATTCTGACACTAAAATTACGTAGGCTGGGAACTCAGGTCAAGTTATTTTTCACTTTCAAAAATTAAAAATGAATTTTTATTGTTGGAAGATTTAAGTAACTGCCAAGGAGGAAATACATTTTGCTATAAACATAACTGTGCCATGGAAACACAATCAGTGTTGAAGGATGAAGAGACCTCTGTAGTCTGCAATCATGTTAGTTTTAACCCAATGCCAATGAAAAAGCCGAGATTCGAAGCAGGACAGAGAGATGTTATAAAAATATGTATATTTACAATGAGAAAGGTAGTTTTCCTGGCAAATAAAAAGTATAATATATTTCCCTCATTAATTTAAGAGAAGCATTTAAAAGCTGTGAAAGAAAACCATACATTTAGATATATGAAAATGGGTTTCCAAAGTTTCTTTGTCAAAAATACTACTAAAAATCGCCTTCAAATTTTTATCCCTAGGTTAACTCTACCTTTTAATCAAGGACTTGAATAACAATTATACACCACTAAGAATAAAACATTTAGGAAGACCCCCTTTCTTTTCTAATAACCATATAATGTCTCACCCCTTTCCGATAAATACCTCTTTGTTCATTCACCCCTATTTTAACTAGTAACATTTTCTAGACCAAAGGAAATAACATAAAATAGAACATTGCCTATAATATTTATCTGCATTTACAGATACTAAAGCCTTTAAAAGTGAATATCAAGCAGTCATTTAAATCAAGATAAGTAGAATTAAGAGGAGTAGGAAAGGACTTCAATCTTTAGGAAGAAACAAGTTTTATGTCAGTCAACCTATAAGCTACCATGACTTCAATCCACAGCTAGATGTTGTGTAGGGAAAGGAAATAAGATTCCTGAATTTCAGAACTAGGGAGACTTAAGATTAGATCATTACAAAACAGGCACATATAGGCACGCAGGCACGCACGTTAGATGGAAAATCACAGTCAAGGGCGCCATCCTGTAGAGTCCAGCAGTTAATATTCAAAGTCTGGCTCCACAAGATATTGGCTATGTGCTCCATTTACCTCATCTGGAAAATGGGCAGAAGTTATCTATCTTGTAGGACTGAGGATTTATTTGGGGATTTATAGGAGAATTCTGTGAGGATTAAACAGAAATCCACATAAATGATTAGACAATGACAGACATATAAAAACCTCCTAACAACTCTTAGCTCTTTTATTAATTAGTTACTTGTTTTAAGAACTCTTACACATCATATGAATTCCAACAAATATTTACTGAGTAACTGCAACATTAAGGTCCTGTGTTCAATGACCTGTGCCAAAACATTAGCATACTGAGACCTAAAATGATGACAAATATTATACTGAATAATTGATCTGCCTCCTTTGAAAAATTTTAATGTATTTAACATAGGTTCATGCGGATAGGTATATATATGTAGATATAGATTTGAATATATTCTACTATTTCTATACAACCAGCCACAATAAAAGCAGACTCTGTTAACCCTGCAAAGTCATACCATGTGCACATCTGATGATATTAACATGTTACAAGAGCCTACTTTGGGCTGCCACAGTGGTACTTGTTTTGAATTAAAACTATCTTCAGAGAATCATGCCAACAGACATTTTTCATTTAAGGAGGATTTACTAATAAAATTCCTGTTTCATGTACTTATTTATCAATCCACATAATAAAGATTAATTAACAATTCTAGGTAAGGAACTGACCAACTTGAGGAATAAAACTAGCTCCGGCTTTCTTCTACAACCTCAGATTAGGCCTTTCCCTGGCAAAGACACCGTGTTGTGTTTTTGTTTGTTTGTTTCTGGCAAAGATTTTGTTAAGGGTACCCTCAGAAAATATATCCTCTCTTTCCGTCACCGCCCTTTAATAGTGCTATCTCTCTTTGTTCTTCGTTAATCTTGATTGTATATTTTTCTTCAGTCCGGCAAGACTCTTGATTCATATTATTTCTGTGGTTCTTCATACCTAGGCCGTGTGCAGATAATCCTCCTGTCATGATGTTCATGACATCTTCTCTATTCACTGTGAGGGTCACACATTAGAGAACTGATTTTTATATTACAGAGGACAACCAGAAAAAGGATATATTCCAGAGCAGTAAATTTTAATTATCTTTTTTTCCTGGTCCTGCCTTAAACCTAGTCCAGAATTATGCCTGAACTGCTAATTTTCCCTAGACAGCGAATCTTGTGACACACCAGATGGGAATCTTGTCATTTGTCTGATTCTTTAAGAAAGAATAGAATCTTTAGTTTAAAGCCTATATCAGGGACTGTACACTTTGAGATGTTTGAAAAATATACCTCTAGATGGGCATTATATCCTGGGAGCAATGGTATATTTATTATTTCTTTTTCCCTTGAAAGCCCATAGAGTCTGTAAAATCACCTAGCAGAAATGTGAATCATGGTATATTTTAAAAATTTGGAAAAATCATAATTAATTGTCTATTTAGCTATTTGGAGGCTTTGTTTGGAAGAATTAAATTATAGTTACACAATTATAAAATATAAACTGTTCTATGAAGACCATTTACTTAAAAGGGTATAGTCTAAGCAGTACTCACATACTGGCAAACTCCATGTGAATTTATTTATATGAATTACCAATATGTTTATATATGTTCATTTACCAAATACTTAATGTATGAATGGGAATAACAGACAATCACATTATAATGTAATAAGAGCATTGGCAGGAAAAGTGAAAAATACCAGGAAGTCTAGAAGACAGACATATAAACCAAACTGAGAGTGGTGCTTCTGGAGAAGTGTGGTTAAAGTCCTAAGGGAAAAAATCCTATCTAAGTAGAGAAACGAAGGGAGAAGGAGAAACTGGCCAGGCTATAGAATGAGAAGAGAGAGGCAGAAAAGAGGTAAAAATGGTCTTCCCTCATAGGAAAGAATATGCACAAAACAAAAGTCTAAAAATTATGGGGCACCTGGGTGGCTCAGTCGGTTAAGCATCCGACTTCGGCTCAGGTCATGATTTCACGGTCCGTGAGTTTGAGCCCCGCGTCGGGCTCCGTGCTGACAGCTCAGAGCCTGGAGCCTGTTTCAGATTCTGTGTCTCCTTCTTTCTGACCCTCCCCCGTTCATGCTCTGTCTCTCTCTGTCTCAAAAATAAATAAACGTTAAAAAAAATAAATAAATAAAATAAAATAAAAATTAGAAACAGCAAGGACAAAGTTTAGACAAATAGTAAGAGAATGTAGCTTGAGAAATAAGCAGGGGACTGAATTTATAATGCTTTTAGGCAAACTAAGAAGTATGGACTTAAGGCAAAGAGTAGGGAAACCATTCCTCCTGGTTTGCCCAGAACAACTTCACATATATCTTCTCAGAAAATTATCAATAGGTTCCCCTTTTACTCTCAAAGGTATCCAAGTTATAATTTATTTTAATAGAAATCAGAAAAGTGGTAGCCTGGAGCTATGGGGTAGGGTGGGGTAGGGGATACAATGAGTAACCAGAAAGTGGCAAGGAACTTCCTAGAGTGCTAAGAAGTCTATATATTTAAAGGAATGTGGGTTACACAGGTGTATGCATCTGCCAAAACTCATTTCATTGTACACTTAAGATCTGCATCATGCCATATAAAAATCATTGGTCAAAAACACCTAATAAATAAGTATCTCAGTTTGGACAGGAAATCATGGTTCACTCTCCCTAAGAAAAATAGGGAAGCTTTGAAGGGTTTAAAATAAGGGAGAGACACAACTGGGCTTGAATTTTAGAGAGATCACTGGCTACACTGTGTAGAATAAATTTTAAAAGGATAAAACTGAAGACTAGGAAATCAGAAGACTTCTGCAATAATCAAGGTGAGTGGTGGCAGCCCGAAATAAGACAGTTATAGCAGCAATGCAGACAAGGGCACAAAATTAAGATACATACGGGAGTAAAGATGGAGACATCAAGAGGGGACTGGATAAACTGTCTGGTGCTTTAGAAATAGCATCTAGCCTACATAAAGACCAAGAAAGGAAATGGCGCTGGTTAAAACATATGGATAAGAGACAGGAGTGACTGTTCTCTTTTCCAACATTATGAAGGATCAACATGATTCTTCATATTTTTATGCTCCTCTCAACAAATACTCTAATATAATATCCCCAGGCCATCAACTAGGTAAATTTTCTCATACAACGATGAAAACACATCATGTCTTTATTTTCCTAAAGATTTATTTCAAGATATAGGTTATAGAGTGTTTAACCACTTCTAATATTATAATCACGATATGTCACTCATCAGTAACCAGAGATAAATGAAGACAGTAGCAAACTAGAAAGTTCTAGTAGTTACAATTACCATGATCAATGGAAATAAAAGAATCTATAAAATCTTTGGGGGCTTATTCAACCTTGGAGCTCCTCTCATGCCTAATCAGAGCCTGGCACACCACTCATGATCTGAAAAAAAAAAAACTTGTTGAACTCCTGTTAAGTAACACTGTTTTAGCATCATCAGAATAAATTTGCCTTAGCAGACAGTTCAAGGAAATGTGAGTTAAGAGTCTGCGTGTTTTCTTATTTGATTCTTTTTCTAAATTAAAATATAATAAAATAATTGCTTACTCTGTGCCAGGTTCTGACCTAAGCACTTTACATATATTACCTCATTTCATCCCTACAACAACTTCTGTTTTGTTTCCTTTTATATGTGGGGGAAAAACAAACAAACAAAAAAAGAAGTCCAAGAGACGGAGTAACTTGTCCAAACTCACATGGCTAGCGAATGCTAGAGTCAGGACTTGATCTCACAGGCCAAAGCTTCTAACCAGTATTCTCCATCATATGTATTTTTTTTCCACTTTGTTTTCATGGAGGTTCCAACATATAATCTGCAGATGCCTAAATTTGATGCCCACTTGGTCTCTGTATGGTGGATATTTCCCATATTTATAAAGAATTAAGATTATATACTTAATATTTCAGAAACAAAGTTCAACCTGGTGTATGGAAAAATAAAGGGGGCCAGGCCAGGACATGAAGGAATCATGGGGAGAAATAAAAATGAGATAATATGTAATTACAAATGTGAGTCTTTCCTGCCCTACCTTGTTCTAGTCCCTTGAAATTAAGTTCTGAGGCAAAAAAGAGAATAAAAGAGAAAAAAAGAAAAAAAAGAGAGAAAAGAAAATGCTGTTTCTACCTACGCTTGTTTATTACTACTGAGAATACCAGATTTACAGTAAAAGCATACATCTAACTCCTTTCAAATAAAAGACTTATAAATAAGGGCTTGATTTTTTTTTCCTTCCAGAGGAGTAAAATACAAAGTAATTAAATTTGAATCCTATTATTTAAAATCTGAAACAAAATCACTGTCAAATATCAGAACAAGGGTCATACCAGAATAAATAAATAATACTAGAGTAACAAGAGCAGCATGAAGTTAAACAAAGTTAATTGTAACAGAGGGAGTCAGTGTTGAGACAGTATTTATCTTGGGCTCAAGTATGAAAATGGGTGGATAGGTCAAAGCTGTCTGTATATGGTCAGATGGACAAGGAAACCTGTAGCTCAGAGACTAAACATCCTGGATTCGGTTGTATCTTTAAGAATTCTGTTCAATAAAGTTTGCTAGACATTTTTATCCGTTTCAATCTAAAGCAAGAACTAAGTACTTAATAATTAAAATAAAACTTTATTCAGATATAGTCAATAGGCAGGACTATAAATCAAGACTCCTGGAGCTCTGACCATATATTTTAGGTTATCTTAAATTACCCAAGATTTTTCTTTTATAAAAAATGTACATGCCCATAATCTTTAATATGTCAAACTACAATTAAACTTGAAGTCATGGTGGAGTTTTTTTTGAATGAATATTTCTTGAAATTCTAAACAAAAATATTATGAGCTATTATTATTCTGCAAACTTATTCCACCCCACCCATTATAGAACATCCACCTCTTGGAATAAAAATGTAGTTCACACTCCCTGCTGACGTAATCTTTGGCCTCTTGCTGAGATTATAAGTAAAGGTGCCAATTTTGGTTTTAGTTCTTGTAATGCAGAAAATTCTTTCTATGAGAAATTGAACTGTGAACACTGGTTCTTTTCACACACAGAAAGCCACCAAACAGGCCTCACCAAATAGCAATGAGTTTTGATCACTCTTAGTCTAGCTCACTTTGGCATAAATGACCTTAAAGAGAAAACACAATTTCCTGAATCTCTTGTAAAGGATTTGCCTCAATAAACCAGACACTACATATAGTCATTTGATAAACTTTCTCAGTTAAGAAGAAATAATTCTCTTGAATAAATTATCTCATACCTTCTATATATTCCTTACAACGTGTTATTGTATTGGAATATATGGAAACCAAGAGTAATTATAAAAACAGGAGTGGCTTATTTGTAAGCCAGACTAAAATAAATTCTGTGAAGTTAGATTCAACCTTTGGTCAGCTCAAAAGTACACCTAGAATAATTCTCTCTTTCCCTGAAAATTTTCTTAAAAGTGTGATGTCTTTTCAGCAAGTCTCCATCACTTTTTTAATCATTTTAAAAATTATTTTACACTTATTCATTTTTTAAGAGACAGATATAGAGCATGAGCAGGGGAGGGGCAGAGAGGGAGGGAGACACAGAATCCAAAGCAGGCTCCAGGCTCTGAGCTGCCAGCAGAGAGCCCCGCGCGGGGCTCAAACCCACGAACTGTGAGATCATGACCGGAGCTGAAGTCAGACGCTTAACCGACTGAGCCACCCAGGCGCCCCTCCATCACTTCTTATCGCGGATTCTTCTCAGCTGCTGCCACCAGCGATCTCTAATTTCTTCATCTAATAACCTTTTCCCCAGTATTTATCAAACTTGACTTTTCTGCAGTGTGTCACATTTCATTTATTCATGTAACATGCATTTACTCAGTATCTACCAAGCAAAAAAACACTTGGGATTATAAAATGAAAGTGATCTCCCCCTTGACCTAAGGAAGCCCAGGTTTCTCCACAACCACTCTTGCTTACAAGTCTCTTCCTGAGATGTCTTTTTTCCACTTTATCTAGATCTCCTCCCATGAGTACCATTTCTTTTAGAGCTGCTTCATGACTCCTTCTCCATAAGCCTTCTCCATCAGTGGTCTCCAGAGTTCTTCTGTCTTTAGGCTTCACGTCTCGATAGGGAATCTAACCTTACTGCTAAACACAGTGGATGAAAGTCTGGGCTCTCTAGCCAGAATGAGAGGTTCAAAACCCAGGTCATCTACTTAACAGCTATGTAGAACCATGTCATCATCCTTTCCTAAACTCCAGTCAGAGGTTTCCTACTACTTAGAAGACATCGCTACCAGAATACGGGACATATCCAAAATTGAAAACCCCATCCTTCCTTCAAAATATGCTCCTCCTCCTCCTAATGCCTTATTTCTATGCTTTCAGGCTTTTTCTCAATCTAACTTTTTCCAAACTTTAGAATCAGGCAACAAGTTTTCATTCACTATACACAAGCACATCAGAAACTAGTTAAAACCACACGGACCTCGTGTCTGCATTCACCAAAATGACCACTAGACTGCATTGTTGTCTTTTCTGGTCAAATAGGCTAAGGGTAACAATATGTGTTATCACTTAGTACTAGCTTACTATAAGATAAGTTGCAATGTTATCACTTATCTAGACAAAGTGTACATGAATTAACATGTAACTATATATTTGAATAATTTATAATAGTAAAAAATAGTTAATATTTTAAATAGAATATATAAATAGGATATCACAACTGGTTAAAATATTCAATTTTTAACAACCATCAAGTTAATTTCTGAAATTAGATCTATTTAAAAAACCAAACATTAACCAAGTGTTGTGTACTACTTGAAACATTTCTATGAAATATTATACCTAACATTATGTCTTTAAGATTTAAAAAGCCTAACATATGCAAAGTCTATTAAAATGCACATAATTTATCTTACCCAAAATGAAAATATATCTAATAAATAATACTATTCATCTGGCCTCTTTTAGCTCTCCCTTAACATACAAATGCATTCCTTTTCTCCCAAACATAGCAGCTGGGAATGAAAGGAAAGATTTCAAATGATCATTTTCACATCATATTCCATCATCTTTTCATCAGTTTTTCCTAGCTTTTCTTTGAGCCCATTCTTTTACAAGAGGTCTCTTTTTAGATCAATCCATATTTCCATAATCCACACTGCTGTTTCCTCCTCTTCTCCCCAGGGTGGACTAACCCCCACATCCACAACTATGGCTTACAACTGTCATTAAGCCTTACAACAATAACAAGATAACAAAAGAACGGGTGGGGATGAGGCTAGCCAGTACCATATGTTGATCAAGTTCAACACTTTCAGCTAGTAGAGAATGTCTTAAACTTCAAAATTTTAGTAGTAAAATGCTTTTTATATCTACTTATAATCGTATTTTAGGCTTAAATTTTAAACATTAGTAAACAACCTGGGAATACTACTTTAAAAGAGCTTATCATCTGTTAATAATGTACTGAAATGGGGAGGGAAAATGGAAATAACCGAACAAAAAGGTAAGGTGGCAACTTATGGTTTGTTACAGATTCTTGTAACCTACAAGCCTCACTCAACTTACGCCAATTCCTAAAAAAGAAATTTCCCCAAAGCTATTTTTTAAAGCAGTATACAGTTATAAAAAGCAAGATTATTTCAAAGTAACATATTCCATGTGAATTAATATTGACTTTATGTCAATTTTGAAAAATTTTAATTTTTCCCTCAAGTAACATCTGAAACTATGTTACTTTTGTTGCCATTTTTGTTTCACAGTTAACTAATCTTAACTTCTTTTTCAATTAAAAATTAAGAAAATTTGAAATGTAACATTTTGAACTGGCAGACTTTCATGTTTCTTATATCTTATATTTAAATATTATTATATTTCTATATGGCTTATTTTATAATATTTATTTCTATAATAAATAAAATTATTTTATATTTAAATATTATCTGATATTTAAATATTGTTTTCCTCTCCTGACTTTGGAAGAATTACTTCTGATTCCTCAGCCTATGTTATGTTACTTTGCAAAAATTATTTCTCAACTGTTCTCTCAAAGATTCAAGACCCCTTATAGAACTAATTCCAGATTTACTTTTGCCACAATAAAAAGTAATTTTCTGTGAAACCACATTTACCTTTTTCAATCTGCATCATCTATTATTTTTTTCATTTCTGTAGCCTGCCCAGTAATGCCTGATGTGCCAAAATGGGTCTGAATCATTTGCATAATTAGAATATAATAATTAACACTGCCATAAAAATAAATCTAAAAACCTCACCTCTAAAGAGCTCATTAAAATAAAACTTATGCACCTTTAAGCAGAAAAATAAAGTCATTTTTTCAGGGGCTCAAATGTTATTATCTAAAATGTATGCAGAAATACTCTTTTCAATAGAAGTTTGCTAGCTTTGCAAGCTTGCTAGCTTGCCGTTTGCTAATAAATACTTCAGCTATTAAGCAAATTTCTAAAATATCGCTTGCATTTTTCCAAATTAGTTTCTCTGTTTGCAATAAAATTTTAAAACCTTAACAGTGGAAAATAGAAGATAACATTCAGGTAAAGTAAGAATGTGATCTCATTTGGCCTCAAGCATTCTAACACTGCATCTACAAAAGAAACAATCATGTGTATATAAAGAAAGATGGATAGAGAGAAAGACATAATTGTGGTGATTTTCTTAAATTTAATTTTAGGTACTTCCTCCATGCTTGCCAGTTATTTATAATGTTTTATTCTGCTTCTTCTTTAGACAAAAGAATGTACAAAAAAGCTAATGCTGTATCTAAAACACAAATTAAATAAGAAGTAATTGATACTTCAGGGTTAGTTAGATCACTGATAAAATACTGAACTATGAAACAAAGTATGCAAGCATTATATAATTCTCTTATATCAATCATATCTCTTTCCAAACTTTTACTGAATTAAAAATTAAGGAATCAATTTACCTTAGAAATATGTGTCCATATATAATACATACGCTTATAAGGGCAGTTAAAAATTAACCATCACACATCAAAAATTGGTATAAGACATTTCATCCTTCCCATTTAGAAAAACAATAGTTGGTATAGAATGCAATTATTTCTTGTGTGTCTGATGGGATCAACTGAATAGTTAAAAATGACATAATCAAGTCCAAACAAGCAAAAAAATTTTTCTAATTTTTAAATATCTGCATTTAAACATTTATTGTGAATATATTCAGATCTAATAGATTATTTTCAAATAATTTACATCTTTATAACTGATGCAAGAAACAAAATTATAGAATGTCCAGCTACCAATCTACTTCAATTTCAAATCATAAAAAACTTTATTTGTTCTGACCAAATCCTTTTAAAATCATTAAAAGAAGAAATACAGTTGACCCTTGAACAATGCAGGGGTTAGGGGCACTGAACTCCCATGCAGTAGAAAATCCACATATAACTTTTTACTCCCCCAAAACTTAACTACTAATAACCTATTATTGACTGGAAGACTTACTGACAACATAAACAGTCAGTTAACACATATTTTGCATGTCATATGCATTATATACTTTATATTACTTGTAATATATACGTGTATATACTATACTTATAGTGTATGATGTACATTACTATATATTACTTATGATGTACATACTGTATATTACAATAACATAAGCTAGAGAAAAGAAAATGTTATAAAAAACAGAAGAAAGAGAAAATACTTTTACAGTGCTGAACCTTACTGAAAATAATCTGCATATAAATGGACCTGTGCAGTTCAAACCCATGTTGTTCAAGGGTCAGCTGTGTTTCTTCTTTGATAGATGTAAAAAAAAAATTTTAATAAAGAACAGGCATTCTTCCTAAACCATGCAGACTAAAAATGAGACATCACTGAACATGAAAAGAAAATTGTATATGGTGCTGAGTATATTTGTTTTGGGACCTGCTAACTGGCTGGCTACCTGCAGTTGTAAAAGACCTATGAAAATACAGCTGAAGGGTTATAATATGTTTTTCTGTTATTGTATAATATATAGTTTCTCACTACTCTTCTCTCTTAGAACTGTCATTCAAACTGTTTCCAGACAATTCCTCCCAAGATTTGCTTTATGGAATTTTTATTACTGTTGTAACTTAGAATTATCATGTAATATGTGCACTTTTCTCAAAGCATTTCTAAATGCATTTTTATCACCTAGCATGGGAGCACATACTATGTTGTCAACATATGCTGAATTTCAAATTTTTTTTTGAATTTTAATTTTTTTTAACCTTCTCTAGAAAGGTTAAAAAAGAGAGAAGGAGCACACAAGTCAGGTATTCATCATGAACAAATAGTCATGGAGCTGCTAAATTTTCATGACTAACCCCTCTGCTAAGCCACATCTTTTCATTCATATTTTGATGAATCTCTGTTATAGTGTGAAATCTGCCTAAATTTAATATTCTATACTATTCTTAAATCCATTTCTCTTAGATTATCTTGTTCCTATTTTTCTAAGGTTAAGATAACCTATCATGAGATTATTCAACTTCCCTTGGTCTATCACTCATTTATCTAGTCATTCAAAAGCCATTCATTCATATTATGTACCAGCCACTGTGCTAGATGTTAGAATTGAAAAATGAGAAGATTCTGCCCCTTGAAACTTAAAATACACACACACACACACACACACACACACACACACGCACGCACATGCACACACACAAACACGGAGATAGACACATTCAAAAAGGAAATATAACTGTAGACTATAGAGGTATACCCAAGAAGCTATGGATATGCGGACAGGCTGCTTTGGAGGTCAGGAGAGCCTTCAAAGAAGAATTAATTTTCAAGCTAAGATTTAAGAGTAAGTAAAATTGGACACAATGAAAGAAAAAAAAGAATGGAAATGGGCAGTAAAACAGAACTGCCACACGCAAAAATAAGAAATGGGACCTGGGAAAAGCGAGGGACATGGTATGAAGAAAATTTGATCATGTCCTCTCATTTGCTGAATGCCCACCCAAGGGCTTCATACAGACCTTAAACCCTGCACTGAATCCTGTGAAGTAACTATCATGTCATTCATTGCAGAGGATACTTGTTTCATGGAACAAGGCATAGAACTGGCAAAATTCAAACTCCAATCTATACCATAAAATGTATATACAAGTCTTCTAATTTAACGCAAGAAATAAAATTCTAAAGTCTCATGCTATCACTCTACTCCCATATCAAATCATGACATTCATTATTGTGTCTTCCAATATACTAGGGTGCCATACTCAGTTACCCTAACTATACATATATACATACACACACATGTATATACACACACACACACACATACACACACATACACACACACATATATATGTATATAGTAGTGTCTTCCAGTCATTCTTTAAAAGATGACCACATTAAGGAAAATACTCAGTGGTCAAGGAATAAGGCTTAAAGATCACCCACCATGCACTCCTCCTAACTATCAGCATCTCGAAAGGAATCTCAGAATACAATCAGAACATGAAACTGATGCCACAACTATATTCTCTTCCTAAACATCCTTCTACTGCCAGCTTAGAGACCTGTAAACTGCCTTCTCTTCAGTGGTACCCTAAAAGCTGGTCTCTGACAACCTTCAATCCCAAAAATAATCAATGAAAATTCACACTCTTCCAGCATACCAGTTTAACTGTCACTGTTCTATATGTTCCAGCTAACAATAAATCTTGGTAAAGCAAAAGGCAATATTGTAGACAGGACCTATGCAAAATATACAGGATAAACTTCCCTTTCTCGCATCCCATTACTCCCTTTTCCTCAAGTCATGTCAGGGTAGGAACGACAGTAAAGAAGATATAAGAAACAAAGGTGCTTTCAACATTCCTGACACTGAGTATTCCTAGAATACTGCATTCTTCCAAACCAGCCCCTGCCATCTGTCCTTCATTTTTTCCACCTTTTTTAAAGAGGAAAGCACACTTTATCACCACTGCCCAAAGCTAAACTTTCCACTTGGAGTTGTGATGCATTCTCATACTTACAGCCTGTGTATTAGTATCCTAGCACATACAGTATGTTTCATGATCAATTTAATTTTGTCTCCCCTACTGGACTGTGAGGTCTTTTGGAGCTGGGAACTTCTTATAGTTATCCTTATTTGTCTAGTATTAGAAAAAAATAACGCATAGTGTATACGCAAGTAGTACCTGTCATCTTGCCATCTCTGCTAATTCTTGCTATAAAAACAATCAACTCCTAGCTTCTATCTTTAATCTTTCCTTTTAAAACGGCTTCTTGCTATTTTATGTAAACATGGTCTTCCCTCCTCAAGCCTTTAATCAAAAGCTACAAAAAGTATACTACATATTGCCACCACTGGGAGAATTAGTCTAAACTTACTATCTCCTCTTCCTTACTAACCACTAAACTCTTGGCTTCTTTAAGTGTGCAACGTCTTCCTTCACAGACTTTCTACATTACATTGTTAGTAATTTTCAGGGCATTTATTACACCTAGCCTTCTGTTTCAATTATATGTAGAAGTGAATACTGTAAAAACAACAAACAACGATTTGCTCCTGCATCCCCATGTATGCAGGGAAAAACTGAAATTCAGAGAGAAAGAATTATTTCCTTCAAGTCACACATTCAAGTCAGTCTTCTACTGTCTAGTAGAAGACAGAATGATAGTTCACTTTTGACTCTTAGCCTGATCTTCCTTTCCCTGGAAGGAAAGCTTCCTGGAAGGTAAGGACTATACATCTTTTGTTTACAACCTTATGCTGCCAGACCAGTACCTTGCAAAACAAACAAAAATGTATTACATAGATAACTTCAAGACAGCTTTTGCTACGTGTTAATCGCTTAGGTTACGTTCATTTATTCAGTATTTGGCAAAATTTTTCATTTCTTTTAAGAGTAGACCCAAAAACAACTAAAAAGGCCTTGCAAAATATAGCATTACTTTCACCTTCAACTTCCTACATATCTCTATTATCTGTTCACTATATATAGTATACCTAAAAAAAAAAAAAACCCAAATTTTTTGGTGTTTGTGAATCTATTATGCCTATAATTCAGAAAGGCTTTTCCTCTTATTAAGTTACTGAATCATATCCTTATCTCTAGGGAGTTTCAATAAACTAGATTACAAAGTCTCATAAATTAAAGAAACTCCTGCACAGATGTTTGTTGCAGTTTTATTCATCATTGTCAAAACTTGGAAACAACCAAGATGTCCTGCAGTAGGTGAATGGAAAACTGTGGTACATACAGACAATGGAAAATTATTCAACACTTGAAAGAAATGAGCTATCAAGCAATAAAAAGACATGGAGGAAGTTTAAATGCAAATTACTAAGTGAAAGAAGCCAATCTGAAAAGGTTACATATTTTATGATTCCAACTATATAACATTCTGGGAAATGCAAAACTATGGAAAAAATAAAAAGATGAGTGGTTGCTAGGGGTGGGGATGGCAGGAAGAGATGAACAGTCAGAGCACAGAGAATTTTTAGGGTAGTGACAATAGCTGTATGATATTATAATGATGAATACATGTCATTAGACATTTGTTCAAACCCACAGAATGTACAACACCAAGAGTAGACCCTAAGGAAAACTACAGACTTTGGGTCATTATGATAATTCTATGTATGTCCATCCTTGGTATGGCATAGAAGGCATCAATCTGGTGAGTGATGCTGATAATGGAAGAGGCTATACATGTGGGGGAGCAGGAGGCATATGGGAAATTGCTGTATCTTCCTCTCAATTTTGTTGTGAATCATAATGTCCTCTCAAAAATAAAGTCTTTTAAAAAAGTTTTTAATAAAGGATCTCTGTTCTGAATGGTTTATAGAGATATGTACATAAAGTGAATATCCCCAAAATCCTATAAAATAAGAAAACTGAACTTCTAAAACTTCAAGTGGGCTAGCTGTCAAAAAAAATTCTTAAAGAATTCAAATTCACATGAGTAAGGTCAATCTTTAGCACACTTATCTAGGTTTATCATTTGGTTTAATACATATAGCTGTCTTTATCAATGTTAAATATAATACAAGCATACATTTATTCTCCCTGGGCTTTTCTTCCCTAAACTCATGCAGGTGTACTGAACAAATAAGCTAACATGATATAATGTTTAAGGTTATAGACATGCAAATTTCTATTATAAAAAATGCAAATTTCTATTCAACTACATTGAATCATTATTTTGGTAAACTTATTTCAACAGTAATTATATTTTGTTATATATCTGCTTAAACAGAATTTCCAAAATCTTTAGGTCACCAAAATATTAAACTGCTATTGAGTTAATTAATGTATAATTATTGGATGCCCAGATAATTCCTAAGAAAGAGTATAAAAATATTGGATTACTAAGCATAATTTAAGTCTATAATTTTCTCATTTTTGTATGCTATAAAATAGTTATGCTTTGGGCCATGTTAACAAATGTGCTCATTTTCCCCACTTTACAAAGATGTACATGGAATGCGTGTGGTTTCAGAAAGTTGTATTATGGGTATTCATGAGGTCTGGTAGTCTGCTAACATGTTTGTGTATGCCATAAAGTTCTCAGTTATCCACCCCTCAGAGTTTTTCTTTTTCTGTGAAATAGAAATTACTTAGGTTAAAAGTTATCATTAATGAGTATTTAAGACTACACGAGAGGAGTGCCTGGGTGGCTCAGTCAGTTGAGTGTCCCATTTCAGCTCATGTCAGGACCTCGCTGCTCGTGGGTTCGAGCCCCAAGTCAGGTTCTATGCTGACAGCTCAGAGCCTGGAGTCTGCTTTGGATTCTGTGTCTCCCTCTCTCTCTCTGCCCCTCCCCCACTCATGTTCTGTCTCTCTCTCTCTCTCAAAAATAAACATTAACAACAAAAAAAGAGACTACACTAGGAACAACAGTGTCCGATAAATACAACTGTGTATATGCTTTTGTTTTCAAAACTAGTTTTGTCCTGAAACAGCACTTCTTGGGCTTTTTTAACCTCCTATATTCTTGGAACTTATTGAGGATGGTAAAGAGCTACTCTATATAATATTTATTATATATTATTATATAATAATATATTACTGAATATTGAATACTGAAACCACATTAGAAACTAAAGCGGATAAATTTTTAACAGATATAGGAATTGATCTGAGGACAGCAATCTGAGATGCGCTACATGTTAAAACAACATAAAAATAATGGTCATGATGATGATGAAATTAGTTTGGCCTTGCAGATCTCTGAGATATGTCTTAAAGTGTGAGTTGTTCTGAAACATGAGAGGCCACAATTACATCAAACTCAAAATGTGACTTTTGTCTGTCTTGTTTGATAACACCTGACTCTGAAAAGAAGTTATGATAATTATTAAAATCCACTCAACCTTGATGGGTTTGCTTCCTTGGATTACTAATGTCTTTGCCTACAATGTAAAAGGTTATTCTCACCTCTTTGTGCCTCCAAGATAGCCAAAATTCCGTGTTGTAACAGAATTTTGCACTTTCTGCACTTAATACTGAGTTTACTATGTCTTTTATTAGTTAAGGGGAGAAAAAGTACAAGTTCATTTATGAAATAGCTATTCAATAGTATTCCTGACCATATTTATTTTAAATATTTTACTGTCACTTTGATTTAACAAATAACCAAGTGTAGCTTCTTGGATCCCATCTTATTCAAACATTCGAATCTTCTAACAGCTTTTTAAATTTTGCCTTCCCAAACTCAGACTCTGAATATGAAAAAAATTTAAAAATTTCCAGGATATGTTTTTATAACTAAAACTATTTGGAGACTTCCTAGAGGTTCTTTGAAAACCACAGAGATCTTTTCTTTTATATTATAAAATGAGATGCTAGAAATAATTTGGTTACAATAAGGGTTGCACAAAAAAACACTGGAAAATCAGAAGAGATGCTTAGCCTGCACTATTGTTGAACTTGCATATGTAAATTTTATGAATATGAATATCTGAGAAATCATATGCTTTATGGGAAGTCCCTAGAGATACACCAATGTCCTTGCTATCCATAATGTGTTTTGCTCTCCAGAAAAACAATCAAATCTCTTATGAAATAGCTCTGTTAGGCTTTCCTATACTTATTAGAGTTCTGGCAATACTTTGCTCAATTACATTAGACAATAATATAATATTGCCAGTTATAAGTTCAGTTATTATTTTAAACACTTACTTGGCCATAACTTTTACTTCTTTATTCTATATACTGGCATCTTCTAGGCCAGTAGTCCTCAACTAGGTATGCACATCAGACTTACCCATGAAGTTTTACAAAAATACATTTTTCTAGGCCCTACTTCAGACATCCTAAATCTCTTTACTTGATATTCCTGGTACATTCTTGCTCTATTATGTCTCAGGATTATTGTATGCTGTATCTCAAGATTTTTTCTCTACACAAATTTTGTTCAGCTACCTTTATACATCAGATATAACTTTAACTCCTTTGAAAACAGGCTAATTTCTTCTTTCATTTTCTCTAAAACCTTTTTGATTGGCTTTATTATCTTCAATTTTCATATAATAGAAACAACCAAATTTTCTTTTCCATATTTTATTTTTATTATGAAATCTCACCAGACCATTCACATTTGTTTTGGGGTTTTTTTTAAATCAAAGTAGAGTTGACATACAATGTTATATTAGTTTCAGGCATACAACACAGTGAATTAACAGTTCGATATATTATGCACTGCTCACCATGATCAGTGCAATTAGCAGGTGTCACCATACAACGTTATGACAATATCATGAACTATATTCCCTATGCTGTACTTTTTATCTTGTCTATCTTATGCCCATCACCCCCAACCTTTTAAATTTGAAAATTATCAGTAATACATTATGATTAACCCTCTATCATTTACAGATAGTTTAGTTTTATTTCTGATGCTTGCCTTAAGGCTCTGCTATAAGCTACAGGCCAGAGTTTGTGTTTTTAACAAATAGGTCAGTCTCAGAGCCTTGGAAAAAGGTTGTATCAGGTATTTCAAACTACTGACACTTCAAAGAATAGTCTCTGATATACAGGTCTTTGAGCTGACATCATTAGGTAACTTTCAGGCTATTCCAGTGGACTGGAGCAGGACTTCCAAGACTTGCTTTGGTCAAGAAGCAGAAACTTCCATGAGACTGTTTAGGCAAAATCCAGCAAAACAATAATTAATTGAATTGTACTGAATAATAACGAGGGCAATTTTATTGTTTAAAATATTAAGAATGCCGTATAATGATCTATTTTCTGGACACTTAAGGAAGCCCTTCCTCCTCTTCCTACAGTCTATAACCTACAAAAATTTAGTAAACTCTGCTACTACAAACTGAATTATGTTTAAGTTACATCTTATTCTCACTGATTCTCTCCCTCCCCAAGTTCAGAATTTCTTACTAAGTTCCTTCATTTTTCCACAGCAATGTTGTTTTCTTTCATAAATTCAACAAATCTTTCTTTCTACCAGTATATTACTGGAACATTGATTGCACTACCAAGACCTTAAAAGTGTCATTTTTGAGAAAGATGCTTGTTTAATCAGCCATGCAAAGGCACTCTGAAGGAACAAAGATTACCTGTACTTATGGAGCCTACCAAGTCCTCCCAGAAAAAGTGTCCTAATGCCTGGCTACCGGATCCAAATTGACAGGTGTTAAAGAAAAGTCCCTTCCTCACACACCAGGAACCTTAACAAATTTTGCGAATCTTGAGAAGAGAAGAATTTACCAAATTTTTAGGGAGTACATGTAAAATCTGGGAGAGATATTTGCTTGGACTTAGTTTCCCTAGCTTTGGGATAGCAAGTAACAGGGGCTTTTAAAAGTCTGATCTGAAATCTTGTATGAAAACTTTAGGAAAAAGGTTAACTTTGTAGACTCAGCAATTGTTCTACACTGCACAGTTTGAAGTATGTAAGTTCACGGAGGCCTGTAGCCTAAATGAACACTCTTGCTGCACCCATGCAAATAATCAGGCCAAACCTTTAGGGACATGATTTATTTTGTTATCTAGAATAATCTTTCTTTGAAATTATTATGCTTGCAAGAGGAAGAATAAGACTATAGGAAAAATTTGTGAAAAATTGAAATGGACCAAAAGATTACTGGTTGCTTTCAATGGGAAACAAGCCATTGCCTGACACACTCTTCTAGGGGCTCTGGGCCTTTCATTGTCTTGAAGCTATTTTACAGCCCTAAATTGTAAATAAATGATAGCAATACAAATAATATTTATCCACAGACATGTCTCATAGAATAATATTTATCCACAGACATGTCTCACAGAAGGACAACTGATTTCCCTCCTCCCTCACCTTTCCCCATGTGGATAAAGCCACTTTTATGTCTATTTGTACATTTATTACAGCATTCCTAATTTGTCTATATCCTACTGAATAATATACAGCATTTTGTTCATACCTTCAATCAATTAATGAGTTTTAAAAAACTTCAAAATAAAATGTTAAATCTGTATTAGAGTCATGATTATATTTTCTTTTAAAAATTACTCTTTAATAGTAGTCTCAAATACATTTAGTCTAATGGGTAAGTAGAAAGTAAGGAAGATGACAGATATAATAAGTGCTATAATATGGAAAGCATAAAATGCCAAGGGAAGTC
Organism: Panthera tigris; assembly: GCF_018350195.1. Classification (NCBI taxonomy): domain Eukaryota; kingdom Metazoa; phylum Chordata; class Mammalia; order Carnivora; family Felidae; genus Panthera; species Panthera tigris. The sequence goes on from NC_056678.1 coordinate 36,808,139, forward strand.
CCAGGAGGTACATTCAATCCAGACCTGTGACATAAAGAAAAGCCTTTGAAGGAAACGACCTCTAAGCCAAGACCAGAAAGACGGGCAAAAGAGAGTACAAGCAGGAGATTAGCATTTCAGACAGAAAGACTCACATGTTCAAAGAATACAAATAAATGGTACAGAAGGGAAACTAATGTCCAATATAAAATACAGACCACTTTTTAAATAGATAATGGAAAGGGAGACAGAAATACAGGAGGCTAAAGATGTAAACAAAGGACTCGAAACAAGAAAACTTGATGGTGTTAAGAAGCTGAACCTTATCTTGAAGATGTCAAAGGGGAGTCGGCTCTGGCATCAGTGTCTGGCTTGAAATAATGGCTCTACTACTTAAGAGTTGTGTGGCTTTCACTGGGTAAATTAAGTATTTTGTAGTTCTGTTTCTTCATCGGTAAAATGGGAATTATAGTAGTCCCTTCACTTCACAGGGGCATTATTCGGATTAAATGAGCAAATACAGGCCAAGTACCTAGAAACTGCCTGGCACATTGTAAGAAACCAATGACAGTTAGCGATAGGAGTAGAGTATTTGTTTTTTAGAGAGATCATTCCACTGTCTTTTAGATCATTCCAGCTTCACTGTGGAGAATAAATTAAATAGGGACAGAAACAGAAAGAAGAGTTGGGAATATGTGAATTACGGACAGGACTCTAGAAATAAAGACAAGTGGAGAGATTTAGGAGACATAAACGACCCACAAACAATAGGGTTTGATGACAGATTGGCAACAGCAATTGGGTGAGGGAAAGAGAAGTAAAAAATAAATACATAAAGTCTCTGGCCTGGGAAAGCTTAAGTGAGAGCATTCACTGAAATAAAACCTACAAAAACAAGTACTCCACGTAACTCACATTACTCAGGTAACACAGCAGGCACAGTAATACAAAACTGAGTCGAGAACACAAAAAGAGGAATGCCACAAAATATCACAGAAGATAATACACTTCAGTTGCATTATGGAGAAGGTACATCAGAGAAACAGGGAAAGGTCATCTGAGGCATGTGAAAGGGCCCAGGAGCATAATGACCTGCAGTTTGTGTGAAAATAGGAAAAGTACTGCAAAGACTGAAGGTAAGTAAGAAGTATGACCCTAGGGTCAACTCTTCCTAATCTTCTTTCCTATCTAAAAACTGAGCAAAAGGTCTTAATGATTTCTGATGCCTTGGCCATTACTAAAAGATCATGGCTCCGTGGTCCCATGACTTCTGCTGATAGCCACCCTGAAAAAAAAAGGAAATCTTAAACAGAGTTTAAGATTTTCATAAAAATAGCTAACTAAAGGGTAACAAACTTTTGCCAGTTAAACAGCAAATACCCACTGTGGTCATCAACTAATGGCACAGAAATTTCAGAAAGTCAGAAAGCACACATCAGAGAAGAATTTTTAAATATTAGTATCTTTTATGCTATTAAACTATAAATCTTCCTGAAGGTCTATAAAGCAGGGAAATTTTCAAACTTGTTATTCACCTATAAAAATCACAGTCTACAGGAGCGCCTGGATGGCTCAGTCAGTTAAGCATTCCGCTTCAGCTCAGGTCATGATCTCACAGCTCGGGAGTTCAAGCCCCACTTAGGACTCTGTGCTGACAGCGCAGAGCCTGGAGCCTGCTTTGGATTCTGTGTCTCCCTCTCTCTCTCTCTCTGCCCCTCCCCGGCTCGTGCTCTGTCTCTGTCTCTTAAAAATAAATAAATGTTAAAAAAAATTTAAGTGACAGTCTACATAAAGCAGGTTTATCTATGCCTCATCATAAATTAATAAACATTTGTGGCTTTGCAGTATTTTAACAAACTATTAGTTCACACTTACGGAATGTTTTCTACATGCCAGGCATGATGCTGAGTCCTTTACAGACTTCAGATCACTTCATTATTATCATAATTCTGTCAGATCAGTAAAATCAGTCCCATCTGGCAAATGAGCAATTAAGAGAGATTAAGTCCCTGCCCAAAGCAACACTTCTCACAATCTATAGAGCCACTATTTAAACACAAACCTGTTTGATTTCAGCATTTATAAGATTTTATTTCTGACTCTCCCCTAAAAGTATATTTTTCTCACAAAGACTGACTCCTCTCCTACAAGAAACATAGACTAACAATGGTCCAAAGAGGGCATGGTATGAGCTATAGAAATGTGAACCCTGAAAATGACAAGCAGAGAGTAGGGGGGATTAAGTATTCTGCAAAACAGCCTCAAGCCATTAAGCATAAAAATGAACAACAGAGAACTAAGGGCAAAGGAGAGAGTATCTTGATAGCAGCAAAAAGAAACAAAATTACTCCTTTTATACAGAAGCCTGAACCTCTCCCAGATGTATGAAGAGACACTGCAAGTACCAGTGGCATGGATGGGCGTCTCCTGCATTAATCTTCTCAGCCAGAGCCCTCAATGTATTTGCAAAACACAAAGTGGACATCAGTTCAATCCGTTTAGCAATCCTCAAATTGGTCACAGCTTCGTACTTCCCCTGGCTGTAAACACTTCTCCATTCTTCTCCAATCCCCAAAGTCCCCTTCCATCACTCAGACTAGAGGTAATTCAACATTTCCTGGAGTGTCAAAAGTCAAGTTTCGTCCTCTCATCACTGTTCCTCTCTACCCCATGCCCCCCAGAACACCCCTGCCTGAAGCCTCCCTCTCCCCCCTTACACTCATCTTCATGTCCACGCCTAATGTAACCAACTCTTTCAGATCCCTCAGATGCCCTCAGCTGAACTACTACAATAGCTAAACTAATTTCCCTGTTTCTGGTTTCTCCCACAACCAATCCATTCAGAAACCTCTTCCAGACTAATCTTCCTAACCTACTTATTTTGTTATGTTACACTCTCCTCAAGTTCCTTTCAAGGACCAACTCTTTAACAAGGCCATTAATGTTACCAAAACCCAGCCCCATTCACATTTACAGTTTCATCTCCTACTTCCCTCTACAAAATTCTGCACTGTACCTCCCACCACAAAAAAATCAAAACTCCTGAAATGTAATTTTGAGGTCCCACTGGCTCCTCCACCAACTAAAGAAGGAAAATACACCCGAGGAGCAGGTAATAAACCAACTTTGGTTTATTGACGAACCAACAACTCTATGTAGAAGAACCAAAGGATAATGAATTGATATTATTTCTTTAGATTCAATCACACCCTGATTTCAAATTATAATGATACTGAGTGGGGGAAACTGTTATGATAAATTATTTTTTAAGTTTATTTTGAGAGAGAGAGAGAGAGAGAGAGAGAGAGAAAGAGAGAGAGAGCACAAGTCGGGTAGGAGCAGAGAGAAGCAGAATCAGAATCCCAAGCAGGCTCCGCACCATCAGTGCAGAGCCAGATGTGGGGTTTTAACTCGTGAACCATGAGATCATGACCTGAGCCGAGATTAACAGTCGGAGGCTTAACCGACTGTGCCGCAAGTATTTTCAAAAGAGTTAAAATAAAATAGGTGGGTAGGATTTGGGTCAGCATTCCAAACAGAAAGAATATAGTTTAATTGCTAACAGCACATGATTTTGAATCAGACAAACTTGCCTTCAAATCGTAGCTCTGCCTCTGATAAACAGTGTGATCTCAAGCAAGTTTCTTAAGCCTCAATTTGGAGGATGATTACTATCTCCTAGCAGTACTAGGTGAATTTGAAGATAAAATGAATTATGTACCTAAGGCACACTGTATACTGCCCAATACATATTAAGAGCTAAATAAAGAGCTTTTTAATTATTATTATTACTGAAGCATATCTCAGATCCAGTGAAAAGGCTATTTAGCAAGAAGCAGACAGTATATGACAATAGTAAGCAGTAAGAATGAGAAATATACAGAGTACCTCAACCATCTGTAGTATTCAGAATATTCACCAAAAAGCATGTAACAAAACCACTCTTCAAGGTCCTTGGCTAGATTCCTACGTAAAGTTTGGTTCCTTTGGACACAAAGTGGTTAAACAAAATGGTATCGAAAGCTCCTTTCAGCTCTAACCTTCAAAAAAGCGTGTAACTGCTGTGAATTGGAATTCTGCATGTTCATCACCATTACCTGGTGAACTGCTTTTGAAGTGTGCAAGGGCTTACTAATGTTCCACTAACCTCACAAACTTGGGGAACAAAGCAACATTTCAACCCCAAGTAAAAAATTCCTAACCACCAGCCAGTCGCAAAGAAGGACAGCAACAGTTGCTCTCACTGAACAACTTACTGCAGCTGAACTCGACAAATACATGACTGCCTTCATGTGAACCCAAGGTGAGGAGTCTTCAGGTCTCCTAGGGATTCTCAGGGGCAGTTTAAGGGGGGAAAATAAAAAACAAAACAAGACGTGACCTGAACAGGAGGTCTGTTCTTGGGTCAGTGGACAAGAAAGAATCGAGAAGACCAAAAGAACAGTATTTCAAAATGCTAAACTGAGTCAGGAAGGCTCTAATCTAACTATACATTACTTGGGAACAAACCCAATTATATGTCATATGTCCAGATCATGTCTTCACTATTGGGACTTCTGCATACTTAAGATATTTATAAATCTATTCTTTCTCTAAAGAGCTAAATCAAATTAAGAGAGCATACCCCTCTTTTTATGTGGAAAATAGTCAAGAGCTGCATTATTGAATTAATATTAACATGCCCATTTACTGATTTTTTTCAGTGTAATTTCCTAGTCTTACCCAAAGATTTCACATGCAGAAAGCTATCCTTCCACATATCAAAATCACCTTTCTATATACTTATTTCTGAATAAACTTCTCTAAACAAATATTTTTCTGTATACTTATTTCTGGATGAATTGCTTTAAACAATATTTTTATCAGCTTTCATTTTTATAAAGTATGAGAACTGTAAGAATCATATCTGTGAACTTAGGAGTTAGCTCATACTAATATCATTTTATAATTTTAACAGTGATGAGATTGTTTTATCCCACTGTTCTGCAGACAAAAAAAATAAATAAATGAATCTGCTTAGCAGAGTTCCAGGAAAGTGCCGATTTCTATAAAAATTAAAATTGGGAGGCGCCTGGGTGGCTCAGTCGGTTAAGCGTCCGACTTCGGCTCAGGTCATGATCTCGCGGTCTGTGAGTTTGAACCCCGCATCGGGCTCTGTGCTGACAGCTCAGAGCCTGGAGCCTGTTTCGGATTCTGTGTCTCCCTCTCTCTCTGACCCTCCCCTGTTCATGCTCTGTCTCTCTCTGTCTCAAAAATAAATAAACGTTAAAAAAAATTTAAAAAAAATTGGTATTTAACCATGTATTATATAATTCATTTCAAAATGATAAATCTATAATATAAATTTTAAAAAATTTCTATTTACAATAGATCATGTCAAAATAATGCATAATTTTGGTCAGACTAAATACTTAAGGAACTATAAAAGACTGTAATTTAAAATAAAAATGGAATAGGGGCACCTGAGTGGCTCAGTTGGTTAAGTGTCCAACTTCAGCTCAAGTCATGATCTCACAGTTCGTGAGTTCCAGCCCCATGTCAGGCCCTGTGTGGACAGCCCAGAGCCTGGAGCCTGCTTCAGATTCTGTGTTTTCTTCTCTCTCTGTCCCTCCCCCGACTCATGCTCGCTCGCTCTCTCTTTCTCTCTCTCTCTCTCAAAAATAAACATTAAAAAAAATTTTTTAAGTACAAATGAATTAAATTCATTCTGAATTCTCTTATTTTCTTTTAAGAGTCATTTTTATTAAAAAAGATAAAAATTATGTAAAAGTAAAAAATAAGAATTTAACTTATATATGTAAATGATTCAGACATTATTGTAACAAGCAGAGAACTAAATCACAGATTTATAGCCGTTACTACTTACTTCAAGTAGACAGAAATAATAGAAGGGTATTCAACAAAGTATGGTATTGTCAGGTTTTTTTAACGGAAAAAAATTTTAAATGTTTCCAAATATATTCCATAGAGAAATCAAAAGAGTGTAAAAATATGTTGAAATTATAAACATTCAGTTCTTATTAGTTTTAATACAAGGGCTTCTTCATCACCCATCTACTTGGTAACTTTAAAAGATTTCCCAAACCAATTTGACAATAAATTTCATAAAAAAAAAAGAAGATTTTCCATATACATTCTGAACACATGGCTTCTTTTTCTTACAGTTGGTCAAGAGAAAAAAACGTATAGTAATTCATATGCTAGAGTAGTTGTTGCATTAACAGTAGTAATAATCATAGTACTCCAATTTTAAACGGTTTTAAACAATTATGTGGTTCCAACCTGGTCGCCAAAGTCCTCTGGGAATTTCCACAATACCACCGGATCTGTAAATAATTGACACACATCATTAAACAGAGGCCAGAGAACACATTTACACCAACATCCTTATAAAACTATCTTAAAGTTGTCAAAGCTACTTTTAAAATGAATTTTTTAATTTTTCTTTAAATATTACAGTTGATTAGGTTAAAAATAAAGTATTTTGATCTTTAAATGACCTTTAGGAACAGGAACAAATAAAATTGGTAACTTAGTTAGATTATTAAAAACCATTTCCATAACTCACTTTTTTATTTATATACTTTAGTTTTAAGATTCTGAAATATGAATTTTCAGATTTAACTACACTGAACACATTACCTTTAATTTGAAAAGAAAAATAAATGTGTTAAATATGTAATCAAATATATTATAGTTCTTAGAAATTAGACCAAGATATATCACCTTAAATTTCCATTTAAAATCCTAAATATTTAAGAACACCTATTAATGCATGCTTTATATCAAAATTCACTTTTAAGATTCCATATTTGCAACTCTATAAAGTCTTTTTTAAAATAATATAAATTGGTAGGTATAAAGCATCAAGCTTACTTAAAATATAATTGATATCCGCAGGGCTTTTAGAGAAGTTTTTCCAATATATTTTATATACTTATTCATATATAAAAACCAATGTTACCTGATAAATATTCCCATTGGCTTTTCATTTTCATTGTTTCTCTCAATGTTTCTTTTCTACTTAGTATATTAAAAATAAGCCCTTTTAATTAGCACTAATAAACATTTTGGTCATGTGCTTTTTAATTCTGTCAAAAAAAAAACTTCTGAATACCTATAGATGTACTTTCCAAGGATAGTGTACAATGGATAATATTACTTCTGAAAAAGCCTTTGAAAGCTGAAGACAATGTAAATAACAAGTACCACTGACACAACAGGATTTGAACTTCACTCCAAGCAAAAAGACTCAGTAGGCCAAAGATATCACTTTATGCTCTCAAAGTAAAAAATTATAGTTCTATTCCATTTTTCCACTATTTCATGTTGCTTTTATAAAAATATAGTCCAAATTTCTATATTATTATATAGAATTTCTATATATTATATTTCTATATATTATAGAATATATAATTTCAAGGTTTTAATTCTAAAACTCAATAATTACCTAGCAATATTTTTAGCATGAGCTACCTCCTCTTGCTGTATTACTTACTAAGTTCAAAAGAATTTTTTTCCATTGTTTTAAATTAAAAAGAAAGCATACTTTCTATAATTAACCTTTTACTTACTAAAGAATAAAAGGTTTCCACATAAGTCAATAAATAAGAAATCATTTAACATCATTAAATCTTACATAAGATTTAATCATCTTATATAAAAATAATGCATTATAAATTCACAAAGGTAATATTAAATGATCATGCCTTCATGTAAAACAAAGTGTATACATTTCTAAAATGAACGTGACATGTGTTATAGGACACCTACAAATACTCAAGACATGGAAGATTATGTTGGAAAATACTTATGTGTGAGTGTTATGTTGGAAAATATACACGTGTGAGTTAGTTTTACCAAAATGGTAGTTATTAGGATTTGAATCTCATAAAATGAAAGTTATATGATGGAATCTTCATGAAATATTAAGTTATTACTTTGATAAATGTAATACACTAATGGTCATATAAGCAAATCAATTATACAGAAATGTAAAATAGTTCTTTCTTATAATTAACAGAGTTAAAGAGTTTCAATGTGAGTATTTACAATATCCCTTTGAACAATCTCAATTTTATAGCTGTCATTTATGAAAATGTGTTTGATAAATTTTTTACATTTATGTCTTAAAACTAGAACATTTATCTTGTACAGATAATGGTTTGCCCCTGTTCACAGCATTTACCCAAGTATATTTTACTAACTCCCTTTTTCTCATCCCCCATTATACTGCTTTCTTTCTGTATCATCTGTTCTTTCACAGAGAGAATGAACAAGTGAATTCATGAAAACAGCATCTACTTGTTTAATTATTTATTGGAAAATATCCTCTTTTCACTAAATGAAATTTACACATCAGCACTCAAAAATTTATTGTAACATAAATCCATATTTTGAAATGGATTAACTTAGATACTGCCTGTGTTGTTAGATTTATGCCATATCTGACACATCTCTATAACAACTTTTCACGAGTACTGCAAAGGAAGAAAAAAAATGGCTCTGATAAAAACTATTATAACCTATCTTAAATTTATGCACAAAGACTGAAATTTTCTATTCCCTGAGGATTACTTTCCAGATACCAGATCCGATCTGGCAATGTTAGGTCAATTTTATGCTTATTTTATGGGTGAAAGGATGAGAACTGCTGGCAGAAATCACCACTGCTGGTGAGAACCGATATACACTGTGCTGTTCTCCTTACCCACGTCTGCCAGCAATTCAAGGGAGACTCTGTGTCTTAACGTGAAAACAACCTTTGCTACCTACAATCTAGAAAACAAATAAATATGAAAGGAAGAATACTTGATTTGTACATAAATGTAGTTAATCTTTTATTTATTTATTGATTGATTGATTGATTGATTTTTGAGAGTGTGTGTGTGTGTGTGTGTGTGTGTGTGTGTGTGAGCAGGGGAAGGGCAAAGAGAAAGGGAGGAAAGAGAACACCAAGCAGACTCTGCTCATGCCCAAAGCCGGACATGGGGATTGAACTCACGGACCATGAGATCACGACCTGAGCCAAAATCAAGAGTCAGACACTTAACCAACTGAACCACACAGGTGCCCCAACATTTTATTTTAATAAGAGATTTTACACTGTAGTAAGGAAAATATAAAAATTGTATGAAATAAGTAAATTTGGAATAAGAGTATTTAAAATATTATTTGTGCAAAACCATCACAAATATTCCAAATTCGTGACTAAGGCTTTTTTTTTAATGTAGGGTAAGGGGCACCTGGGTGGCTCAGTCGATTAAGCATCTGACTTTGACTCAAGTCATGATCTTACAGTTCGTAGGTTCGAGCCCTGTGTTGGACTCTGTACCAACAGCTCAGAGCTTGGAGCCTGCTTCGGATTCTGTCTTCCTCTCTCTCTCTCTGCCCCTCCCCTGTTTACACTCTGTCTCTCTTCAAAACTAAATAAACACTACAAACAATTTTGGTTTTTTAATGTAAGGGTGAGATAAATTCAGTAAATTTTTTTTTCCTTTTTAATCAGGTCTTTCACATTTTCTGGCCCCTAACTGAAAACAATAACTAAAATAATTTAAAATACCAGGGTAATAAAACTATGAAATTAAAACATGCAAAGAAAATGTTTTAATTTGCATAAATGAATATCATTTACATAATTTTGTGGCATTCATAGATGAGTATCTTTAAAAATATGTATTTATAAAATCACAGTTCAGAGACCAAATACTTTTGAAAGGTAGAATATATGATATTAGTAAGTAACTTGATGGAGTATAGCTTTCAGTGTTTGACTAACCTACCTTGCAGAATCAGAATTTTATGAATGAGGAAACTGAGGCCAAAACAAGGAGTCTTAGTTATAAGGCTAGTCAATGTGAGAGACTAGAACCTTCTTAGTTGAGATGTAAAGAGCAGCGATTTTAAGTAATTTCTAGAATCAACACATTTCTCTGTCCCGTTTAAGTTCAATTTATTCCATTCAAAAATCTATGCAGTGCTAAAGAAAGAGGAAAAGTCCCTGCCCTCCAAAGTCCTATAGCACACCTGGAACTCTCCAGTTTTTGTGCAAACTATTGTTTTAAACAAGGTATCCTGTAGAAACATTTGGACTGAACTTGAAAATTCACTGGCTTAATAATTGAAAAAAAAATTCTTAATGAAGAAATGGTGATGTCTTTTGAATGTAAATGAGCAAGACTCATTAAAGAAAATATGTAATTTTATTCTTCCACTGATAAAGATATAATGGTGAACTAAACAAAATCAGGTCTCTACAACTTATAGAAAATAAAGCATCTAATATATATAATGCAATAAAATTTAATGAGTATTATACTAAAAGGACAGGATACTACAGGACAACATATGGAAATCTAATCTAATTTAGAGTCACTAAGCTACTTAGGAAGGAAAGTACATGTAAATCAATGTCAAGCAAGCAAAGGATGATTTGGGTTCTAAAGTGGGCAGGGGACAACATTTCAGACTGGAGAAACAATACGCAGGAAGTCTTGGAAGTTAAGAGAAAGAACAATGCACTCTAGAAACTGGAACAAAAAACAAGTAAACTATATAGAATGCAGAGTGGAAGGAAGAGAATGTCAAGGGATGAAGCTGGAGAGGTTAGGGCCAGACTACAGAGTTTACAATGTATGCTGGGTATTGTGGAAAGCCATTAAAGCAGATGATGACATAAACCAAAATCAGAAGTAGCAACTAGACATAAATAAAGAATACAGCAAGAGTGTGTGCTGTTATGAAAATCAAGGGAAGAAGTTATATCTAAGAAATTCTCAAACAAATGTGGCAAAACAGTAAGCAAGGTGACAACTAAAAAATGGTAACTATATGTAAAGCATAAAGCCATAATAAAATGAGATTCAATGGAAGGATAGGAAGGAGAAAGCAGATTCAGGAAGATTATGCAGTGAGTATGAATAAGGAAGACAGTGTATGGAGACAACTTATTTAACAAAGACTGTACAAGGAAGATGAAAGTAAGTAGGAGGAGAGAGAGCGAGATGAAGCTAGATAGATTTGTCTTGTTGTTTTCTTTTAGTATGGTGCAGACTTGAACATGTTTAAATGATAATAGGAATTAATGAGCCAGCAGAGAGCCAAAAAGAAAAGAGATGATATCTCTGAGAAGGCAGGAAGAACAGGATCCTGATCATGATAGTGAGATGAGTCTTGGAGGGAAGCTGGAAATGTTTTCCATTATTATAAGAAAAGAGAAGATATGAACACAAGATTTTAGAATCTGTGGTGCAAAAGCAAAAGTTTTGTGTAAAAATTGCCAATTATTTTCTGTAAAGTAGGAGCAAAGCTCTCTGCTTAAGAGAGAAGTTGTTGGCGGTTTAAGGAGGAAGTGTGAAATAACTGTTTCAGGCATAGTTGAGCACTCAATTTGGTAGGCATCCAACCTAGTGTTTAATGGCAACAATGTGCTATTTCCCCATCATCATCCAACAGTTTAGGCAGAGGAGATAATTGGTAGATTCAGTCAGGGTTGAGGTTTCTGTCAGTCATGAGTGATGGAAAGAAAATTTAAACAGAAGAGTAGTTATAGATATGAATTGCTGATTTAAAGCCAATAAAAAGGGAAGTGAGGTTTTCTTTTTTCTGTAAAGTCCATTATTACTAAATGTTATACCAAGTCATGCTAATGCATTTTAAAACAGTATACTTTCAGTAAAAAAAAAAATCTGCTACATATGTCTGAAGAAAATTGGACTGAAAAATAAGGTAAAATCAATACGTGGGGCATTTGTAATTATGAAATCAGGTGGCTGAACTTCTGGTCTTACACTAATGAATAAAAATGCTTTCGGTCTCTGATCAGAGGCAGGTATTGAAAAAGAGAAAATCAATTTCCCTCCTCTCCTCCCTATCTCCTACTCCTTCCCTCCCAAGTTTATCATGTAAGTATCATTTTCTACATATGCTATTGGGTAAAAAAAAGACTGAAAGGCATGGAATTAGGTAAAGACAGTGAAAACTACTTTCTCCAGCTTTATTGATAACTGACATATAACATTAAGGTGTGCAATTTGATTCAATAAACACTTATGTGAAATGTTTTATAAGACTAATTAACATAACACACATGCTTGAATAATTACTAACTTATTGTTTTTGTTGTTGTTATAGTGAGAACATTAAAGTTCTACCCTCAGAGCAATTTTCAATAATACAATATGGTATTGTTAACTATAGTCCTTAGGCTATACATTAGATCCCTGGAACTTATTCATGTTATTGTAAGTTATTGTAAGTTTGTACCCTTTGACCAACATCTCTCCCTCAGCTCCTGGCAACCACCATTCTACTCTCTCTTTCTTTGAGTTCCATGTTTTTAGAGTCCCATATGAGTGAGATCATAGAGTATATGTCTTTCTCTGACTTATTTCACTTAGAATAACACCCTCAAGATCAATCTATGTTGCTGCAAATGGCAAGATGTTCTTTTTATTTAGGGCTGAATATATTTCATTATATACATGCAGATATATATAATATTTCACCTCACACATACACACACATATACAACACATTTCCTTTAACCATCCATCCATTGATGGACATTTAGGTTGTTTTCATATCTTGACTGTTGGGAATAATGTTGCAGTGAACATGGGAGTACAAGTATCTCTTCAAGATAGTGATTTCATCTTCTTCAGATATATACCCAGAAGTGGGGTGTGTGTGTATGTATGTATGTATGTATGTATGTATGTATGTGTGTGTGTATATATAAATTTTTTTGAGAGAGAGAGAGAACATGAGCTGAGAAGAGGAGCAGAGGAAGAGAGAGAGAGAGAGGAGAGAGAATCTTAAGCAGGGCTTGATCCCACAACTGGGAGATCATGACCTGAGCTGAAATCAAGAGTCAGACACTCAACCGACTGAGCCACCCAGGTGCCCCTCCTCTGCCTATTTTTTAAATGAAATTGTTTGGGTTTTGTTATTGTACGAGTTCTGAGTTCCATTTATATTTTGGATATTAACCCCTTACCAGATATATAAGCCAAAAACTGTATGATCTCACTCATATGTGGAATCTAAACACACATATATATATAGTTGGCAAATAATTTTCTCCCATTCTGTAGGTTGCCTTTTCATTTTCTTGATTGTTTCTTTTGATATACAGAAGCTTTTTAGTTTGATGTAGTCTCATTTAATGATTTCTGCTTTTGTTACTTGTGCTTCTGGTGTCATATCCAAAATATCATTGATAAGATTGATGTCAATGAACTTATCATCTATATTTTCTCCTAGGAGTTTTTTTTAATGTTTATTTATTTTGAGAAACAGCACATGCAAACAGGGAAGGGGCAGAGAAAGAGACAGAGAGAATCCCAAGCAGTCTCTGTACTGTCAGTGCAGAGCCCAATGTGGGGCTCAACCTCATGAAACTAAGTTCATGACCTGAGCTGAAACCAAGAGGTAGATGCTTAATGAACTGAGCCACTTAGGCACCCCTCTTCTAGGAGATTAATGGGTTCAGATCTCATGTTTAAGTCCTCAAAATCCATTCAAGTTTTTGTGACTGATGTAAAACAGAGATCCAACTTCATCCATTTGCATGTGGATATCCAGTTTTCCCAACACCATTTATTTAAAGAGACTATCCTTTCCACATTGAGTACTCTTGGCTCCCTTGTGAAGTATTTGTTGACCATGTACATGTGGATTTATTTCAGGGCTCTGTATTCTGTTCCATTGGTCCACATGTCTGTTTTTATGCCAGTACCATACTGTTTTTATTATTATAGTTTGTAACACAATTTGAAATTTGGAAGTGTGATGCCTCTAGTTTTGTTCTTTCTCAATATTTTTTTTTGTTTTTGTTTTTGGTTTTTTGATATTTGGGGTCTTTTGTGGTTCCCTATAAATTTTAGGATTGTTCTTCAAGTTCTATGAAAAAAATTCCATCAGGATTCTGATAAATATTGTATTTACATACAAAATAAAAATCATCTATGACTCTATAGATGGATTTGGTTAATATGAACAAAATGCTAACAATATTAATTCTTACAATCTATGATCATGAAATATCTTTCCATTTATTTGTGTCTTCAGTTTCCTTCTTCAGTGTCATATAGTTTTCAGTGTTTTTATCTTTCACTTGATTACACTCATTTCTAAGCATTTTACTGTCTTTGATACTCGTATAAATGGACTGTGTTATTTCTTTTTCAGATAGTTCACTGTTAGTGTAGAGGAATGCAACTTATTTTTGTATGCTGATTCTGCATCCTGAAATGTTTCTAAATTTGTTTATGAGTTCTAAAAAATTTTTGGTGGAGTCTTTAGGATTTCCTATATCAAGATCATGTCATCAGCAAAAAATTTGCTTCTTTCTTTCCCATTTGGATGCCTTGTATTTCTTTTCTTGTCTAACTGCTCTAGCTAAGACTTCTAGTACTATGTTAAGTAAGAGTGGTAAGAGTGGGCCTCCTTGTCTTGTTCATGATCTCAGAGGGTAAATTTCCACCTTTTACCACTAAGTATAATATTAGCTGTAGGGCTGTCATCAGTGTACTTTATTATGTTGAGGTATGTTCTTTCTATATCTAATTTGTTGAGAGGTTTGCTTTTTTAATTTTTAAAAAATTTTTTAAGTTTATTTTTGAGAGAGACAGAGAGAGTAAGTGGGGGAGGGGCAGAGAAAGAGGGAGAGAGAGAATCCCAAGCAGGCCCCATAGTGTCAGCATGGAGCCCGATGTGGGATTCAAACCCACAAACCATGAGATCATGACCCGAGCCGAAACCAAAAGTCAGATGTTCAACCGACTGAGCCACCCAGGTGCCCCTAATTTGTTGAGAGTTTTAATCATGAAAGATCAAACTTATCAAACACTTTTCCTGATCTGTTGAGATGATACGACTTTTATCTTTCCTTCTATTAATGTGGTTTATCACATTTATGGATTTTCACATGTTGAACCATCTTTGAATCCCAGAAATAAATCTCATTTGCTCGTGGTTTTTTATCTTTTTGTTTGTTTGTTTCAAGATCTAACTGGCTTTATTAAGTGATTCATAAATTAGGCAGCACACCATCTAGCAAGTAAAGGGGAAGTCCCTGGTAAATGATCCTTTTAATGTGCCACTGCTTTGGGTTTGCTACCATTTCATTGAAAGTTTTTGCATCTATATTCATCAGGAATATTGGCCTATAATTTTCTTTTCTTTTATTATCCTTATCTTGCTTTTGGTGTCAGCGTAATACTGGCCTTATAAAATGAGTTTGGGAATGTTCTCTCCTTTTCAATTTTTTGGAAGAGAATAATAAGAACTGGCATTTATTCTTCTTAAATGTTTGGCAAATTCACCCACAAAGCCATCTGGTCTTAGGCTTTTCTTTAATGGGAAGTTTTTAACTAATGATTAAATCTCCTTATTTATCATTGGTCTGTTCAGATTTTCTATTTCTTCCTGATTCAGACATGGTAGGTCATGTGTTTCAATGGCTGAATGTATCCATTTTTCTAGGTTGTCTAATTGTTGACATACAGTTGTTCATGGCAGTCTTTTATTTTTATGATACTTTGTATTTCTATGGTATCACTTGTAATATCTCCTTTTTCATTTATAATTTTATTTATTTGAGTCCTTCCTTTTTTACTTGGTAAATCCAACTAAAGTTTTGTGAATTTTATTTAACTTTAAAAAAAACAATTCTTAGAGATGCCTGGGTGGCTCAGTCATGATCTCAGGGTTTGTGAGTTAGAGCCCTGCATCAGGCTCTATGCTAACAACTCAGAGCCTAGAGCCCGTTTCAGATTCTGTGTCTCCCTCTCTGTCTCTGCCCCTCCCTTGCTCTCTCTCTGTCAAAAATAAATATTTAAAAAGGTTATTAAAAAAATACAACTCTTAGTTTTGAAGATCTTTTCTATTACTTCTCTATTCTCCATTTATATCTGCTCTAATCTTTGTCTCCTACCTTCTGCTAATTTTTAGCTTCATTTGTTCTTTTTCTAGTTCTTTGAGGTGTAAAGTTGTTTATTTCTTTTTCTCTAATGTAGGCATTTATTGCTATAAACTTCCCCTTTGTACTGCTCTTATTCCATGCCATGAGTTTTGTTATGTTATGCTTCCATTTTTATTTTAGTATATTTTTACATCTCTTTTGATGTAATCTTTAATGCATCAATTGCTCAGCAGTATGTGAATACTTTCCACATATTTTTTTAATTTTCCACTTTTCCTCTTGTTATTTATTTCTGTTTGATACCATTATGTTTGGAAAAAAATAATTCAATCCTTTTAAATTCACTGAGACTTGCACAGCAAAGGAAACAACAAAACTGAAAGGCAACCAACGGAATGGGAAAAGATATTTGCAAATGACATATCGAACAAAAGGCTAGTATCCAAAATCTATGAAGAGCTCACCAAACTCCACACCCGAAAAACAAATAATCCAGTGAAGAAATGGGCAGGAAACATGAATAGAAACTTCTCTAAAGAAGACATCCAGATGGCCAACAGGCACATGAAAAGAGGCTCAACATCGCTCCTCATCAAGGAAATATACATCAAAACCACACTCAGATACCACCTCATTTTAGCCAGTCAGAGTGGCTAAAATGAACAAATCAGGAAACTATAGATGCTGGCAAGGTTGTGGAAAAACGGGAACCCCCTTGCACTTTTGGTGGGAATGCAAACTGGTGCAGCTGTTCTGGAAAGCAGTGTGGAGGTTCCTCAAAAAATTAAAAATAGACCTACCCTATGACCCAGCAGTAGCACTGCTAGGAATTTACCCAAGGGATACAGGAGTACTGATGCATAGGGGCACTTGTACCCCAATGTTTACAGCAGCACTCTCAACAATAGCCAAATTATGGAAAGTGCCTAAATGTCCCTCAACTGATGAATGGATAAAGAAATTGTGGTTTATATACACAATGGAGTACTACGTGGCAATGAGAAAGAATGAAATATGGCCCTTTGTAGCAACATGGATGGAACTGGAGAGTGTTATGCTAAGTGAAGTAAGTCATACAGAGAAAGACAGATACCATATGTGTTCACTCTTATGTGGATCCTGAGAAACTTAACAGAAACCCATGGGGGGAGGGGAAGGAAAAGAAAAAAGAGGTTAGAGTGGGAGAGAGCCAAAGCATAAGAGATTCTTAAAAACTGAGAACAAACTGAGGGTTGATGGGGGGTGGGAGGGAGGGGAGGGTGGGTGATGGGCATTGAGGAGGGCACCTTTTGGGATGAGCACTGGGTGTTGTGTGGAAACCAATTTGACAATAAATTTCATATATTGAATAAATAAATAAATTCACTGAGACTTATTTTGTGAACTAATATATAGTCTATCCTAGAGACAGTTTCCCTGTGTTCTTGAGAAGAATGTGTGTTCTCCTGTTATTGGACAGAGCCTTCTGTATAGGTCTGCTAAAGCCATTTGATCTAAAGTATGGTTCAAGTCAATGTTTCCTTATTGATTTTCTGCCTGGATGATTTATCCATTGTTGAAAGCAGGGTATTAAAGTCCTCTACTATCACACTGATATCTATTACTCCCTTCAGATCTCTTGGTATTTCCTTGATATCTTTAGCTTTTCTGATGTAGGATGCATATGTATTTACAATTGTACAATCTTCACAAACTGACCCCTTTATCATCATATCAGCACTTTGTCTCTTGTTACAACTTTTGACTTAGTCTATTTTGTGTAATGCAAATAGTTATCTCTGCTCACTTTTTTCTATCACTTCTCTTTGAGCCTTAAGTTAGTCTCTTAAAGCATATAGCTGGGTGTTGTTTTCTTACTCCTCAGCCACTGTATGCCTTTGATTGAACAATTTAGTCCACTTATATTTAAAGAAATTATTTATAGGTAAGGACATACTATTATCATCTTGTTAATTGTTTTCTGGCTGTTTGGTAGTTCCTTTCTTCCTTTCTTCTGTCTTTGTGATTTTCCATAGTGGTACCTTTCCTCTCTTTATCTTGTATCTACTATAGATTTTGTTTTCTGCTCACTGAGGCCTACTTGGAAAATTTTACAATCACACACAAAAACTCTTCCCTGTAGTTCCCGACATAAACACATTTTATGTTTTTGATGTCACACTTGACATCTTTTTCATATTGCACATCCATTAACAAATTATCATCGCTATAGCTATTTGTAATACTTATGTCCTTCAACCTTTTTTTTAAACTGTTACTTTTGAAAGAGAGAGAGCGTATGTACATGCATGTGAGTGGGGGAGGGGTGGAAAGAGGGAGACAGAGGATCCAGAACGGGCAGCAGAGAGCCCAATGCAGGGCTTGAATTTACGAACCGTGAGATCACACGTGGACTGAGCCAAAGTTGGACATTTAACCAACAGAGCCACCCAGGTGCCCCTGTCCTCCAACCTTGATACTGGAGTAAACTGGTTAACATACCACCTATTATAGTATTAAAGCATTCTGAAGTTGGCAACATAATTGCCTTTACCAGTGGGTCATTTTTTTTCATATGTTTTCACGGTTCATGTCCTTTCATTTCAACTTGAATAAGTTCTTTCAACATTTTTTGTAAGGCAGCTATAGTGTTGATGAACTACCTCAGCTTGTATTTCTTTCAAAAAGTCTTTATTCCAACCTTCACTTCTGAAGGACAACTTTGTTGGATAAAGTATTATTGGTGGGCAGTCTTTTTCTTTCAGCATTCTGAACAGACCATTCTACTCTCTCCTGGCCTGCAAGGTCTCTGTTGAAAAATCTGCTCCTACCCTTCATGAGAAATATTTTTCTCTTGCTGCTTCTTAAAATTCTCTCTTTATCTTTCACTATGGACAGTTGTATTCTAAAATGTATTATTAGAGAAGACCATTTTGATTGAAATTTGGGAATGACTTATCAACTTCATAAGCTGGATGTCCAAATCTATCCTCAGGTTTGAAAAGCTCTTAGCTGGTATTTCTTTAAATAAATTTTCTACTCATTTCTGCCTCTCTTCTCCTTCTGAAACTCCAATTGTATGTAGACTGTTTGTCTTAATTGTGTCTTATAAGGCTTTCATTCTTTTTCTTTTTTTATTTTTTGCTCCTCTGAGTGGTTAATTTCATATTGTCTTCAAGCTCATGGATTCTTTCTTCTGCTTGGTCTAGCTTGCAGCTGAAGCTCTCCATTGAGTTCCTTGATTCAGTCACTACATTCTTCAGTTCCAAAATTTCTATTTGGCTCTTTTTAAGGTTTTCAGGGAGGCTGGGTGGCTCAGTCGGTTAGGCATCCGACTTCAGCTCAGGTCATTATCTCACAGTCTGTGAGTTCGAGCCCCGCGTCAGGCTCTGTGCTGACAGCTCAGAGCCTCGAGCCTGCTTCAGATTTTGTGTCTCCCTCTCTCTCTGCCCCTCCCCTGCTCATACTCTCTCTCTCTCTCTCAAAAATAAACATTAAAATTTTTTTAAGGTTTTATATATTTGTTGCACTTCACATTTGTTCTTACACTGTTTTCCTGATATATTTAAATTGTTTATCTGTGTTCTCTTATAGCACTTAAGCATCATTAAAACAATTATTATCAATTCTCTATCAAGAAATACCCAGATTTCCATTTCTTTGGGGCTAGTTACTGAAGATTCACTGTACTCCTTTGATGGAGTCATATTTCACTGATTCTTAATGATCCCTGTAGCCTTACATAGGTGTCTACACATTTGACTTTCACCTGCAAGTTGGGGCATAATGGAGTGTGCTGTGACTCCATAGCTAGTAGTGTCAGGCACCAAGTGCAGAGATGTGTAGTGGCATCAAGTCTGGGGGTATGTGGTGGCCCATTCGGCTCAGGCCATTGAGGTCCACAGCATTTCCAACCATACAATCCCTGGCAAATGCTGCAGGGCATCCACTGAGACTACAAGGACCGTGAGGGTCCTCAACAGTGCCTCCAGGCCCACTGGCTAGGGACTAGAACAAACAGCAGTAATAGCCAGTGCTAGAGATGTGCTCTCAGCATGTATTATCTTGAACCACTAGTGGCTGCTCATGTGTCTCACCATGAGTGCATGGCAGTGGAGGCTAACGATGGGGATCCAGCCAGGGGCAGAGCTGGAAGGGCTAGCTCCAGTTGAGCACAATGGTGCAGGCCAGTGACATAATCCAAGCCTACAAGCATCTGTGGGGCCCTGGCTCTCCTGTGGCCACACAGTCCTCCCCCAGGCATGCACATAGCAGTGGAGACTGGTGATAGGTGTCAGACTGGTACTATGCAAGTACACAGCTGGAAAACCTAACCCTGAGTGTTTGCACAGTTGTGGGGGTCACCCATGGAGGTGTCTAGGATGGTGTCTTGCATCCATATAACTGTAGAGGCCTGGGCTGCTGCCAGTGTAGTTCCTAGGCTCAAAACAGGCTGGGTGGGTGGGAGGAGCAGAAAGAACTCAGGCAGCTAGCATCAGTGAACACAAATATCTGTGGGGTGAAAACCAATAAAATTCACAGAGCAGGTCAACTGGGAAACACAGTTATTCCCACTGTGTGACTACTATTGATAGCATGCTTTTCTTTCTCATTCCTAGCCATCACTATATATACCAGCTTTTCTAGTCTTTGCATGGAGTAAAACTGAACCAGGACCTTAATGTGGTGCCCCAAAAGTGGGGAAATTCACCCACTATCCCCTCCTTGGAATGGAAACTCTTTCTAGATGGAAAGTTCCCTCTTGGCACTGAGCAATGTCAGCTTGGGAATGAGGTGATGCAGGCATAATAAAGCTGTTTTTCTGTCTCCAGTGTAGCTATTCTCAAGTTTTCTGTTACACTGTGTTGCTAATTTCTTAAGTGGACTCCAGGTCTCTCAGAGAACTGTTTTTGTTTTGTGACAGCTATCTAATTGTTAATCTTTATTGGGGAATGGAGGCTGGGGTCCCTGATTGTGCCATCTTGTGCTGATGTCGCACCCCTAAAAATTTAATTTTCACTACCTCTACCAAAATAGTTTGCAAATTCAATTACTGTAATGTTATATCTAGTCTGACCATAATAGAAGTATTTTAAAAAGCAACTCATTGTCTCATTGAGGGCCACGGATGACCTTGGTAAAGCCATAGATCCAAGCCATAGATCCAAACCAATATCCTGCCATTTTTCCTTGGCACACACTCCAGTGTAAAGATCTCACTTTCTTAGATATCTTATCACCTCTACTGATCGACCACAAAAAAAAAAAAAAAAACAGTAATCATAGATTGCATAACTTTATAAACTTTAAGACTACTAGCAACAGTAAAAGTAAAAACAGGGGCACCTGGGTGGCTCAGTCAGTTAAGCGTCCAACTTTGGCTCAGGTCATGATCTCGCGGTCCGTGAGTTCGAGCCCCACGTCAGGCTCTGTGCTGACAGCTCAGAGCCTGGGGCCTGTTTCTGATTCTGTGTCTCCCTCTCTCTCTGACCCTCCCCCGTTCATGCTCTGTCTCTGTCTCAAAAATAAATAAATGTTAAAAAAATTTAAAAAAAAAATGTGAAAACAAATTCATTGCTGAAAAATGCCAAATTCAGGCTACATTTAATCTTAATGAAATATACATAGTAAGGTATTTTTACAAATTATTTTAAAGTTAACATACAGATGATTAACAGAATTTTAGCAACTTCTTAAAGGCCTACTTCAGTAGTTCTCAAATGTTAGCATGCAACACAAAATGTGTAGACAGCTTGTTAAGACATAGCTCTCTGGGTCCCATTTCCAGAACTGCTCAGTCAATAGTCAAAGTTGTGTCTGAGAAAATGCATTTCTCACAAGTTCCCTAGTGATACCAATGCTACTGACCTTAAGAACTAATAGCATAAAATTGGTGCAGCCACTCTGGAAAACAGTGTGGAGGTTCCTCAAAAAATTAAAAATAGATCTACCCTATGACCCAGCAATAGCACTGCTAGGAAATCCCAAGGGATACAGGAGTACTGATGCATAGGGGCACTTGTACCCCAATGTTTATAGCAGCACTCTCAACAATAGCCAAATTATGGAAAGAGCCTAAATGTTCATCAACTGATGAATGGATGAAGACATTGTGGTTTATATACACAATGGAGTACTACGTGGCAATGAGAAAGAATGAAATATGGCCCTTTGTAGCAACATGGATGGAACTGGAGAGTGTGACGCTAAGTGAAATAAGCCATACAGAGAAAGACAGATACCATATGTGTTCACTCTTATGTGGATCCTGAGGAACTTAACAGAAACCCATGGGGGGAGGGGAAGGAAAAGAAAAAAGAGGTTAGAGTGGGAGAGAGCCAAAGCATAAGAGATTCTTAAAAACTGAGAACAAACAGGGTTGATGGGGGGTGTGAGGGAGGGAGGGTGGGTGATGGGTATTGAGGAGGGCACCTTTTGGGATGAGCACTGGGTGTTGTATGGAAACCAATTTGACAATAAATTTCATAAATTGAAAAAAAAGAACTAATAGCATAGACCATGTATAGCATTATGTATCATATGTTAAAGAATATAGGGAGTGATGCCTGTTGGCTCAGCTGGTTAAGCATCCAACTCTTGACTTTTGACATCAGTGACTCCTGATATTGGCTCAGGTCAGGATCTCATGGTTCATGAGAGCAAGCCCCACATTGGGCTCTGTGCTGACAGCATGGAGCCTGCTTGGGATTCCCTCTCTCCCTCTCTCTCTGTCCTGCCCCCACTCATATGAGTGTACCCTACCTCTCTAAAAATAAATATGCATTAAAAATTTTTTTAAAAAGAATTTAATATTTCTTGATTGGAAATATTCTTTAAAATATGGCAATGAATAATTCAGAATTTCCTTTATTACATATATATTTTGTTTGGCAAAAGGTATATCTTCAGAGGGCTAGGAAGAAATATCAACCATAACAGTTATAGCAAGAGGTAATATTTGCAAGAAAAGTGTTACTAAATCTTAAAAAAACAATTTTCTCTAAAAAACCATTCCTGTGCTGATAATTACTAATACTATAATTCTACTTCTATAGAACAATGAAAATCATTTCATTTCAAAGTTAAGTGCTTTATGACATTGGAACCATATGATTTACAGAACAATGATGGGGAGCTATGGTTATATTCACATGAAGATGTATTGTCCATTATTCCTTTTATCACTACATGCTATACACATAAACACTGGTAGTCCATATCTAAATAAGATATATGTCTTTTTGTACCTTATTATCTAAGATATCTGTGAGAAAACACTTTTTGTTGTGCTTTCTTACAATACTTTCTTTCATAGAATTTAAGCAATTAGTTCCAACTTGAATAACAGAAAGAATGAATGCCAGTATCTGTGAATGCAAAAACTAATTTAAGGTCTCTGTTTTGCTTTTTCCTCCCCTTTTGGAGTTTCCAAAAAAAAAAAAAAAAAGGTTCATTGTGTATGAATAGAATGACAGAGTTTTCTGAATGGGAGAGGACCCTAAAGATTCTTTTTTATCACTCTATACTCAGGAAGTTCTATTGTATCCCATGTCTGAAGCTAGTATATTGAAGCCAAGACTAGAATCCAGATATCCTTGTTTCTAATATGACATCCTTTCTAAAATATGCTGCTGCATATAAAAGCACACTATAAATAAGCCGAATTTTTTCTACTTTGTTGATCTTTAATTTGATTGTTCATTGAATGGACATCAGTTTAAGGCATATTCACAAGTTTAGAAAATGTCCTCACTGGGGCACCTGGGTGGCTCAGTCGGTTAAGCATCTGACTTCAGCTCAGGTTGTGATCTCATGGTTTGTGGGTTCTTGGGTTCCAGCCCCACGTCGGGATCCGTACTAACTGCTCAGAGCCTGGAGCCTGCTTTGGATTCTGTATCTCCCTCTCTTTCTACCCCTCCCCCTTTCATGCATGCTTGCTCTCTCTCAAAAATAAACATTAAAAATTTTTTAAAAAGAAAGAAAATTTCCTTACTATCTATAGGAAGATATTATCAGCAAACTAAATACTTTTTTTGTAAAGTAATGTCCTAAACCTTACTGATTTCCTCTGAACAATACTTAGAAATGTGTGTGAAGAAACTTAGAAAAGGACATTACTAATAGATCCAAATCAATACACTCCCATTCTAGAACTAAAATCATTCTTCACTGAAATCATTTGAGTTTGATTTACATATATAAAAAAACCAAGGAAGTGAAATTATTTGAATATGTTTTACTTTATAACCAGTTATAAAAATAGCATAGATCACACTTCTTTCCGTGGCCTTACATAATGTACACATTTAAAAGTACCCAGTTTAGGAAATTTGTATGTGCACCCTCTTAAAAATTTATATAAGCAGTGGTGCAAAAAAACATCTAATCTAATGATCCCACTGTGTTTATCATCACTCTGAAGAATTATCTGGATAATCAAGCAATTCCTCCTGTAAAATTATTTCGGTGCTTTTGAAACTCAT
The DNA here is from genome assembly GCF_018350195.1 of Panthera tigris. NCBI lineage: Eukaryota > Metazoa > Chordata > Mammalia > Carnivora > Felidae > Panthera > Panthera tigris. Next base: position 36,832,508 of record NC_056678.1, read on the forward strand.
AGAAGCCATTTAATTGACAATTATAGCCTTTCCAAATGTTTCTTCCCAGAATGATCTAAAATTAGCATCACAACCGCAAACAATGAAGCTCTAATTATACATACATAAGCAAATTCTAGCTAAAATAATGAAAATGGAGCTTTAAAGAACCTTAAGAAAATATAATCCATGGCAGGTTAGATATATCATTTTGCTACTTCCATTTCTTTTAAATAAGATCTATTATAATAAAATGAAAACCCTCATCAATCACCTGATAGAGTAATTCCAAACTTAACCAAACAGGGCTAATGGGTGAGAATTGAATTGAAAACACCTTGACAAAGAAAGCAATTTCTTTTCTTCGCACTCCTCTGAAGCTGTGGGTGATCATAGTAATCGAACCATCAACAGTGAGGGGCCATCTGTCCCAAGGGCCCTTCATGAGAGTTAAAAAAAAAAAATCAACAACAAAAAGGGAAAGAAATGCTGTACCACAGATGTTCAATCTTGATTAATCTATGACAAGGAACTTAAAACTGAGAATCAATGTTTTGACGTTTTTCAGATACCGATCATTTAAAGCCAACATGAAAGTTTTTATAAGAACATGGGGTAGGAGGAGAGTTAATAGGTTGATTATAGAAAGATAATCTTTCATACAAAATCTCAAATACCTTATAGACAGCTGAGATGTTAATCATATCCCAAAGCAATAGCTTTCATTATGATTCCCTTAAAGAGGAAAGCAGACAAGAGACCATATTTTGTTAGCTCTCAGACGAGCATTTAAGACTGTTTCCAGTACTCGTATTTAACTCTTCAAACTAAAATAGATTTTCAAGAAATATAGCATTTACATGAAACCTCAGAAGTGTAAAATTAATTGACCTTCATAAAGCAGTTTCACTGTATTTATCACATTTAAAATAATTTGTGTATTACACCAAAAAATAATTATAAACGGAAGTGCAAACCGGGTCAAAGCTTCTCTTGTTTGATAGATAGTCGATTCCTGGCACTCATGGATATAACAGACACAATTTGAATCCTTTGGAAAAAAGCCAAAGATAATGACTACACTAGCTATAAAAATGACTCAAAACTTGCTAAAATGAAAATCGGTGTGAGCTATATTAAGAATAACTACTAAAAACATTTTTAAAATAATTTGAAAATGAAAAATAAAATTTACAAAACAGAATATCAAAGAACCACGTTAAACCATGTCATCTACTGTTTTTACAAAATAATTTTCAAGTTAGGATCAAACTAGAGAAGAAGTTTAAGACTCAAACAAATAAATTCACTATGGGGTTTACTATAACTCCTTATCATGTTTATCTTTGTATCTCCAGAGCCTAAAAATGAATTCTATGATACCAGAGAGATACTCAGGCAAGGAGATCTTCCCTCAAGAAGAGAAAGTGAACCCAGGTCTTGCCAAAGATGAGTTTGCAATTCAGTACTATAGAAAATCTATAAACCATCAGGAGCAAACAACAGAATTAAGTCCCCTGTCTCCCTTAAAGACTTAAGATATTAAAATTATCTGAAACAGCATATATAATAAGAATGTTTAAAAGGATTATAGAATAAATATTTAATACGTAAGCAAGCAATGAAACATCTTTTTTTTTTTTCAAAAAAATGCAAATTTTGGGGTGGCTGGGTGGCTCAGTCGGTTAAGCATTTGACTCTTGATTTCAGCTCAGGTCATGGTCTCGCAGTTTGTGAGTCTGAGCCCCACATCGGGCTCTGCTTGGGCTCTGTAGAGCCTGCTTGGGATTCTGTCTCCCTCTCTCTCTGCCCCTTCCCCACTTACTATCTATCTCTCAAAATAAATAAAAAACTTTTTTAAAAAGGCAAATTTTGAAAACAACTAGAACTTTAAGAAATAAAATAAGTAATCAATTTAAATAAAAGCTCAATAGATAGAATAAACAGATTATATACAAATGAAAAGAGATATAGTGAACTTAATCGAACACAAAAGACATTAAACAGAATGAGGCACAGAGAGACCAAAATGAGAAATCTAAAAGAGATACAGAAAATTGAAGACTAGAATGAGAAGTCTACTCAGAGTTCTAAAAAACCAGACCTAAGAAACAGAGGTGTACAAAACAAGGCAAGGATGGACACAGTATCAGAAAAAATAATCACTAAATTTTCCTAAAGCAGTGAAAGACATAAATCTTCAGAATTAGAAACTGCAACAAACTTAAGATCTCAAGAAAGAAACATCTAGAGGCATTATAATGAAGTTACAGAATACAAAATGATATAAATATCTATAAAAGAATCTTAGAGAAAAAGAGATAACTCCAAAAATCAATCTATCAAAAATTATACTGACAGCAGACTTCTCATTAGCAGCAATGGAATCCAGAAGACAGTGGAATAATATATTTGAAACTTTTGAAAAAGTAGTCTTCTAAGAACTGTATACATAGGAATTGTGAAAATAAAGATATTTTTAGAAATACAAAACAGATTTATCAAACATAGTCTTGCTAAAGGAACATCTAAAGACTATAGTATTGGGAAGAAAGGATTATTCTCAAAAAATATATATATACAATGCAAGATATGATGTTTCATGTACCCTGACATATCTATACATACAACAATATTTACTGAAGCACTTTGTGCAACTAACAAATTCTTGGAAATAACATATATGCTCATTAGTATGGAAATGGTTATATCATAATTATCCTATGAAATACTATACAGCCTTGAAAAACACTAATAAAGCCTTGAGAAAAAACTGTTATTTGTTCATACAAAAAAAAAAAAAGAAGGAGGAAAAAGAAAATCTCGGGTCACCTAGGTGGTTCAGTGGGTTAAGTGTCCAACTTCGGCTCAGGTCATGATCTTGCGGTTCATGGGTTCATGCCCTGCACTGGGCTCTGTGCTGACAGCTCAGAGCCTGGAGGCTGCTTCAGATTCTGTGTCCCCCTCTCTCTCTGTTCCTCCCCCACTCGCACGCACACGCTCTCTCTTTCTTGCTCTCTCAAAAATGAATAAACGTTAAAATTTTTTTTTTAATCTCTGAAACACGGTGCTAAATAAAAACAAGTACACAAGAAGAGGTCAGAAAGACAGGGGTAGCTGGCAGAACACAAGGCCTCTGTAAGTCATAAAAAGGAACTTGGCTTTTATTCTAGGAAAGAGAACCAACCACACAAGAGTTTGACTGAAGAAATAAAATGCCCTGATGTATTTTATCAGGATCACCTGGCTGCTGTGCTGAGTATAAACTGAAAGATGACAAAGTAATGAAGCTAGTTATAAGGCTATTGCAAGAACACAGATAAAATATAAAATGAACCTCCTGGTAAAAGAACTTAGAGATCATACATAATATTGGGATTGGATTCAGACATACATGGACAATTTGAAAATAGAAGGGAAGGAAGCAGATAAAATTAAACTTACAAAATGATCCCCCATTCCTGGTAATAGGGCCTAAGAGTCAAAGGGAAAGTCTCCCAAGAGATCCCAACTGACATGATTCAGTGACCTTGATGTCATGTGGGCATTCTGGGAAGGAAAAAACAGTATTTTGTAAAAACTGAATGTGCTCTAGTTTTGCAGATTTCCTTTAACATAGATGATGAGGAGCCACCTCCTTACCCACCTTGCAGACCTGCAATCCACACTGTGATGAATCAAGTGACATTTAAAGTCTAAAGAGCTATGACTGGTTGCATCATCATGAATGGCAGTCCTGAGGCCAAAAGCAGCAATAATGAAATGTGCAGGCCAGGCTGAGACAGTCAGCATCCATCAGCGTCACGTGCATCATCCCAGGTGGAGCACTAAAAGAAGGTCTAGAGAAATTCCTGCATCACTACAGTGGGGCATTAAGAGCAAAGGCATGAAGCATAGCATGTGAGGTAGGCAAGCAATTCCTCAATACCTATGACACAATTCTGGGGGATCTACAGAAATATTAAAATGGGACAGAGATCTAGAAGGTACTCTAGTTAAGGGTTATCAAGCAGTCAACATTTGAGTCTAAATATTAATGTGATGCCATCTGTACCCTGAAGCTAAAGAAGCCTAAGGATCTAAGAACTTCCAGGTAACACCTTTAAAATGTCCACAGTAAACGGTGCCTGGGTGGCTCAGTCGGTTGAGTGTCCAACTTCGGCTCAGGTCATGGTCTCGCGGTCTGTGAGTTTGAGCCCCGCGTCAGGCTCTGTGTTGACAGCTCAAAGCCTGGAGCGTGCTTCAGATTCTGTTTCCCCCTCTCTCTCCACCCCACCCCTGCTTGTGCTCTCTCTCTGTCTTTCAAAAATGAATAAACATTAAAAAAAATTTTTAATAAAAATAAAATACCCACAGTAAAAATTAACAAAATTGTTAACAAAAACCATAATGATGAACAAAATGGGCATAACCTAGATACTGCATTTCAGTTCTCAATTACAAGAGATAAATTTTAGGTCTATGTTGCTATACATAAAAGAACAAATGAAAGCAGAGATGTGAATAGACATTTCTTCCTGTTTGTAACTGAATGATGGTATTTTATTTCTAAAGTCTTCTCTGATGGCATCCAGAATTTTCTTGAATTTCCTTAATAATGGGTATATATCATTAACCTCTGAAGTCAGTATTATGATCGGTAAATGTAACACTGACACTGGCAACAAGAGACATTTCCTGGAAGGGGAAGAAAGCTATTAGCCAGAACTTGCTTGCAAATAATTAAGTCCTAGAGTAATTTTCACCCATTTTTCTTAAAACATACAATTAAAAAGATTTTGTTATGTATTTTGAATAGAAAACAGTAATCTAGTTTGGGAGCCTATTGGGTTGGTTTCTTTTTTTTTTTTTTTTTAATGTTTATTTATTATTGAGAGACAGAGAGACACAGAGCGTGAGCAGGGGAGGGGTAGAGAGAGGTAGAATCTGAAGCAGGCTGCAGGCTCTGAGCCGTCAGCACAGACCCCGACGCGGGGCTCGAAACCACAAACTGCAAGATCATGACCGGAGCTGAAGTCGGTCACCCAACCAACTGAGCCACCCAGGCACCCCGAGTTGGTTTCTAAATGGACTATAGGAGCAAGCAGTTTCACAAGGGTAATTGTCACGTGAGATTACAGATAAATGTATACAGAAGATGCAGCTATTTATGACAGATGAAAAATACCCATATTATAGAGTAGGCTACCATGGTCTCAAGAGGCCCCGACTCCTGTCTCTGAATGTCAGGCCCCTCTACGTTCACTAAAACAGTTATCTATCTATATATATTCTGCACATACACAGGAACTACTCCAAATCTCCTAGTTCCCCTCCCAAAGGGTTCAATAAACCTAATGTTTGAAAGTTCTTCCTAATATCCAACTAAATCTCTCATAAGAGAACTTAAATCTTTTCTCTCTTGTTGAAAAGTTGGGGGGAAAGTTGATCATTCCCATTCATAATTGAAAACAAAACTTCAAAAATTGTTACTGCAACTGTATTTTCCATTCATCACAAATTATTTCCTCTATATAAATATAGAGTGATTCTTAATCCTTTCTGCTCAATACCTAAGGGATATCAACTCCCCCTTAAAAAAAATGACCCCTTTGGCCACATCCCAGACTATCCTGGATGTCTGCAAGTTTTTAAAATTCCTCAGGTGATTCTAATGTACGGCAGGGGCTGAGAATCACTGCCCCAAGCTTTCTGTCAAGAAATTATTTTTTTCCCAAAACTTCTTAAAAACTTTCAGACTTTTTCAAGTTTCAAATACTGTTTCAAACACTGGACTTAGAACATATTTGTATAATGCCATATATAAAACATAGGTGCTCAGAAGCATCAATAAAGTAAAATTCTGTATCTCATGCCCAATTTTTCCAATGACTTAATTACACGAACTCCTGAAACTGCATGCTATCCCTCTTGTTCTATTAACAGAATCCAGGCACTGAAGCTTTTTCAAAATCTCAGAACCAGCCTAATGTGCCTTCTTCATTCTCTTTAGCTAATCAACTTCCTATCATGTTAGTTCTTGCTTTCAAACGTAGCTTTCCCCCATCCTCTTCTTCCATATCCACTCGTAACACCTAATCAGTCTTCCTGCCACTCCACCCTTCTCAACATGTGGCCACTAAATTCATCTTCTTAAAAGAGTGCTTTATTATGTCTCTCTTCACAGAAAAATGTTCAGTGACTCCCCACTGCTTACACTAAAACTCAAGACTTTACACTATGTATTTTAGTCCCCAAGTAAAATATCCCAACTTTAACACAATAAATAAATCCATATATTAAGACTAGTCAGTGTAGCAAAATTCTGCACTTCATACCCAATTACATCCTACCTAACCTAGGGAATTTTGCACCATACTCAAATACAAATTTTCTACTCATTCTGGACCTCCTGTCTTTCATATAAACTTAATTTCCAAATCCAAACATTTACTCATTTACACTATATCCGTTTCTTGAAATCCTATGTTCTCTTTTCTCCATCTTTCCAAATTCTATGTATTAGCCTGGACCCAGGCTCTGAGGCCTTCCCAAAACACTGCAACCACACAGACATCCCATCTTCCACACAACACATCTCATTTGAACCAGTTATTCTGAAATACACTGCTTTATACTACTACTTAACTATCTTATTTGCGTCTCTTCATTTTTTTAATTTTTTTTAAATATGAAATTTATTGTCAAATTGGTTTCCATACAACACCCAGTGCTCATCCCAACAGCTGCCCTCCTCAATATCCATCATCCACCCTCCCCTCCCTCCCACTCCCCATCAACCCTGTTTGTTCTCAGGCATCTCTTCCTTTAAATAAAGCTCCTGAAGGCAAAAATCATATGTTCTATTCTTAATGTGTAGTGTATAAAAGTAGCTTTTTCAGCTTTTTACTGAATTTTTCATTCTCTCCATTCAATGAACACATATAACGCACATATGATTATTGACTCTCATATCAATTCCTAGAGTAAATTTCATGAATTTGCTTATTTTGACGAGAGCCAAAATATAACATAAGTCTGATTAATTCCACCAAAAGGTAATAATAGAATGAATCAAATATCTGTGCCAAACAATGTAGCATAAAGCCAAAAAAACCTAAAATTTTCCTTAAAATCTGAAGAAAGTCAAAGTACGGTTATGTATTCATTACACAAATATATTCCCTCTTTACAGAGAGAAAAATGGTATTTCAAGGTTAAATGCCTCCAAGAGATATGCAGGTAAAGCAAATGAGTGGAGTGAGCCTACAGGAGATTTAGAAAATGGAGGGGTGTGTACTAAAAGACAGACCCCATGTTCCTTCTCCAGAAGGCAGCTGTCATTTAGCTCCAGCCATGTGGAATGTAGACTCGGGGTTGACAGATATTCTTATTTTTGTCAAGAAAAGTCAGATTTTTCATGAAGAAAAATTAATCTTTAAAATTATTTTATTATTTTTGAGCGAGAGAGAGAAAGAGAGAGAGCAGGGCAGGGGCAGAGAGAGAGGGAGACACAGAATCCAAAGGAGGCTGCAGGCTCTCAGCTGTCAGTACAGAGCCTGATGCGGGGCTCGAACTCATGAACTGTCGGATCATGACCTGAGCCAAAGTCAGACACTTAAATGACTGAGCCACTCAGGTGCCTGAAAAATTACCTCATTTTTAAATTGGGATAAATAATTGAACATTTCATAAATACCATATGAGCCAAATGTATGTCAGGGAGCCATTACTTTTTAACCTCTGTATTATTATAGGAAGTACAAATTAGAAAAGGAAAAAGTTCTTGAACATTGATCATATGTTTAAAGTAACAATTTCGTGGAAATTTTGTTATCTGTTCTGGTGGCTTTTAGGATCAAGATGTTCTTGTTTAGCTAAGTTCATTAAGTGTGTCACTTAAATGCAGCAGAATCCCCTTCTAATTCTGATGAATCTAAGGTAACTTTTTAAAATAAACGAAAATGGATAGTATTAACAAACCAGTTGCCTTGAACTTAAGAACCACACTTTTTTTTCTTTTTTTAAACAAGCCAGATATAGGTTGTTTAATCATAATTGGTATAAACATACATTATAGAAATTTCAACATTTTCGGGATGTCTGAATTTTATAGCATACTATCAAAGAAAACACAGTCTCAGAATAGAGTCTACCACTCTAAAAAGTAGCTCACTAAAGCTCACAAATGTTGAGACTATCACATGACAACCCCATAATGCAACGTAAAGGACAGTCGAAATCTCAACGGATATGAGCCATTGCAGAGTTTTGAAGAATAGCAGATGCTACTTTATCCTGGTAACTTCTCGAGAGTATTCATGTCATAACTTGGAAGAACTAATGACTAAAGCAGACAGCCAATGGATGAAAACAGACTAATAGAGGAATCAGAAAGAGAAGAAGTATGTCACTGGAAGAACAAACAGAATTACACTTAGAAAAATAAGAAACTGTATTAGGAAGGAAAGACAAGAAGAAAAAAAAAATGAGCCTGAAATCCATGAGATACAGATAAAAAATATCCTTATATTTGTGTACTTTAACACCACGTTCTCCTCTCAGAAAGTAAGCAATTGATTCCTGTTTAGGTTATTGTACAAGAAGTACTAAGAAAGTAAAACAATAAAAGAGTTGGGGGACCGTTGTCCGAATATTAAAACTTTAGGTAGTATATAATTATACCTTCAGTGAATTTTTAGAGAAGCACAGCATAGTAGTTAAGAGCCTAGGTGTTTGGGGCACCCAGGTGGTTCAGTCAGCTAAGCATCTGACTTCAGGTCAGGTCATGATCTCATGGCTCATGGGTTCAATCCCTGCATTGGGCTCTACACTGACAGCTCAGAGCCTGGAGCTGCTTCAGATTCTGTGTGTCTGTCTGTCTGTCTGTCTCTCTCTCTCTCTCTCTCTCTATCTCTCCCTCCCTCCCTCCCTCCCCTGCTTATGCTCTCTCTCAAAAATAAATAAATAAACATTAAAAAAAAAGAGGCTAGGTATTTAAGCTCTGGAGTTAGACTGCACACAGACATGCCATGCACTGCCACTCACTAGTTACGAGTGACCTTTCTCAAGATACTTAACACAATGCGCCTCAGTCTCCTTGGAAAGCAGTGGCAATAATAGTACGCACCTTGTGGCATGCTGTTACAGTAAGTGGGGATTATATGCATGCATGCATACATACGCACGCTGCTTTCAACAGTGTTTAACACAATGGAGGCCTTAGATCAATACCAGATATCATTAGTACTCATTATTTTAAGTCAAGAGGGACAAACATGGACACATGGGATGTAGAAATGTAGCTTTGGAGAATGCAGATGATGCATTAGCCCAAACCACATGTTATTTTTAGCTATTTCTTTCCTTTCATATAAATCTACCTCTCCTCATTCAGGACCTTTCCAAGTCTGGTTACTTGTTTTATAATATTACCTACCTCCTTCCATACTTTAGTCTTAAGGGGTAATTCCTATCAAATTTCCATATTTATGAGCTTCGACTGTGTATTAGTTGAAAACTCGTAGCACCGTACTATAGTTTAACACCTATTCCTACCTAACTTATCCATTTTCTATGTTTCACCTCCATCCCCCTTCCCTCAACTCTCAACTTCTACTTTCTATCCCTCTCTCTTCTCCCTTGCCTCATCATCACTGTCTAGCCAACACACACCTCTTCCCCTCCCCTTTTTCTCACCCTAGCTCTTTTCTCTTTTTCTGTCAGGGTAAAAGTGAAACTGGGTAATTCTATGAAGACGTATCTTTTGTTACCAAAGAAAATCCAAATAACAGAAGCCATACTAAGTTAGTTAAAAGATGACACCATGACAGACTCAGCTTTAGATTACGTGTCACATAACAGAATCTAAGCTGCTGTTTACCTACATTTACACATGGTTACTTTCAAGAATAAGTTACATACATTAGTACAGCCAAGCAGTGAGCCCAGATGCTTAAGACCTTAATTATTACCGAAGACTGATACTGGATTGATAAGAGAAGAGGAAGCAAATAGCAGACTGGTTGATCTAAGAGGGCAGATGACTCAATGATTAACAAGTTAACTTCCATCAATTCTAATTGGATTATAACTAAATTCCCCATATTGATAATACTGGGAGACAGAAGTCTCCAGATTCTTTTTACATCAGGATTGCAACTAGCTCCTCCCTGGAGGTGTATAATAACACTGACACCCAAAGACCTGTGTATTAGCACAATAGGTGCCAAAATGCCACAGCTCAAATGAAAGGGAGTCTTACTATTTACCAGAGATGTGCACTATCCTTCTCTATTGTCTGTAAAGATAGACGCTCATATTAAATAAGGAAACTAGGGGAAAACAAGAAAAAAGAATGAACAGGCTCTTACACTCATATAGAAAGAAAATGAATATTCTGAACTGGGCAGAAGTTTGTAATGGAGCTTCTTGATTTAGGGAGGAAAAGCAAAAGAAAAATATTACACTTCTATTGTTTCCTGATTTATACTGTGGTCTGCATGATTCAAACTTCGAATAAAGTTAAACACCTATGTTTAGGAATATAAGATCAAAGATGTATTTGGGAACAGGCACGTACTACTAGAACCCAAGCATCCATCTCTGACAGAGCTCTGCTTAACCTGTTTTTATAAACACTACATACAGACCTCGATGATTGTTTCTTCTCTTTTTCTTCTACCTTATCCCCCTCCCAACACTTTCTCCTCCTTACTGGCTTTTTATTTTATGGTCAGAGGTTAAACTGCTAACCCTTCACCTTCCAGGAAAGTTTTTTTTCCCTCTCTCATAAAAGGTTTTTCACCGTGTGCAGCAGTCGGATTAGCCCCTCTCCTCCGGAACAAAAGCTATGTCTTTGTCTTCGTGGTGTGGGCACGGAGCCCCTACATCAGAGGAAGCTGCTCCTACTCCCCATGCACAATAACAATATTGTGAGGCCCACGAATGCCTGGCCTCTCAGCGTCTAGACTCTCATCCAACCAGCTAGCTGAAGAGAAAATCCTGTCAGGCACTCAGCTGAAAATTCACTAAGGTATCCTGTTGAGAACCTGATGAAGATGTTATTTGACCATACGGTAAAACTTTCCATTGTTTAACATAAAGATAAGAGAAAAACTTTTGGAACTCAATGCCTTAACAATCTTGGTCACTAATTCACACATGGGTCAGTAAATGTATTTACTAACATACAACCCCTTCCTCTATACGCTCTCTTAAAATAATACACAGGCTTATTTATGACATTCTAATCTTCTGCATTTAAAAATCTGCCTAACTAAAAGATACATTCAAAATATTACAATAGATTATTTTTTATCTTTTTATTGTTTTTATTTTATTATTTTTACGCTCACTAGTTCTCATTAGAAATTTTACTACTGTATTTATCACTGAAGGAACTGATCAAAATGCAGAAGTTGAAAGAAACTCATATTTTTTCATATTTCATAATATTTATCTATTGTGCAACTTTTAAATGTTGAAAGGACAAAGTAAAACACAAAGTATGTATTTGATTAAAACTTAAAAATGGAAGTACAATGGTACATGAACCAGACCATATTTATAAAAACTATTTGTGGATATTTTTAAACCTGTAAATATAAAGTACATCAGACAAATTTATATTTTATCATATCATAGCAATAAAAGAAAAATTCTCTCAAGCACATTAAGTTATGGGTGAGTTCATGAATATTTACGATGGCTGTGGAGAGGATTGCAGTTTTTAAAATATACATAATCTTATAATTCACATCCATGACAGCAACCAATATTGAAAATTATTCAGACTATATTATATATGATTAAAACCCCATTAAGTAAGCTCATATTGAAATCTGAAAAGGGAATGCACAAAAATAGATGTTTTTATGTTAATGGTATGAAAAAGTAATCTTTTTATTTTTTTCAAAATTTCCCATAACACACTACATTAATAATTTAAAAAACAGAAGAAACTGCAGAATACTAATGGATAGCAACTAATGTGAGACAGGTGTGTAAACACCGTATAAAAAAACTAAGGAATAAATCATTTTTGTTAAATAGCCCATACAGCAATATCAACTGATTTCCCAAATTTTAGGAGAAATACAAATGTGAGTTTTTTGAAACCTATGAGGATGATTATTAGCCTGATAATTTCAAGAAGTCATGACCAACAAGTTTAACAAAAGAAGTGTATTTATTCTCATTATCAATGTACAATGAGTATTTAGACTTTGATTCCCAAAAATATGATTAGAAAATATAGATTGGAATAACTGTAAAACAACCCTCTTCTAGAGTTCATAGCTACAGATTAGTACTTTTATTGAATGTAAACAGTGAAAATTTTGAGTTAGAGGGAACCAAAGGTATTATGTAATCTAATCCACTCATTTTAAGACTCAAGGAGATTAAATGGCTTGCCCAATTCTTGTATTTTAAGCTGAAGTGATAAATTCTATATATGTCATAGAAATTATCCCTAAGATGACTGATGACAAATTTGATAGTGTAAGCCTTCTCTACAAAAGCCCAGACTCCATGCCTGTCGCACTGGGATGGCTATTCATTAGCTTCAACACTCTACTGATTTTGTACACTTTTCTGACTGTTTTCCATATTTTTGTTGTACCACTCATTCTGAAAACAGCTTCCTCTTTTTTTGTAACCATTCAGTATACACCCAAGCCCCTATTCCTTTCACTGTCTCTTTGATATTTATTTCATAAATGAGATTTGTCAATACTAGCATTCATGCGAGACATCAAAAATCTGTTGCCACCTCTCTTGATAACCAACCAAGACTGTCTATTTACACATTGAAAGGCCTATTATCAGTCCAAATCATCCTTAGTCTCTTTTGTTGTATGATACTATTACATACTCTCAGCCTTTGCCCAACCCAATCATGTTCCAGTTGTTGCAATAGGGGCCTAATAAGAGACACTACCACTCTCCTGCAAACATCTATCAGGCAGCATATGAATATATCCACAACCTCTCCCATAAAATAGTGGGATTCAGACTCAGTCAACTTCCCCGTGTTCAAGTAGCTGGATCTCTGCACCACCGTAGCCCTACTCCTTATGACAATTACTTCATACTTTCAGGTACATAACAATAACTTGGGAAGCTTTTTTTTTTTTTTTTTTTTTTTGAAAACTAGAGATTCCACTCCTACCTCCCTCTTCCCATAAAAATTATCTAAAGTGTGCTCCAGGAACCTGATTTCTCAATCAACCATTCAGTAGCTCCAAAAAACATACAGACAAACATGGAATAGCAGCTCTTAAAAATTTGTGGACTTGGGGCTCCTGGGTGGCTCAGTCAGTTAAGTATCTGACTCTTAGTTTCAGCTTGGGTCATGGTCTCGTGGTTTCGTGAGTTCAGCCCCAGGACAGGCTCTGCATGGGCTGTGCGGAGTCTGATGGGGATTCTCTCTGCCCCTCCCTCACTCACAGTGTCTCTGTCTCTCTCAAAATAAGTAAATAAACTTTAAAACTTTTGTGGATTTCCATGTAGCAACATTCCACCTGGGAAGCATGACAGAACTCCAGAATCTCCTCAAAATGGAGATGTTTGCATTCTACTGTTAGATATGTTTGCCTCTACCTACTATCAAGTATCATAGGATATTCTACTTAGTTACTACAATGAGAGTACAGCCATGATCCTTATGGGTTTGGAGACCTTTCCTTAGCTAGACAACAAAGACATTCACAGAGGTAGTAAGAATCTAGTTTACTAAAGGTTGCAAAGCCTCAAGATTCCAATTATATAAAAATTAGTAAATTTCAAAATAAGGATTTAAAACTCAGCTTTAAAAAAAGGTCTTGCTTCCTTCTGTTACACATCTCCCTTTAGTCTAGGTACAGTTGAGTTTTCCAATTACCTAGTCTTTGAAGAAATAAAGCATTACTTAGCTCTAATGGCAAAAGTCCCAGTATTGTGCTGAAATACCATTAGAAGGGAAAGAAATCCAGCCCACTCTCTTCCAGCAGGATCTGATGATTTCCCTATAATTTATTTTCTCTACATTGCCCTTCAACTGCTCTTATACTAACTTCTCTGATGCCTGTTTATTACATTTCTCTTTTCTCTGATCTAGTATGAATTAGCAAGCATGAGTACCCACTGTTTTGTGACAGGAAAAAGAGGAGTATCTCATATAGTTACAATTGGAGAAGGAGATTTCATGACAAATTATTTTGAAACAATGTTGAATTCTGAGTTTAAGGTGCGTTTTTCTCATTTGGACTTAATAATAAACCTTTTCCTTTCAAAACTGAAAACAACAACATTGAATCTACAAAGGGAGTGACAACCCAGGTCACAACAGTTCCCTCTTTACTGGCAGCAGCAACCCATACCCAGAGTGAGGACCCAGTAGTCACATCCATATGTGGTAGATATGACCCTAGGCCAGAACTGAATGAGCCAACACATGACCTAATCTGGGCCAGGGTCTCTTTCATAGATGAATTTAGTGCGAGAAGTCACAAAGCACACAAAATGGGAAATGCTGATGCAGAATCCCTTTTTTGGCAGAGAGAGGGCACAAGATCTTCAGAACTACTGTGCTAAATATATTTCCAAAAATTATTTGTCCCACATATGTAAGTCACCATGTCTTTTCCTCTAACCAAAGCTATGGAATATTTAACACAGTACTTTTACAATCTATAAACAGGACGTCTGCTTCTAGCCAAGAGAAAGTAACAAGGGCTGTATTGACTCTCCATCTTTAATAAATGAGAATCTGGAAAAAAAAAAAAGTATGAAACAATTCTCAGACATCAGTCGGGGCAGGACAGTGATCCCTGACAGAAAGAAAACAAGTAAGTAAGCCTTGCAATTGCTCCCAGCTTACTGTCTGGGACAGTTTCCAGCATGCAGCACAAGAAGAGAAAACCCAGTCAGAACCTAGTGATCTCCCTGAGATGAGGAGATGAATTTTGGAAATTGAAAGGCCAAGGTAGCTAGAATGCACAGAAAAGAGTACTGGAGAAGAGAAAACTGCACAGAACAGAGCTCTAGACATCTGCAGCAGGCCACCCGCTCTCCAACCTCTCTATCCTGCCCAAGTCTTCAGCGGACTGTGGATCGGTAGATACATATAAGGAAACTACATGAGGCTGGAGAAAGGATCACCCAAAAGAAGCAGGACATAAAAATGCATTCGTAATATTTAAGAGGAGTGACCATATTCTGGGTCATAAGGCAAGTCTCAATAGATTTTAAAGGATCCAAATCATACACTGTATAATCTCTGGAGTTATATTATCAAATATAATAGAAAGATCCCTAGAAAATCCCCCAAATATCTGGAACTGAAATAATACTTTTCTAAATAACTGATGGGTCAAAGAAGAAATCAAAAGGCAAGCTAGATACAAATTGAACTAAATAAATATGAAAACTGATAAACTGAACTTGATCAAAACTAAGAACTCAATGGGTGGTGGGTATTAAGAAGCATACTTGCTTTGATGAGCACTGGGTGTTATATGTAAGTGATGAATCACTGAATTCTACTCCTGAACCTAATATTACACTATAGGTTAACTAACTGGAATTTAAATAAAAACCTGAAACTACAAAAAATAAATGGGAAAAAACAAAGAACCCTTCTCTGTAAAAAGAAACTACTAAATTCAGAAACGGAAAAGACAAGACACAATTGGGAAAAAAAAAAAACTTGCAAATCCAACAAAGTAGCCATATCCTGTATGTGTGTGTGTGCATGTTATATAAAAAAAACTCCATAAGCAAAAGATCTGAAAAGAACTTTCACCAAAGAAGATAAACAGATGGAGAAGAAGCACATAAATTTATTCTAACAGAACATAACTGAGTCTCCAAAATGCTTCCACTAATTTCTAAGATATCATACTTTTATCTGAAAATGAGAATGTGTAATGTGCTATGATAATGTTAATAATTCCATTAAATTACCCGAAGTAATCTGTACTATCGAATTTCATTTTACATGAACAACTCAAGGAATATTTATATAAGTATACATGTACGTACATGGACACACACACACACACACACACACACACATAGCATTATCAGGTAAACAGCATCTCAAATTTAATCCAACTTCATAACTGAAAGAGCATACCTTAACCATCATATATATGTGGATATATGAGGACATATACAGTCCCTTCATCAGACTCTGTATTTTTTCCAAAGATTCTGATCTCCATTGGAGAACTATGTGGTCCCAAGGAAATTAACATCACTCCCAATTCCAGGAATGGAGTTCCCATTCCAATAGAACATAAATGAGTCTACAAATGCTTCTACCAATTTCTAGGAAATCAGACTTTTACTTCTAAATTACAATGTGTAAAGTGCTAAGGTATTGGTAGATAGTTCCATTCAATTGAATTTGTGTTTGGTTCAGGGCTGGGCACATAACTTAATCATGAGTGCCGGAGAAAAAAGTGTGTAATTTTCATGAAGTTGGCCAAGGTGAGTCTCACCGAGAATGAGCAAAAAGTTGAAGGAAGTAATTAGTCAGGCAGGTATCTTAGGGAAGAGCAGTAGAGGCAGAGTAAACAAAAAGTGCAAAGGCTTAAAGAGCATTTTTGATGTGTTCCTGGTACAGAAAAGGCCAGTGTGGCTATAGTTGAGGGAGCAAGAGCAATGAATGGTAGAGGATGTTACAAACATAAAAAGAGGGGATTTGAACCAGATTAGATAGGGCTATGGTAGATCCCTGGAAAGTTTTTCATTTTTATTTGAATGATTTGAAAAGTCAGGGATGGAGAAAAGAGAACAATAAGCAGGACACCACAAAGGGAAAACTGATTCTTGAAAAGCTGAGGTTTAGAAATTGAGGCTGTGAGCAAATTTCTATTACTACAAATGATGTGTCATGCTATATATTGTGAAAACTCCCAAAAGTAAGATAAAATCCTTGTCTTTGGTGAGTTGATAATCTAGATTACTACAAATACACTTAAAATAATAGAATGTTTAAATTGCAAGGAGCTTTAGGATAGTCTATAGCTTTTGTTTAACCAAAGGAATTTGAGCCAAGAAAGTGGAAATGATTTATGCAAGGTTGTATTGTCATTGGTTCAAGTAGAACTAAAAATAAGTTCCCTCAGACTCGAAGTCAAGCAAAGCAATGGTATGAAGGATGAGCTGAAGACTACACTTCTAAAGCACTTTTGTAAACCAGATAAACATTTGTCACATCCACTTGCTGTTACAATTTCCAAAGAAACCAGCTCCTCAGCCTGCCCGAAAGATTTGCCCTACAATACTGAGGGAAGGAGTGAAGAGCAAAGCTGATACCTATGTTGATAAGTAAATCCAACGGATCAAAAGATAAAGAGCTTTCTGTATTCTGATCAAAAAAAAAAAAAAAAAAAAGCATTCAAAGCTTTTCATATAAAGACTGTATTTTCCCTCTAACAAAGAGACTTTGTTTCCTGGAATTTCTCAAGGCTACAAAGAAAAAGAATAAGGCGAGTAAATCATTATCCTATGTGTTGATAGAGCCAGCCTCTTCTCAAATCAAGTACAAATTTCACTGGCTGGTGGAAAATAACATGTCGTGCCAAAAAGCCCTCTCACTAAAGTAGTAGTACTTCTGAAATACTCTGAGATAGAGTAACCAATGTAACTCAAGAATATATTCCAAATAGTCAACATTTCCAATGCATTACAACTAAGAACATATTATCCAAGTAAGTATGTAAGTTGATTACAATGGTGCCATCCTTATTTATAGGTATTAATAAAGTAAATAATCACTAAAGAAGCTTTACACTGTTAACATGATTTAAAGTAGATTCTTTTTTTTTTTTTAATTTTTTTAACCTTTATTTATTTTTGAGACAGAGAGAGACAGAGCATGAATGGGGGAGGGTCAGAGAGAGAGGGAGACACAGAATCCGAAACAGGCTCCAGGCTCTGAGCCATCAGCACAGAGTCCGACGCGGGGCTTGAACTCACGAACTGCAAGATCATGACCTGAGCCGAAGTCGGACGCTTAACCGACTGAGCCACCCAGGAGCCCCTTAAAGTAGATTCTAATGTTAGAATACTAATATCTACAGTAGAACAAGTCCAATATGAGAATGTATCAGTATACAATCCTTGACAAATTTTTACACAATAGCTTAAACCTAATTATCAAATTGGCAATTTAAAATAAATAATTATGGACTGAAATAATACACACACTAAAAAATACTCTTTATGCCTTTACTAAAGAGCTTACTATTAACAAAAACCTCTTAGAGTAGTTTTGAATACTTAGCCGTTACACAGAAAAAGTTTACAACTTTAGTGCTGACACAATCTCACCAGATTAAGAATTTAAATTTTCAGTTCCATGATCTCATGTAGAAATAAATCAAAGTACATCAAATGCACATAAACTGCACACACTCACAAAATAAAGAAATAAATTGAAATTAGAGACCCACAGATATGGCGTGCAGAAAGAGCACTAAGCTTTATTCAGACACCCAATTTTCAGTGCCAGGTCTGTGACTTCACAGCTTTGGAACCTTTAGTATGAACATTTCAATGAGCTTTCACTTCCTCATCAGTAAAATGCAGACAGCTATTGAACCTAACATAGACAGTTGGTGAGAAATTCAAAAGTAACTAAAGTAATGTGTGTAAAATTTCTTTTTGACCTGTAAATTACTATATAAATTTATATTACATAGAGAAGCACCTGGGTGGCTCAGTCAGTTTAAGTGTCTGACTTTGGCTCAGGTCATGAACTCACAGTTTGTGAGTTCGAGCCCCAGGTCAGGGTCTGTGCTGTCAGCCTGCTTTGAATTCTTTGTCTCCCTCTCTGTCTACCCCTCCCCTGCTCACACTCTGTCTCTCTCCCTCTCTCAGAAATAAACTTTAAAAAAAATTAAAATTATATAGAGAAATATTAAATATAATACAATGGCACTATTTCAAGTCTCAGTAAAAAGAAGTACAAACACAGCAGTCTAATTTTTACTAATTTCCCTAGTGATTTCTTTTCCTTTCAAAAAACTCAGCAACAGTTCATAAAAAGTTTAATGTTACCAACGTTAGGCATATGCTTACACAGAGGTACACAGCTATAAACCAGTCTGTCATGTAACATCCTCATTCTCATCATTATCATAACAACATCAAGGGAGAGCATTTTTGTGCTTCAGAATAAACTTTGTACTTCAGTCTCATATTTCTACTATATGTTTTGTGGAACACGACATATTGAGTACCTACTTATAAAACAGTCTGAAGAATAAAAAAAAGAAAAAAGAAGATCCATGACTTACCAGTCTGGATACCATAATTATATATATACATATATACATATATACATATATACATATATACATATATATATATATATATATACACACACACATATATGTATATATATATACACACACACATACACACACACACACACACACACACACACACACATATGAATATTTCAGTTAAAGTGATATGGAGACTTCCACTTTTGGCCATGAGGCAGTAACAGGAAAAAACTAGCAAGCCCACCATAAACGATGTAAAATAAAACTATAAAAAATATTTGAAACAAATGGTTTTAGATGTTGGGCAACAGGCAAAACAGGATTATGATCCCTAAGGAAAAAACTGTATGAAATGAACACTACATGAACTTCTCCCTGTCTTTCTGTCTGGAGGCATTTTCAAGACTACAGCACCCAAGCAAAGAACAGCAGTTTTGCTCAGCAGAGAAGAAAGAATAAAGTTGGGGGATGCGGTAGAATTTGGGGGATAGAATACCAAATGCAAAAAGCTTCAGAAATATACATGAGGGTCATATTAAGTCTCTTGCCAAGCACTAGGTTATATGTGCCCAGAGGGACAATCTACAAAACCTGGTCATGAATAGCAGAATGGAGATTCTGGAGGTCATGTAATACTGAGAGACATAGCACATAGATAAAACCACACTGAACACCCAGGAAATTCAGTTGAGACTACCCCAAAAAGCTCACACTTATGGGAGATAATGCTATGGGTCCCTCAACTTTTTAGGAGCAGAGGCATTGAACAGGTTTTGTACTAGACTCTTTTCCAGGATGTTTGATTAATAAGGCATATAATCATTAAAAGCTTTAAACTACTGGGGCACCTGAGTGACTCAACTGGTTAGGTGGCCGACTTCGCCTCAGGTCATGATCTCATGGCTCATGGATTCAAGCCCTGCATCGGGCTCTGAGCTGTCAGCCTGCTTTGGATTCTGTGCTTCCTTCTTTCTCTGTCCCTCCCCCATTCATGCTCTGTCTCTCTATCCTTCAAAAATAAATAAACATTAAAAAAATTGGGGGGGGGGGCACCTGAGTGGCTCAATCAGTTAAGTGGCCGACCGGCTCAGATCATGATCTCATGGTTTGTGAGTTTGAGCCCCACATCCGGCCTCTGTGCCAACAGCTCAGAGCCTGGAGCCTGCTTTGGATTCTGTGTCTCCTTCTCTCTCTGCCCCTCCCCTGCTCATACTCTGTCTCTGTCTCTCAAAAAGTGAATAAATGTTAAAAAAAAAAAAAGAAGAATTTGTTTTAATTTAAAAGTTTTAAACTATTAACATGAAATAAAGTGACGCAAAAGCCTTGAAAGACAGAGGCTGTCTCCCAACTAGAGCAAAGTGCACATTAATTTACAGCCTTGGAAGATAGAGGATCCCCCTCCAGGAGCAAAGTGCATACATGCTTACTATTGCATACTATTTGGATGCACACTACATACTATTTGGATGTCCTAAGCTCAGAGTTCCTCTCCTATAATGTGACCAACTGCATTTGCAGGTATCCATCTAGGCCCATCCACACCACCTCCATGTAATTTAGGGGCAAGGAAAATTGAGGCAAGTCAGCTGACATTCATGTTGCTGGATGTGCCATGCACAATAAAATTCTTTCTGTTCCAGGAAACTCATGTCATCTGACAGCATCCATGAAACTAATAAGCTAACTAATTATTACTTAAATGTGGTAAAATCTCAGATCCTGTACAGTTCTGAACATATACCTTGGAAGTAAGAGATCCTAAACCACCCAAAGATTAAAAACAAATCTTAAAAGGATCAAGCTGGTCCACTAAAAAAAAGCTGCCCAGATAAACAAAAAACATTTACTAAAAGTAATAAATTTCAAACTGCCAATGATATGATATCCACAATATTTACCATATAATCAAAAGCTATGAGATATGCGCAGATGCAATAAAATGTAGCCCATAATCATGTGGGGAGAAGGTAGTGTGTAGAAATAAATGCCAAAATGAACCAGGTGTTAGAATTAGAAGATAATAATTTTAAAAGAGTTATACAGGAGGCAGATGACTCTTCAGAGATATTCATGTCCTAATCCCCAGAATTTGTCAATCTGCTAGGTAATATGGCAAAGGGGAAATAATGGTGCAGATGGAATTCAGTGTGCTAATCAGTTGACCTTAACATAGGGAGAGGATCCTGGATTATCCAGGTTGTTCCAGTGTAATCACAAGGATTTTTAAATGCGAAAGAGAGAAGCCTAAGTGTCAGCCTCAGAGAGATAAATGTGAGAAAGACTCACTGGTCATTGCCAGCATTGAAGATGAAAGGGGGCCATGAGCCAAGGAATGCAGGTAGCCTCTACAAAAAAAGCAAGAAAACATTATCTGCTAGGGCCTCCAGAAGGAAACAGCCCTGCTGAGATCTCGATTGTAGCTCAGTGAGACCCATTTCAGACTTCTGAATTTCAGAAACTGTAAGAGAATAAATTTGTGAGGTTTCAAGCCACTATGTTTGTGGTTAATTTGATACAGCAGCAAAAAGAAACTATTACAAGTTATTAAAAATAGGCGTAAGGACTCAAAGGAAAAAACAGAATGAGTGACCAGAAGGAAAAATCTCAGTGGAAAAATAGAAACTACTAAAAAAGAACCAAATAGACAATCTAGAACCAAAAAATATATTATTTGAAACAAAAATTTCACTATATGGGCTTAACAGATTGGCTATTACAGAATAATTAAACTTATATAAACTAAGCACAGAGAGAGAATACACTGAGAAACTAAAAGCAAGTTTCTGTGATTAGTGAAGCAATCTAACATACATAAATTGTAATACTAAGGGGAAAAGAGTGGAGGGGAGGGTGATCAGAAAAAGTGTGAAAAACATAATGGACAATAATTTCTGAATCTGATTACATATGCACGCACACACACACACACATCCAAGGAGCTCAACAAAGCCCCGAGGAGGGTAAATGTAAAGAAAACTAAATCTAAGCACATAATAATTATTTTTCTGAAAACCAAAAGAAAAAGAAAAAAATCTCAAAAGAAGCTAGAGGGGAAAAAAATGCATTACCATACAGAGGGATAATGATTAAAAATTCTGCTGAGATTACAGCAAAAACTTTGCAAGCCAGAAGACAACAGAACAACATTTTTTAAATGCTAAAAAAAAAATTATCAAACTGGAAGTGTATTTCCAAAAAAAAGTATCCTTCAAAATAATAATGACATTTTGAGATAAACAAAAGCTCAGAAAACATTTCACTAGCAGGCCTGACCAATGATGATTATTCAAATAAGTTTTTCAGACTAAAAGAAGTATGAGATACACATTCAGATCTATACAAAGGAAGAGTGCCAGAGATAATCAATATGTAAGTAAATACAAAAGGCTACTTTTTATATTTTCTAATTTCTTTAAAAAGTAATTGATTGTTTAAACAACAATAATAACAATTTATTGTGGGGATTATAACCTATGTAGAAATCAAATGTATGACAGTAACAGCACAAAAGATGGGAGGGAGTAAATATAATTTACTGTTGGAAGGTTCTTATATGGTATACTTTCAATTTATGGTAGACCAATCATTGAATGTCTAATGTAGAGCCACTAAAAACAAAGCCAATAGAAGAGGAAGGTATAAAAATACTTTTTAGAAACTCATTAATACAGAAAAATATAGAAAAGAAAAAGAAAAAAATTTAAATCCTTACAACTAGAAAACAAATAGCAAGATGACAGATTTAAACTGAAACATACCAATAATTACATTCAATGTAAAGGTACTAAACACTCTAAGAAAGACAGCAACTGTCAGACTGGATAGAAAAGGAATATCCAAATATATATATATATATATTAGACACAGATAGTTTAGAAAAAAGAATGAAAAAAAAATTTCATGCAAACACTAATCATAGGAAAATTACAGCAGTTCTATGCCTTAGACAAAGTAACCTTATACGGCATTACCAGAGACAAAGAAAGAAATTCTATACATTAGGTTAGTTAATAAAGAAGACATAATCAAAAACATGCATGCATCTCACAACAGAGCTTCAAAATACATAAAGCTAAAACTAGCCAAACTAAAGGGGGAAATCAACAAATCCATAATTATAGTTGGAGATGTTAAAATTCTTCCCCTAGGAACTAAAAGAAATAGACTCAAAAAATTCAATAAGGATAAGAAAGATGTGAAAAGCATTATCAATCAACTTTATCTAACTGGCATTTATATAATAGATCCAATAAGTGCAGAATATATACTCCGTTCAAGCACACACTGAATATTCACCAAATATAGACCATATTATGGGCCATTAAAAAAAAAAAAACCTATGGGGCACCTGGGTGGCTCAAATGGACTCAGTCAGATCTCAAGCGTCCGACTCTTGATTTCAGCTCAGGTCATGATCTCACAGTTCAGGAGATTGAGCCCCACGTCTGGCTCTGCACTGACAGTGTGAGCCTACTTGGGATTCTCTCTCTCCCTCTCTCTCTGCCTCTTCCCTGCTGTTCTCTCTCTCTCTCTCTCTCTCTCCCCCCCAAATAAATCAAGAAACTTAAAAAAATTTTTTAAATACCCTTGTATTTTCAAATACCAAAGTCATACAGACTATGTTCTCTGACCTAAATTAAAATAAATTAAAAATCGGTAGAGTTTGCACTTTTAGGAGCTGGGTGCAATACAGTGCTCAGTCAGCATCTAGGCTTCAACAAGGCAGCAGCTGTGTAACTGCATTCAGAACTGGAAGCAACACTAGAAGGGAAGTAAGCTGGGTAGCATCTGTTGGGTCTAAAACTGATTATAACCACAAATAATACTAGTCCTAGAGGAAGGAATCCCCTGCTCATACTTCATGTTCAAGTGCTGTTTGAACTCAACATAACTGGCCTTTACTGAGAGTGCACAATGTGCCAGGGATTGTGATACGTTCTTTTACTGGTATCTCATTTGGCTTCACCACAAACCTGAGAGAATGATAGGATTTTTCTCATTTTATAAGAGTCCAGACTGAAGTTACAGAATTCAGTCTAGATGTCAAAATTTCTGAGTCCCAAGTCCAAGGGCCACTGGCTACAACACAGCTGCATTATAAGGTATTTGAGAGGCACAGAATTAGAAGTGAACAAGGTTGTTTCAGAGTGTTAGCCAAGGATGGGACTAGGATTTAGTTTAAAATCATTCAAAACTAACACAGAGAGGAATGGCAAAACGAAGTTTAAAGTCCCTGCTCTAAATGAATTCTCAATATAACTGAGAACAAAAACAATGATCATTAAAGGTGCTACTTTAAAAAAATCAATAACAATGTATCAGAAAGAATCTCAAATATATAGAAATTAAGCACCACATCTCTAAATAAACTGTGGACCTGGGCGCCTGGGTGGCTCAGTTGGTTAAGCATCCGACTTCGGCTCAGGTCATGATCTCGTGGTTCATGGGTTCAAGTCCCACGTTCGGCTCTGTGCTGACAGCTCACAGCCTGAAGCCTGCTTTGGATTCTGTGTCTCCCTCTCTCTCTGCCCCTCCCCCACTCTCACTCTCTCTCTGTCTCAAAAATAAATTTAAAAAAAAAATTTAGAAAACAAAAATATAAAATAAACTGTGGACCAAGAAAGACATCAGAAGAAAATTAGAAAATATTGTCCACTACCTAATAATGAAAACATGATATGTCAAAATTTGTGAGACACAACTAAAACAATGCTTAAAGGTAAATTTATACATCTATGATTAGGAAGAAAAGAAAGGTGTAAAAATCAGTGTTCTAACTTTCCACATTAAGAAGCTAGAAAAAATTAAATCCAACATAAGCAGAAGGAAGAAAATAACAAATAGCAGAAATCAGTATAATGATACAAGATAATGAACAAATAATGGAGAAACCAACAAAATCTCAAATTGGTTCTCTGAAAATGTCAATAAAACTAGTAACCCCCTAACTAGAATAATGCAGAAAAACAAGAGAGAATAGACAAATTACCAACACTAGATGAAACAGGGGCTTATTACCACAGATCTTATAGAAATTTAAAAGATGATGAAAAATATCATGAACAGTTTTGTGCAAATATATTTTACAATTAGATGGAACAGGAAAATTCCTTAGAGATGAAAATTACCAAGACTAACACCAGAAAAACAAAACAAAAAACCTTCACTAGCCATTTACCTGTTAAAGAAATTGAATTCACAATTAAAATTTTTCCCACATAGAAAATTCCAGGCCCGGGGCGCCTGGGTGGCTCAGTCGGTTAAGTGGCTGACTTCAGCTCAGGTCATGATCTCACAGTCCGTGAGTTCGAGCCCCGTGTCGGGCTCTGTGCTGACAGCTCGGAGCCTGGAGCCTGTTTCAGATTCTGTGTCTCCCTTTCTCTGACCCTCCCCCGTTCATGCTCTGTCTCTCTCTGTCTCAAAAATAAATAAAGCTTAAAAAAAATTAAAAAAAAAAAAAAAAGAAAATTCCAGGCCCAAGTGACTTCACCAGTGAATTCTTATCAAACATTTAAGAGAATAATATCAGTGTAATTCAATTAACTTGATTTTCTCTGTATACTAGTAAGAATGTAATTGTAATAAAGCTGACCTATACCAGAAATATGTTAAGACACTACCTCCTAATTTCTTTCTTGGATTCAGATCTTTGGCAAAAATACCCAAAACAGAACCATTAAAAAAAGACTAATCTGACTAGGAAAAATGTTAAAGTTATGAATGAAGAACAGCATAAACAAATTAAAAAGTAAATGTTAAATTGAAAAATGTCAAGATTTTAATAATTGGTTGATATGGACAAAATGAAAGTCTTTATCAAATGTACAAAAGACAAAAATAGGAACTGCCTGAAAGAAATAATAATACCAACATGAAATAATGGCCAATTTTCCTAATCAATCAAAAGAAATATAAATTTAAGAATGATAAGCAAAAACGTTCTCAAAAATTTAGGAGAAGAGATATCTCTGGAAAAAGCAAAACTGTAGAAACAATAAAAAGATCAGTTGGAGGGAAGACGGAATGAACAAGCACGAAGGATTTTTAGGATTTTGAAAGCATTCTTTACAATACTATAATAGTAGATATATGTCATTGTACATTTGTCAAAACCCATGGAATTTTCAAACCTAGAAGAGAACCCTAATGTAAACCATAGACTCTGGATGGCAGTGATATGTCAATATAAGCTCATCGATTCTAATGTACCACACTGGGAGTAATGTGACAGTGAGGGAGGCTGAAAGTGGAAGTAGGGGGGATATGGGAACTCTGTAGTTTCCACTCAATTTTGCTATGAACCTAAAACTGCTCTAAAAAGCAGTCTATTTTTAAAAAAATACATATAAGACTCAAAGACTAACTAACTTGGAAAAAATGGGAATTATTTTAATAATGTTCTAATAGTGACTCCATACTGTAATGATGACGTTTGGGATGTGTGGAGTTAAATACAATATATTGTTAGTATGTCTTAAAAAGAGAATACCTGGTTTTGCTGAAAACTGTGGTCCACAAATGGTTAGTGATTAGAATACATACCTTTTGGTATGACAATATGCCAATACATATCAAAAGTCCAACAATGACACTCTAAGAATTTATCCAAAGTAGATAAAAATAGCAGTGTAATGAGATGTATGCACAATAGGCCCATACAGTGGAATTCTAGGTAAGCTATTAAATCCAATGAAGTAGACTGCTATTTTTACACACAAGATGTTCATGAAAAACTGTCAATTGGTAAAGGTCAGATTATAGGATATTATGGACAGATGAGCCAGTTTAGGAATATGTACTGAATATTAACACACATGTATTCAGACAGAGATATATAATAGGCTGTTCAACACAAAATTGATCGTGATATTCTCTGGGTGATGAGATTTCAAGTTTTTTAGTCTCTTTGTATGATTTTCTTCTTTTACTTGAGCTTTTCACAACAGGTCTGGATCTCTTTTCCTAAAACCTAAAGGTATTTATTTATACTCACAAACATACATAGACACAACACACTGACAGTATTTGGCTACTCTGTAGTATTGGTAACTTCCAGTTTCTTCTAGCAAGGACAAAGTTCATTCTACCTAAAGAAACAATTCACTTGATTCTGTGATTTGGGGCAAGTTCCTCAATTTACTCTACTTACCTGATACAAAATCAAACTGTACTGGACAGAGTGGGTTTTAGAGTTGAAATCTTGGTTCAAGTCTACCAATTATCTGAACCTGGCCACTTCACTTTTCTGTGCTTTGGTTTCCTCAAAGGTACAATGACAATATTAGTATCCACCCAATGACTGGACACTGGATTGGTAAGAGGGTCAAACAGATAACTCAAGTATTCTAAAATACTTAACAAATAATGAATATTGGCAGCTGTAGTATATTGTAAAACAAAAATACATATAATGGTACAGGGAAGCAAAACAATCAAAAGAGAGAAAAAAAATCAGAGCTTTAAAAATGGCAAGAAAATTAGTAAAAGGGAAATATATAAATAAATATAGATACTGAAGAAATAAAATGAGCTTAAACTAATAAGAATTTCTATTTTTGAAAAATGACTAGACTAGTCTAGCATTGACTAGACTGCCTCAAAGAAAAATAGTAAGCAAAAATAATAATAAGTGTAAAAAATAATAACTTGGCCAAATATAGAAAAACTTTGATCATAACTCACATGTTGATACCTAAAGTATTTGAAATATAAGTTCCCTAAAAACGTATCTTTTTAAAAAAAATTTTTTTAATGTTTATTTATTTTTGACAGAGAGAGAGAGAGAGAGAGACAGAGGGTGAGTTGGGGAGGGGCAGAGAGAGACAGACACAGAATCCCAAGCAGGCTCCAGGCTCCAAGCTGTCAGCACAGGGCCTGGCGCAGGGCTCGAACTCACAGACCGCGAGATCATGACCTGAGCCAAAGTCGGACACTCAACAGACTGAGCCACCCAGGTGCCCCTAAAAACATATCTTTTACACTTTTAATGACCACTTGGCCCCGGCCATCAAAGGAACTTACTGCTACTTTATAAAATATAAGCAAACATTATCATCATTTATTAGTGTACATTCATTTAAATGCCTACTAACCACAGAGCACTATGCTAGGCATATGAAATTCAAAGGTATATGCGATATTATTCCTTGCTTTTGAAAAACTTACCATTTATTTGAGGAAGGATCTGCAGTACCAACACAAACATAAACTCAATTATAAGAACTGGGACACACAGGCCAAAGGGTAGAAGAATGGAATTACAACCCAGGAATAAAAGAGATGCTGAGTGACCACACCTGTATCTAAGCTGCAACAGCAGCAAGAACAACTTGATGCAACACAGCAATGGAGTGGAGTCCCTCCTGTTCTGGGCATGACTGGGCCAGGCAACTGGAATTACTTACAGGCATTACTTCACTGGTAATAATACACTAAACATGAAATAAGTTGTCATTCAGTACACCACCTGGTCAAAGCTGGATTCCTACTGAAATGCTGCCAAAGCTGACAGGAAGAGGAAACCAGCAGGAAATAATGGCTGTCTCTATCAGCTTGACACTGAGGTCACCCATGCATTAATTTATTAAAAAGAAGAAGGAGAAGGAGAAGGAGAAGGAGAAGAAGGAGAAGAAGAAGAAGAAGAAGAAGAAGAAGAAGAAGAAGAAGAAGAAGAAGTAGTAGTAGTAGTAGTAGTAGTAGTAGTAGTAGTAGTAGTAATCTTTTAATGACCTGGAAAGCTTTCCCAAAATAGGAAGTCAGTCAGTCAATCCAATCAATCAATCAATCAATCAATAATAAAAAATGAAAAAAAGCTTAGTAAAACCAAAGACCAAAGTAAAACTTTATTAGATCTGGCTATAATTAGTGGACTCTCAAGCACTCAGTGTTTTACTGAGAGTAGCAGTTACAGATGGGGCTTGGAAAGAGCCCAAAATTTAACAAATTTAATCAATCCTAAATATATCTTTCTCTTACCAGCTCATGAATTCCTTAATGGCTGGGACTAGTATCAACTCTACATTCCTTTAAGCATCAAGACTGACTTTCTATACATTTGGATGGATAAATGGACAGGTGGACAAAGAAGCCATGGAACAAAAGACGTGTGCCACAGAGATTAAAGCTTGAGCAGAATACTTCGAATGTTTGTGAAACTAACTGGTTATTAAAGACAGACTGAGAATGTAGAAATGACACAGAATGTGAAGGTGACTAGAAGGGACAAGAAAGCGGGGAGCACTACAACATAGCCTCTGCAGCAAAAAAGCAGGAAGAAAAAGAGCACTGGGAAATAATACAAAGGCCAGGTGGAAAAGCTAACAAAAGAAAAGTAAATTAATGGAGGAAACAGACAAAGAGAAAACAAGAGACATTAAAAGCAAAGAGAGCAATACTGAGAAACCTAAACAGAATTGGTGGTCTTGTGCCTCTTCAGGGCAGAAGACAAGCTTTTTTAAAAATCTTACTTTAGGGATTTAATAATGGTTCTCTCAATAAAAACAGAATGTTGTGTTCACAAATGCAAAAGAGAACTGACATTATTAAAAAGTTAAACTCAGTATAGTACAAACAACCTTATCAACTGAATTCTAAGACACATTGCAAAAAAGAGAGAAACATTAAGAGCTATGTTAGCCATGAAGGTAAAAAATAATTAATTGTACACAATTTGAAAAGAAAAAGAAAAAATTTGATGATAAATATTTTTTACTTGTTTCAGTTAGAGGTTGAGAAAAAGCTTATATAGCTGTAAATTGATTTTAATTTCTTATAAAATTTGTATAGCATTTTGCAATTTGTCATTTTTTCACATATACATTCTCCCATAATATGAAATGGATTTTTATTAAACCATATTACAGATGAGAAAAGAGAGACATAAAACAAGATAAGCTATTTGCCCAAAATCATATACAGTAGACAATACAAATGGATTTTAATACCAGATTTTCCAAATGTTATAATAAACTAAACCCATCAATGAAAGAATATTTTCAAATTGTAATTTTAGGGGAAAAAGGTCTTTACGGTATATACATATTCCAAGGTGAAAAGATATCCTTTATACAACAGATAGGCAAGTGACATTTTCTATTTCTCAAAGCAAGCTAATTATTTCCACTTTATAGAACTGAAAGCATTAATAACAAACGAGAACAAGTAAAAATAAAAGGCTTCAAGATGACTTATATCTAAATTAACTTAAAGTTGGAAAAGCAATATACAGAAAACCTCAGGAAAGAAATTAGAAAGCTAAACCAGCCCACAGTATAGTCACCAAGAGAACATATGATACTGCAGTTAGCTAAGGCTCTGTGTGCTCAATTAGAAGAATCTGCAAACTAAATTAAATAAAGCAAAAGAGAAAACAGTTTGCATGGAATGCATCCAAGGGAACATTTATATAAATATGCTGGCAAATGCACTGACATTTTCCGAAAAAGATGTAGAAGAAATGGTTAACGATGTACTCTATAGGAAGGGGTGCTAAGAGACTTTGAATTTGACATGGGGGCAGACTTACTTTTTTTGTATTCCCCTTTGCATAATGATAGTAGAAATTTTATCATTTGTGTTTATTATTTTCTGATTTAAAAGACCGTTACCGAAAGGTGTTTTAAATAACTGCCATTAAGACAAACACAAATTTTAAAGAACTTGGGTTATAACAAATGTATAACCTGGTTATAGTAGGTTTAATACACCGACATGCATTTAGAGGTGACTGATATAATGATCATGAAGGCAGATTCATGTGTAAGCCGAGCTTTAACTCTGAGTACAGGCAGACCACGTAGAAATGTAAGGTAATGGCACTCTAGACATAAAGCAAACAATATAAGATCACGTAAGATTTGTTTGAGCATGAGTGACGTGGACCAATAAAATCAAGTCTCAAACGGTCATGTGAGCCCAGGCCATGGATGGCCTAAAGAGTTAGACCGAAATGTAGACCTTATTCTGGAGATCAGAGTCTCTCAAACATAAGAATGTGTTTCAGAGGCCCCAGTTTGAGAAAAACTGCAGCTAACAACAGATTGAAAGCTCCTTGGCAAGGCACAGACTGCCACATACACTGGTCACACGATCAGAATGGCCAGCCCCACTCTAGCAATAGTGTGAGGCTCTGTTAAGGTTCCATAAAGGACATTACAGACGTATGGTAAAGACCGAAAACCTCATTTTCATCCATGGTATCAGCCTAGTTCTTCAATAAAAGTGCCAAAAATGGGGGTGCCTGAGTGGCTCAGTCAGTTAATGTCTGACTCTTGGTTTTTGCTCAGGTCACGATCTCACTGTTAGTGAGTTCGAGCCTCACATCGGGCTTTGCACTGACAGTGTGGAGCCTGCTTGGGATTCTCTCTCTCCCTCTCTCTGCGTCTCCCCTGCTCATGCTCTCTCTCTCTCTCTCAAAATGAATAAACTTCTAAAAAATGTAAAAAGAAAGAAGTTACATAAACTTTAAAAAAAAATGTGCCCAGAATGATCCTAATCATAGAGTCTAACAAGATTGAGAATATTTTGCTTAGTCATTTGTGATGCACAGAATTAACTTACTCATCCACTATTCTTGTGGTTTTAGTCTGCAACACCAGAAGCTATTTATTCCTATGTGTTTTCCCAGCAATTAGAATATGCTGCCATTAGAAATTTAGTGGTGACTATGATTCAGGAAAAAAATGTTATGAATATCTAGACTTTCAGTAAGTGTGAATTACTAATACTGAATCTTATTCATTATCTTTCTTATTTAAAAAAATCATTAGAATAGAAGAATATGACAGTTTTTCATAATATTTATCAGAACCCACAATTAGAACTAATTATGAAAAGAACAGGCTAGGCATTAGCCTGAAATGCAAAGAAGTACTTAGATAAATGTAATACATCCCTCATTAATACACAATTATTAGAAGCATTAAATCCTGCAATTTATTCTCCTAGCTTTGGAGTCAAAAGCCCTCACTGACAAACTCTATATCATTATACGTTATATATATATATATATATATATATATATATATATATATATATATATATATATATATGCATACACACACACACACACACTACATACGTATCAAAAGCATCCAATTACTTCCTCTGTGAGTTGTGAAAGGGAGGTACTTACAGTTTGCTTAAATTATAATAAACATTGTTTAAAAGCATATGCATATATTTTATTCTCTCTATAGATCATCACAGTTTTATGGTAGAAAGAGAAAGGTTGCTAATGTTCTCATTTTAAAGACAAACTGAGGCTCAAAGAGCTTAGACTCAAAACATAAAGCTAGCTCTCTCTCCCTCTCTCTGCCCCTCTCCCACTAGCACTATCTCTGCCTCCCTCAAAATAAATAAATAAACTTTAAAAAAACAAAACAAAACATCGGGGCTCCTAGGTGGCTCAGTCAGTTAAGCATCCAGCTTCAGTTCAGGTTACGATCTCGCGTTTCATGAGTTTGAGCCCTACGTCAGGCTCTGTGCTGACAGCTTAGAGCCTGGAGCCTGCTTCAGATTCTGTGTTTCCCTCTCTCTCTGCCCCTCCACCCCCGTCAAAAATAAACATTAAAAAATTTAAAAAACACAAAAACATAAAGCTAGAACTCCAACCAAACTCTTCTAAATTCAGCCTAACATTAGAGTTCTGCCATCCTAGTTAGCATCAAACAGCAGTGAAGAAAAACAGTGAATAAAAAAGCAATTTTCTTCTTACCAAAGAAATCATAAAGAGAACAACCTAGTCTGTGTCCCTTTAATAGTTAAGAAGGGTGAGAATATAAGAATCCCCTCAAGCCTAGGAGCCCCCAGGCCAGTTACCCACTTATCATTGCATGAAGTCCATTTGCCCAGATGTCCATACACTGTCAATTTCTCTGTGTTACGACACAAATAAAGTTGAGAAACACTGCCACTGAGAACACAGGAATACATAGGATGGTCTTAAATAATTTTTTTAATGTAAACTTCAGGGGTACCTGGGTGGCTCAGTCAGTTAAGCGTCTGACTCTTGATTTTGGCTCAGATCATGATCTTGTGGTTTGTGAGATGGGACCCCGCATCAGCCTCCTGCTTGAGAATATTTTCTCTCTCTCCCTCTCTTTCTGCCGCTCCTCTGCTCATGGTGCTCACATATTCTCTCTCTCTCTCTCTCTCTCTCTCTCTCTCTCAAAACAAATAAAGAAAACATGAAGTTCATAAACTGTAAAATTATCTACTAAAAAAAGGTTACATCGATGATATAGCAGAATCTTGCTTCAAGGTTAACCACTGATTGCAATTCAGAGTATGGTGCAGTGGTTCTCAAGTTTTATCAATTACCAGTCATATAAAAGATAGCATTCATATTTACAATGCACTTAATCCAGAGTTTGTCAAAACCTAAATAAATTTTTCAAGTAATTAACACTGGAGTAACTTTTAATCATCAGTTATTTATCCTATCAGTGGCTTATTCTGTTCTGTAGCAGTGAAAGATAGCCCAAGGTCTGCATACAATTTCTAGTGCTAGCTACAGCTACACTATTCCCTTAGCACTCACTTAAGAGAGACAGGAATACAAACGAGTAAGAGTGATGTCACTATGAGATGGCCTTAAATTGTTATAATGTTTAATCATTCACACATTACAATACTTACTATTAGTTTATACAGAACTCATAACCAATTGCAACATACTTCACAACTGGTAACATTTCCATTGAGAACCCTTCACTTATGTAACATTACCCTTAATCTCATCTCACCAACACCCTGCCAGACATGTGAACCCTTAGTTTATTTCCATTCTAATTACCTTCTAGCTTGTCAATATGAACTCTTAAAAGTTTAAAATTTCACACATATATGGAATTCCTACTTCCCAGCTGAAGTTTTTGCGTGTGAACAATTTGGAAGAAATCAGTGCAAAGAAAAGTCCCATTGCAATTTGCAAATCCTGCTTAATCCCTCCAGATGCCACCAAACCTTTAACTGAGTACCATCAGATTTAGTGCTACAAATTCTTATTCTCCGGCTACACATCCTTTTCAAAGTGAAACTAACTTAACTCATCAGCCCAAAATGCATTGGCCTCTTCCATCCTCCTTGTTTCTCCTTGTTTCTTCTGCAACATTGAATGGGGGGCTTGGAAGTTACTATGTATCCTTCCTTTAGCATTCACTTTTCCAGATTGATCACATACA
The DNA here is from genome assembly GCF_018350195.1 of Panthera tigris. Taxonomy (NCBI): domain Eukaryota; kingdom Metazoa; phylum Chordata; class Mammalia; order Carnivora; family Felidae; genus Panthera; species Panthera tigris. The sequence continues at coordinate 36,866,931 of NC_056678.1, forward strand.
GTAGAACGGAAGGAAATTTCATTACTAACACTTAATTTCTGTTGAAGTGATTGGGTGTTTTTTAAACACCACCACCATATAGAAACCAAATAGAAGTTTATATCTATACAGTGTTTTATGGTAAAATTTATAAAACATTTCGTGTCATTTTGTATCTGACTCTAATAACAATTCTTGAGCTATGCATTGCAAACTTTTTACAACTGTGAAAAGTAAAATTAATAGAAGTTAAATGACTTGACCAAGTTAACACAAGTAATAAGCAGCAAAGCCAGGACCGAAAGCCATGTTTCAATTCTTAGTCCGGTATCTTTCCATTCCACCAGGAGGTTTAGAAGGTAGATACTGTTTTATCCATAAGGCGATTCCAGAGTTTAGGCTTTGAGAAAATCATGTCATCAAACCCATTTATTTCTGTTCACTTGGAAAGAGAGAGTTACCTATTCACATTCAATCAAACAGTAAGCATTTGTCTGTTTTGAGAGTCCCCACAATTACCTTTCGTAATAACAGGCATACCTTGTTTTATCGTGTTTCGCTTTACTGCACTCACAGATACTGAGTTTTTACAAACTGAAGGTCTGTGGCAACCCTGTGCCAAACAAGTGTATTTGTGCCCTTTTTCCAACAACTTTATATCTTTGTGTCACATTTTGGAAATTCTCATAGTATTTCAAACTTTTCCATTCCTGTTATATTTGTTATGGCAATCTGTGATCAGTGATCTTTGATGTTACCATAGTCGTCATGTTGGGGCTCCACAAACCTCAGCCATATAAGACAGCAAACTCAACCGAGAAATGCTGAGTATGTTCTGACTGATCTGCCAACCAGCTGTTCCCCCATTTCTCTCCTTATCCTTAGGCCTCCCAATTCCCTAAGACACAATATTGAAATCAGGTCAATCAATAACCCCAGAGTGGCCTCTAAGTGTTTTTTTTTAATGAAAGGGAGGGTCACACGTCTCTCACTTTAAATCAAAAGCTAGAAATGATTAAACTGAGTGAAGAGGCATGTCTAAAGCCAAGAGAGGCTGAAAGCTAGGCCTCTTGAGACAAACAGCAAGTAGTGAATGCAAAAGAGAAGGTGTTTTTTTTTTTTTTGTTTTTTTTTTGCAAAAGAAAAGTTCTTAAAGGAAATTAAAGATGTACTCCAGTGAACACACAAATGATAAAGCAATACAGCCTTATTGCTGACAGAGAGAAAATTTTAGATCAAACCGGCCATAACATTCCCAGAAGCAAAAGCCTAATCCAGAGCAAGGCCCTAACTTGCTTTAATTCTATGAAGGCTGAGAGAGGTGAGAAGCTATAAAAGAAAAGTCTGAAGCTAGCAGAGGCTGGTTCATAAGGCTTAAGGAAAGAAGCCATCTCCACAACATAAGAGTGCAAGGCGAAGCAGCCAGTGCTGATATAGAAGCTGCAGCAAGTGATCCAGAAGATCTAGCTAAGGTAATTAATGAGGGTGGCTACATTAAACAACAGATTTTCTATGTGGACAAAACCACCATCACTGAAAAAAGATGCCTTGAATAGCTGGAGAAGAGACATCAATGTCTACCTTCAAAACTTCACAAGACAGACTGACTCTCTTATTAGGGGCTAATACAGCTGGTGACTTTAAGTTGAAGCCAACAGAATTCACCATTCCAAAAATCCTATGGCCCTTAGGAACAATTCTAAATCTACTCTGCCTGTGCTCTAGAAATGGAACAACAAAGCCTGGATGACAGCACATCTGTTTATAACACAGCTTGCTGAATACTTTAAGCCACTGTTGAGCCCCACTGCTCGGAAAAAAAAAAAAAAAAGATTCCTTCCAAAATACTACTGTTCTCTGACAATGCACCTGGCCACCCAAGAGCTCTGACAAAGATGTACAACAAGATTAGTGTTGTTTTCATGCCTGCAAACACACCATCCATTCTGCAACCCATGGATCAAAAAAGTAATTTTGACTTTCAAGTTTTATTATTTAAGAAATATATTTCACAAGGCTTATAGATGTCACATACAGGGATTCCTCTGACCTGGGCAAAGTGGAAATCTTCTGGAACAGATTCACCATTCCAGTTGCCATTAAGGACATGCATGATTCACGAAAAGAGATCAAAATATCAACGTTAGCCGGAGTCTGGAAGAAGGTGATTCTAACTCTCATGGATGACGCTGAGGAGTTCAAGACTTCAGTGGAGGAAGTAACTGCAGATGTGGTGGAAACGGCAAGAGAACTGGAATTAAAGATGGGACTGAACTGCTGCGATCTCATGATCAAACTTTAATGGGCGAGGAGCTGCTTGTTACGGATAGGCAAAGAAAGTGACTTCTTGAGATGTAGAAACTACTCCTGGTAAAGATGCTGTGAAGATTGTGGAAATCATAACAAAGGATTTAGGATATTAGGACATTAGGTCATCAGGACAACAAAGGATATTATGTAACTTAGTTGATAAAGCAGTGACAAGAGGATTCACTCCAGTTTTGAAAGAAGTTCTACTGTAGGTAAAGTGCTATCAAACAGCATCACGTGCTACGGAGAAATTGCTGGTGAAAGGAAGAGTCAATCAGTGCAGCAAATGTCAGTCACTTTATTTTAAGAAACTGCCACAGCCACCCCAACCTTCAGCAACCACCACTCTGATCAGTCAGCAGCCATCTAAGCAAGACTGTCCACCAGCAAAAAGAGCATGACTCCTGAAACCAACCTCAAATGGTGGTTAGCAAGTTTTAACAACATTTTTTACTTAAGCCATATACATTGGTGTTTTAGACATAATGCTATTTCACACATATCAGAATACAGCCCAGGGTAAACATAACTTTTGCATCCACTGGGAAGCCAAAAATTTCATCTGACTTACTTTATTGTGATAGCTGCTTTTTTATGGTGGTGTAACCAGAACCCACATTATCTCTGAGGTATGCCTGTATTCACCCTCCTCTTCTAGCTTGCCTTCCCTCTTCATTAGAAAAACAAAAAAGGTTCCGGGGAGGTGGACGGGAGGATGGGCTAAATGGGTGATGGGCATTAAGGAGGGCATTTGTTGTGATGAGCACTGGGTGTTGTATGTAAGTGATGAATTACTAAATTCTACTCCTGAAACCAATAATACACTGTATGTTAACTAACTTGAATTTAAATGAAATCTTGGAAGAACATGAAAAAAAGTTCAAAGGACACTCTATATCAGAATAATAACTTTTTCCAAAGAAATATTTCCTTAAACATTTTTAAACAATAAAGATTTTTTAAAACCAAACAAAATAATGTAAAAATAATAAGAAAAAAAAAGCAAAGTATGGTTAAAAGTAAAAGAATAAGCTAAAACAGTTACAAAAATATAAAAACATTAAACGTCTAATGAAAGAAGAGTAAACACCAAATACACCAAAAAGTAAAAGTGAAACAGGCAAAAAATACAAATTCCAAAATTTAACACCTCCATGCAGACGGCATGAGGTGTTGCATACAGACAGCAGGCCTCCATTCCCCCAATTTGTTGATTACAGATGCCAGAAGTAGAAAATGGAGTCTTCAGTCATTCCCTTAGTTGCAGAAGATGAAACACTCTTGTCCTTCTGGGTTAAAAATATCTGTGTGGGAGGAAGGTACCTCTTAAAGAGCACTGAGCTCTTGTTTAGTCATCCCTTCCAACCTATAAATCAAGCAAAAGCCACCCATCATCTATTCTCTTCACCCCTAGCTTTTAAATGTAGAGTTTTAACTCAGAATAAGTATTATCAAGTCCCTTATTAACAATATATAAATATTTTTTGTGTTCTGATAAAATGAAATTCAGCCATATCTAAAAAGGTAAATTCTAGTCATATTTAAAAGTATGGGTTTTTTTTAATGTTTTTATTTATTTTTGAGACAGAGACAGACAGAGCATGAGCAGGGGAGGGGCAGAGAGAGAGAGGGAGACACAGAATCCGAAGCAGGCTCCAGGCTCTGAGCTGTCAGCACAGAGCCCAACGCGGGGCTTAAACTCACAGACTGTGAGATCATGACCTGAGCTGAAGTCGAACGCTTAATCGACTGAGCCACCCAGGCGCCCCAAATTATGTTTTAAAGTAAATATAAATTGTGTATGTTAAATCTGCCATACATATTAAACATAATAGAAATCATATATTTTCAAAGAATGAAAATACCATAAAAATATAAACTATAAATCATGCTAAATAGAATTTAGTCTTACTGTAACGATTTAGAAGGCAATTCAGAAGTGTTCAATAATTTCATTTTCAATACTCTGAACACCATTTTACAAGTAAGAAAGTAGTAGTATATAACTTTAAAGTAGAAAATTTGATATGAGGACCATCCCTCTTCTTTCCATATCTATCTATTAAAAAAAAAAGACTGTTGCCTAGATAATACCTGAGGGAAATGAGTCAAAAAAATTGCCAAAAGATTTTATAAATTCCCAAATCAAGTAAACTATAAGTAAATGGATTTCATAACAGCTTTATAAAGAATTTAGGACTGGCAGTGCAGAGCTTGGTTGGGATTCTCTCTCTCTCTGCCCCTTCACCCCCCCACACACAAAAAATGAATAAATAAACAGTTAAAAAAAAAAAAAAAGAAAAATTTTGGATAGGTACATCAGCCTCCAAGGCCAAATTTAGGACCATAACACATGTAAAGTATTGAAGATTCATTTGTTTTCAACTATTAAGCTAAAAATGAAGTAAATATTTACAAATTACGATTCTGAGTTTCAACTAGTGTTCAATTTTAATCTTTCCACTTTTTAGACTAAACACTGTCACAAACACAATAGTAACCACTAAGAACTTGGAAACTAGTATTTTTGTACATAAAAATTCTCAGCTTACTATTGCTTCAATAACACATTTAAACCTATACACAGTGAACACAACACATAATCTTGATGCAACTATAATGCCCTTATCGTCAATAATTATTCTGTAGATACTCATTACGAAAATCACACTTTTTGTAGCAAAACTACCATTTCAAAATTGAGTTCTCACATTCCCTGTAGTAATAAGAAACAAAATAAAAAGAAGTAACACGTTATTCTCTGAAAATCAAATAATTAACCTCATTAGTCACTTATAAGTATTAAACAGAAAATACTATTTTAATTTCTATAAAAGAGTAACAGTGACCAAGACCTTGAAAAAAAATTCCCCAAATATTAAACAACTTCCTCTTCAAAAAAAAAAAAAAAACCCACATGTACAACTTCCTCTTCCAAAACATCATATCCAAAATACACTGGAATCTCAAAACAAAAAGCCATTTCAGAATCCTTTCTGAACGGCTTCCACACAAGTTTATCTCATAGCAACTGTACTTTGACCGCACAGACCCTGAGGACATACCGTGTGCCAGTGTATTCAAACACACCTGGACTCATTTGGATTTCACTTCAACCAATGTTTCCTACACACATTCCTAAATGATTTCAAATAATCTCGAATCAAATTAGTAAGAAGGCTAGATTTTACAATCTCCCAGCTGACCAAATTTTGAAGGACAGCTTAATTTTAATGAATGATAAATTTGGATACTACACACAGCCTTATGCTTGGTGCATTTCTGCTACCAAACCAACACATGTTATTTTTGGAATGACTAATTTATGGACACTTACACATTTGCAGAAGACCATCAGATGCACTAAACTGATAGCTCTACATTTTATTTTCAGATTCAAATGATAAATAAGAAGGAACTGAAAGAGGAAAAGGCTCTATCTGATGTTCACCAGTTCTGCCTACTAAGTTACAGAGTTTGTGGTTTATCAACACAGTTCTATCAAAAAAAACCCCCAACTTTTAAATACAGCATATATGGCTTGTGATGTAAAAATCTACAGTCTTTCAAAGTTCTTTTACGTTAAAGTTTTTTTTAAGGTTTAAGAAATCTAAAATAGGTATTGAAAATACAGCACCACCATTTACTAATTTCATGTTAACAGCAGAGTATAACTTCACAATTATTGGATATCATCCACGCAGAAGACACTTTTTCTGCAAATTCACAAGAGATCCAAAGAGGTCTTTATGTTCAAAAACCTAAAATCCAGTGGTTGGCATAAGGCAGGGTGATAAAGATCAAGTTCAAGACAATATAACTGCCACAAGACCGGTATCAAAGGGATTATTACTCAGCAACTTCTTTTTATATCTTTTACTTCTGAAGCTTCACTTTTACACATTTCGTCAGTTCAAAGTTGTTATACTTTTTAGAGAAGAAATGAATTTAACAATAATTATTAAATTCCCCATACCTTTTACAATTTCCATTCCTTTTCTTTAAAAGCTATTTCAGTACCTTGAAAACAGTGCTTCAACAATTCAACAAATATTCGCGGAACGCACGCCTTGGGTCAGAGCTGTTTTAGGCTGAGTTAACAAAACTAAACCCGAACGACCCCCTGTCAAGGCAGATTACGCTTAACAGAGAGTGCTTCTTGGTCATGTTCATTAGATATAAATGTTTATACCAAAAGCAATATATTCCTTACTCTTAGTTATGCACTTCAGATTTCACATACAAAGTAAAACTACAACCAACTTCAGAAAAAGTCTGGTACCCAACTGAGAGCTGACAAGATAGATTCTAACTGTCTCTCCCTCCATCACCTCAGGACTATCCTTGACTCACCCCTGTCTCCTCTATCCCACTGTCCCCCCACACACCCCACACAGAGCTGAGTTGGGTGCCCTCTTCAGGCTCACTCCTCTACACCGTGCAACCTCTCACTCAAACAGGCCTTCCTACGCTATTACAATCACTGATTTGAAACTTCGCGAATGTCATCTTTTTAACTGCTCTTCATCTGTGCTGGACGCTCAGAAACATTCAATGAATGAACAAAAGAGGGCTGAATGTCTAATACTAATATGGTGTTTATGCTCTTCTTCTCATCGTCATCTTTTGATGTCTATTAAAAATTAATATCTCAACAACTCTGGTCAAGCCAGAATTAGTTGGGGATTTCCTAAAAGGGTGGCTTTTCAAAATTGCTGAGGAAAATTTCGACGCTATTTTAAAAAGATGGCTATTGTATTTGAAAGGCAGCGCAATATCATTGTTCTAGAATAAAAAAAAAACCAGGTTCAAATACTAACCCCACCTCTTAGAGCTGTGTGACCTTGGCAAGCTATCTCACCTTCCATTTCCTCATCTTTATGAAAAGGTTTACAGTCCCTACTTCATATGGTCACCATGAAGATAAGCTAGAAATGTAGGCTCTAAGCACATTTACTGACATAAACACTAAATTGTAATTTTTATTACTATTTCTATGAAACATTTAAATGGAAGCCTAATCAGAAAAAAATAAATCAATAAATAAGGCTTTATAATCATATGCTACATACAGCTTTATTTTATTACCTGAAAATTTATAAACAAAAAAATATCTTAATGGAATTCACTGAACAAAGACGTAAATCTACTTACACACTTATCAAAACTGTTAATCACAAATTACAAATGGAGTGTCAACATAGACGGGGGAAGAGACGTTAAAACCTAACTAGAAACCGACAGAAGTACATTCGATCTTTAGTTCAGAGATCTTTCCACCATAAGCAAACTGCATCTTTTTAATTAATTCGACTTTATAAGGCTTTCTTTAAAATTAAAATGCTCCCTTGAGGGCTATCAGTTGTTCACACCTCAGTGTGAATTACTTTAATCAGATAAATACATAAAGTAACACCAGCTACTTAAAGAAATTGTTATTTGAAGACCAGTGAGAAGAGGGGTAGCTTTAAAACTAGTGTGCTTGGCATGGAGTAGGCCTGTTTAATGCTCACAGCGAGCATCTTTATGCAGTCACCGGACAGCATGATGACAATGGCACCCGCAAGATGACAGCAGAGGAATTTTAAGGACCATCAAAGCCAACTCTCCTCTACTAGGTGGTATGAGGTGCTCTTTAAGGAAACTTCCAGTGTTAGTATTCCACTGTTCTCTTCTGCAATATGCCCTAAGACCCCAAGTAGCACCAACTTCCTAAATACTTCTAAAAAAACAAAACAAAACAAAAATCAATTGACAAGCACCTGTGGCAAATTCCCACAAAGCAAAAATGACTGAACCACCACAGAACCATGAAACAAGACACCCTTTTCTACAGATAAAATTAAATCACTACCTGGAATAAATCAACTTATCCTTGATTTATATAAACTAAGAGTCTAACTACACCCAAAATAAATACAAAAAGAAAACCATTCAACTTAACAATATAGGAACACCAGAGTGTTTCAGCGGTTTCTCAAAGCTATCTTTAATGCTTTCTGGCTCAAGTAAAAATATCTTTAAAAAGAATCTCTCCTAGTTTCTCTAATGTTACTTGAGCATAACCCTGAGAGCTTTAAAATGGGGAAAAAAAATTCTGAATGTTAAATATTAAGAAGTATTTCCAAGGAAGAAACATTCTTTTGGAACTGATTGAGAACATACTTTACACTCAACGCCTTTGATTTTCATTGTTATTTAAAATAATACTCTGGCTGTCTGCTTAAAGTACCCCAAAAATGCCTACTGCTAAACGTATATTTTAAAAGGTAAATTATTGCCTTGCAATACCTTGCAAATCAAACATAAAGATTTGGTGGCAAAGAAAAGGGGATATTATTTGAGCATAAGAAAACCCTCCAAATGAGAGAGTATCAAGAGAATATGAGGAACATATCAGGTCAAGGAAACAAGACTGTTCCAAGGAAAAAACCCTGAACAAACCTGTGGGGCTGTGGCAACAGAGCAGTGCCCAAGCAACAGTCCCACGGCACACCCCTGTGAAGGAGAGGGCCACCATCCTCCACAGAGAACAGTGGGAAGTCAACATTAAAAACCAAGAAGTGACCTTGGATTGAAGCAGCCAAACTAAAGAATATGTGAACATATCAAAGTACCTAATGAGATATGTCACAATCAAACCATTAAAATCAAACTCTGCAGCACCCCATCAAGGTATCAAGCAACAAATACTGAACGCAGAAAGCTGATGTGCTATTTACACTTGCAGGCGACTATGCCAGGAAGCACGCAACACTCCAAAGCCAAGTATAAAAGTACAGCTATTCTTAAATTTTCTATAATAAAACAAAAATGGCATACCTCAAAGATATAGTTCTAAAGAACCACATTAAATTTTGTCCCTGGTTAGTAACTATGAGAAAATAGTTTTTCTTCAACAATCTACGACGTAAAGGTAATAATACTTCGAGTCACGATGACTCTAAATGATCCCCATGCTAGGTGTGGGGATCCCCATTGGTAGGTGGGATGGGGAATAAATGGGCTTTAAGGTAGACTCCAAAGCACACATATATAGCAACTGTCCCAGTAAATCTTGTGATGGGAGAAGAGAGCAAGCAGATGTGGGTCCTGAATGGAAAGAGCTTAAGCAGAGTATCCCAAAATAAGCCCACTGGTCCAAGATATACATGGTCATATGTTCCTATTGTCCCTGCTTCTGTCATACCATCACACGCTTAAGATCACTTCTACAACAAGCAGCTCTCGGTGAATTAATCTGATCCACATTTATTTGACCAATGGCCAGGTACCATGCTAGGTCCAATTTCTTCTATTCATTCTGCAAATATTCACTTAACATGCCAGATACTGCGCTAGGCTTTTCTCTAAGGATACAAATTAATAAGTGATGGCCCGGTTCTTAAACAACTTATTTTAAGCAGAGCAAACAGACACTCAGACCCAGCTGTATGTCTATATACTACTATATCAGACATACCTTAAGAACAGTAAGTGCTAAAATACAGGCAGAAGCAAAATGCTATGGATTCTGTGGAAACAGCATCCCTACAGACAAAATTTATCAAATGCAAAAGCAAGCTTAGAAATACCCTTTCTTGTGCAGGGCATGGGGGTTAGTAAGTTAGGATTCTCTGGCCTAAGGTTCTCATTTAAGAACAGAGTAGGAGGCAGTTAAGCTGTTAACACAGCTAGAGATCAGAAAGGTGGATAACTTGATACTGGGTTGGATGGGTCTATAAATAGAAAGTCAGTAGCAAAGAGAGATTTGTTCCTAACAGAAATTACTGTAGCAAAGGAGAAAGGAATAAAGAAAACAAGATTTGCTAAAGAAATGTGTGAAAACTACTAATAAATAGCTACAGCTGTTACATCAAAGATTCACTGGGGCGGCTGGGTGGCTCAGTCGGTTAAGCATCCCACTTTGGCTCAGGCCATGATCTCACAGTTCGAGGTTTCGAGCCCTACGTCTGGCTCTATGCTGATAGCTCAGACCCTGGAGCCTCTTTTGGATTCTGAATCTCCCTGGCTCTCTGCCCCTCCCCCACTCATGCTCTGTCTCTTTCTGTTTCTCAAAAGTAAAATAAACGTTAAAAAAAAATTCACTAAACACAGAGACATAAATCTCTAGGGGAGGGGGATATCCTGAGCCAGCATCAATAACCACAAAGGAAGAGCTCGGTATTTTTTTTTACGTGGAATTACCCTGGATTCATTAATTTCAGGGAGGACACTGTACTCCTGTTTCAAATATATATATATATATATATATCTGCACCATATATAGATTATACCCTAAGATTTCTTTGAATAGTAACAATGAAGCCTCTCCCGACCTGATCTGAGAGGCAATAGAGCAGATTTTTTAAATTAGCTTAAATCTATTAAAAAGCAGATTAAAACACACACTCTGGAGCCAGACTACTCTGGGCAAGTTTCTTCATTTCTCTGTGCTTCGGTTTCCCCGTGTGCAAAATGAAGATAAGCATTTCCCTCCCATAGGATGTTCATGAGATTTAAACAGTTAGCACATGCAGAACGGTCAGAATTGAGCCCAGCACAGAGTGCTATGTAAGTGTTAGCAGTCTTGCTGCTGCTGTTGCTGCTACCACTGGAGGTGGAGCTCTCAACAAAATGTAAAAGAGAAAGCTACAGTACCAAGGCCATTGCCTGGAAGAAAAACCCTAAGGGGAGGCATCTTCAACTCTGTATTGAGGAAGGGTTACTCTTCGGTTCCCTGAAGTCCTGAATCACTTTGGGGAATTCAGGGGCAGTGTGGTAACAACAAATTCTGCTATTAGAATTAAGGAGAGGCCATCACTGCTGGCTGTACTTTGCTGGCTGCTGGGAAACATGAAAGACAGCAAAGAGAGGGGTGACAATAGCAATTCCCTAGGAAATCTACCAGGGAGAGTATTAAGATCTAAATTTTGTCATTTCACTCTTGGATAGTTGCCACAGAAGTTACTAGGGAAGTTGTCCCGCCAGGGAAACATCCATGAAAATATGGGCCAACCAGTCCACAAGATACCATCAGAACCAATTCTACTAACACAAGGGAACACAACAGAGAAACACCGCCAACTACTCGTGACAATTTTTTAATTGGTGGGGCCTCCGTATGACACTATTTCCCAGTGTTTTAAACGTGTTGTTGTCAAAAAATCAATGTCATGTCTTTGAAACAAGTCCAAATAGCAATAGATCAGATGAAGATCACCCTTTTATCAGAACTAGCTATATTAAGTTATATTCCAACAACTAGTACCATTTCGAGTAACCAACTAAAACTTAAATAGTAATTTGTCTCTGAAGATATTTGTGAAGTAAATAAAAGAGAGAATTTAAAACCTCTCTATTAGAAAGTGAACAAGAGAAACATGCCAACTATCTATATGTAATATTACCAATCTTAGCATAAGACAAGTTTACCCTGAGCATAGTATTTTCTATTGGATCAACAGATAATCTTCAAAAAATAAACTAATATTCTGAGAAGTGCAGAGAGCATTTTAATGGATTTCCCAACATCTACTCCTTGCCAGTTGTTTAGTAATAATCAATCATGATAATCTTGCCACTCACCCCTCTACCGCTACCCCCACCAATGATTATTTTCTGAATGGTTGGGCCCATGCCAACTTAGGCCACTGGGATCCAATGTTTTGGAAGTTTCTGGGAAAGAAATGTTCTGGCTCTAAACAGAGTGCCATGAAAAGCCAGTGTCTGTCACCCCCCAAGGTCATAAAAGAGAAAGGAGGGTTCCAACTTCTCTTGACAGCCACCCTACAACCAGGAATTTAAATCTTCCAATGATACCAGTTACTATGAGAGGCAGAGCTGAGATGGAGAAAGAACCTGGATCGTTGATGACCTACTTCCAGACTTCCTCTTAAATGAACTATCAAGTTCACTCATTGCTTAAATTGGTTTTATATTTGTGCCCCAAAACATCCTAATTTACACATTTTGTTTTTCAGGCTTTTTACTGTGTAAGAATGTCATCCATGTTCACCAGAAGACTAGCAAAAAAACAAAACAACAACAAAAACTACCCTATTTTAAACAAACTGATGCACCTATCAGATTCATTAAAATAAATAGATTTTATTGACAGTTACATAGGAATATTCCAATAACTCTCTCTAATAATTTCTGGGCATTTTCCCTTTACTATTTACCAATAAAGTAGAAAGTTAATCAAAACATTTAGAAACATCAATCTGACATAAAATTTTAGTTATATAGTAGCATTACTTTTTAAAGCACAAAAAGTGTAACTTGTTAGAACCAAAAATATTAGTCATATTCATACTATTTAAGCCACAATTAAAATAAAGACAGTTACTTATACCTTTAATATGGTTGGCTTCAGCTTTATTAAAAATCTGTAGAGGGGCACCTGGGTGGCTCAGTCAGTTAAGCATACCGACTTCAACTCAGGTCATGATCTCACGGTTCATGAGGTGGAGCCCCGTGTAGGGCTCTGTGCTGACAGCTCAGAGCCTGGAGCCTGCTTCAGATTCTGTGTCTCCTCTCTTTCTCTCTCTCTCTCTACCCCTCCCCACTCATGCTCTCTCTGTTTTTAAATAGTACTTAAATAACGTTTTTAAAGTGTTAAAAAAAATTTTCTTAAAATCTTTAGAATTTGCTGCCCGTGAGTCATCTTAATGGCATACACGGGTAGAATGGATTAATCGCAACCTACAGAGAGGCTAAAGTGTTCATTTTAGCTATTTGTTATATCCCCAAACTCACTGGGCTGGAGAAACTATTAAAATACAAGTGAAGAGGTTTCTAATGAGTAGTGATTTAAACAATAACAACAGTAAAAAGGCAAGAAAGGAATAAAAGAAGGGCAGAAGTAGAAGAGAAAAACTGGAATAACTAGTTCCTAAAAAATGGCAAAGGGCAAAGGGAGGAAGGAAGGAGAAGACACTCAGAAGTCCTTATGGAAAGGTCACAATGTCTCCGACACATGATACAGATCGGATGTTATATAAAGGCAGATTGATCCTTGTAACAAAATCACTTTAGCATGCATCTAAAATTATAGAGTACTCATGTTTTACAAAGGAATTCAGCCTGTTTTACAAACACATCAGGTGAGCATCACCCACCTTAGCTAATGTTATGGTATAGGTATTCTGAAGACTTATTCATACCACAAATACACTAAAGAATAGATTTAAATTGGAGCTGAAAAAATAATGCATCCATTTCAGTCTTCAAAGGGAATTTAGCTGTGCCCAGAAAGAACGTAAACAGACCAACTTTAATACATGTAGGAAAGCAAAAGATAACCTTTTTTATTTGAAAAAGCTTCCTACAACCTACGTAGGCTCACTCCACTCCTTGCCTGGGGACAAACCTGATCACAGCTATAGTTCAAACAGGCCAGAAGTACAGCAGGCAGGGCTGGTGGAGTCAGGAACATGTGTGACTTCATACCTAAAATTAGCCAGGTCCATTTCACCACAAGCTGGGTTGGGCTCCTCTATTTTAAGGTGTGCAGCTCCAAATTGCTTAAGAGCATATAATTGCTGGCCAGATTCTGGAGCTAAGAGTGTCAGCAGACCTGCCACCAAGTCTTTAGAGTGGGCAAGCAGTCCACAGGATCCCACACTTAATCATCATGATGTATCTACAATCTAAGTACACTGTAAGTGAAATCACACACTGGAGATATCCATGAAAACGTATCACACAGGGGCACGTCAAAAAGGAAGAGAGAGCCCTTCCTCTTTTGTACCACACCTCCCCCTGATGCACCCATATTACATATGACAAATTGGGGAAAAAAACTGACAAAATTATTTAGAAGTGACAGCTGAAACCATTCCAAGTAATGTCACACTATTATTTACCTCCCTCGGAAAGTGCTTTGCTCCTGGGGTAAATCCCACAGAAGGGGCTACTCAGTCTGCACTCTGCATTCTGGAAACATTAGAAGGGAACTGGTGTGGCTCCCATTGCTCTGGTAGGAGAATTTCCACTAATGTTTACAATAGGGGCTAACTTTTAAAAGACAAATGAAAGAAAACGACAAGCGTGCCTTCCTGCCAAAACTAACCATCATTCTACCAACAAATGGTAAAGCTGAGTTCTATGGGCTTAAGGTACACCTGAAAATTAAGCTGTACAGATAACATTCACGATTCCTACAGTCTCATGGCAAAGACCTAGCCATCTATTTTATTAACAGCAGTTTGAGATGCTACATTCAGAACATACAGTTAGTGCCACCATTATCCTGATACTATTACGTTCTGGTAGGCTACCACACTAACACTTGTTTTGATAGACTCAACTATTTTAAGAATTAACAAAACACACATACCTTCATTTTCAGAGGCATGACATTTCACTTTCAATACCAAGTCAAAGGTTCTCTCTGGATTTTCCCTAAAAGAAGAAGAAATTTGTGGTATTTATTTCCTACGACAAATAACTAAGCATCTCTGCAGAGTTTATATTTTCTTAACTCAAAAAACTAATCTTGGTCTTGTTGCAATATGTTCCATTAAACTATATGAGCACGATGTAGAAAATACCGAAGTTTTTTCCCACTTCAGTAATGTTAGAGGCTTAGGAGTTCTGAGACCTGCAGCAAACATTTAACCTCAGCCTGTTTTCTCACCTATAAAGTGCCTTGTTCACTTCGAAGAATAATTGTGAGGATTATATATCAACTTATATATATGGAAGTACTTTATAAAGTATTCAGTGCTGTATAAATGTAAAGCACTGACTTTATCTCATTGAATCAAAACTGGAAAGCCAGTACGCTCCTAAGTATCTCTCCACCTTTTCCTGTCAACAAAGCTGGCCAGCAGGTTCTCAGGCTTTTTTAAAAAGACTTTCAATATAAATGTAAATGATGAATACCTGGTTCCACCTGCCACATTCTAGACCACCACAGGACAGTCATAATGCTCCTTAAAGGTGACACTTTGCATATGCTCCTCTTGAGATGTAATTACTGCCAACCATGTTTAAAGTAGCAAACCATACGTAAACTGCAAGGCTAACAACAAAAACCTTGCTTTATGTCGACTATCTTTGGAGAAATCACACATCTGCCTCAATATTAGATTCTCCCACCAGGAACAAAAGGTTGCTTCATTCTGAAGTTATCCACTTCTTTACTAACTTTTCATACACTCAATCTATTCATTAGTTTAATTTCAAAAAGCAAGTTTACATCTACTGAGACACATTTTCTAACATAGTTCTGTTTTAATGTCTTTCTGCTAGAAGATAAAAGATTAGGCAAAACTCTGAGACCACAATGTCCACGTGACCGAAGTGTTAATCTATCTGTTATTCCTGCTAAGGAGACCTTCGTGTCTTTGCACATTGGCTGTTTTTAATATGCACTTCATTCAATAAAGTGATGCCAGTTTTGGCTTCTAAATAAACATGAACTTTTCTAAACTTATTACAAGAATCTAAAATCACAGGAAGTGACAAGCTATATAAATTAATTTGGAAATATACATATCCTCCGCCCTCCCACTATTAACTTGTTTCAATGGAAATAATACAGACTTAGGTGACCTCCTCCCTCATAATCCAATTGATGTCAGAAAGTATACCTTTTAAATCACTTATGCTGCCCCCACCCATATCAAACACTGAAGAAAATAACTTTAAATCACATAATTTTCCCCTTTTCTTAATATTTTTTACAATCGCTCTTAGGTGCAAAAAAGTAAATATTGATTCAATTATACTGTGAAATTTTACAAGCCTTCCACACTAATACAAATATAAACAGTACTCATTATTTTAAATTGGGGGGAGGCGTGTGAACAGGGAGTAAAGGAGGAAGAAAATCTTTGCAAAGTAACTTTAGGAGGAAAAACAAAAAACAAAAAACCTAAAACTCATACCTCTAAGACCCAAAACAAATCACCACACTTACTCAAATTGCTTTTTACATAATCAGTGTCCAGATGAAAAACATCCACTGATGTATACTTTAGCATGCACATAAAAATACTATCTAATTGGATACCATTTTGCAAGTATCGTGCATACACCTAGTGCCTACGTAAACAAATATCAGAGGCCAACTGAATAAGAAAAACCGGAGGAAAACCTCTCAGATCAACTGACAACTGCACTTAAAAATGAAACGGTTATCTTCGCCTTAGGAAAATGCTTTGAATATGAATCGCTTAACCTCAAGGCTGACGCCCTCCCGGACACCAGACAACCGACAGTCACGTCTGCCACACTCCGGGAGGAACAAGAAACCCACAGCGGGTGGCGGCAGGGGCCGCCAGGCCTCCTCCAGCACCTAGAGACGCGGGCGTCGCCCCGGCGCTGCGGGCCGCTCACGGAGGAGCCCCGCGGACCCCGCCGGGCCGGGGGCGCGGGGCCGGACAGGCTTTGCGGCCTAGCGCTGTCCCGCCGGCCGGCCGCGCGCGCGCGCGCGCGGGGGCCGGGCCGACGTCGCCGTCTGGGGGGCCGGCCGCCGCGGGGCGCCCCCCGCCCGCCCGCGACCCCCACTCACTTGGTCCTGCAGTCCATGGTTACATGTCGGTGTGGGGCTGTCCGTCCCGCCCCCGCGCCGGCCTGGAAGCCCCCTGCCCCGCGCTCGGAGGGTCGCGCCGCCCCCGCCCACGCCGGCCGCCCCGCGGGGAAGCAGGCAACTCACAGCGGCGGCGGCGGCGGCGGGCCCATGTCGGCGGCGCCCCCGGCGCTTCCCCGCCTCCCACCCCACCCCCCGGAGCCTTTTTGTGACAGCAGCAGCGGCAGCGGTGGCGCGGCCGCCGCCCCCGTCTCCGCCGGCCGCCGCCCCCGCCGCCCCCGCCGCCTCCGAGGCTGGGGCCTCACAGTTCCTGCGACCGGGGCCGCCCGCAGCGGCTCCAGCACCTTCTGCAAACCAGGAAGTCGACGGGAGGGGGAAGGGGCGCGCGCGGGGGCGGCCTCACCTGGGCCGCGCGGCCCGCGGGCCGGAGCCTCAGGAAGACACGGGGCGGGGTCCCCCCGCGCCCCGAGGGGCCGGAGGGTCGAGGGGAGCGCAAGTGTCTGCCGGGATGACCCACGTACCGCTCTGTAACCGAGCCAGAAACGCAAGGTGTCCCTTGTGTCCTCAGCCCCGGAGCAGCCGACTTCCTTTCTGGGTCCAGTCCAGGCTTCAGGGCTACAACCCACCTCAAAAGCAAAGTAACCGAAAAAGTACCTCGATTTTGCAGTATTTTCCACACCGCATGCACACGGAATTGGATCACTAATTAATAGGTATTGTTTGTTAGAACCTTCGTCGTTTTAGGCCGTTTCATTTCGTTTCAGGCTGCACATTCGGAGCTCGAGTTGATGCTCCTGGCTCCTGCCTCACTCCAGCTGTGTCCCGTTACTGCTCTCTGAAATCCAGAGCCGCCCCCCTCCTGATTCAGGAATGTTCAGACATGTGCACCTGCTAAATAGCCTTGTCGAGTAGCAAAATGGTAGTGCTCCACTCGCCTGCACATATGGAAGCCAGACGTTCTTATGCCACAGGACTGCAGCATACCAAGGATTGACTTTGGACACATTCTCCAAGCGGCAGGCCTCACAGAACTGCAGTCTAGGAAGCTCAGAGAGGGCCCAACTGAGGGTGAGAGGGGCTGATATATAAAAAACTAAGATTTACAGGGCACCGAAGTACCTGTTAAGCAGGTTATATGCATCGCCACAGTACTTGCCAGAACTCTGTGTGATAGATAACTTGCATCAGCATTTTGCAGGTTGATAAACAGGCCAAGCTAATCCAGTGGGCAATGGCAAAGCTGGATTTCAGAACAGGTCTACTTGATGCTGATATTTACTGCTACCATGTACTGGCTCTCCGTGTTCTTCTGCCTTATATCTAGAATCAACTGGGAAGCGATCTAGAAAAAGTTTTCTAATGCACACTTAAAAGAGTGTACAGGATTGCACTGCTACACAGATCTTCTGGAGAAGGCTTCTTCCATTAACGTTACCACCTTACACGTGGCCACAGTGTTTTTCTTCCAAATGGGGGTTGTTTCAGACTTTATTCATGCAAAAGGTAAGATGATGAGAGGAAATCAAGTGTGGTATGAATAGGGTGTGAGTCATGAGACATAAAAGTCATACAATGAGTTTTGGGAATTAATTCAGAAGCAAAAACCTAACATTAAGCACAGTTATTCAGATCTTAAATGTTCTTGCCAAAATATGTGTTACTTGGTCAACAAAGTGAAATATATTTCATAGCCACAGACCTAATAGTCAAAAATAAGGTCAGGACATAAAAGGGAAACAAAAAAAAATAGATTTAAACATGAAGTACCATCATAGCTTGACTTGGGGTGAGACACTTCAGTTTCTCGGTTCCTACATTTGTAAAATGGGAATTATTACTTGTATATCACATGAACAACGTGATATTCAAGTTAAAAAGCATTACACATTTGTGTGATCTTTTAAGAAATTATTCTGTGGATTTCAGTTTCAAAATTAGACAATCTATCTATACCACATATTTTTTTCCCAAATGAAGCTTTTTTCTACCTAAAAAAGTTACCATAGTCCAAAGCCTTGAAAAAAAATTCTGTAAACTGAAAACCACTTCTGCTCCAAATGTTACCAAATTTCTCAAACTTCTTCTTTCATTATAATTCATTCTTTTCCCAAACAAACAAACAAACAAACCCTACCTGGAATGCCTACATCAGGAGTTTTTAATTAGTGGTAAGGAAATATTAATACAATTGTTTTCCCTATCCATTTATTGGGATTTAAGTGACAGTCGTAACCCTGCATAATATAAAATTACTATCTTTTTTCAATTTATCTTAAGTGTTTATGAAGGGAAGGCACTGCATATGCACACACAAAGCAAATCTTTTTAAACCAGCTTTTAGGCTGACCATGATGAGGCGATTTATCTATTCTGATATTACTGAGGTAAAAGGATAGAAACACAGATGGACACAATTTGCACAATTTGTTAAAAATTATAGTAAAAGGAAAAGTTTTATACACTTATTTTGGTGATATGTTTATTGAAGCCAGTCGTATAATTTTAGTAATACTCATTTCATATGGAACTTCTGATATGACAGAGTCAAGGTGATATATCCTCACAAGATCATATTTCAGCGATAATATTTCCTACTTAGCAACTGATATTAACATTTTTCAGGACCACAGTTGTCAAAGAACATTGTCTATATTGGTGCCAGAGAACACAGTCTATAAACTATTAGTCTTTTTTAATATTTTAAGCTTATTTAAAAAAAATTTTTTTTTAACGTTTATTTATTTTTGAGACAGAGAGAGACAGAGCATGAACGGGGGAGGGTCAGAGAGAGGGAGACACAGAATCCGAAACAGGCTCCAGGCTCTGAGTGGTCAGCACAGGGCTTGAACTCACTGACCGAGAGATCATGACCTGAGCCGAAGTCGGCCGCCCAACCGACTGAGCCACCCAGGCGCCCCTATTTTAAGCTTATTTTAAATTGTTTGCCTGTGTTTATAAGAAGTATATATTCAGCAGTTCTTGGGCAAGGTATTTCAAAAATGTGCCTCCTTGATCAGATCTCGCCTATGGTTTTGCCATAGCTTGCCTATCCCAAATTGCAATATCTGTTATTCCCAAATAAACTTATTTTTGCTGGTAAAAATCTGACAGTTTTATTTTTAAGGTGAATATTACTTTGTGATCAGAAGTGGGATCCGGAGAAGACCCCCAGCAACTCTCAGGCGGGTGAGCAAACAGATGCTACAGAGCCAATGGAGTTCGCAGCTTAGTTGCCAACCCTGGAGTTTGAGGGTAAGTTTTTTTCCTGGATTTAGAGCTCTACTCTCTTTGTGCTCTCCCGACTTTACTCGGGTTCTGTTTTGAAGGCCTATCCTTCCTGGGAGTACTTGTCTGTTCTTTGGTCTGACTCCTTCTTAGAAGCAGGTTGTTTCTAGTGGAACTGTGCCTGTTGGAAGCGTGTTGGCCTTCAATCCAATTCCTTTTCAGAACCAGACTGTTGGTAGTGGAACTGTTCTGGCCTTTGGTCTGATTCCTTCTGGAACCAGGACGTTCCTGTTGAAACTGTGCTGTTTAGGAATTTTTCTCTTAGCTCTAGGAAAAAAAAAAACCTCTAAGAAATGGGATCGCTGTCCTCAAAATGCTTTGACAGTAGCGGTTCCCCCCACTACTAGGACTCTGGTGGTTTTATGTTTAAAAACTATGATCCTTCCTCATATGCATTTCTAGACTAAATGGATCAACTTAACCGAAAGAAATTTGGAACTTCAGTAGCCATTGTGGGGAATTTTCAATCTCCCCAAACTTATTTGTTTCTCTCAAAATTAAATTAGAAGGCTGCAGCTCCTAAAAAATAAAACAAAAAAGCACCAACTAACCAACAAACAAAAGGCCTCGATCAAGTATTATGGTCGTATTATTGATCTCTTCTATTACCATGATTGTGTTGTTGGTATCTTCTATTACTATATTTGCATCTGCTCGATAATTCATTCATGGAAGAGATGAGTTAAAATTTCCTAGTATGTTGTTAGGTTTGTCTGTCTCAGCTTATAATTCTGTCAATTTTTGCTTTATATAGTTGGGGGGGTGTTATAATATGCAAACCGGTTTATAATTATTTTATTTGCCTGGTAAATTTACCATTACGTTCTGACCTTCTTTAATTTTAGTAATGCTTTTGCCTTAGCATTTAAATGGCTTTCTTTTTTTAAAAAAAATTTATTTTTAGTTTTTATATTGAGGGAGTGAGTGTGCACATACATGCATGAGCAGGGGAAGGGCAGAGAGAGAGAGAGAGATGGAGAGAGAGAATCCCAGGCAGATTCCATGCTGTCAGTACAGAACCCGACACGGGGCTTGATCCTACAAACCGTGAAATCACAACCTGAGCCGAAACCAAGAGTCCAATGCTGAACTGACTGAGCCACCCAGACACCCCTAAATTGCTTTCTTCTGATTAGTATTTGCCTAGTATTATTATAACTCTTTTCATCCCATTATATTAAAACTTTCTAAGCCATTATGTTTCAGATTTATCTAATTCGTGTTAATTTTGACTTTTAGTCTACTCTAATAATGATTGAATCTTAGACCAAGCATTTAAACCATTCCATGCTTTATAATTGCTGATATATTGAAATTTACTTTTGCCATCTAATGTACTCCCCATTTATTTTTTTCTGATCTATATTTTTTTTTCACCATTGCCTTCTTTGGGATTATTGATTGTTTTTTGGTTTTGTTTATGCTTCTATTTCTCTTCCTAGATTCTAGTTTGGAAGTTATGTACTCTATTCCTGTTCACTTAGTGGTTATCCTAATTTTAACAGGTAAATTTTAACTCATTAAATTCTGAGTTTATATCCATCCACCTTCTGCCAGATACTACAAGGACCTTTAAAAGATCCTTAAAACTGACTTTCATCAGTTCTGGAAAATTCTGAACTCCATTCTTTCTCCCCTTTCCTTCTGGGACTCTGTATACACATTCTCATTTGCTCTCCATATCTCTTAACATTTCTTTCATAGTTTCTTTTTTCTTATCTTTCTAAGCTGAATTCTGGATAATTTTGCAAATATCCTACTGTTCATTAATTCTTTCTCTGGCTTTGTCTCATCTTCTGTTAAAGCTATTTAGTTTTTAGTGTATCTTATTTTCATTTCTAAAGTTCTGCTTGATTATTTTAAATCTGCTTTCTCTTCATTCATATTTTAAGCCTTTGCTTAATTTCTTAAAATATATTTAGCATACATATTTTAGATTCTATTTCTGATAATTCCAATTGCTGAAGCACTTGTGAGTCTGATTCTACTATCTGATTTTCTTCTAGCCGTTACTTATGGTGTCTTTTTTTTTCTATGTGTGATGATTTATTTTTATGCTACCTGATCCTTGGAGTTTTATATGTGGAAATGTAGTGAGATCTGAAAAGAAGAGTTCTCTGGAAAGAATATTTATTTATCTTTGGGTATATGTCTGGGGGGTTACTATCCATTCAGGACCCTTTCATACTAAATTCTCAACTTGAAATTTTTCAGACCACCATGGGAGATCTGGCTTATATTTGTGAATCTTTAAGGAGGATTTCTGCCCCACCCTACCTCCACATCTGCTCCGGTGTTTGAGACAATCAGTTTCCCTTGAATTCCTTTGGAATGCCAGTTTATGAGGGGTATCCTATTGGACTCCCCACGTTAGGAAGGTGCTCAAGCTCCATGAGGCTATAACAAGTGCTCAAAGCTCATCTAGCTTAACAAATACCTTCAAGATGAACAGTGGCTCTGGTGGCTACTTTTACATATTACCAACCTGCACCCCCCACCACCACTACCAAGTATTCCTTACTTCCTTGACTATTCTTGAATGCATTTGATCATTGCATTCTACCCTGACAGCTCCTTACCTTTTGGAGTATGGAAAGAGAAACAATATTGTAAACTCTAGAATGGTATTTTTGATACAATACTGTTAAAGAACTTCAACTTCAGTATAACTTAACTAGACTTATGCAGACTGTGAGCTTTACCAATTTATATCAAGGTTTTGAGTTCCAAACAATTAACTTAGAAATGAACTTTTAGACACAATCCTCTCATGAGTTATAATAAGCATGTATCCAAGTCAGACACTCCCTACACTCTAACTCTGTGTTGCCTCCTATTATTGTTCTTAGGTGAAATTTGTTAATAGTATCACCATCTTCATTTATTATGGGATACAAGTCCTTTATATAAAATATTTACAAAGTCAAATTTCTTGAAGTCCTTAGAAAATCATCTTGAAAATATTTTAGCAGAAACTGCTTTTTTATATCAACTGAGATAATGTTAAGAAGAACATTCTCCAAGTATATTACTCTTTTTATAGTTAGCAACATCATGAATTTGAATCTGAAAGTGAAGTTCTCTTTCAAAATGACATATACTACTTTTAAAACAGAGAGACAGTAGAAGAGAAGATTTGAGATTTCCAGAAAGTATGCTTCCCCTGTTGCTTTCACAACTCATGGCCTGTAAAGTTAGTGTTCAGTGTTCATTTGAAAGCCAACTCTAAGAAAAAAAAAAAAAAATGTTGTTTTCCAGTTTTGGAGACAAAAAGGCTCAGATTATTCTTAACATCTTTATTACCAAATCTGAATATATCCGAATATTTATAAAATGCAAGTGGGGAATGATATTTGTTTCTTTTGCTGCTAAACTATTAGTGAAAAAGATAATAAAATTCTCAAAAATAACACAGCAAAGATACTCTCTTTCCTCCATACTTCAGGTGATTTGCCCAAAATTATAGAATCAAATTTTCTTACCTCTGACCAGCTCTTGCTAGTTCATCCTTATCTTTATCTTGGCATCTGCCAGACATTGGAAAACTTAAAACAGTCTTTGGAGTTAAGAAAAAGGAATATTTGAAGCAGAGTATCACCACCAGACTGTAATCAGAGAAGACAGATTTTTTTCATGGACTCTTTGAGGAGCCTCATTTGGGTTACAAGAAACAGAGCAATGTTTGTGTAACGCTGTGGCAATGCCTGGGAAAGAATCTCCTAACTCCACCTACCAGACACTCCACATAAATAAAAACATCTTTATCATATGGCTATTCCACTCACACCCATTTAATACTCTCAGGAGAACGCATAATCACACCAATGAGCCACGGCATTAGAATTTCGTGGAAAGAAACATATAGGGGCATCTAATATGACATTAATAGTCCAACAAAATTAATAACCCCTATAAGCAACTCTAATTCTGATATAAATAGAGAAATGATCAACATAAATTCCTGTAATAAAAAAATTCCTATATGCCAAGTTCCACTTTCATAAAATATAAGAAAATAACAAAGTAAATATTACATGCACTTAAATCTGGTCACTTCTAGGGGGAAAAAGAAAAACACTACATGCCAGCATTGAACTCAAATACCAGGTGACATCATACGGTTCCACAGCAGAAGATCCTTAGAGTGATAAACAGAGATTCAAAACTTCAAAATATTTGACCACCTCCCCTTTTTTATTGTTTCAAGCAAAGCCAGAATAAAAATAAACAGGGACTGAGAAGTCTCCTGGGCTTCAAAAGTATGGATGTCATCTTTTCTCTCTGCTATTGTCTCTGATGTCACACCCAAGACATAGGCAAGTATTTCTGAAGAAGACCTCTGCTTGTAATCTTTTCTGAGAGAGAAGGAGCAGCAGAATGAAACTGATAAAGGTCTTCTTAGTTTGTTGGGGATTTGCTTCCTTTGTAACAAGGACTCAGTCTCACCTGCCATTCTTCATTCACTATGTGTAATTCCAGGAGTCTTCTCCTGGCAGTCAGGATAGCTGCACTTGGCTGGAGTGGGATGGCGGCATCTGGACTCATGACTCAGCCTGAGAGTCTGTTTGCGACTGAATGGAATCCTCACATCAGGATGGACTGACCACTCTTTCTATCTACTATACGGCCACTCCCTGGGTCTTCTCTTTACTTCCTGCCAGGTTGAATTGTGGATCAGGAACATACAACATTAGTGTGTGCACTGTGTATGGTAATTACAATGTGTTCTCACAGTGGTTGCTTTAGAAGACTACCAAGTAAGTGCTACTAATTCCTATTCAGTGATGACACGAGACCATTGATTACCATGCAACCCATTTATTTCTGTACGTTTTTCTAACACAAACATGTTGCTCTTCCCCTTTAAATAAGCAGGTATGAATTCTTAAGTAATACATGCACAAATTCATGAGGAGAGGTCTAATATTAGAATCAGGAGGAAGGTTTTCAATCAAGTGGCCTACTATTGAGTTCAAAACAATTCACTCCAGCAAGCCAGCTGGCAAAACTACTTCCAGTTTGTGAAAGAGAAAAAAATTTCTTAACATTTGAGTCACTGCACTATTTCATGCGCAAGGACTTCATGTACATACCAGAAAGGCAAGCCTTACCACATTTGCATGTATCCTTTTATAGTTGTTGTGGTTTTGCCAAGTGCTTTATGATCGCTTTTTATTAGCTAGGGCTCTCAATAGTCCTGTGAGGTATAGATTAGTAGGTAAAACAGGTATGATGCATGATGAAGCAGGAAGTGAACTCCCTAGAGACATTTTATTCCAAGAACGCCTGTGTGGAAGAATGCACTTTCCCCTGTTTGCCAGAGGCACCAGGAAATAAAGTTGGCCTGCAAAATACTACTGAGCCATTTTTAAAAGCCATTTTCTTCATAAAGCACATGTCTATCTCTTTTCTCTCTCGCTCTCTCTCACTCACTTGCAAAATAAAACTAGGTTTATATTTCAATTAAAACGTATTATCATGTGGCATCTCCCTCATTGATATCTTTACCCAAGTTACAAGCAGTATTAAATGCTTTAGAAGTCATATCTTTTTTGAAAAGTCCTTTGTACAAGTTGTAGGATATATAAAAGCATTTATGTAACAAACTAAAACAGTTTGTTATATAAAACTAAAAGAAACTAGAAAAATATTGTTCTTCATTTTACAAATAATGAAAGCTAAAGTTGAAAAAAACTTTAACATAATTAGTCCATAGACAAACTATCTTTGGGGAAAGACAGTCTGGAAATCGGATTTTCTGGTTCTCAAAGATGAAAAAGCCAAACTAAAGTATAATTCTCTATGAATATTCATAAAGATAGATATTTTATGATTCTTGTTATCTTATGCCACATATTTGCTAAGTTAATCTCCATTCGACTTAGAATTTTTAACCTGTTACATTAAAATTACATATTAGGGAAAAAATATGTGGTAGGAATTTTCTATGCAAATGGGGGCCTAGAAAAAAAAAAGAGACCAATGAACATAAACTGTCTACATCATCAAGCTGAATGTTATAAGAAATGGATGCTAGAAACAGCTGCCTGGGTAGATCTGAATTAGCAATTACCTTATGATGGGTTCAATCACTTGCCCTTGAACCAGTGTTTAAATCTTATCATCTTTTGTGTGCCTCCTCTGGCTCTAGGAGATGCTGTCTTCTGCTGTATAGTTGCCATTGCCCTGTCCGGATTTAGCCCTCTTCCTTTCAATGCACAAGGCCTCCAAAGATGCTTTCCTTTTGCTTCAAGCTTATACTTTTCCCACATTTCCAGAAAACTGTGTCTTGACTCCCAAACTGACTTAGTTGGAGTACCTGATACATATCCTCTAGCTATTTATAAAAACTAGTACTTACTACTCTTTGGAGAGGTTCCGTTTCTTTGCCCAAAAACTCCTATCCTGTGAACCTTCACCATTACCATCATAATATTCAGGAAGACACTCCACTTCTGGGGGTATGTTTTCATCCCACCTATAAATAGAGATTACTGGCATGCTGGGAGCCCAGTGATAGGTTAAACTTTTCTGACTCAGGTTATCAGCTGCATTGTCTTCTCTGGGCTTGCTTTAATGCTGCATTGCCCCAGAAGTCCCTAAGCAAAGGTTTTTCCTCTCATTTTTATAGAGTCCTATTATTTTGGTAATATGTACCAACAAGTCTAAAACACGTAGTAAGAAAAAGCATGCAAAAATTCATCCAAGAAAAGAAGAGAGCCAGATGCTTGCTGTCACCAAGAAGGTATTAAGATGCTCTCTGGTTACCTCACAATCTGTGACACTGATTCAGGGGCCCAAAGGAGGATCCTGGCAGCCTAATGAGGCCAGAACAGGATCCACAGATTCACTGAAGTGACTTTTAAGAGCACCCCAACATGTCCTGAAATCAAACCTGAAGTCCTGTGAACATATGGTTAAAAGTCCCCTCACTGTAATGGATGCACCTGGTTACAAACAATTCCTGCAAGAAACCCAGAGTAGATTAGAGCTCAGTTTCCGTTGACTTACTCATAATGTCCTAGACTCACACATGTGCTAATTAATGTATTAGGACTGAAGCTTCTTAGACTACGATTCTCTATTTAGTTTGCTTGGCAAGCATAGAATCAAGTTTAAATGGTAAGTTTATACGCACAGTATTAATTGCTACCAAATATTAAGGCACGTTATATAAGACTCAAGTCACCTATGAAAGAAGGCAGCAATATTTCAATGGCAACGTCAATATCTCTGTTCCCACCTTTTAGTGAGGGAATTCAAAGCATAAAAATAAAATGGTGAAATGTCAAAAAGTCTCTAATAACAAGTTAAACTATTCCCACACACCTCACCTCCACATTATGCTGCAGTGCCTCCTTGAAATCTCTCTCAGGAAAGGCCATGATATAAATTCAATTTTCTCTCCCAAACTTAATCATGCTGGAATCTAAATATATATAAATCAGGTCTTTTTAGGCCCCAATTACTGGTGTCCCTGATTTCCCAAACCAGCCAGAATGTATCAGCCAGAAAGTTTGAGAAGAAAGAATATGAAAGAATATGATGCCATGAGGGAACAAGAGTGGCAGTTTACAGTTAATATTGTGCTCATTGCTACTTTTAGTGAGAACTGCCAAACACATTGCAAAAAGATTTTGATTTTGATTTTGAGATCCTTGTAGAGAAACACAAGAACATCTCTTGTTACACAAGTGTTTTATTCAACGGTTTATAGGGGTTTAATTTTTTTTCTCATTTATTTTTTCTTCTCTTTTCATAAAGAAATATAGTAAGGGTCAGTTTTAATTTACTACTGTGCCCTAGTATAATTTTCAGCAGTGCTCCTTTTTAGTCCAAAAACTGTCACAAGTTTTATATGATATGATAAGTTTTGTGGTCTTCTTGAGTATAGTTGCCTATTGTTTGAGAACTGAGAAAGAAAAAAAAGGAAAGAGGAAAATATGTGTCAAGAGATTTATTACATATTTGAATACATTTTTCAATTCATCCTCACAATCACTGAGGGAGGCCAAGTGTTTCTCCCTCTCTTACAGATTAGACTTAGAAAGATAACTCTCCCAAAGTTATATAAGTAGGCTTCAAACCCAAGTCTCCTGGATCTTCAGCCATCAAAGCACAGGATGTTACTAGGTGAAGCATAGTTAGACTAAATAAGCAAGTCGGATCGTAGTAAAAATTAAGAAGCAAATTACTTACATTCCTCAAAACTAACCAGCTCTCTATAAGCTGTCCTGCCAGGATGCCTACTATGTAGAGAGCCATAGGGCCCCTAGCCCACACAGCCACAACTCCAAACAGCCAGCAAAAGTCACCAGTTATATATAGTCTACATAAGAGATGATCATATGCAAGACCATGTCTTCAAGTTTAGAAGTAGTTGTTCCACATAATTCGTAGAAACAAACACAGAAAGTCAAGCAAAATGGGGAGACAAAGGAATATGTTCCAAAAGAAAGAAAAGACAAAAGTTCAGAAAAAGAACTAAAGGAAATGAAGATAACCAATATGGCTGAGAAAGAATTTAAAGTAATGACCGTAATGCTCACGTGGCTAGAAAGAAAAGTGGAAGAACTCAGTAAGACCTTCGATAAAGAGGTAGAAAAAAATAACCAATCAGAATTGAAGAATACAATAATTGAAATAAAAAATACACTAGAAGGAATCAACAGATTAGCAAATGCAGAGGAATGGATCAGTGATCTGGAAGACAGGGTAATGGAAAGCACTCAAGCTGAACAACAAAAAGAAAAGAATTTTTTAAATGAGGATAGGTTAAGGGCTCTCTTGGACAACATCAAGTGAACAAACATTGATGTTATAGGGCAAGAAGAAGAGGAGTGGAGGAGAAGAGGAAGATGACAACAACAAGGAGAGGGAGAGGAAGAAAGACAGAAAGGGGCAGACAACTTTTGTGAAAAAATGATAGCTGAAAACTTTCCTAACTTAGGGAAGGAAATATACATCCAGGTTCAGGAAGCATAGAGTTTCATACAAGATAAACCCAAGGAGGTCTACACCATGACACATAATTAAAATGTCAAAGGCTAGGGGCGCCTGGGTGGCGCAGTCGGTTAAGCGTCCGACTTCAGCCAGGTCACGATCTCGCGGTCCGTGAGTTTGAGCCCCGCGTCAGGCTCTGGGCTGATGGCTCGGAGCCTGGAGCCTGTTTCCGATTCTGTGTCTCCCTCTCTCTCTGCCCCTCCCCCGTTCATGCTCTGTCTCTCTCTGTCCCAAAAATAAATAAAAAACGTTGAAAAAAAAAAAAATGTCAAAGGCTAAAGATAAAGACAGAATTTTAAAAGCAGGAAGAGAGAAGCAAAAAGTTACCTACAAGGGAAACTCTATAAGGCTGTCAGCTCATTTTTCAGCAGAAACTTTTCAGGCCAGAAGGCAGTGGTATGATATATTCAAAGTTCTGAAAGGAAAAACCCTACAACCAAGAATTCTCTACCCAGCAAGATTATCATTCAGATTTAAAGGAGAGATAAGGAGGGGCACCTGGGTGGCTCAGTTGGTTGAATAGATGACTTTGGCTGAGGTCATGATCTCATGGTTCCTGAGTTCAAGCCTCTCACCAGACTCTGCTGTCAGCACAGAGCTCACTTGGGATCCTCTGTCCCTCTCTATCTCTGCCCCTCCCCTGCTCACACTATCTCTCTCAAAAAGAAATAAATATTTTTAAAAAAATTTTTTTAAAAAAAGGAGAGATAAAGAGTTTCCCAGACAATCAGAAATTAAAGCAGTTTATCATCACTAAACCAACCTTACAAAAAATGTTAATGGGACTTCTTTAAGTGGAATAGAAATAGTCATAATTAGACATAAGAAAATTATGAATAAAAAGATGTAAAATATGACAGAATATTCATGAAATGTGGGAGAGGGAATACAAAAAAGAAAGATTTTTTTTTAAAAGAATATGTTTCAACTTAAATGACTGTCAAATTAACATAGACTGCTATATATATGTATTATATATGAACCTCCTGTCATGGTAACCACAAACCCAAAACCTATGATATATATACAAAAAGCAAAGATATACCACAAAGCTGTAGTAATCAAAACAGCATGGTACGGCCACAAAAATAGACACATAGATCAATAGAACAGAATAAAAAGTCCAGAAATAAACCCATACGGTCAATTAATCTACAACAAAGGAAGCAAGAATTTACAATGGAGAAATGACAGTTTCTTCAATAAATTCTGCTGGGAAAACTGGAGAGCTACATGCAAAAGAATGAAACTGGACCACTGTCTAACACCATAACTCAAAAATAAACTCAAAATGGATAAGAGACCTAAATGTGAGACCCGAACCCATAAAAATTCTAGCAAAGAACACAGGCAGCAATTTCTCTAACACCAGACATAGAAACATTTTCTAAGTCTAGAAAACATTTTCTAGATAGGTCTTCTGAGGCAAGAGAAATAAAAGCAAAAATAAACTATGGAGACTACAACAAAATAAGAAGCTTTTGCACAGCAAAGGAAAACATCAACAAAACGAAAAGGCAACCTATTAATTGAGAGAAAATTGTTACAAATGATACATTTGATTAGGGGTTAGTATCCAAAATGTATAAAAATCTTATACAACTCAACACTAAAAAAAAAAAAAAAAATCTGATTAAGTAATGGGCAGAGGACTTGAATAGACATTTTTCCAAAGAAGACTTACAGATGGCCCACAGACACATGAAAAGGTGCTCACCATCACTAATCATCAGGGAAATGCAAATCAAAACCACAATGAAATATTACCCTACACCTGTCAGAATAGCTAAAATCAAAAAGACAAGAAATAGCAAGTGTTGGCGAGGATATGGAGAAACAGGAGCCTTCATACACTGTTAGTAGGAATGTAAATTGGTAAAAACACTATGAAAACCAGTATAGAGGTTCTTCGTAACGTTAAAAATAGAAATACTATATGATCCAGTAATTCCACTCCTGGATATTTACCTAAAGAAAATGAAAACACTAATTCAAAAAGATATATGCACCCCTATGTTTATTACAACATTTATAATTGCCAAGATATGGAAGCAATCCAAATGTCCATCAACAGATGAATGAATAAAGAAGATGTGTACACACACACACATGCACACACGCACGCACATACACACACAATGGAGTATTACTCAGCCATAAAAAGGATGAGATCTTGCCATTTTCAACAACATGGATGGAACCAGAGGGTATGATGCTAAGTGAAATATGGCAGGCTGAGAAAGACAAATATCATATGTGGAAATCAATAAACAAAAAGCAGTATCAGACTTATAAATACAGAGAAGAAACTGATGGTTGACGGAGGAGGGGGGCTGTGCAGGGACAGGCAAAATGGGTGAAGGGAAGTGGGAGATACAGGCTTCCAGCAACAGAATGAATAAGTTGTAGGAATAAAAGGCACAAACAACATAGTCAAAGATATTGTAATAGTGATGTATGGTGACAGATGGTAGCTATACTTGTGGTGAGCGTAGCATATGGTATAGAGAGGTTGAATCACTATGTTGTACACCTGAAACCAATGTAACATTGTGTGTCAGTTATGCTCAAATGAAAATTAAAAACCAACTAATCACCACTCTACATTTCATAACCATGTTTTAAACAGAACACCCAGCAGCTCAGCTATTCCCCATTAGCTTCTTTAAAAGTATCCACAGCACACCTGTTGCAGGCACAAAACATTGAGACTCAAATTAATTCCCAAACAATAGTGCCATCTGTCACTGTCCCAAAGCAACATTTCTCCTCCCGTAATATCAGCCTGGTACTTACAGCCTGTCACTTGCTGTGAGAGTCACACCTTACTTTGGCTTCTGACGTGGGGTGTAAGAAGTGTCAGCCTCCTTTTCCTTCCAGCTTTTATGCCAGTGTATCCATCCCATCTGGGAGACACTTTGTCTCCCTGCTAACTGTCCCTCAAGGTCTAGTCCAGGTCCTGCCTCCTTCATAAAAACT
Source organism: Panthera tigris (assembly GCF_018350195.1). Lineage (NCBI taxonomy): Eukaryota > Metazoa > Chordata > Mammalia > Carnivora > Felidae > Panthera > Panthera tigris. Next base: position 36,899,008 of record NC_056678.1, read on the forward strand.
CCTTTTGCTGGTTTTGGTTCATAATAACATTTCCCCTTTGTGTTTCCAAGGCACTTTTAGATAATTTCCAGCTGTTTGATGTTTGACTGCTCTTTGCTTTAAACACATACATAATTTAAGTTCTTCCAATTAGAAATACTTTAAAGCAGAAACTATGATTTCTGCTGTGTGTGTTTGTGTGTGTGTGTGTGTATGTGTGCATCCCCTCTGTACTATCCCACATTATTTGGGGGCCATTTGGTATTTAATAAGTATTTACTGATTGAGTAATGCAATGATGGAGTGACCACCATGTAAAGAAGAAAAGAATATTATTGTTATAATATATAGCATATTGTATAGCATATTATTGTTATTCTGGAAGTCTTAAGACTTTGGATTTTACTACTTTCAGGATGCATCCATCTCTAAAACTTTATTGTTTCCCTAAGATTTTGAGTGCAAAAAGACAATTGGTTCAATATATAAAATTATGCTTAAAAGAATAAAAAAGATAAAAGAAGAAATGAAAAACTATATCTAACATTAATATTAACTGAATAAGAATCTTCTGTAAAAAGTTGATTCTTTTTTTTTAATGTTCATTCATTTTTGAGAGAGAGTGTGTGTGTGTGTGTGTGTGTGTGCGCGCATGCGGGAGGGGCAGAGAGAGGGGGACAGAGGATTTGAAGCTCTTCACTGACAGCAGTGAGCCTATGTGGGGCTCAAACTCAGGAACCTTGAGATCATGACCTGAGCTGAAGTCGGACACTTAACTGCCTGAGCCACCCAGGTGCCCCTTTCTGTAAAAGGTTTAAATGACTTTGATTATAAGTGCTTGATACTTTTCTTACTCTAATAATATGAAGGAGGGAAGGAAGAAAGAGGAGCTCCCCTCAGCAAGTAATAGATTTTCCCTCAGAGGTATCAGATTTAATCTAACCTTATCTAATACAAGACTCGGTACCTCCCAGACTCTCCTGCTTCTCCTCTCCCTCACATTTTACTAAACCTAGTTACTATTTTATTCATTCATCTATTCAACAATATTTTGAGTACTTCTTTTTCTAGCTTGTAGGCGTTGAAAGACAATATTGACAAGACTTAGCGTCTGTTTTTGAGAACAATTGCATGTAGTTTGAAAAACGTGTTTTCTGCATTTCCATAAATCAGTGAACAAATTGGAAGCCCCTCACGATTGTGGATCATCCTTGGTACTGCCCCTCAGTCACACCTACAGCTTTCCACCTGATGAATTATTGTGCAGCATGTGTGGCAAAAGTAGAGGTGGAGCTGGTACGAGCATTTTCTGGGTTAAGAGGTGGGGATTCCCCCTGCTGTTCCCTTCGGCTGACTGGCTCCTCTCAGGGTGTTGTTAATGAAATTTAGTCTCCCGTCACATGGTCTTCTGAACCTGCAGCGTCTTCTCCCTTACGGTTTCTCACGGATAATCATGAGTTTATGGAGAGACTAGCTAAGCTCTGACATTTAAGACTTCAGGTGAATGATACATTCCTCAACAGAAGTTTGGCCACTATGACCAACCACATAGATAGATATAGATAGTGCTCTGTTCTTTAGGAAGAAAAAAGCCTATCCTTTTCTTGCTAACTAGTGGACCAAAAGATTACTTTCTCCAGCATTTTACTACAGAAGATCTTTCCCTCCCTTTGCAGGTGCTTTTAAGCTGTTATTCCCTTTGCAGCACATGAAGGGTACAGTAATCATGATCTCTCACCATGCATTTACACAAGCAGGTCCGTCGATTAACACATTTCCAACACACCTGTTACCTATGGTGCTTGGTATCTAAATTCAAAACCCTTGGACAGCTTCTATGTAACTGGTCCGTGGAGTTTTATATTCACATATCGACAAGATGAATACAATCTCTTATTACCATATAAGTTAATCTTGCAAAACAATACAACGGGCTCCTGGTATATTCCTTTCAGTGTTTCTTTTAACCATCACCCCTAAAAAGGCAATATTTCTATCAGTGCTTAAATTCAATGTTTTTAGAATGAATTATCAGTTTTTTCTTTGTTATAGGCTCCCATGCCCACCGTGGGGCTTGAACTCATAACCCTGAGATTAAGAGTCACACGTACTCTACTGACTGAGCCAGCCAGGAGCCCCTGAAAATTGCCAGTTTTAAGACTCTTTTTCCCCCTGAATGATGTTTGTCATTAGAATTTAATAATTATCAAACATTTTCATGGAAATTTTTTACAAATTAATACTCTTTAAGAACCAGCTATGATGGGGCATCTGGGTGACTTAGTTGGTAAAGCAGCTGACCTCAGCTCAGGTCATGATCTTGTGGTTCGTGAGTTCAAGCCCAGCAGTGTGCTCTGTGCTGAAAGCTGGGAGCTAAGAGCCTGGAGCCTGCTTTCGATTCTGTGTCTCCCTCTCTCTCTGTCCCTCCCCCACTCACGCTCTGTTTCTCAAAAATTGATAAATGTTAAACATTTTTTAAAAACAGCTATGATATTCAATAGTCTTTCTAGATGAAAGAGAACATGAAGTAGTATTTAAGGCACAGGCTAACTTTGGAAATTGATTTAAATAATTTATGAGTCCATAAAAATCTTAACTTTGATCTATTTCAAGCTACCTTGTACCTTACCTTTCCATGACCCTCTGTTCTAATATCACATTTACACGAAGCCTTTGCCTGAAGACCACTTCACAGATGTATTTGTTTTGCTGTCATCATGTGAAAATCTCAGGCTGTACAACATAGTTCACGTGGATCAATGTTGATTCAACCTCCCCTCTAAGCCTCTAAGAAAGTGGCGAATACAGAAATAGGTGGAAAGATTTCCTTATTGGACTATGACACATCTTTCAGAATAAACACCTGTTTTTCTTCTTTTAGTCCTGCCACATCAATCAGTTATAATACTCTGCAAAATAGTAAGTACTTAGCCAGCAAACTAGAAGCATATCCATTTAGCTTAGTTGGTAAGTATGAGGGTATAAAAGAAAAGTCATTAAAATATATTCGCCAAATTCACTTATTGGCAACTTAGACCCTTCAGTCACGTACCCATGTACCTCAGTAATCATGTTGATTACTTACCACCCTGTTGAGCACTTAGCTCAAGTTGTTTAAAAGTATTCAGGTTCAACATTTTGCATCATTTGGAAGCTCAAGTATACTTATAGCAGCACTTCCCACCAAAATTACAGAGTAAGAGGGGTTATCAGCTGCATGATGAGAAAAGAGGAGACAGTAGGGAGAGAGTCATATAGAGGTGGTGCCTTGACTAGAGTAGTCACCTTTGGTGAGGAAGCTGGAGAAGAAAGATAATACAAGGAAGGTGTCAGGGAAAGAAATACCCTTAGTTCATTCTCCTTCCTTCCCTAGATCTCCTGTTGCAGCTTCCCTCTGATGGGATCCAACAAAAAGGCAGATGACACAAGAGCTGAGTTGATGTAACCTGTCCAAGTCAGCCTCCCAAGACATATAGCAGAGTGACAGGTGGAGACGTGATCTGGAAGGGCAGACAGAAAATATTCAACCCATAGTCCATTCTGTATTTATAGATACATTAAACCATCTCTTATCCTTTTGAAGTAAACAAGTTGTAAGTCCTAAATTCTACATTGAAGTATACCAAAGTAGGAGCAACACATTGTCTTACTTAACTTTATCTTCTTTTTCACCCAGCATAAAGGTTGATGTTCAGGGAAAAAATAAATAAAAAGTAAAAAGTCTTATTGACATGCTCATTCATATTGTGTTTCTTCAAGTCCTCAGACTGGTGAGTGTGAGACTTGCCTTTCCTATTTCTGTATCTTCATGTCCCACATACTTAATTTGAATCACCCAAAGAATGTCAAATGTCATGCTGTCCTCCAATCTGTCTTATATTTTCTCACCTCTGGGCCTTCTTAGGTAACAATTAGCAGCATTGTATACTATGCACCAGGCTGGTCACTAACTCTGTGCTCATATCTTTTCAATGAAATGATACTCTATAATGTTCTTGTGAATGTAGCTGAAAGAGTAAGACTCTCACTCTCCCTCAGACTGTCATTTAAACATGGAACAAAAGGGGAGACATACGGGAGATTGCCTTAATCATACAAGAAAAAAATAAAAACATATTTCCACTCCCTTCCAAAACCCCACAGCAATGTTCACAAAGAGAAAAATCTCTCTCTCTCTCTCTTTCTCTCTCTCTCTCTCTCTCTCTCTCTCTCTCTCTCACACACACACACACACACACACATACACACACACAACTAGAAAAATATATGCCCTCATACAAAAGAAGAAATCTTGGAGACAGAAAAGAGAACTGACTTAGCAGTTTAGAGAAAGCTAAAATCTAAGCATTTAAGTCCAAAAGATGTGAATCAACTCTCCTCACAGATTTGTGGAAAGATGAAGGGATCAGAGGCCATAAGTATCTTGGGAAACAGGGTTGTGGGTGAGGCTGAAGAGACCTATTTAAAAATCTTTTAAAAAGTAGGATTTTAACCCTGGTCTCCCCTACCCATGCAACAAAGCAAATACGCCTTCTCAAACAGAAGATGCATTTACTGTCTATAGCAGTTGAACCGGAAGGGCTCTAAGCCTCAAGTACATCGGCATAGCTGATGAGGTGGGGAAGAGAATAGAAGGAGAGACTTCAGGCTTAATAGAGAAAAGAACTGCAGATACTGACTCTTTTGAGCCCCACACAATGACCTAATGGTAAAGTCCACCAGAAGACAAGCTCCATCGGAGCACACAGAGCTTCTAGTCAGCTTTTTAGTGTCTGACACTTAAAATGAAAATAATAATTTGATAGCAGAGTGTCACTGTCATCTGCAAAAACCTCCAATATAAAAGGCAGAGAAAATATAAATAAAAGAAAGGAGGAAAGAAATGAGGGGGAAATCTTTTTAAAAAACCTATAATTACTATAATCAGACAAGTTATTGAGTCTCTGAAGTAAAAAGCAGATACCAATGAAGAAGGAGGAGGAGGAAGGGGAGGAGGAGGAGGAGGGACAAAGCTCCTGCTTTTGGGAGTAAACTAGCAAAAATAAAGTAGAAAGGTAATCATCAGAAGGATTGGAAGAAAAAGTTAAGAAACTTTCCCTAATTAGCATAAAAAGTCAAATGGAAAGAGAAAGCAAAAAAAAAAAAAAAAAAGAGAGAGAGAGAGAAAACTAGACTTTCAAGCCAGGAGGTCCAACACCTGAAAGGGAGAACCAAAAAATGGGGAGAAGATATTATCAAAGGAATAGTGAAAGAGATTTTCCTAGAACTAAAGACCATGAGGTTCAAAACTGAAAGGGCTTACTCCCAGATCATTGACTACAAAGAGACATATGTCATAGTGTCATAAAGATTCAGAACACCAGGGTTTCTGTGAAGATGTCAAAGCTTTCAGGAATCAGCAAACAAAAATCACAAAGAAAGGACAGGATCCTCCCACAAGCATCTGAGGAAGTTAGAAGACAAAGACTTCACGATTCTGAGAAAATGCTTCCTAATCTAAAATTTTATACTCAGTGAAACTATTGGCTAAGTGTGAGGAGAAAATAAAGATTTCAGAATTGCAATTTCAGAAATGCAAGATCTTAAAAGTTTACCTGCCATAAACCTCTTTCCAGAAAACTACTAGAGAATGTGCCCTGAGTGCAATGAGGCAGTAAACCAAGAAAGAGGAAGAAATGGGATCCAGGGAACAAGGAATTCAACCGGGAGATAAGTGGAAGGGATTCGCAGAATGATGGTGAACAAAAATACCAAGACAACAGTCTTCATCAGGCATAGAGAACAACCAGATTAGAACAGAATAGAGGCCTCCAAGAGCAAGGTCTCTAAGAATAATATAAGACTCATTGAATAGCTAATATTTGTGACTATCTTCCAAGGAGAATTTGTTTTAAAATTGGAATGAGGAGATAATTGGTACAAAAACTGAGGAAGTAAAAATATGAGCCAAGAGAGAAAGAAAAAGTCCATGAAATAAAATATAGTCAGAATAAAGGATGTGACCCAGCTGTGAATAATACCTATCTTGCCATTATACTACATTCTGACTTTGTAACTGATTCCAAGTTCATATGCCAGATGCACAGCAAAGCCAACCACTGAGACATCTGGGATGCAGCAAACAAAGGGTTTGTTAGAAAGGCAACCAAACGAGGAGACAGGAGAGGGAGCCTCAAATCTGCCTCCTCCCTGGAGGATTGGGGTTGGGTGTATTTAAGGACAAGGGGCCAGGATGTCACCAGGTATGCAGGTTGGATGGAAAATGCTGTTTGGGTATAGGGAAAAGGGAGATGCCCTCCTTTCTGAGCATGCGTATTCCAGAATCACATGTCTTCGTGGGACAGGTGTTCATTACAAATGGCAGCATAAACATGACAAGTGGGGGGCAGATCCAGGGGTGTGTGTTGTTACAGAGGTTACTCTCATTCACTGTTGGTTCCTTCTTCACACCAGCAACAATTTCCAGTTTGCTCCAGTCTCGGCTGGTCTTATCAGTAGTTGGTCAACTTCTGCAAAACAGACTCATTAAATCAATCAGGTTAACCAGAGTTTCCTTAGGGGAGAAAAGCCAAGTGTTTGTTAGCATGTCTGTTTCAATTTACCTAAAAACGGTAATGCAACAACAAAGAAAGTGAAATGAAAGGAAACTGGGACAAGGCAAAGGGTAGTGGAGTGTTGTCCAGGATAGAAAAGGCCTCATGTCCTGTAGCAGGCAGTCACTGTGGTAATACCCCAGGCGATTCCCCGGAAGCCTCCTCTGAGAGGGAGGAGGCTCGACAGCTGGAAGTTTACTAGGGAACATTCTTCAAAAGGGAAGGAAAAGAAGGAAGAGTGAGCAGAGGCTGGGCTATAATGGAGTCTCAAGGAAGGCCTCAGCCAACCCTCCAGGAAGCTCTGACACTACATAGCTCTTCAAAGTTTGACCCAAGTCAGGATGAGGGGGCTGGTGATTTTTCTTAAACATTTTTTTTAAGTTTTATTTTATTTATTTTGAGAGAGAGAGAGGGAGTATGAGTGAGGGAGGGGCAGAGAGAGAGAGAGAGAGGGAGAGAGAGAATCTTAAGCAGGCTCCTGGCTGCCCGCGCAGAGCCTGATGCAGGGCTTGAACTCACAAAAACGTGAGATCATGACCCGGGGAAAAACCAAGAGTTGGACACTTAACCACTGAGTCCCCCAGGCACCCTGAGGGGGCTGGCAATTTATATGCTGTGTATATGACTCATACAATGTGGGCTTCCCTCATGTTGGCACAGAAGGGACCCCTGAAGAGAGCTGACAGCTGAGGGTTGTGTGCCAGCAGTATCCGTCACAGCTGCTTCCTTCCTAAAGGAACAGCTCATCACGGTATTTACAGTCAGCAATATCAGAAAAGAAAAACCCAGAATTTCCAAATAAGCATAATTTTTAGATATAGGTAAATATACAAGATTAAAAAAAAAGAGGCGCTTAAAAGGATGGGAGCAGGGAGTGGGGAGTCCTGGGCAGGTGCTGCTCTTTTTCATTATAAGGCTAGAAGTACTACAGGACACTGAAATGAAAAGCTTTTTTTTTTTAATGTTTATTTATATTTAGAGAGAGAGAGCATGGGGGAGGGCAGAGAGAGAGGAAGAGAGAGAATCCCAGGCAGGCTCTGCACTGTCAGCGAAGAACCCCACTCACGACTCTGTCCCATGAACCGTGAGCTCATGACCTGAGCAGAAATCAAGAGTTGGACGCTTAACTGACTGAGCCACCCAGGTGCCAGAAGTGAAAAGTTTTTAAGGTCTTTGATTGTGTGTGTGTGTGTATGTGTGTGTGGCTAAGGAAGTATACATTAAGATGTTTTTCACTCTGTAAAGATTATGGTTCTTAATACTATTAGGACTAGAGGTAACAATGTGGAAAGGGTAGAGTTTGGGAAAGGAGGAAAATGAGTTATTTAAAGCATTCTGCACAATGATGCGGAAGACTAACACAGATAGCTTTGCAAAGGAAGAGGCAGTTTGGAAAGTAATTCCCTTTCTCCTTAAGGAGAAAGCCTTAGGAGGCTATCCTCTTTCAGAGTCAACATTTGCCTTGCTTTAATGGTTTCCCTTTGTGGGGCACCCTTCCATACTCATTCAGGTGAAGGCTAGACACTATTGTGAGTGCTCCTCTCCACTCCAGCTTTTTTGGTGAGATTTGGAGGGCCTACCCTGGACTGGCCTGCTGAGGTTATTCTAAAACTGAATACCCAGGTTTAGGGATATTAACTACAAGACAAAAGATTCTGGATCCTGGGATAATAAACTCTGATAAGTATAAGATTAGGGGTTCTCACAAGGTAGGTGGAGGTTTTATAGGAATTTAAAATAAATAAAATGGCAGGGGACAGGGACATAAAACACTTAAGTTAGGAATTCTGAGCATCCTCAAGGAAACTCTAGATAAGCTGATCAACGTGGTATTTGAACATGGGAAATGGTGTTTGAATATTTGGTCCCTTGAACATGGAAGCACTTATTTCTAAGGAATAGTTTTAAAGTTTTTTCCTTCCTATGCTATTATAACTCTTATTTTCCCTAATCTTCAGTAAATGTCCATTTTATTGTTAGGAGGCTTTTTGTAGGCTGATGGATTCCTGTGGGATCTCTATCATCACTGCAGAGTCTGCTGTGACCTTCAGAGGTACTTTGCTGCCTACCCACCCAGCAAGGCCTCCAAAATAGCCAAGTCTTCCAGGTTTAGATCATTCTTATGCTTGCTTCATTCTGGTATAGCAGGGAACAATGTAATAGAAAAACCAATAGAATGGCTCTGTGCGTCTGCACCTCTCAGACCTCAGAATATCCTATCCATATCCAACTTGAGCTCCTTTGGCTCCAAACATAGTTGGAGCTATTCTCCCAAGGGAACTCGGGCAAAGCCAGTAATCTCTAAATTGAGTATCAGTTAAGGTCTGAACAGGAAGCAGATGGCACTTCCAAATTAGGATAAAGTTTAAGAAGGGTTTATTTACAAAGGGACTAACTGCAGAGGCGTGGCAATGTTGGGAAGCTACAGAGCGTGGTGCAGGAAACCATGCTCCCAGCAGCAGAACTCTTCCATCTCTAGGGCCAAAAGAATGAAGACAAAGGGTTATGGAAACTGGGAGAGAGACTCAAAAGAGTAATGACCTTCAGAAGAGGAATGCGGTAGGCTCAAGGCAATTTCACAGAGGAAGAGTCAAGGTTAACAACACCCTGTCTCATTCTCCGGTCTCCTGTCAGGAATTCCCATTGTCCAAACCCCACTGGAAGCCAGAAGGAAGAGGTACTTGTTGAGTTAATCCATGAAAGCCCAGCTGTCCAGAATAGAGAGTAGGGTGATGAAAGGTGATGAGAGATATGAAGGGGCCAACAGAAGGCGTCCAGTACACCCTAATGCAATTCAGAATTCTGGTAACAGAACTTATTAAACAGCTTCAATTGTGAATGATTAACACAAGTCTTAATACAGAGTTTCTCTAACTGAGGTATGTGTCTCCAAATGTGAATTCTTTCCAAGGGGTATACAGGGAGCCATGATCATAAGACCATCAATTCTAGGTTTTCAGTTTCTACTGAAATTGTACCCATTTCTCAAGCTTTCAGCTTGAGAATGAGCCTCTCGCTTTTCAAAGAAAAGAGCTGCACCTCATCTATCCAAAATCTTAAAAGAGTGTTTTACTTTCCATTATGACAAAGGCCTCATACAGCTCTGGATGTATGTTTTCCTTTCCTCCACTTATTTCTGTTAACGTGAAGACAGAGTATTTGGGACCATGTTGTGTTATTATGAATTGAAATATATGAAAGAGTGAGTGGTGGGAGTGGTGACATTTTTGTTCTATAATTTTGACATTTCCTGTATTTGAATGAAAGCAATTGGGGGGGTGCTATTCTTAATATTATCCTTAAGATGTGCCATTAGGTGGAAAGAAAGGTACCTTCTGAAGAGCTATGATAGTGATGTTAATTTTATTAAACAAAGCAGAAATGTTTTCTGTGTTAAGAAAACTTATACACACTGTAGAAATGAAGCAAAATGATTACAGTGTGTCCTTTCAAGCTCATTCTGGTGCATTGCCTTACAGGCCAACCTAAGGGATATATACATTTATATCTGACATATGTACCATCAATATCTGACAGTTGTATAATCAATATCTGACATATATATGTATATCTGTATCTGAGAATTGAAACATACTGAAAATGTTTTAAAATCACCCATTAATGATTTTTTTAAAAGCAAACAATCCAAAAAAAATGGGCAAAAGGCTTAAATAGTCACTTCACTAAAAGAAGGTATCCAAACAGATAATAAGCACATGAAAAAGTGTTCAATGCTATTAGTTTTCAAGGAAATGAAAATTAGTACCACAAAGATTTTGCAATATAACTATCATAAGGCTAAAATTATAAAAAGATTGATAATACCAAGTGTTGGAAAGGATTTGGAACAACTAGACCTCTCATACATTGTTAATGGGAATGTAACTTGCTAAAACCACTTTGGAAAACTCTTTGGAAGTACCTACTAAAGTATAACATGCAAAATAACCCCATGACATAGAAATTCAACTTTTAGGTATATACCTAGGAAAAATCAGTTTACATGTCCACCAAAAGACATGTACAAGAATGTTCATAGCAACTTTACCCATTAGAGCCAAAACCTGGTAATCCAAATGTCAATCAATACGACCGTATATAAATCAGTTTTGGTATATTCATATAACAGAGTACTACTCAGCAATATAAAGAATAAATCATTGTTACATGCAACATGGATCACTTTTATAGATATAACGTTAAGCAAAAGAAGACAGACACAAAAGAATATATTCTGTATGATTTCATTCATAAGAAGCTGAATCATAGTACACACACAATTTGTTTTCCATTTGTAAGCCTAGCTTTAATTCATACAAAACAGAAGGATGAAGTAGGAGATAGGGGGACAATGAGAGAGTATTTCCAGAGCAGTCAGTTAGGGTTCAAAGAGGTATCTTTTTTGAAATTGTTTACCTTAAGGATTAAACTCACTCCAGCCTGTGGAGGAGAGGGCAGTGAATGGTGAAGAGCATTGACTCCCCTCCTATTCCCATGCTGGGTTGTTACAATTCTTACAGCAATCACATCGGCCTGATAGAACAAATCTAGCCAGGCTGAGACTATTTCTGAAGTCCTTAGCCAAGTTGCTGAGGTTTCCAAGAAAATGAGCTTCTATAACTTTCCAGACCAAGGTTACTTCCAAGCAACAATACAGATAACCAGACCAGGCAAGATGTATGCATACTGAACCCAAAGATTTATTATCAACACCACTTAGCCAAAGTCTCCGATATCCCAGAGGCACTTGAGTATGTGGCTTCCTTTTACTTTTGATCCATAACTTGAATTCTTTCCTTCATGATTTCATCTTTTGTCTGCAATACCACCCTCTCACAGACTGACTCCTCTACCAAGACTTTCTCCCAACATGTAGCTAACTAAACTATGCATTGCTCTGCTTCTAATTACTATTTCCCTCATTTGCTTGTATCTTGTTGTTTTTTTCCAGTTTTATTGAGAAAGAATTGCCATCTTACATTGCATAAGATTAAGGTGTACAGTGTGTTGATTTGATACCCTTATATATTGCAAAATGATTACCACCATAGCCTTAGCTAACACCTTCATCATGTTACATAATTAACATTTCTTTTTTTGTAGGAAGAACATTTAAGATCTACTCTTAGCAACTCTCAAGTACATGATACAGCATTATGAACTATATACACTCACCATCCCATACATTACATCCCCAGAACATTTTCGTATTATAACTGGAAGTTTGCACCCTTTGACCAACATCTCCCATTTCCACCAATTCCCAGCCCTTCTTTGCCAACATTTTTACTCTATTTCTATAAGTTTGGATTTTTTAGAATTCACATATGAGATCATACAGTATTTGTCTTTCTCTGACTTATCTCACTTAGCTTAATGCCTTCAAGGTTCATCCATGTTATGGCATATGACAAGATTTCCTTCCTATTCATGACTGAAGAATATCTTTGTATTGTCTGTCTGTCTGTCTATCTATCTATCTAGATACACATATCATGCCTTTATCCATTTATCTGTTGACAGACACTTAGATTGTTCCCGCTATGTTGGCTATTCTGAATAATGCTGCAGTTGTGTCTTTTGCCATTTTAATGTCATTAACATGGGGAAAGGGCCTCTGTCAGGGCAAGTGGGCATGGAGGATTTTCAATTCATCCTTCACTGAAAACTTGACCTACCTGGATATTTGGCTCACCTTATCTCTGTGCTTCAAAGAAAGTAAACATACTAGAGTTTCTCCTCCTGATTTTATCTGTTTCTCCCCCAACTTGGTAACCTATTTATATTCCTTTGAAATCACACATACTCTTTCTAGTAATTAATCCCAATACACTGTCCTCTCCTGTTACTTCTCCTTCTGACCAAGACTACCAGTTGAACGAAAGAAATTTGCAGCGGCTTAGATCCCAGGGCTAGACCTTCAAGCTAGCCTGCAACAGAGGATTGCATAGTCACCCCTGACCGGCCTGTAATGAGAGACAAGACTGCAAACCCAGGAGGGGGAAAAACAAAGAGGATTTATAAATACTGTTCACCAATTAGACAAGAATAACAATTTAAATGTATCAGTCACTTTCTATTAATCCTTCTGCAAAACAAAGATATATGAAAGATACACACACACACACACACACACACGTATACATACAAATAATTATTCCCAAATTTACTCCTTTACAAAATTTTTGTATGTAGTGTTTCCCAACTTCAGGCTCATCTGTATAACTGGCACAGTATATCTAGAACTAGGAATACTGTAATGGTCAAAGTATTAGTACACTTACTACTTTAAGACAGTTTAAATATTTCCTGTCTAATCTGTACAAAAATAATGCCATATTTACAATTTTTAAAAATTTTGCTATTTAAGTCTTTGTTACAATTTCTACATGGCCTCAGAGTCCCTGAAGTGGATTTGATTTCCCCTGGATAAATCAGATAATCCCCACCCAGATGCTACTCTGCTGCTGCTTTGGGGTTTGGGATTTAGCCAAGGGTTGTGGCCATAGTCTAATTTAGGGAAATATATGTTGGCAATCAAAATTTTCCTGGACTTTCATTTAATTCTCATGTTTTTCTTTATTTCTGTTCCTTATCCATGTGGTAAATGTTTCTTTTCTGAGTTAAAGAGGGGCTATGTTCTAGTGAAAAAGGAAGGTCGCAGAACATTTGGGGAAATCAGGGAAAGATGGAGTCCAGAGAACATTAATAGGTCTTGCACTTGTTTATTCTTGTACTTTTCCTCCATCTATTCAGTTGGTTATATGAATCTTATCCAGATTTCGATCAAAAACAGGTTTAATTAAAATAGAGATCAAGGAAGCTAATGAAATAGCAATTTTTACCCTCTGAAATTCTATAGAGAACTTAAGAAATGATGGGGGCCAAACAAAATAAATAAAAAGGAACCAATGGAAAAATAAAACTGTGGAAGAAAGACAAGCTAAACGATAAATATGGTATCAGTAAAATAAATACAGTATTTTAAAAAGCAGCCTGTATAAGTACTTAGTTGAAATTAACCTACATTTATTAATTCTTATGCAGTAGATTTTAACATACAAAATATGAGTCATCTTTATTGTTAAAATTAAACTATGTACTAAAATAGAATGAGATATTTGATTTAAAAAATGTAAGTAGAACTTAAAATAGCTCATTTTTAAAAGACTACATTCAAGGGAATGCAAACTTATGCAGCCACTGTGGAAAACAGCGTGAGTTTCTTTAAAAAGTTGAAAATGGAACTATCCTATGATCCAATAAATGCACTACTAGGTATTTTACCCCCCAAAAAAATCACAAAAACACTAATTCAAAGGGATACATGCACCCCTATATTTATTGCAACATTATTTGCAATACCTAAATTATGGAAGCAACCCAAGTGTCCGTTGATAGATGAATGAATAAAGAAGATGTGGTATATATATACAATGGAATATTACTCAACCATAAAAAAGAATGAAATCTTGCCACTGGCAACAAAAAGGATGGAGCTAGAAAGTATAATATATAATGCTAAGCAAAATAAGTCAGTCAAAGAAAGACAAATACCATATAATTTTACCCATATGTGGAATTCAAGAAACAAAACAAATGACCAAAGGAAAAAAGAAGGACAGAGAGACAAACCAAGAAACAGACTCTTACCTAGAGAGAACAAATTAATCATTACTATAGGGGAGGTAGGTGGGGGGATGGGTGAAATAGATGAAGGGGATTAATAGTACACTTACCATGATGAGCACTGAGTAATGTATAGAATGGTTGAATCACTGTATTGTACACTTGAAAATAATATAACACTGTATATTAACTGTACTGGAATTAAAATGAAAGGCTTAGGAAAAAATAATAAAATTCCCAGGTAGTAAAAAAAAAAGAATTTTAAATCATTTTTCTTGGTGTTAGAAATATAATCCAATTTTCATATTTCTCAAGAGCCTGCAGAAAAGGTTTTAATTGTTTCAAGAAAGAAAGAAATAAAAGACCACATTCAGTATTACATTAGTCCTACTGCTGCTGTAACAAATTAGAAACTCAATGGCTTAAAGGAAAACAAATCTATTACAGTTCTACAGGTCAGAAGTCTGAAATGGGTCATCTAAGTTAACATCACTGTTGACAAGTTTGTGTTCTTTCTGGAGGCTCAAAGGGAGAACCCATTCCTTTGCTGATGACTCTTCTGTGGAGGATGTGTCCCCTTTCCTTTCCCTGTCTAGAGGTCCTCTGCATTCCTTGGCTCATGGTCCTTTTCCTCCACATTCAAAGCCAGTAGTGTATCATATTTAACTCTCTCTGTCTCTGATCTCTTCTTTCCTGCCAACATACCTCCTTCCTGACTCAGACCTTCCTACTTCCTCTCTCAAAGACCCTTGTGATTATATTAGCCCCACCTGGATAATCCAGACTAATCTCCCCATCACAAGATCTTTAACTTAACCATATCTTCAAAATTCCTTCTGCTATGTAAGGTAACATATTAAACAGATCCCAGGGATTAGAATTTGAATCTTTGGGAATGGGGCAGGGGGCTCATGATTTTGCCCACTACATTTATATTCATATTCTCAAATGAAATACAATACGCTATGATTTTATTAAATACTATGAACTTAAAAACATTCAACTTTAGCTTTCTAGGACAATCAGTAAAATCCTGACATAGTTTTAAAGATCAGCTATATCATAATATTACACATACTCTATGATCCAACCATTCCGCCTTTAGGTATATAGTCAACACATTCATGTTATGTTTACCAAAACCATACACTTAAATGTTTATAATAGCGTTATTCATAATAACCCCAAACTAGAAAATACCTAGATTCCCACCAAAAATTGAATGAATAAGTAGTGGTGTATTCATACAAGGAAGATTATCTAGCAATGAAAAAAATCTAAATCTACAAAAAAAAAATGGATAAATCTCATAAGCACAATGTTGAACAAAAGAAGCCAAACATTAAAAAAAAATATGTAATGTATGACTCAGTTATATAAAGTTCAAAAACAGACAAAATTAGTCAGAAGAGTGAGTAACTTAAATAGGAGGTAGTGACTAAAAGGGGACATGACAGGAACTTTTGAGGTTCTGGCAACATCCTATTTCTTGATCTGGGTGAAGATTACCTGAATATGTTCACTCTGGAAAATCCACTGCGCTCTACCATTTTGATGTATGCGTTATTCTGTATGTGCTTTCTATTTTGATTTAAGAGTTTTATAATTTAAAAAGTAATATTCTCTTTTTTTGTTAAAATATAAGTAAGTAAAAATAGAGACTTCTCTCAGGTTGTAAAAATTAATGCCAACAGTTAGTATTTGGGATCTTTTCAGTGCTAATTTTATATGTTCAACTTATATGCGTTATCCTAAGAGAAATAAACCAGTTATCTATTGCAGTTTCATATTTGTCACAGATAAGGTTACGGCTGAAATACTATGTTAAAATGAAATTTGTAGGAATTCTAAAAATTTTTTAGTAATTAGCAAATAAAATTGGACAGCAAATTCTCTTGTTCTAATCCAGATATTAACAATTAATTATAGGGGCTCCTGGGTGGCTCAGTCAGTTAAGTGTCTGACTTCAGCTCAGGTCATGATCTCACGGTTCATGGGTTCAAGCCCCACACCAGGATCTGCACTGATAACTCAGAGCCCAGAGCCTGCTTTGGATTCTGTGTCCTCCTCTCTCTCTCTGCCTCTCCTCCGCTTGTGCACATCCTCTCTCTCTCTCTCTCTCTCTCTCTCTCTCTCTCTCTCTCTCTCAAAATGAAATAAACTTTTAAAAAATATTTAAAAAACAAAACAAAGAACTATTATAATATTAATATTTGTGCAATAGAACAGAGCAAAGAGCTTTTACACAACAATATCTAAAAGGACTTGATTGGATTTACTTATTCAGCAAATAGCTATTGATCTTTTTTATTTACTAGGCACTGTGCTGGGCACTGGTGATAAAATGAAGAACAAGAAAGATGAGTCTTTATCCTCATAAAAGTTATAGTATCATGGGTAAGCCCGCCAAGTAAACGCACAAGTGATAACCAGGAAGTGATGACAAGTTCTGTCAAGTCACCAAATAATGGGCCTAAATCTTAAATGCATGTCTAAGTGAAAGAAGCCAGCTGAAAATGCTGTATACTGTTTGATTCTATTTACATGACATTCTGGAAAAGACACAACAATAAATAGATCAGTGGTTGTTGGGGGTCGTGGGAGGGAGTTTAGTAGGTGAAACACAAGAGAATTTTTTTTAGGGTGGTAAAATATTATGTATGATACTGTAGTAGAATACGTGATTCTATGCATTTGTCAAAAATGATAGAATTTTACAGCACAAAGAACAAACTTTAATGCATTTAAAGTTTTTTTTAAAAGAGTCACCTGGATGACTTGGTTGAACGTCTGACTCATGGTTTTGGCTCAGGTCATGATCCCAGGGTCGTGGGATTGAGCCCCATGTTGGGCTCTGTACTGGGCATGGAGCTTGCTTGGGATATTCTCTCTCTCTCTCTCTCTCTCTCTCTCTCTCTCTCTCTTTTCTCTCCCTCCCCCCCCCCCCCCAGCTTGTCCTCTCTCTCTCTAAAAAACAGAAACAAAACAACAACAAAAACAACATTTAGGCGTTCAGGAGAACCAGGAGGGAATGCACAGGTGACTGAAAAAAACTAACTGCAAAATAAATGTATAAAACAACTTCACTAAAAGGGCTGTGAATGAGTAGAGTCTGGAGGATTAAAATCAAGAGGAAGTATTAGCTGTATTCTAGTTGATGACACTGTTTCCCACAGGGACACAAGCTAACAACTCTGAAGCCACTATACAAACGTGTACTGCAATTGAAGTCTTCAGTAAGTGCGCGGGACCCAGGTTCCTGACTGTCGAAGTGGGAGTTTACAAATAAGGAAGAGATGAAGGTTGGAATGAGCTATGTGGTAGCGGAGTAGAGTTGGAGATAACAGCATGAACTCAACTTCAACCTAAAATTCAGATGGTTACATATAGATATATTTATAGTCACTGAGTATATACACAGGTTCACACGCACACATGTATTTCCTTGCTCTACCAGCTGAGAAGGGCCAGAAGCAACAACTCCCTAGTAGTAACAAGAACACCTATGCTCACATCTTAGTTTCTCATACCATTCTTCAACCAAAGGAACCAGGACTTTTCGGAGAAATGGCAGATTCTAGAAGTGGATCAGAAAATATACAAGATAAGCCTGGAGCATATTAGTATCAGAAAGTAAGGAAATACCTTAAAACACACACACACACACACACACACACACACACACACACACACACACTCACAGGATGGGGCTATGTCAAAGGGATTCAAAAGCCAGCTGAAAGAGCTCCCAGTGGCCATAGCTGGAGCAATTTAAGCAACAAAATGAAGTAGTATTGAGTTGCAACCCGAAGAATAAAATAAAATAAATATTCATGAGTCAAATCAATGTAATAAATGACTGAATAAATAAATGAGGAAGAATAGGTAAATTTCCCTGCAATAGAATTTCAAGAGTGCCTGGCTGGCTCATTCAGTGGAGCATGTGACTCTTGATCTCAGTGTTTTAAGTTTGAGCCCTACATTGGGTGTAGAAATTACTGAAAAATAAAATATTTTTTTTTAAAAAAGAATTTCAAATAATGTGTGTACTCAATTCCAAATAATTTGTAAAAATACTCAATTCCAAATAATTTGTGTAGTTTAACTCCCTGCTCCTTAAGTGTGGCTTGTGTGTGGTGACTTCCTTCCAAAGAGAATAATATGGAAAGGGGAGGGGGAAAGTAGCTATAGTGGAGAGACCTGACAAACACTACCTCAGCCAGGTGATCAAAGTCCGTATGAATAGTAGTAAGTCATATTGATAGTATCTTCACATGAGCGAGCAGGGAGGCGCAGAGAGAGAAGGAGACACAGAATCCAAAGCAGGCTCCAGGCTCTGAGCTGTCAGCACAGAGCCCCACTTGGGGCTCGAACTCATGAGCCATGAGATCATGACCAGTGCTGAAGTCAGATGCTTAACAGACTGAGCCACCCAGGTGCCCCTGACCTGCACTCTTTATAACTCTCAAAGTCGTCAAATACAAAGAAACTCTGAGAAACTGTTGCAGACAAGAAGGGCCCAAGGAGAGATGAATACTGAATATAATGTGGTATCCCCGATTGAATCCTAGAACAGCAAAGGTCTAGGAAGCTTGAGAAGAGTATGCGTTTAAGTTAAT
Organism: Panthera tigris; assembly: GCF_018350195.1. Taxonomy (NCBI): domain Eukaryota; kingdom Metazoa; phylum Chordata; class Mammalia; order Carnivora; family Felidae; genus Panthera; species Panthera tigris. The sequence goes on from NC_056678.1 coordinate 36,917,828, forward strand.
AACGTACCAATAGTGGCTCATCAGTTGTGACAAATGTACCACACTTAGTTTAAAATGTTCATAATGGGGATGGGGAAACTAGGTATAAAGTGCCTGGGAACTCTTTGTCCTATCTTTGTAATTTTTCCATAAGTCCAAAACATACTAAAATAAAAATTAAAAAAAAAAAACCAACAACCACAAAGTGGGATAATTGATCACTTCATGTATGTAAGCCACTTAAAAGCTGAAAATATGTCTTATTCACATTTTCCTCTTGAATGTCTTTGGGCAGATCTTTGTGAATGATAGGGGCTAACTTAACATTAGTTGAATTGAACTAAATTTGTAGGCTGAGCCACAACAACAAAGTAAATGAGCAATTAGAATATAGTGTAATTTTAAGAGAACAAAGTGACAGAGGAACCAAATTTAAACCTGTAACCTAAGACGTTGCATGGACTTCTTTTTTTCATTGACATTTCTACAGAGGTATTGTCAGCCACTCTAAGTTAACATGGAAGAATCACTCCTTTTAAAACTTTTCTTTCGGGGTGCCTGGGTGACTTAGTCGGTTAATTAATGCTGCCGACTTTGGCTCCCGTCATGGGTTCAAGCCCCACGTCCAGCTCTGTGCTGACAGCTCGGAGCCTGGAGCCTGTTTCAGATTCTGTGTCTGCCTCTCCCTCTGTCCCTCCCCTGCTTGCACGCTGTCTCTGTCTCTCAAAACTGAATAAACATTAAAAAAAAATTTTCTTTAACTTCTCTTTCAATTCCCCCCCCCTTTTATATCTTTTTTTCTTCCCTTCCCCCCTCTGTTCATTTTACCAGTTTCCTTCATTGTACCACCGTCCCCTGAAGCTAAATCCAACCAGAGTGAGTCAGACAACAGTATTTCTGGCTTTACTCATGACTAATACCATTTCCCTGAGGAAGTAACTTCCTCCTTCGCCTTGGTTTCTTGATCTTAAAGATGGCCACAGGAAACACTAGATATCCTAAATATCTCAAGTAATGACACGCAAAACAGAATCATCACACACAAAACAATATTTTTCCTCATACATTGAGTTGGGCAGGTAAGCCATTGCAAAGCTTCCTAAGCTGCCTCTGGGATGTGTAATATTACATTTTTATTTTGGCTTGGAGCAGAATAGTCCTTGAATGTGATGAATGGGGTCAGAACAAGCCTCCACTCAGTTAGCAAGGCAGATTCCTTTTATTTTTTTCTGCATCAAAATGTGGTGAATTGCACAAAATTGAATTAGATTCATTTCAGTTAAATCCCTTACCCACCGGCACTTGAACTGTTGTTTCATGTTCTAAGCTTTTTTCTTAAAAACAAACAAACAAACAAAAACTCTTGTTAAAGGATTTAAGTTTTGAGAAAGAAACCAAAGCAGTATGAAAAAAAAGAAGAAAGAAAAGGAAAAGAAAAAAGATGAATGAGTTCTTTAAGGTATGTCTCTTTAGACATACTAGATTTGACTCCTTAAAATGTTTTCTCTCTCCTCAAGTTAAGGCATTTGTTGCATGAAATTCTCTCTTTTCCCTCTGCCAGACTCCCGGTAAGAAGATTGCTATCAGTTTTCTTTTCTTTTTTTTTTTTTAATGTTTATTTTTTGAGAAAGAGAGATAGTGCAAGCAGGGGAGAGGCAGAGAGAGAGAGAGAGAGAGAGAAAGAGAGAGAGAGAGAGAGAGAGAGAGAGAGAGAGAGAGAGAGAGAGAATCCCAAGCAGGTTCCACGCTATCAGCACAGAGCCCGATGTGGGGCTAGAACTCATGAACTGCGAGATCATGACCTAAGCCGAAACCAAAAGTCCAAATGCTCAATCGACTGAGCCACCCAGGCGCCCCTGCTATCAGTTTTCTGATAGGCAACAGAACTAAAATAGGAATCAGAGAACTTTGATCCTGCTTTTCCCCCAGTGTCTACATTAGCCAAACGGCACATGTTTTCAGATTCAGCTACCATTTATTGAGCTTTTCATGTGTCAGTGACAATTTATTATTTAGGATCCACAAAAGTAAGATTAGGAACCTCCGTTATGAGGTGTCAATCTATACTTACTGTACTTTCTTAACACTTAGGAAATCTGTTAAATAACCAAAATGCAACTGAGTGCGTTTTAATGATCTACTTGGCTTTATTCATATATTAGACAGCGTCCTGTCTAGCAAGTAGAGGGGATATCCAAAGGGCTACAGAAAAAGAAAGGTTTTTAAAGGTACAAAAGGAGTGGAAAATAATTAGCAAAGGATCCATTGTTGTAGGCAAGGTCACCCTCCTAAGGGGAATGGAGGGGTCTATCAGTCAATTTCCTAGTGCTGACCAGGAAGTTCCCGTGTTGCTGGTTAAAGCTTACATTTCTGTGGGGTTGAAACTGGGATGCCAGCAGGCAGTCCAGGTCCAGGGACCCTAAGGGGATCCTGTAGGACCAGCCAAGAGGGTCCCTGGATGCACTCAGGATAGAAATCAAACATGAGCCAGAGGAGATGAAAGCAAGGTTTATTGAAGGTTTAGAGAGAGTGCAGGTACAGAGTTCAGAGAGACTCAGAAAGGACCCCCATCTATGTTTGGGGTCTGGGGGTTTTTACTGAGGTTGGTAGTCGAGTGTATGTGTCTTCTCAGGCAGCCAGGGACCAGTCAGAACCAAGGCAAAGACCCCCAAGCACTATTCCTTGAAGCCCCAGGTCCTTGGTGTCTAGTTCCTGTGGTCTGGAATATGCTCTGCTTCCTCCAGTCCTTCTCACCTGGTCCTTCTTAGATGTCCTCTATTCTAAAGAAATCATTAACTCCATGTCCTACAAGGACTTACAGTATTTACATTATGAGGTCTGTGTAAAGTGGGGTGGGGGTGTAGGTCCTAGCAAGAATGGAAAAAAGGAAAGGAGCAAAAAGCAGATTTTTATGGAGCCCTTCAGTTTCCCTATCTCAGCTGCAGTCAGGTTAGGTAGTAAGTCTCGGTATAAGTAAGATTTGGGGCTTTAACCTAAGTGATGCCATTTTGGTCCTGTGTTTTTCTTTTTTTTAACAGGCTTTTTCAATTGCCTGGGCATTATTTTGAAGATCTTGGGCTATTTTTTTTTAACAACAGCAGATTTGTGGTAAAAATCAACTAATTATTAATGTGTATTTTTGTTTTGTCTTGTTTAATATCTGTTTCTTTCCATGAGCTGTAAGCTTCCTGAGGACAGAGTTTGCGAATACAGTGTTCATTTGCGTAACCCCAGTGTCTAACCCAGGGCCTAGCACAACAGCAGATACACAGTAAATATAGCTTGAATAAGCGAGTTAACAAAAAACAAACACCTGAGGCTCAGAGGTCAAGGTTGTCCAGGACCAGACTGTTAAATAAGTCAGGTCCTAATTCCGAGAGGAGTTTCTGTTTTCAAGTTTGGACCTGTATACACCATTTCTTTTCAGAGCTCAAATGAAAGAATACGAGAATACATGGAGGCAAAAAATGAAATCCCTACATTGAAAAAATGTGAAATGGGTCTTTGATTCTGTCTGATTGCGTAAACTCCAGGTCACAATCAAATCGTTTCTAGAGTTTTACTGAGGAACACTAATTTCTGCAGGAGAAACACCCTAGCACTTGCATAATCTATTTACTATAGAATAAGGTGAAATTATTCAGGTTCCCTACTGTATACTGCCTAAAGGAAAAACTCAGCAATTTCAAAAGAATTTTACTTATCATTTGTCTCTCTTTTCCACTCTCTGGGATTCTGATTACAGGAGCTTCCAAGTCAGGCTGACTTGGCATACTGATTCTATACTTAAAAATGGAAAGGTTTAAACTGTAAACATTAGTAGATTCTAAGTTTATTGTATTTCTCATTTTTAAAGCATTCCACAGAAATACGTTTTCAGTATTCTTTCTCTGAAAGAAAAATCGTCATGGTGAGACAAAAACTTTTAGTAGGCAATTTCAATAGACAGTGTACAATAAAATCTGGTGTTGTTTTATAGCACAGAATCCTTCAGTCATTCAGGAATAAACGTTATGAAAGCTTTCCTACAATTGTGACTCAGGAATAAACACATGAGTAAAACATACTGTAGAGGAGTTGGAAGGAAAAGATCCTGCTACTTTGTTCAGGGTTGAGATTCTGAAGTTTTCTCATTCACAGTTATAATTGCCAAAATACAGGGTCATTTTCCAAGAAATTTATGTTTCTTGGACTTTCTGCTCCAGCTGGTGTATTGATTTGACAGAGCTCTGTTCCAAATCTCAGTTCCAGCTCATTGCTGATTGTATCCTGTAGTGATTACAAAAGATGGTGATGCGGGGTATTGAGGGGGTGGAGGAGGGAGGTTGGGGGGAGGTGAAATCCACCTTAATTTTGAAAAGCCTGGTGTTGACCTGCATTTTTTAGGGTGATATTGTCGTTAGACATGCTGATTGACTACAGATCCTCCCCACTTCTGGTTTTTTTCTACAAAAGAGAAGACAGGCTGTTTTTGCAATAACCTTTTTCACTTCTGCCCACACTAGTGGCTCCATTCCATGCTCTAAATCATTGTCTTCATGAGGTTTAAGTAAACCTCCTTCCAATGCTCTTCAAAATCAGTGGCATATTATAAATCACATGCTGGCTTTTTCAATTGCCTGGGCATTATTTTGAAGATCTTGGGCTATTTTTTTTTATAGCAGCAGATTTGTGGTAAAAGCTTGGCTGAATTTTCTATATCATTTGCCAGATTTTTAATTTTAATTTAGAATTTCCATTAATCTCAGCTGTAATTTAATGGATGTGCTCTCTCATGTTCACTAAATAATCATTTCATTTAATTAATTATGATATTGTCCTTTGGACATTTCTTGGGGGCTTATAATGGCCTCCCATTGGCTCCTGATCAGGTTCAGACTTTCCATATGGTCTTTTAAAGCTGAGTATTATGAAGTAAAATGTTAGCTAAGCTTTCCTCCCTCTCTTGCAAATTATCTTCACTCCTTTCAGGGCCACTGTCCTCAACATGGCAGGTTACTCCTACTCTCATGCTTTTCTCATGGAATTTCTACAGCTTTCTAGAATGCCCTCTCTGCCCTCTAGACCAAAGGAAATGCCACCACTAGGGCCCATATTTTGTTCCAAATCATGTTTTTCTCTCTTCCTGTCCTTCTCTTTATGGACTTCTTGTATTTTGACCAGTAATTGTGTATTGATTTTGGCTACAGACAGACCTGTTCTGTCACTAATTTTTTTTTTTTTTGAGAGAGAGAGAGAGAGTGAGCAGGGGAGGGGCAGGGAGGGAGGGAAGCAGAGGATCCAAAGTGGGCTCTGTGCTGACAGCAGAGAGCACAATACAGGGCTTGAACTCATGAACTGTGAGATCATGACCTGAGCCAAAGTTGGAAGCTTAACCAACTGAGCCACCCAGGTTCCCCCTGTTCTATTCCCCCTTCACTATTGATGTGACTTTGTTCACATTATCTCACATGTCTCACCTTTACTCAGCATCTTCATCTGTACAGGAAAACAATAATAGATTGTTACGAGAATAATATGTGTCACATAAGCAAAATACTTAGTTCATATTAAGTATAAAATATGTTCATTCCGTTCTCTCTTGCCCTATAATTTACTTCAATGTGTTCATGTGGCTAAGCCCTTATAATTCAATAAAATCCCCTGAAGGAATATACATTTCTTTTGCAACTTACAAAATCCTGTTCTCTATCGAGGCATATAGGACCTGAAGGAAAAAGACAAGAACCTAGAATATAAATGGCTGTACTCCGTGAAAACAGATGAATGAATTGTGTTCAAATCCTGTGGACACTCAGCTGTGAGCTCTCACTGAGAGGAGAGCTCCCTAATGTTGATTGCTAATCCTAGTGTGGGAGCAAGGTGGGTTAGTTAAGTCTCTGGAGACACACTGCCTGGATCAACACTGGCTCTGCCACAGACTAGTTGTGTGCCCTTGGGCAGTGCCTCTGTGGTTCGGTTTCCTATTCCATGAAATAAGGATGATAATAATGGTAAATGGTGCCTACTTTATAGCTATGTTGTATTAAATGAATATATACACACACACAGTGTATAAATGCCATATAAGTGTTTGCTGCTAGTATCATTATGCTGGCGTGTTTTTTTTTTAATTAAATATTTTGCTTATAACTAATTTTTAAAAAATTTTTTAAATTTTATTCATTTTGAGAGAGAGAAAAGGGGAAGGAGCAGAGAGAGAATCCCAAGCAGGATCCACACTGTCAGTGTGGAGCCTGACACAAGGCTCGATCCCACGACCCTGGGATCATGACCTGAGCCAAAATCAAGAGTTGGATGCTCAGCCAACTGTGTCAACCAAGCTCCCCCATTATGCTGTTGTTATTCATAGAGCTGGGTAAGAATAGGCAGCTGTTGCTATCTTGAGAGGCAATGTAGCATAGTGGAAAGAGCATAGAGTTTGGATTCAGATAGACCTGCATTCTGGACGGTCTTCCTTCTTTCAAGGTAAGATTTCCCAGTCTGTTTTTTAATACATAAGATGAAACTGATCCTCTTACATTTTTGTGAGGGTTATAGTAAATAAAATACTAATTGTAGTTCACTTAGCACTGGAACTAATACAAAGAAGGTCTTTAAAAAATGGAGCTGATATTATTACCGTTATTACATTTCACTTAATGTATTTTAAAACAGGCCATCATTCACATGAAAAGATGCTCAATGTCACTCTTCATCAGGGAAATACAAATCAAAACCACACTTCCACACTTGAGATATCACCTGACGCCAGTCAGAGTGGCTAAAATGAACAAATCAGGAGACTATAGATGGTGGCGAGGATGTGGAGAAATGGGAACCCTCTCGCACTGTTGGTGGGAATGCAAACTAGTGCAGCTGCTCTGGAAAACAGTGTGGAGGTTCCTCAAAAAATTAAAAATAGACCTACCCTATGACCCAGCAATAGCACTGCTAGGAATTCACCCAAGGGATACAGGAGTGCTGATGCATAGGGGCACTTGTACCCCAATGTTTATAGCAGCACTCTCAACAATAGCCAAATTGTGGAAAGAGCCTAAATGTCCATCAACTGATGAATGGATAAAGAAGATGTGGTTTATATATACAATGGAATACTACTTGGCAATGAGAAAGAATGAAATATGGCCTTTTGTAGCAATGTGGATGGAACTGGAGAATGTTATGCTAAATGAAATAAGCCATACAGAGAAAGACAGATACCATATGTTTTCACTCTTATGTGGATCCTGAGAAACTTAACAGTAGACCATGGGGGAGGGGAAGGGGAAAAAACAAGTTAGAGAGGGAGGGAGGCAAACCATAAGAGACTCTTAAAAACTGAGAATAAACTGAGGGTTGATTGGCTGGTGGGAGGGAAGGGGAATTGGGTGATGGGCATTGAGGAGGGCACATGCTGGGATGAGCACTGGTGTTGTATGGAAACCAATTTGACAATAAATTTCATATTAAACAAAATTAAAAGAATAAAACATGCTATTATTTTATTTACCATCAAGAAGTAAAGAAATACTGCCAATTACATAATAATGGGCTATCAAGATACAACATATTTGATTTTCAAATAAAGACGTGGGGAAAAATGTGTATTAAATAGGTGAAAAATACTAGTTTTGCTGAGTGAGGGATCACAAAATAGCTCATCTCCCATGGAGGCTCCCTGGTCTGGGAGGCAGAGACAGGGTGAAGAAGTATATAAAGGCAGCCCCATTGGCTTGCTGGGGGTTTCAGGGGTTGAATTCTTAGACTTCAAGCCTGGGTGTGTGAGAGTAGATCATTTCAATTTCCATAAGCACTAAAGAAGACTACTAGTGACTCGTGACTTTGCCTATTTTCCTCCATCTTCCTCAAATATCTAGCCATAAGTATTTCAACAAAATTCAGCTACACTTAAACTAGATTGCCTATGAAATATTTTTATGATGGCCTTTTCTCAGGCCTCTTCACTCTAACTTTAAAAATAGCCCAAACACAGAACTTGCATAGAAGTTTTCTTGGTCTTCAAGGCTTTTCCATTTTAACTACAGCTGCTCAAGATTTTCATTCCATTTCCTCTGAGTGACCATGAGAAAAATCTCTCCTTTGTCTTTTTTTCTGGTTCTAAGACCCTAGAGAATAAATTGAGTTTTTGGGACATTGCCAAATGTGTGATAGGTCTACAAGGAAAACAATAAGCAATCTCTTCTGTTTGGAAAGACTAAATTCAGAGACTACTTCCCTGACAGGTTACGCATAAAACTCACCCTCTCTCCTCTCCCCCGGCTCCTCTTCTGATTAGCTTTGCTTTGAAGGTTGAGTGAGATGAGTTAGAGTATCTTTTCTATTTCAGGTCCAGTGGATGTGGGGGTGTTACAATTTACACACAGAACGAAAAACTTTGCAACGCCAGATTCTAAATCATCACTATCACTCAGTTTAGTCTAGTGCCACTGGCCTCATCAGACACATATTTCTCTCTGTCATAAGGGATTGTTGGCCTGCTTCTTTCAAAGTCTTAGAACACAACTGTTTCCTTATCATCCGTACACATTTTTCACTCGATATCAGTCTAAATAACTTTTTAAAAATTGTATATTATTTTATTGCCAAGTGATGCTGAAGGGTTCATTCCTACTCCTATTTCTAAGCATATGGCGCTCATCTTCTGGCCACTGTTGGGAGGAAAGGGCCAACCCATCAGAGATCAAGACGGAGATCTCAGAACAGGACCATATGTGGTAGAAGGAGAACACTCCTTGCATGTTTGTACAGCCTTTCTGTTTATAGTTACAACATTTATAAGCTTCCCCCATCTGATGGAGACATGGCTGATGTACATTTGGTGGTGCCAGCTAACTAGCTAAGTAGTGTAAGAAATTTTTCCACTTACACAATAGTTACATCCTAGTGCCCTTTTGATATAAGATAAGAAAGACTCTGTCACCAAAAAAGAATGATTTCTTCCTTTAAGTAAATCTAGGGTGGTTTTCTAGATGTAATGATGCTACCACCTGAAACTGAAACATCCAAAGTTTCTCAAATTTGACCTTCAAATTAAGTTTCTTAATTTGACCAGAACAAATTAAGATAGTGTATGATCCATTGGCCAGAACATCCCTACAAAGTGTCTCCTGCCTTGTTCTTGTTTCTATGATCCTTGGGAACAAGGACAACCTTACTTGTATTTGACTCTTCTACTGTTTCATAACAATGCCTGGCAACTTGTATTTTTCTCAATAAATGTTTGTTTAATCCCAGAAGACAAAGAGTACTCTTAACATTTCAGCACCCAGTCTGAATTCAGTGTAAGAATTCCAAACTCCATGGAATTGTATCCAAGCCTTACCATAATACAGTCAGTAATTCCAAACACTAATATGTTGGACTCACATTGTAGAACACTTCAGGTATTAAAGGAAAAAATCCTTTTCTAATTCAAAGTCATAAAGAGTGTTGCAGGTGGCTTCCCTAAAAAGAAGCAGACCCCAAGATGAAGTCAAGCATGTGAAAGTCTTATTAGGGGCAACACATAAAAAAGAAAAAAAGAAAAAAGAGAGAAAGCAGGATTGGGCAAGGGACTGTCAAACCACATTGCATATTGGACAGTCTTCACCAGCCCAATGGGAGCCCCAGAGCTAAGATTGCCCATCCAAGCAGTTCTTCATTGGGTGGAAATGGCTTGAACCTTGAATAACCACCTTGCTCAGTCATTTGCTAGCAGCCGCCTCAACAACAGTATGAATTTGGCCTGAAAGCTGAGGTAGATGCAGACAAAGCTGACAGCCAAAGGCTGACACTTATCCACATGCTTGTAGCTAGTCAATGAGACCTTTCTTGAAAATGGATCTGGGTGGTGCTTCTTCTTGTTGGCCACAAAGAGATTCTCTTCTGTTTTCTTTCAAAAGAAAGATGCTGTGTTTTCAGACCAATTTGACAATAAATTTCATATATTGAAAAAAAAAAGAGATCTTCGATTTATGAGGAATTTATTTTCAAGTACAGTGTGAGTTGGGTCTCTAAATTGCTCTAATCATTCATTGAATAGTCCATCACTTCTCTAAAAATTTTAATGTTACCATTTAATGTGACGTTGGATGTGTTACTGGATAATTTTTTAAATATTTCAGAGTGTTTCCCCATTCTTTGGGCTATGTACAACATAAGGACTGTGTCTACACAGTGTATTAAGATTAATCTGCCTTGTTAACTTTTTCCATCTCCTTTCTTAAGTAGACCATCAACAAAATAATAAATGACGCCCTGATTTGTAGTCATGTCCAATTTCTATGGTGGGACTACTCCCACCATGGCTGATTTCACGCTACCAATGTGGTGCCACTCAGAGCAGAGTTGGAAAGAGGTAACCAGTGTCACACTATTAGGTAGTGTTTCCTCCATACACATAAAATAGGTATAAATACCCTCAAGAGCATAGATCATTGCAGTATGTATAAAAGTGTAGTAAATTATGGTAAAATAATTAGTAAGTGATGAACTTGGCGGATTTATTGCTTTTGGTTTTGATATAATGTGCTTAATTGTAAATTTATATCATTTAATTTTTAATAATGTCTGTGTTTAAAAACCAGTTCACAGAACTTTTGGAAATCTAACAGGCTCTCGTGAGCTGGCACAAACCAGCTCCATTTTACCAATACAAACTAGAAATTTCCCTTTTGGGTTCCTTCCCTGGAGAAATTTGAGTATATATGCTCAATGATGTAGGTATAAGAATATTTATTGCACTTGTGTTTGTGATAGGGAAAAATTAAAATGACATACCTGTCCATAAGTAGATAAATTGATAATAAACTGGGATTTGCTATGATGCAATGTTTTTTTATAATTTTTAAAAAACATTTTAAATTTATTTTTGAGAGAGAGAGTGCAAGCAGGGGAGGGGCAGAGAGAGAGGGACAGAGGATCTGAAGAGAGACTGATGCAGGGCTCAAACTCATGAACCGTGAGATCATGATCTGAGTCGAAGTCAAGAGCCAGACCTTTAACCAACTGAGCCACCCCAATGCCCCTAGTATGATGCAATTCTAAATGTAGTACTAAATAAAATGAATTAGATTCTCATGTATCAACATAGATCAATTCCCCAAAAAAGCTGCGAGTACCTTCATGCAGTGTGATACTAATTATGTAAAACTTTAAAGCATACAAACACATTGTAAATCTAGTTTATAAAAATATGCCTATATAATTAAGGCATAAAAATATTTATGAAAATGAAGCACACAAAGTTTAGGATTGTAGTTATGTCTGGGGAAGGAAAGGAGTGTGGGGTGGAACTTTAAGTGTATCTCTAACACTCTATTTCTTTAAAGAGAAAACGATAATCTGAGCAATAATCATAGGAGAGACATTCCAACATTATATGCCCCTGATAGACATACACAATATACCTATGAAACATTCTTGCTAAAAAAGAGGACTTATATCAGCTTAAACTTCTACACCCAATTTCCAATTTGTGGAAAAACGAGGGGCAAAGAAAAATATTAAGTCAAGCCAGTGGTCTGAAATCAACAAAATCTGGAGTGTATGTCTCTTCAACAAATGAATTGCAAGGAAGAAAATAGAGATGTGAGGAATCTACAGACTAAAAGAGAGTTAAGAGATCTATCCATCAATTGCAATGTGTATAGGCTTGCTTTGGCTCTGTTTAGAACATATAAACTATTAAAAAGTATGGAAAAAACAAAAAAATTGAATACTAAATGAATACTCGAGGGTAATAAGGAATTACTATTATTTAGGTGAGACAATCCTATTGTGAATATACCTAAATAATCTGTATGTTTTAGATATTAATGCTAAGAAGAAGTGTGGATGAAGTAATGTGATGGCTAGGATGTGCTTCTAAATAATCTAGGGAGCTGGAGGAAGTGGGCAGAGGTATAACAAACAAGATTGCTGTTATGTGTTTGAAATTTTATATAAGTAGAGAAGGGGAGAAGGAAGGAAAAAACGGAAGCAAACGAAAAAAAAAACCCTATTAAGTGGGTGGCTTAACATTCAGCTGGGTGTCATTTTGTTTTGTGTGTATTTTGGTAGGTTTAAAATATGACATGGTTTAAATTTTTAAAAGGTTTCAATTCGTATAAATACCTCCTTAGTACCACAAACATAAAATATACTCTGACTGTATTTTAAATAGCACGATCCAGCTTCAATGGAAGGAGAGAGATAAGTTATCAGCAGTGAGACTGGGGCTTCCCACAGCCTGCTGCTCTTATGTGCCAGACACTTTTGATTTACCCTCCTACCAGATTCCCTCGGCCCCTCTTCAGATAGTGGACCACCACTATCTAGTGCCATGAGCCAGAAATTAACTCTTCATGTCCACTCAAGCAAACAAGCCTGAGTTCTACTGTTGCACACTGTATGAGTCTGGACTGTCACATCTAGGTAAATTTCCTTTCCAATTATTTACACTTTGTTCCTTGGTGAATGTTGAAGTTACAAGATTAGTTCATCAAAGACAGTGTTTGATTTCTAGAGTTCAACATGCCTTTTTCTTATGTAGGTCAGGAGGCTACTTTCATGACCTGTTTTGTTTATAATGTTATCAGGATACTTAAGTGTTGCTGGACAGTTTCAAAATCTTAAGAATGGTATAAATACTGTCCATACAAATTGTATGTTCTCCCCACTGCTCACACGTGCATGCACACGTATGCGCGCACACACACATACACACATTCATGAAGTTAAAGCCTGTAAAGGTAGTCTCCTGGTGGCGACTCACAAACACGGGAGAAGTTGGGCATCTTCAAAATTAAATTAATTAAAAAATAAAACAATACTGTCAGAGGGAGAGAACAGTTCCCACATTCTTTCAAAGACATGCTTGATATATTTTCTACATGTAAATCTTTTTTCTGACCTCAGAATCTTCAGTGCCTTCTTAGTTCTAGTTTTCAGTAAAACAGAATTTCCATCAATCCACAGATACAAAAAGATATCTGAATGCATTTCCACATGAATGCCAAAAGGCACAGACCATTGGATCAGGCTCTCCAATAAATGTCTTACTAGAAAGGCAATATGGTGTTATTAAGAGTGTGGACTTCAAGGGGCGCCTGGGTGGCTCAGTCGGTTGAGCATCCGACTTCGGCTTAGGTCATGATCTCGCGGTCCATGAGTTCGAGCCCCGCATCGGGCTCTGTGCTGACAGCTCCGAGCCTGGAGCCTGTTTCAGATTCTGTGTCTCCCTCCCTCTCTGACCTTCCCCCATTCATGCTCTGTCTCTCTGTGTCTCTAAAATGAATAAACGTTAAAAAAAAAATTAAAAAAAAAAAAGTGTGGACTTCAAAGCCAGATTGCTTGTGTTCAAATTCTAGCTGTATCATTACTAGCTACTTGACCTTGGGAAAGCTACTAAACCTTCTTGTGTCTCAGTTTCTCTTCTTTAAAATCGGGGTAATAATAGTACTTACCTCATATGTATGTCGTGTAAAACGTACATAAGTTAATATCTGTAAAGCACCTAGAACATGCTTGGCCTATAATAAGTGCTCCTGGAGGTATTAACACTCGTCATTTAGCCATTGTCATTTAATCCTCCAAACGATTAACACCATTTTGCAGATGAGGTTAAATGACGTGTTCAACCTTAGAAAGTTCATAGCAGCAGAACAGGGGGTCAATCGGATTTTGTCCAAAGCCTGTGTTCTTTGCACCACACGCCCCGTCTTTGTGCTGCTGAGACATACCAACCTTCTGTGTTGATAAGAAAGCCATGTTTATAGTAGGACATGAAATTTAACCTAAAACCTTTGTAACTTAGGGATATTTCAGAGTAAGGAAATTGAAAAATGGTAAGATATAATTTGCAGATTCCCATATTGAGTGATTTCAGTCAGATACTGGAGAAGTTTGGAAGGTTAGATCAGAGTATCAGATGATTAACATCTTGATGTAAATGCTCAGGATAGTAAACTAGTTCATGTTGTATTGTTTTAATGAGTTAAGCAGTGGTATCTCATATGCTGACAATAAGTATTACTGGTTCCAGGCTTAAACATGAAACAGTTATGAGTCATAATAATTACTTTCAAGTCATGAGAAGGAAGATGCATTGTGAAGGAGGTAACAAACTTGAAATCAAATGAGAAAATACCTGCTAAATCCATCTATAAACTTAAAGGAATAACAAAAATGTAGTTTTACATATTGCTATGGGGTTGAATCTTATCTTCCAAAAAGAAGTCCTCACCCTGGATACCTGTGAATGTGATCTTATTTGGAAACAGGATTTTTGCCTATGTAATCAATTTTAAATGACATTGAACTGAATTAGGGTGAATCCTAAGTCCAATATGACTAATGTCCTTATAAAAAGAGAAGAGTCACAGAGATGGACACAGAGGAAAACGCCCTGTGACAACAGGCTGAAACTGGAGTGATGCATCTGTAAGCCAGGGAATGCCAAGGTTTTCACAAAAACAGGCTATAAGCATGGAGCAGACTCTCCCTCAGAACCTTCAAAAGGAACCAACCTGGCTGACATCTGGGTTTTGTACTTCTAACCTCCAGAACTGTGAACAAATATGTTTCTGTGGTTTTAAGCCATCCAGTCTGTGGCACCTTGTTTGAGCCTCCATAGGAAACAAATATACACGTTTGGGTTCATTCAACGACCACATCCATAAGTGATCAATGATTTTAACAGAATCATTTCTGTGCAGACAGTATGCTTCTTTAGCACATTGTTTATAGCCGTTTCCATTTGAAGTGAAGTCAAAATAGTTTAAAACGCACAAATGCACACACCAATATAAAATTGTGCAGGAAGAGCAAAGAGATGACAGAAAGTATGATTTGGCATTTAACGTATTAAACACGCACCACTTACCAAGTAAGTAAAACATGCTGAGAGGAATCAGAGGCACAACACTTTTTTTAGAGACCAAAAAACCTGCTGAAAGAAAGTATTCAACTACTTGGGGGTGTCTTTTTTCCCCATTTTCTTGAGGTATCACTAGCACACATCACTCTGTAAGTGTAAGGTGTACAACATGACTGTTTCACTCATGTGTATTGTGAAGTGATGACCACAATAAGTTTACGTAGGATCCATCACCTCATATAGATACAATGAAAAGAGAAAGCAAAGAAAGAAAAAATAATGTCTCTAGTAATAAGAACTCTTAGGATTTACTCTCCTAACTTTCCTGTATGTCATACAGCAGTGTTGGCTATAGTCATCATGTTGTACATTACATCTTAGTATTTGTTTACCTGATAACTGGAGGTTTATACCTTTAGACCACGTCCCTTTAAGTCCCCCCCTTCCACCACCTCTGGTAACCACAAACTGGTCTCTTTCTTTATGAGTTTGAATTTTTTGTTTTGTCTTTAGATTTCACATGTGAGATATACAGTATTTGTATTTTTCGGTCTGGTTTATTTCACTTAGCATAATACCTGCAAGGCTTATCCATGTTGTTGCAAATGGCAGGATTTCCTCAATTTTTATGGCTGAATAAGATTCCATTGTGTGTGTGTGTGTGTGTATATATATATATACACACATGTATGTGTGTGTGTGTGTGTGTGTGTGTGTATATATATATACACACACACACACACACACACACACACATACATATATATAATATATGTAATACATATATTATATATATTACATACATAAAATATATGTAATATATATATACATATATATATTTACAACTTGTGTAAAGGATGCCTTTTAAAACATAAGCTTTACATACCTTTACTTTAAAAAATTATGAAAACATAAAGAAATAAACATTGAAAGAATAACTTGGACCCTAAGAGGGAAGATTGTATCAAATTATGTATTGAGCATTATCTTAAATCATTTAATCAATCATTTGCTAGATTGTTGACGTTTTGTTGCCTTGGGGCAAAAAGAAAAAAATAAGATATACTATGTGTCCTTTAGAGGCATCATAGACCCATTAGATCCATAATTTGCTTCCTGTACCCACTGAACCTAAGCTATACCCAGAGCTTCTTTAAATATAAATACATAAATCATTTGTTTTCTTAATACCTCACTTACATATGCATATGGCTATTGCAGTGAGCATAAATGTGGAAAACAAATGTAGTAAACAAAATATCTATTTCTGAGATTTGCTTTCAGTCTTGCTTTTATATGTACACTGTTTTGCATCAAAATAATTCTTTTTAATTTTTTTTAATGTTTATTTATTTTTGAGAGAGAGATAGAGAGAGTCAAGTGGGGGAGGGGCAGAGAGAGGGAGACACTGAATCTAAAGCAGGCTCCAGGTTCCGAACTGTCAGCACAGAGCCCAATGCAGGGCTCGAACCCACGAAACGCGAGATAATGGGAGAGTCAACGCTTAACCGACTGAGCCACCCAGGGACCCAAAATAATTCTTTTTCAAAAAACAGTATTTTTGTAAGTTTACTTATTTATTTTGAGAGAGAGAGAGAGAGAGAGAGAGAGAGAGAGAAAGCATGAGCAGCGGAGGGGAGGAGGAGGGAGATACAGAATCCCAAGCAGGCTCTGTGCTCCTCACAGCCTCCACGCTCCCGCTGAGCCCATCCTGGGGCTTGATTTCATGATTGTGAGATCATGACCAGAGCCTAAATCAAGAGTTGGACGCTTAACCAACTGAGCCACCCAGTCTCCCCCAAGATAATTATTTTATTATTATTTTTAAATTTTTTTATTTTTCATTTTAGAGAGAGAACGTGTGAGTGGGGGAGAGGGGCAGAGGTAGGGAGAGAGAATCTTGGGTTCCACGCTCAGCATGGAGCCTGACACAGGGTTCAATCCCACAAACCCGGGATCATGACCTGAGCCAAAATCAAGAGTCAGATGCTCAACCCCCTGAGCCACCCAGGTGCCCCTTAAAAAATTATTTTTATTGAGATATAATTGACCAATAATACTGTTATCAGTTTCATGTGTACAACATAAGGGTTTGATACATGTATATATTGCAAAATGAGTACTGCAATAAGTTTAGCTAGCATCCATCAGCACAAATAATCATAATTTTTTTATCTTCTGATGAACACTTCTGAGATCTACTCTCTTAGCAACTTTCAAATATATAATACACTATTGTTAACTATAATCACCATGCTGTACATTATACCTCCCCATGTAATGTATATATTACATACATTATCTTATAACTGGGAATTTGTACCTTTTGACTAGCTTCATCCATTTTACCCACCTGCCCTCAACCCCTACCTCTGGCAAACACCAATCTGTTGTCTATATAAGTTTTTTGTTTTGTTTTGTTTTTAGACTCCACATGTAAGTGAGATCGTGCAGTATTTGTATTTGTCTGACATTTCATTTAGTATAATGCCTCAAGGTCTGTCTATGTCTGAATTATATTCCCTTATATACCATTATACCATTCCATGTATTCCCAATATTCCATGATATACCATGCACCATTTCATGTATACATTTTCCTTATCCATCAATGTCATTTAGGTTGTTAGGTTGTTTCCATGCCTTGGCTATTGTAAACAACGCTGCAATGAATATGGGGGTACAGATGTCTTTTTGAAACAGTGATTTCATTTTCTTCAGATAAATATCCGGAAGTAGAATTGCTAGATCATATGGTAGTTCTGTTTTTAATTTTTTTGAGGAATTTCCATACTGTTTTTCATAGTGACTACACCAATTTACATTCCCACCAGGAGTGAACAAAAGTTCCTTTTACTCCACCTCCTCACCAATATTTGTTACCTTTTCGATTAAAGCCATTTTAACAGATGTGAGGTGATATCTTATTGTGGTTTCATCAAATCAATTATTTAGGTGTGTGTGTATCAATGAGCCAGTGATAGACTATGTCTAAGATTTTCAATAATAACTAGAAAATTCATAATAACAAGAGGGGAAACAATTTTAAACAAGTGCCCTAAGAATTCAAATCCAGTGATAAGGATGGAGATGTTGGGTTTATGAATGTTAAAGGATAGCAGAATATGAATCTAAAATCTATACAACCTTCATCTTAGTAAATATTACAATCTCAAGCAAGATCAGGTGCATGTAAATGTCCTGCACAATTTGAGATCATCATCAACATATAAAGAGTATTCTGTTAAGAAATAATATGAAGAAAACATTATGTAAATGGTTATTCTGAAATGACAATAAAAAGGCTGGAAAATACATACTTATTTTTTCTTCCATTAAAAGAAATTAAGCAATATTATGTAGATTAGAAGTATATGATTAATTCTGAAAGAAATTCTCATAGCATTTGCATACAGTTAATTTACTCTGTTACACCTCATAGCATTTGCATCAGATTTACTTAGTGAATGCTTATATATATATATATATATATATATATATATATATATCTTAACAATACTGATTTTCTTAGCAATACTGATTTTACAAACAACTGATAATTACTATGTCTCTTGGGTCCTCCGGGAAGCAGATGCTGATATGGAGATAAAAAGCAAGGAGTTTACTGGGGAATAATACTAGTGAAAAATAAAAGGAGAAGGACACAGAATTGAGCAAGGACAGCTTTCAGAATATGATGCTGATCTGATACCTGTGAATGGTTGGGGGGAAAGGAATGAAAATTTGGCAAGGAGAACCTCAAAACAGCAGGCAGATGTGACAAAGTCTTGGCCAGCCCAATGGGGAGCTTGGAGAAAATATTTGCTTGTTAGAGGAGCCCCGTGTTGGGTAGACATGGGAAGGCCTTACACCCACTTAGTGCTCAGCTACTAACTAGATGCTCCCCAGGAAGAGCATGGCCCCAGCCCAACCACTGAGGTATATCCTGAAGACTCCATAACTGGAGGCTGACAGTTAACAGCACTCCCTTTATCTGAATTGCCTGTTTTCTCAAAGACAGGTATGAGCAGAGCATGACCACTGCTCATACAAAAAACTTAACAGTTCTCCTACCCACACTACTGCAGTGTTGATCCCACACCTCTCCCTTTCTTGCATCCCCTTTCCAGACCCACCTCAATGTTTTCACTCCTCTCAGCCTTCTGCAAATATTGCCATCTGTCTGCTAGAGAGATCCCACGATGGGACTCTCCCAGCCCCTCCCATTCCCATGCTCTCTCAGTCCTAAACATGTTGAGAAGAATTGAAGCCAGATAGGCTCTTAAGAATCAGAAGCAGTACCACAATGAACTACTTAGGGGTTAAAAGTATTTTGTTAGATGGTCTAACATTGTTCTTTTGGTAAAGATGTAGTCCAAGCTACTAACATGTGACAATTTTATACCAGCACGCTGGCAAAGTAGGGAGGAAAAATACTTTCTATTTCCCACACTATCTCATTTCTTTTTCACATGTATTTGTTGGCATCATCGCCAAAATAATTACATTTCCACATAAATTGAATTAGCTTTCCAGTTTTTAAAGAAGAGCTCCAACTTTGAACTAATAGGCTGAGAAGGACAAATACCATGTATTTCTCTCATATGTGGAATCTAAAAAACAAAGCAAATGAATAAACGAACAGAAAGCAGCATCAGACCTGTAAATACAGAGAACAAACTGAAGGTTGCCAGAGGGGAGGGAGGTGGGAAATGGGCAGAATGGGTGAAGGTGGGTGGGAGATCCAGCTGACCAGTTAGAGAAAGAATAAGTCAAGGGGATAAAAGGTACAGCATCAGGAATATAGTTAGTGGTATTGTAATAGTGTTTACGGTGACAGATAGCAGCTATACTCGTGGTGAGCATCGCGTAACATATAGAGATGTTGAGTCACCATGTTGTGCACCTGAAACTAATAACACTGTGTGTCAACTGTACTCAAAAAAATTTTTTTTACAAAAGGAGAGCTCTAACTTTGAACTAATTACTAAAGTGTTTTATTTCATAAAGCAAATGAGTCAGTCCCTACTCTGTTCCCTCCATTCCTCAGACCATATCAGAGAAGAGATCCTCACTTCACTATTTACACAGTGGTAAATTGGTGGCAGAGTAGATCATCTCAAAATGCCCAAATCATAGTCCCCGTAATCTACTACAGATTAATAGTCTGGCTTTCAAAATCAACATGTATTTTTCAGGGTTCTGGGTAACTCGGTTAAGCGTCTGACTTTGGCTCAGGTCATGATCTCACAATTCATGGGTTTAAGCCCTGCATCAGGCTCTGTGCTGACAGCTCAGAGCCTAGAGCCTGCTTTGGATTCTGTGTCTCCCTCTCTTTCTGCCCCTCCCCTGCTCATACTCTGTCTCTCTCTCAAAAATAAGTAAACATAAAAAAAATCAAAATCAAGATATATTTTTAAAATCTTCTATACATTTCTCCAAGCTTCTAAAACTACAGTATAGGCAGGAAAGGAGTAGAATATCCCCCCCCCCTTTTTTTCTCTATTTATCCTGAATATAGTTATTTATTTTAAACTCTTTACTTCCTACCTATGTGCTAAGGCAGCAGTCTCAAACTGCTGTGTTGGTATCTCAACACAGTCTCAAAAGCTGTGTTGGTATCTCAAATTAAAGAAACAGGCAGTGGGGACATGGGGACCGTGATGAACTGGACCACAGAGACTCCAGTCTAAAGCCTGAAGCTTTTGTCCAATTACAGTTCATTGAACTGTGGTCGGAACGTAGGCCCAGAATGGCCAGACTTCCAATTTTCCAGGAGAAAACCAAAATATAGATTTTTTTTTCATGTGGCAATAGGAAGGCAATTTGGCACTCTATCACATTATAAAATATTTATACTCTTAATGTATTGTTAAAAAACAAAATTCAGGGACACCTGAGTGGCTCACTTGGTTAAGCATCCAACTCTTGATTTCAGCTCAGGTCATGATCTCACAAACCATGAGATAGAGCCATGTGTTGGGCTCTGCACTGACATCATGGAGCCTGCTTGGGACTCTCTCTTTCTCTCTCTCTCTCAAAACAAAACAAAACAAAAAACAAAACAAAAAATTGCAACCAAGTAAATTTCAAGTCTGATTGGCTTTATTAAATGATTCACAAAATCAGGCAGCATCCCATCTAACAAGTAGATGGGTGCTCTGAGATGTTGTACAAAATGGTACGTTTTTTATAAGAGGGTGGGGCAAGAAAGTTGTAAACAGAGGAAAAGAAAGGATTGTTGCAAGCAGGATCACCTTATGTATGTTAGGGGGAAGGACAGGAGGTGGGCAGTCTTATTGGGCAGATTACCTCACCTTCCCTTGGCGGTTGGAGAGGGCCCATACAACAGATTACTTCAGTGGTGCTTATCAAAAAATTCCTGATTGACAGGTTGAGACATATTTCTGGAGGAGGTTGAAACTGCAGTTAGGTTAGGTATTAAGCCCTGGTTTGGTAACTTGGACTGGCCCAAGTAATGCCATTTTGGACCTGTGATTTTCGTTTCAACAGTATCCTACAGAAAAACCCTATCAAGTACACAAAGATATATGTAGAATTGTAGTTATTTGTAGTCGTGAAAATGGGGTTTGGGGCTAGACGTCAAGGGCCATCAATTAAGAATTGAGTAAACCAATTGAGTACATCCACAAAGTGGGAAAAATATATAAACATACCTAGCAAAGCATTTGTAATTTTTTTTTCTTTTTTCCTTTCCTTTCTTCTTTCTTTCCTTCTTTTTTTACTCCTTTCTATCAGTCTATCCCTTTTCTTGAGTATAAAAAGCAGTTAAGTTTCACTCCTTAAAGCATCTATAATATATAGGCCAAAAAAAAAAAAAAAAGTTGCCTTGAACTAACTTTACCCTTATGTCTTTTGAGTGATTTAGTTATGCAAATGTACTGTAAAAAGGCCCCTGCCTTGAGGAAAGTATAACAGAATCTTTGGTTTGGTAAAGCTGTCCTTCCCTTCGGTATATTAAAAAAAAAGAACAATTTGCATCCAACACCTCCAAGAAGGAATGACCTGGAGACAAAGGGCCTTGCCCCAGCATCTAAGATAGTGGCCAGAGTTTTGGTTGGATTCTTCATGCTGAGGACTAGACCCTCAAAAATAGCTGCTCTTTCAAAAAGAAAAATTCCAGTAGACTAGAACATTTGGAGATATTTTAGAGAAGCTTTTGTGCGTTTGAGGGGAGCTCAACAATAATTATCCTGGGAAAAATATTTGAGCTTTTTGTCTTGCTTAAAGTTTGCCTAAAATAAGGGAAAACAGCCATGACATATTTACTTCAATAAATATTTGTTGAGACATTTATTGAGTCTGCTAAGTATAGAGCAGTATTCTAAGAATGATAGGACATATTGGGGTAAAAAAGGTAAACAAAAATTGTCACTGGCCTCAGGGAACTTAACTTAAAATGGGGTGTCCCAATTGTAGCCACTAGGTACATGTAGCTACTTAAATTTAAATTAATTAAAATTAAAGAAAATTTAAAATGCAGTTGCTCAGTAACAGCACTACATTTCAAGTTCACCATAGCCACATTCCCATCATCTAGTCTCCAGTAGGGGTTTTCAGCTTTGTATCATACAGTCTCTGCCCTTGTCATGTAAAAGCATCCGTAGACAATGAGTAACCAAATGGACATGGTAGTGTTCTAATAAACCTTTATTTACAAAAACAGGCAGCTGACCAAATTTGTCCTGTGGACCAGTTTGCTGAGCTCTTGTCTAAAGAAACAAAAACAACTAACTCTGGTGTAAGGCTTTCTTTTAAAAAAAATTTTTTTTAATGTTTATTTATTTTTGACAGAGAGAGATAGAGCATAAGCGGGGAAGGGGCAGCGAGAGAGGGAGACACAGAATCCGAAGCAGGCTCCAGGCTCTGAGCTGTCAGCACAGAGACCGATGCGGGGCTCGAACTCACAGACCGTGAGATCGTGACCTGAGCCGAAGTCGGACACTCAGCCGACTGAGCCACCCAGGTGCCCCTGGTGTAAGGCTTTCACATGGAATAGAAAATAAAGTAATTGCCTTTCTGTGGAAATTCAGCCAGTCTTTATGGATACATTAGCTATAATAACAAATGACTTTTGTTTTAAGCCACTGACTTTTAGGTAATTTGTTACAGAGCAATAGGTAATGCGTACACTTCATATGTACCTCTCTAATACCTTGAATAAACAACTTTATGAATACTAACATGTGGTATATTTACTGTATTTTTATATCTCTTAATGCTCAAAATCCACATCCTCTATGGAGCCTTTCCAACTTCTTCATGCAAATCTGTCTATCTTTTCTAAAGGCCATAAATATTTAAACACTCTATTGCCACATGTTGGAATCAAACTGTTTGTTATATGCTTTGCTAAGTAGATAAGTAAGCTGTTTGACTTTTTCATCCTTGAATCCCCAGTATCTAACATAGCTCAGCACCTAGTAGGCATTCAACAAATATTTGTTAAATTAGCATAGCCATAAAAAAAATTAGTATAGCCATGATTGACATTTTTGACATGCTTCAGAGCCTACATATTTGGCATTTTTGTAAGAGTTTTGTGTTCTAGGTATTTTATAATGTTGTTCAGCCATTGCTTAATCCTTGCATAGCTCAATACCATTTCTGTACAAAGATGCACTGAAGCCACGAGTTTTATAGTGTGATTCATCTAAATTTTCAACCCAGAACCCTTTTTGTTCACAGATATCAGAATCTCCAGGCAGAGTTACTCATTTGTGAATATATACTTCTTCTAAAAAAACATTATAGATATTCGTTTTAGGAAAATGTCATGATTTTAATTTTTGAATTATGTGAAAGGCAGTTGTGTTTTCACCTAAAGCTGCTGTGAATATATTTTTAAGTGAATATAATTTGTATATTAAATTTGCATTTTTATGACCTGAGGTTGTAATTGAAAACAAGGGAACTGGAAACAGAGAAAATGTGAGATGATTATTATTATTTAGTAATCCAACTGTGTCTAGTTAGAAGCCCTCTTAATAAACTAGAAGCATTCATAACATCAGATAACAAAATGTTACCAGATTAAAGTATATTTTCATAAAAAAACTGCACAAGTAAATGACTGCATTCACCTTTCATGGGGAGAAATCTGTATGGAATTGCTTTATGTTAAATGTCTAGAGAAAGAACAACCAGATTTTTTTATCATTCAACACAAACAAATGACCTCTATCCTAATTTCTTTTTTTTATTATTTTTTTTAACGTTTTATTCATTTTTGAGACAGAGAGAGACAGAGCATGAATGGGGGAGGGTCAGAGAGAGAGGGAGACACAGAATCTGAAACAGGCTCCAGGCTCTGAGCGGTCAGCACAGAGCCCGACGACGGCTCAAGCTCACGGACCGTGAGATCATGACCTGAGCCGAAGTCGGACGCTCAACCGACTGAGCCACCCAGGCGCCCCTATCCTAATTTCTTAAAATTGATAAAGTTTGTTATCTCCTTGATATAACTAAAACATTTTAATTTCATGTTTAGAATTTCATGTTTAAAAAATAAATCAGAAAATAACTAAAAGCAAAAAACGACCATTTAATTTATATGCTGTCCCATTTCTTTACACACATTGTTATCGTATCAAAATGGGTATCGAAAAAAGGCATTCATAATGGCCTTGTAGGGTCACACAGGAATATGAACCAGAGGACATAAAAGTGCCCTAGATTGTATTTATCTTCTGTATGTTAAAGTCCATTGCTATTAATTTGTATCAAATGTGATTTACTCTTAAAACTTTCAAATTAATTAACACATGCATCAGAGAAAAAAAAAACTAGTCAAGAAATAAAAATGTAAGTATCCAAATGTCTAAAATTCCTATCACATGGAAATGTTTTATATAATACACAAAGCATTGTTTTCATTCATTTGTGCCTTCAATTATAGCAGCTGCTAGAGATGTGTCTTTTTCCTGGAACAAATTGATAACACCAACACATGGTACGCCAAAGCTATTGAGCTGGTAAATATTTTTGCTCTGTGCTGACAATCAGAAAGCATAGAAGTAGTTTACATTCACCTGGCAGGACAGCAGGACACTTTACTGTCTTCCTCCACAGTGGTGACAAGTTACTCATTCTGGGCCACCATTGAGTCCACAGAGATATTTATTGTCTCATCATCCCACAGGAGTTCATACGGTCCCCTCCATTGATGACAACATGCTGGTAGGGTCTAGAGAGCATATAGTGGCTATTGTGCAAGATGTCCTGATAAAATATATGTATGCCAAGGGATAGGATATTAGTTCCAGTAAAATGCAGAGATTTGCTGCTTCAGTAAAATTTCTGGGGAGCCAGTGAAACTGAGCACGTCTATATACCCTCTCCAAAGGGAAAAGGAAGTTCCTATACTTTTTCACTGTCTACCATAAAGAAGGAGACACAGTACTAAATAAACATCTTTTGATTTTGGAAGGATCATACATCACATTTAAGCATACTGTTCCCATCCATTTAGCAGATTTACCAAAAGACTTAATACTTTTAATAGGTCACAGAGCAAATGAAAACTTAACAAAAATGTAATGCAAGGGTCCTTACTATTTAGAAGCTTTTATTGTACTCCAGAGCCTATGATCAGTTATGATACTTTTGTCAAACACAGGGGAAAAAATTCAAAGGTTGGCTTCTAAGGTCTTGGAGCAAACCACATATTTTTAGCAATAACAATCTTCTTTGAGGAATCGCTCTCGATTTGATCTATCCCTGACGGAGAATGGAAGTCCGGCTTTGGAACATCAGGTGACATGTTGCCATTATTGTTATAAACTGAGAGTTACTCGACTTCCTGGTCACAGTGTTAGGCGTACCCAGTGACATCCTATTATTCAGGTGGGCATAAAATATACGGGTCCAGACATTGTAGACCTTGAAAGACCTTGAAATCTTAGCTTTATTTGTCCCTTTATTTTGACTAATTCATGTATTTTATTCTTTTTTGCCCTTGTTCGCATAAAGTCAGGGTCAAAAGATTTGACTTTTCTTTTAGAGCACTGGCCACTATTTCTTACCATAAGAGGAAATGCTACAAGCTTCACTTCATATATATATTACACGTTGTATATATTATATGTTTATGATATACATCTTTTTATATATTTTTGAAATATGTATATTTTTAGGCATGTTGTTTTTATGTTCTCTCTGCACAGCATAATCTCAGGAAATTCCATTTCACTGTAGATGGCAGAACTCCATTTATAGGGGGAAGGGGGCAAGGGAGAGTCTATTCTGCTTAAAAAGTTTTGTGATATATACTTTGTGCTTGAGAGGAAAAGGGGGAAAAATGAACTGCCTCTTTATATATACTTCCAGTCTGGTAAAACACTTGACTTATAATATATTTCCATTTCCACAAAAATATCTTTGTTTTTTGAGTGGAAGTGGAGGATGAAAAGGGATGAGAAAGAAAGGGGGGGGGGTCAGGGGAAAGAAGAAAAAAAAATGAACAAAAAATAAGGATAGGAAGGGAGAGTAGGAGTATTTTTCCTCAGAAATTTGCGTTGTAGGTACATTTTTGTAATTATTAAGTTCTTTTTTAATTACTTTTATTTTTTTAAGTTTTTTGTTTATTATTTATTTTTGAGGAAGACAGAAAGATTGTGAGCAGGGAAGGGTCAGAGAGAGAGAGGGAGAATCTCAAGTAGGCTCTGTGCTATCAGCACAGAGCCTGATGTGGGGCTTGAACTCACGAAACTATGAAATCATGACCTGAGCCAAAATCAAGAGTTAGATGCTTAACCAACTGAGCCACCCAGGCGCCCTGAAGTTCTTCTTTAATTAGAACACTTTTTAAAAAGTTTTTTTTATTCCAAAAGCAATATGTATTATGTAACAATGCATTAACATATATAGAAAACATCTGATTCCCCCTAGTCCTAGTCCCAAGGTAACCAATGTCATCTGTCTGGCATGTGACCATCCTTACCTCTCCCCTCATATACAAAAACATTCAAAAGGCATTTGGAAGTTTTTTACTTGTTTGTTTGCTGTTCCAAATATTAGATAATGCTGTACATACTGTGCTAGAACTCACTTTACTCACTTAACTATATATCATGGACATCTCAAGTCAATAGATATAGAAATAATTCTATAATATTCCATAGTAAAAATGTACTATATTTAGTTATTGCCCTGTTGATAGACAATAAGAATGTATTCATTTTTTTTGGCATCACAACCAATGCTACAATGTTTGATGTGACCTTGAAAAATGATGATTATGTTTCTATTGTTAGTGGCAACTAACAATATATACTGTGTCCATTTTCCCATTTATGTCTTATCAACAACAAATGTCATGACCCCTTTTAATTTTCCCATCAAATAAGCAAGATTCTAAATTATCCAAAGAGCCATTTCTTAATGTTTTCCCTGAATTGAATTCAGTAGATTTGCTTAGGTTTCTGGCATCTATAGTTGGTTTGCTCCATGAAGTCAGCATGTAGACCAGACTGAAGTGATGACGTTCTTTTCCCTCCTCTGTGGTCATAGATTACCTACAGGAGATTGTACGATTCAAATTGTACTACCAGGAAAAAAGCATGACATACAGGTTAATCCTACCTTTGTCATATATGAAAGATACCTTGGTATTCACTGGAAACAAAATGATAGAAACAGAAAATCTCAGGGGTTGAAGGGGCCACCCAATGCTTAAATCTTAATCTATAAGACCCCTACCAATTTATTATTCCATCTCCGCTTAAATTCCTCTGATAGGGAATCTACAAAAGCAGACAGCCTATTCCATAATAAGAAAGCTAACTTTTACTGAACGCTTACTCTGTACTGGACACAATTGAAAGTGCTCGGCGGGAAGCATCTCATTTAATTCTTACAAAAACCCTATGGGGAGGCGTTACTATTACACCTATTTCACAGACTAAACCAAGGCACAGATCACACAGCTAGGAAACGATTGTAGTTGATTTGAAGTCAACCTCTGCACCCTACTGCCTCCCAGAGGCAGGCTTGTAAAACTGTGAATGCCAACCCTTTTCCTTTACAGACCTAAAGATTTCTTCTTGCACTTTTGTTTCACAGCTCCTACTTCTACTCCTCTTATTTCCTTGAATCCTCCTAAAATCTTTTGCATATGAAAATACTACAGATAACTGAAAGTAGCCATGAGGCCCTTTTTTCTATTCATCTTTAGTTCTAGAAACCAGAGTGTATTTAATGGAAGCTTAAGATCAGCTCACAGCACTTACCCAGTGGCAGCAGTGAGAAAATGGTAGTGTCCATGGCATTTGACTGACCTCACATCAAGCCAACTGTAATTCTTTCTAGGAAATAGTTTAAAATATGTTAACTAAAAACTAAGAAAATTCAAATGGAAAACAAAATCAGATGGTACCATAAAAGTAAAATATGCCCGTGATGAATATCTGGTATGTCAATCAAAGGTTAAACAAGGCTGTATTAATATAAGGTCCTCAATTATATTCCTTTTATTGATTAGAAAACCTATGATTCTTTGTAAATTACTTTGTAATTTCCATTTATAATCTCTTGTATCAGAAGATTATCTTTTCTCATTTTTTCTCTATCCTTTGCACTTTCAAAAGGGCAATAGAATTAGTTGTTTTCTTGAAATCCAGGCCATATTAGCATTATAGCTCTTCTGTTTTGCTAAGTCATTCACACACGTGTGAGGTCAAGAGCTCATGGACCTTTATCGCTGATGACTCCCCGACATTGTCTCCCTGATTATTTCCCACTGCATTCATCACCACTTCTTTAAACTCAAGATACCAACCTCTGTAGTGTCATCTTGCATTGAAATAATGGAGAACCCAACACTAAACACTCCACCCAAACAGTAAAAATAAAACTTAATAAAGAAAATGTAGCTTCATTGGGTGCTTATGGGGTTTTTGCTTATTCCATTTCTTATTTGCAAATTGTAAGGAATCTTATATAAGTATTTTCTACATTTTTTAAAGTAATGAACTGTTAAGTTTATTATTAAATCAATCTGAATATCCCTGTTGTTGGTTAGCTTTGAACTAGATCATTAATTATTAATTGAATGATTGAAGATAATTCCCCCAGTTATTAATACTTTGGAGACTTAATATTCAGTTTTCGAAATTTAAGTGAGGAGGATGGGCTTTTTAAAATTGTTGACTTTAAAAAAAAATAAAAAAATAAAAAAATAAAATAAAATTGTGGACTTCAAGAACAAACTGATGGTTACCAGAGGGGAGGGGAGTGGGGGATGGGTGAAATAGGTGAAGGAGATTGAGAATACACTTATCTTGACAAGCACTGAATAATGTATAGAATTGTTGAACCACTACATCATACACCTGAAACTAACATAACATTGTATGCTGACTATACTGGAATTAAAATAATAATAATAATAATAATAATAATAATAATAAATAAAATGTGGATTTTACTTTAATGAAAATTAGTTAACAAATTTTAAACTTTTGAACCACCGTGCTATAGATAAATATATAATCCTTAGGGCACCTAGTTATTTGATTTTTTCTATCAAATATTCCTCTAGAATATATACAGGGGATTGGCTAGCTTTGGACATTTCTTTAATTGATATATAATTGACATCTAACATTGTATTAGTTCTATGTATACAACATAATGATTTGATATATGTATTTCTGCAAAACGATTACCACAATAAGTTTAGTTAACATCCATCACGAGATATCGGTACAAATTGTTTCTTGTGATGAGAACTTTTAAGATCAACTGTCTTAGCTACTTTCAAATATATAATACAGGAGGGGTGCCTGAGTGGCTCAGTTGGTTGAGTATCCGCCTCTTGATTTCAGCTCAGGTCATGAGCTCATGGTTTGTGAGATCAAGCCCACCTCAGGCTCTACGCTGACAGGGCAGAGCCTACTTGTGATTCTCTCTCTCTCTCTCTCTCTCTCTCTCTCTCTGTCCCTCTCCCGCTCATGTCGTACACACATGCATGCACACTCTCTCTTTCAAAGTAAATAAATAAACTTAAAAACACTTTTTTTTAAATATACAATACAGTGTTACTAATTACACCATGCTGTGTACTACATTCCAGCACGTATTTATCTTATGACTGTAAGTTCGTACCTTTTGACTACCTTCACCCATTTTACCAATCCCCCAACCCCCACCTGAGGCAACCATCAATCTATTTTCTGTTGCTATGAATTTGGTGTTTGCCTGTTTGTTTTAGATTCCACATTTGAGTGAAGTCATATAGTATTTGTCTTTCTCTGCCTGACATATTCCTCTAGCATAGTGCCCTCAAGGTCCTCCCATGTTGTCACAAATGGCAGGATTTCCTTCATTTTTATAATGATATTCTGTTACATATATATATGTGTCTACACACACACACACACACACACACACACACACACACACACATATATATATATATACACACACACAAATGTATACTACATGCACAACACATTTTTTTTATTCATTCATCCATCACTGGACACTGAAGGTTGTTTTTATGTCTTGACTATTGTAAATAGTGTTGCAATGAACATGCGGATGCAGGTATCTTTTCAAGACAGTGATTTCATGTCCTTCAAATAAATACCCAGAAGTGGAATTATGGGATCATATTTTGCCCTATATTGGTAATTTTTCACAAATTTGTGAATTCTCCAGTTTTCTCTCTGTATTGATTTCTAACTTCATCCCGTTGTGGCCAGAGAAGAGACTTTATGTGGTATCTGTCTTTTAATATGTTGTGAAACTTAATTTGTGGCCTAACATATTTAGTCTAGTCTCGGAAAATTCCCCATATACACATAAGAAAATGTATATTCTATTATTATTGAGTATAGAGTGTTTTGTACATGTTAGTTCTAGTGGTTTATGGTGTTAAGTCTTCGATTTCCTGACTTATCTTTCATCTAGTTGTTCTGCCCATTATTGAGCGTGAAGTACTAGGTCTCCAACTATTATTAGTTCTATTGCTTCCTTTAATTCTGTCAATTTTGGTTTCATATATTTTATAATGTTATTAGGTGCATAAATATTTATAACTGCCATATCTTATTGCTGTATTGAAACTTTATTGTTATATACTTAATATATCATTAACGTATAATGTCTTCTTTGTCCCTTATAAGCTTTTTTGAATTAAAATCTGTTTTGTCTGATATTACTACAGCCATCCTTGTTCTCCTTTGGTTACTATTTTCATAATATATCCTTTTCCACACTTTAACTTTCAACATGTTTCTATCTTTGGATCTAAAATGAGTCTCTTGGGGTGCTAGGGTGGCTCAGTCAGTTAAGCATCCAACTGTTGATTTTGGCTAGGGTAATGATCTCATGGTTCATGGGTTCAAGCCCTGTGTCGGGCTCTGCATTGACAGTGTGGAACCTGCCTGGGACTCTCTCTCTTCCTCCTTCTGTGCCCCTCCCCTGCTCGCATGTGCATGTGCACTCTCTCTCTCTCTCTCTCTCTCTCAAAATAAATAAATAAATAAATATTAAAAAAATAAAATGAGTCTCTGATAGACAATATACAGTTGGATCATTTTTTTATCCATCCTGCCATCCTGTATTTTGATTGGAGATTAATTCATTTACATTTAAAGTAATTACTGGTAAGAAGAGACCTCTGTAATTTTCCTACTTAGTTTTCATATGTCTTATAGCTTTTTTGTCCCTCATTTCCTTTCTTCTTTTGTATTTAAATTCATCATAGTGAACTGTTTGAATTCCTTTATCATTTTCTTTTGTGTGTATTCTTTAGCTATTTTTTTGTGGTTACCTGAGGACAAAATTTAACATCTTAAAATTGTAGCACTTTGAATTTATATTAGCTCAACTTCAATAATGTACAAAAACTATGCTCCTTGAACACTTCTGTCCTCACCTCTTTCAGTTGTTGATGTCACAAATTACATCTTCATACACTGTGTGTCCCAAAACATAAACTAATAATTTATAATGCATAAGTCTCTTAAATTATGTAAGAACAAACAAGCAACAAAATGGCAGTTACAAACCAAAATTACAGTAATATTAGCTTTTAGATCAATAGTTTTTTTTTTAAATGTATTAGTCTTGGGGGTGCCTGAGTGGCTCAGTCGGTTCAGCGTCTGGCTCTTGGTTTCAACTCAGATCATGAATACACAGTCCATGGGTTCAAGCCCCTGCTTGGGATTCTCTCTCTTCTTCCCTCTCTGCCCTTCCCCGTCTCGTTCTCTCTGTGTCTCTCTCTCAAAATAAATAAATAAACTTAAAAAAAATTTTTTTATTAAAAAAATGTATTAGTCTTTTAAATCATGTAGTAAACAAAAAGTGGAGGTAAACACCATTGTTACAATAATATTAACTTTATAATTACTCATGTATTTACCTTCCGTGAAATCTTTATTTCTTCACATAGCTTCGAGTTGCTATCTTGCAGGGCAAGTCAAGTGGTAATGCCAACCCTCAGCTTTGGTTTATCTGGGAATGTCTTAATTTCTCCCTCACTTCTGAGGGATAGTTTTTACAGATACAGGATTTGGGGGTGACATTTTGTTCTTTTAGTACTTTGAGTATATTGGCCTTCTGATCTCTAAAATTTCTGATGACAAATCTTCTGACAATTATCGAGGACCCCTTGTATGTGATAAATTGTTTCTCTCTTGCAGCTTTCAAAATTCTTTGTCTTTCCCTTTTGACGTTTGATTATAATGTGTCTTAGTATGGGTGTCTTTGAATTCATCCTACTAGGATTTCACTGAGTTTCTCAGACATTTATAGTCCTGTCTTTTTTCACATTTGGAAAGTTTTCTGCCATTATTTCTTTAAATATTCTTTTGTCTCCATCTGAGACTCCCACAATGCATATGTTGTTCTGTTTGATGGCATCCCACATATATCCCTAAGATATTTTTCTTCAATCTTTTTTTCTTTCTGTTCTTCGTATTCAATAATTTCCATTGTCCTATCTTTAAGTTTGAGAATTCTTTTTTTCTGCCTGTTCAAATCTTTGAATCCCTCTAGTGACTTTTTCATTTCAATTATTGAACTTTTCAGCTCCAAAATTTCTTTTTTGTTTCCTGGTAGGTTTTCTATGTCTTTATTGCTATTTCTAGTTTGTTCATACATCTTTGTCTTAACTTCCTCTATGTTTTCCTTTAGTTCTTTGAGCATCTTTAAGGAAGTTATCTTAAAGTCATCATCTAGTACATCTACCATCAAGTCTTTCAAGGACAACTTCTGTTGGCTTATTTTGTTTTTCCTTGAATGAGGCATGCTTTCTTATTTCCTTTGTATCTCTTGTGATTTTGTTGTTGTTGTTGGAAACTGGACATTTGAATCTCATAATATGGTAACTAGATATTAGATTCTCTTCCTTCCCCAGTGTTTACTGGGTTTTGTTTTCATTTTTGGTTTTGGTTTTATCGTGCCAAGGATGTATGTGAGACTACACCTTCCCCTGGGCATGCATGGTTACTTTCTAAATTCCCCTGTGTACACAGTTGCTTTTGAATAATATAGTCTTCAACGTCTAGCTCCCAAAAGGAGAAAAATAAAAATGAAAGAGGTAAGGGAGAAGGACATCAGCCCTTTAAATGCCCTGGAAACCACTTCAGCCAAAGTGGGAGGGGCTCACAGCAAGTGGGGAAGGTGCCACAATGACCATTGCTTCTTTGCCTGCCTTTCTGTGATCAGAAGCAGCCATCAGAAATCAGAGCACAGATCCCCAATATTTGGAAGACAAGGTTCTTTCACCCACCCTGGCTCCTGCAATCAGCACCCAAAACACATGCACAGCTGCCTGCCACAGTGCTGAGGAGTGGGAGATGGGTAGCTGGAGATGGGTAGCTGCTACTGTGCTAAGATCTGAAATGGAGCAAAATTAACTGCAGTTTAGTCTTCAAGACTCCCCTCTGGAAGTTTCAAGCTTCGGTAGACTATAGAGTTCCAAAATAGTTCTATCAGACAGATTCTGCCAGTGCAAATTCTTGTCTGTGTAGGGAAGAGATTTCTGGTGTTCCCTACTCCACCATCTTCCCAGAATCATCCTCTTATACCCATTTTTGAATTGGATTGTTTCTACTTTCCATTCATTTTAAAATGTGAAGAAGATTATGTTCTTATATAAAACCCCTCAATGCCTTCCCATCTCAGTATTGAACCCCAGTCCTCTTACCCAGATCTACAAAGCCCTTCAGGATCTCCATCCTGCCTGCCTGGCTCTCTTATCACTATTACTACCACTGTCTCCTTCACTCACCCCTCTTCTCTTGTCTTCCTCACACCCCCCCACACACACAAAGTTCATATTTGCCTTAGACATTTTCATGAGTTATTTTCCCCCTTGTACTCTAATAAATTGAGAGAGGGAGTATAAATTGGCATAACCACTTTGGAAAATAAGGGCCTCTTGAGTCAGAAGAGCAAGAAAACTAATCTGTGTAGCCAAAAAGAAGCAAAGAAGAAAAAGGATAGGAAAGCTTGGCAAGTTTCAGATCCCCAGATCATGTAAACGTATTGCAAATGTAACCTTCCTTTTTCTGGATCATTCTAGGGTTTTAGTCTGTAGCACTGAGACCCATTTCTTCAAATAGCTAAATAGCTAAATAAATTAAATAAATAAATAAATAAATAGATAAATAATCTTCATCTACAGGGAAAAATCATAAGCTCTTGGAACTGGAAGACACAGAAGGGAACAAGTCCATGGTTCTCATTTCAAAAGGCTTCCAATTACTGACATATTCGGGGTGGAAGAATCCCATTTTTCAGAAACAACCCAAGGAAGAAGTATTTTCATCATATTACAACACAGCCTCTCTTTTAAATGTCAACTAAGAATGTTGGAAAGAGGTCCGAGGTACATTGGAGCTTGACTGATACCAGTCAAGTCATCTAATCTGTTTAAAACTCAGGTCTTCATCTGCATCTACATTGTGATAACATAAACTTTAAGGTATTTTGTAAGCATGCAAGCATAATAGTTCAGGTTGCTCCTAGAAGCAGCTGCCAAGACAGGATTAGACATGCAAGAGATTTATTGGGGGAAGGGGCAGATGCTGGTTTGAACTGAGTGGAAGGAGACAGAAAGAAGGGGGATTGGGTGGGAAGAGTCTCAGACTACATACAGCTCAGTTCCAGGAAAAGTGCAGCCAGACAGATGCAGTGTCCTTGCCTGAAGTCACCTGTTGGAAGAGCTCCTTATCTCACTGGAATGGACCTGCTTTAGTATCCTCGTTGTGCTTAGCCATTGGTTAGGCGAGGCTTGTGGGACAATGTAGTATCTACGAAAACACAGGGTTGGACCCAGTGGAACATCAACTTGGGCTATCAGTCAAGTTTTGCTCCTTGTAGCGGGAGATCCCAGGAGCATATTTCCATGACTGCAACAATTCACCTTTGTGCTTCAAACATCTACCACTCCAGGCAAGTTTAGGAAACAGCTAGCTATTCTAGCATTTCTGGAGGCTTCTTTTCCTGAGGGCAAACTCAGTTAAGGGAGGGTAGGGGGACAAATTATACCTGCCACTGTTGTAGTTGGTTGGTCTATCGGCCACAGCTGGTGGCCCACAGTTCACTTTGTACTGTGCATTCTAGTAGGTCTTCTGGTCATGGTCCTACTCCCTTACTTCCTTCACTGTGAAGTGGATCCCTAGATTGGATGCTATATTGTATGGGATTTCATGCCTATGGATCTGGCATTCTATAAACCCCTGGGCCTCCTGGCCCTGGCTCTGAGGGAAGGAAGGCAAGCTTCTACCTACAATAGGTGTGTGTGTGTGTGTGTGTGTGTGTGTGTGTGTGTGTGTGTCCCTGTGAAGATAAACCACTGAACCTTCCAGCATGGAAAGGTCCTAGTGGAGTTGACTGGCCACCAAGTGGCTGGTTGGTCTCTTTGAGGTGTAGCGCCACATCAGGAACTCCATACTGGTCTCTTCTGAATGGACATTCAGAAGCAGCAATAGCTAGATTAGTCTTGTAAGTAGGAGTCTATCCTGTTAGGCCTATGTATATAGCCTCCCTGAGAGACTCTGCCAACATGTCATTTATCTGTCCATCATATCAACTCCATTAACTGGGTAAATCATTTTGTCTACTTAGTAGACAAGTCTACTTAGTGCCCTGTGTTCAAATATTACTTCTCTATCAGAGTCCAGTAATATGTACGAAGCTATTTTTTGAAAGCATATCATGCTCTGCTGCAGATGTTGCCTTGTTCCAGAATCCCAGACACCTATGTTGTGATTCTCCCCCGGGGCTTGTCATTAGCACAACATGGCTTTTTCCCACTACTGACACCTGCAATACCATAAGTTTTGCTGGCCCAAGTGGTAGAACTGCTGCTTGCACTGTAGCCTGGATCTGCTATGGAACACTCATGCTCTGAGCCCCATTCAAATCAAGTAGTCTTCCAGGTCACCTAACATATCCCTGGATAACTGTCCTTAGATGTGGAATATATTGCCTCCAGAAACCCAAGAGATCTATCAGCTGTCATGCTCCCTGCTCTGTGGTAGGGGAGGCAAAACGTGGCAATTTGATTTATTTCGGAGGGGGTATCCCAACATTTTCCTGATTACTGGACTTCTAGCAACATCACTGAAGTGGCAAGTCTCTGAATTTGCATAGGATTTCTGTCCCACATCTTGGAGTATATGTGTCTTACCAAGGCCTCCAGATTTCTCAACTGCCTCCTGTTTATTTTGTTCAATCAGCATGAAATAATCCCTGTAATGGATTAGAATGATATCTAGGATGTTCAGGGAGTCTAAATCTCTTTGGACTATATTATAATGGGAAGTGAAGGGGCTAAATAGCCTTGATGCAAAACTGAAAATTATAATTATTGTTCATCCCATGTCAATTTAAATTGATTCTGGTCTTCTTTTCCAGGGGTCAGCAAAATTTTCTACAAAGAGAAATAGTAATATTTTAGGCTTTGCAGGCCATTTGGCCTCTGCTATAACTACTCAACTCTGCAGTTACAATGTCAAACAATAGATAAATGAGTAAACATGACTATTTTCCAGTAAAACTTTATTTATAAAGCAGAGAGCTGACCAGATTTGATGCACAGCCTCCTTTTTTTCTAATCAGAATAGGAAAGAGTGCGTGCACTACTTCAATTGCCACATATCATTTACCTGTGATTTATTAATCGATTCTAGCCTTGGTACCACATCTGGTGTAGCGGCATAGTTGAGGCCTGTTAAGTTTACAGTATTCTGTAGTTATTCTTCCATTTCTATAGGAGCCAGACTGCTGATATGGCACGACATGACATGACATGACATGACATGACATGACATGACATGATATGGAAAGTCACCCCTGCATTCATTAGGCCTTTAATGGTGGCATTAACCTCTACAATGAACTCTGGAATCAATAATGGTTTTGGTTAACTATTTTGGTGGGTGGGGGGTTATTGCACAGTTTTCCACTTTGTCTTCATCACTGTGATAGCTTTTACCCCATAGGCTTAGGACTCTATGTTGGGGTTACTCCGATTGCCAAGTAGATCAGTATTGATAACACATTCAAGGCTTGGGGAAATGACTACTGGATGGATCTACAGATCCATTGTGTCCACAGTGGGTCAGACTCACTGTAAGCTAGAAACGTATTTAGGGGGAGAACTAGTGAGAAAAAATGGAAAGGGAGCCAAAACAGGCTGGAGGAACCAACAGATCAAGATGTAGTTCTGACCCCAAGTGAAGGAGAGAGGGCAGGAAGGTTGGGTGAAGTATCAACATTGCAGTTCTAAGCAAAGATTACAAGGCTGTCTGGGGATCCTCAATGCAAAAGTTGCCTGTCAGGGGAGTCCTGCATCTCCTAGGGATGGTCCTGCCTTAGTATTTCTGCCATGCCTAGTCATTGGCTGGAAGAACCCAGGGAAAGCATGGCCTCAGCATAAATATGGTGATAGATTTTAGGGCTCAGCAGCTGGGTCCATCAGCCAGTTATTCTCTCCAGTGACAGCTACTATAGTGCTTCAATTCAAGTTTTAAAGTCAGCTCAGACTCTGCATCCAATAGACCCTCAAAATGTCTAAATATTCACCTCTATCCAGTGTACTCTCACTCAGGGAAATGGTCCCATTAGGGAAGAACCAAGGGACTTATTACACTATGCACTTGTCATGGTGTTGCGTGGTTCTTCTTCCTAGGAACCTGGCAACCTCTTCATTAATGGGTTCTGGATCCCAAAATTACATCAGATCCAGGAGCTGAGCAATTGATTGGACATTTTATTGGGGTGACCATCCTGAGCATTGTTTTTCCACTCTTACCATTTTTTGTTGTTTGTACATGTTAAGAAGCAGTTTTGTTGGCTCCCTGTTCCTCGGGATGCTATCTCCATAACTTCCTGCAGTTCAGATTCTCTTGGCTGTTCCTCCAACCTAGCCAGACATTATGATAGTTCTGAATTCTGGCTTCTGGTACTTACATATCATCACACCTGTTCTCTGTTACATCAAAGCTCCATCATGTCCATGGGTTTCGGCAAACCCAGTACCATGATTCTTTCCATCTCCCTGGCTTATAGAGGAGACACATCAATGATTATTTGTAAACTCTCTCACCAGTGCATTCTCAGTCGGCTCAGTGAATAGTATCTCTGTGGGGTCATCCCACTGAACATATTCTTCTTGTAGAGTTTCTCACAAAATATGTCCATTCCCAACATATTCACTTCCCTTAGCATTTTTATTCCTTCTTCCTTCTCCTAGGCCATATTGAGCATTTCTACTTCATTCATTGCTCTTAACTTTTTTTCCAGGCTTCTAAAAACCACCCCAGCAATGAATTGGCCACATCCTCGGATCATTGAGAGGATGTTAAGTTCCAAGAGTGATCCTTCAAGTCAAATGTTCTTATTTATCTTGTCTTACTTTTTGGCCATGAAAATGCAATCCCAGAGATGCTCACTGTCTCCTCCAGGCACATATTATTAACAATTCTTATACCTCCTTGATGGATAGTCTATTTCCTTACTTATCAGGCTGTCCTTAGCTGGGTTATGCTAAAATTTAACTCTAGATATTAACCTGCCAGCCAAGAAAGGAAGCACAGGCAGCTGTGAGGAAGGCCTTGTAGAAGAGAAGCTTCTAAGGCATCTTTCAGCACAAGAGAATTGCCAGCTCTTACTAGAGAGTCTGAGGCTTCAAGTCACTCTGCAGAGAATACCAGGGGCACCCATTTAGATATCTCCACCCCATGTTTCAAAGTTCCAGATTTTCCCAGCCAGAGTAATGACATTAATATACCAGACTTGTATAGGCTGAGCATACAAATGGATCCCGTTAGACCTACAATCTGTTGCTCACCTATGTCTGCACTTCTTTAACTGACTATTAATGGCTCTCAGTTGCTCATTTTCCCTCTGCAGAGCACCAATTCAGCTTAGTTGTAACCAACCGATTCTGCTGTCTGTAAGCATTTCCCCCAATATCTTTCAAGTACCTGAATCATTACACCTACAAGGGCATTCTCCTTCGCCGGGATGTTTTCCTGGGTCACTACTGGTGAAATATTTAGCAATTAGGCTACCATCTTGTGCCAAGGACTACCTGTGCACCACCCACCTACCTACCTCTTTGCTCTGTGGTAGTGAGTGAGCAAGTCAGTCACACATCCCCACCTTATCATATGTTTTCTCAGATCACTGTTAGTACCACTATTTAGTTTGGATCTTCTGAGAAGTAAATGCCATGACAGGATTAGATGGGCAAGATATTTATTGGAAGAGACAGCAGGAGAAAGCAGGGACAGCTTTAAGACCACTGCAGCTCTGATACCTATGGAAGGAGAGAGGAAAGGGGAAAAGATTGGGTAGGAAAAATTTCATACAGTGCAGTTCTAAGAAGAGTTTAGGCAGGACCAATAAGAGTTCTACATCTTGCCAAAATGGACCTATTCCTGTGGTGCTCAATCATTGCCTTGGTTTCCATATGGATCAAGAAGGAGCAGTGGCAGGAGCTGTCTGTCAGTCACTCGTGCTCCCTGGAGATTTGAACAGCAGATTTTTATGGCCCCTACATTAATTAATCAGGGAGAGTTATATGATATATACAGAAATATACAGAAATATAATAGAATATATTGATAACAAAAATTACCACTTTGATTTAGGTTCTCTATAATAATTCAGTTCTCTGATCTATCAAATGAGAATTATTTAACATCTATTATATCTAATGCATAAGAGTTTTCAGAGACTCAAAAATAACACTTCACTTAAAGATGCACTTGAGGGGTGCCCGGATGGCTAAGTCTGTTAAGCGTCCCACTCTTGATTTCAGGTCAGGTCATGATCTCATGAACCGTGAGATCAAGCTCCACATCCGGCTCTGTGCTGACAGCAGGGAGCCTGCTTGGGATTCTCTGTCTCCCCCTCTCTCTGCCCTTCCCCTGCTTGCGTGCATGTACTCTTTCTCTCTCTCTCTCAAAATAAATGAATAAACATTTTGGGGAAAAAAGATGCACTGGAAAAATTTAAAGGTAAAAAACAGTACTAATGAATGTCTATCCAACTAAGAACTGCTCTTAATTATCCCCTTTTTCTTTGGGGAACAAGATTGAGATTGGATAGGAAGATACAAAGCATCTGAAGCAACTGAACTTGAGTATATCTCTAACCATCAGTTTAAGTGAGAGAGCTAAGTATTTGCTGACCAAATATTCTGAAGACATATATGTCAAGTGTATCTTATTAAAGGCTTGAAATTTAAAAAATCTAGAATTAATGAGATTACTTAAAAGAGTTTTCATCTGTTAAAATTTAAAAATCAATGACAGTGAACTGATCAGATCTTTTACTTATGCAAGTGCGGGTGAACATAGCTAGAAATGAGATTTAGCAATATGTGTACTAATATGTAACTATCTGAAGCACGTCAGAAGGCAGTGCTTTTCAAATTATTCCACCAAAGTATCCCTAACAGAAAAGGAAAATAAATTCACATATCCAAAGAAGGATTGGTTGGAAAAATCCTTTCATCAATAGTTAAGTAATGGAATACAATGGCTAAATGCTATGGGCTAGCAATGCATACTTATTTAGCTGGAACAACTTAATGCTCAGCAATGAGCTTCTCTTCTAATTTCTTTGACCATTTTTATTATTACAAAGGCATTATCAGAAAAGTTTATCAGAAGAACAACATAATGAATTCATATAATCCATCCACCCTGAAAAAACTTAATACCTTCAGATCTTTTTCATTCTTTTTTTAATGTTTATTTATTTTTTGAGAGAGAGAGAGAGAACGTGAGCAGGGGAGGGGCAGAGAGAGAGGGAGGCACAGAATCTGAAGCAGGCTCCAGGCTCCAAGCTGTCAGCACAGAGCCCGACATGGAGCTTGAACCCACGGACCGTGGGATCATGACCTGAGCCAAAGTCGGACGCTTAACCCACTGAGCCACCAAGCACCCCTTCAGATCTTTTTCTATGTATTTATGTTTATGTGTGTATACGCATGTGTGTGTTATTTTATTTAAAAATGGGGCCAGGCTACATATACCATTTTAAAACCTGCCAAAATGTCCGTAATCCAGAAATTGTTGGACAGTTAGGGTATTCCATCTTATCCTCTGTTGTCATAAACTTAGGTTCTGTCTTAATTTTCATAATAGAATCAGCAAGCTGGAACAATTGGTCAAAATAAGCCAGAGAAGTTTTAAAATATAAAAATCTTGGGGCACCTGGGTGGCTCAGTCGGTTGAGCAACCGACTTCGGCTCAGGTCATGATCTCTTGGTTCGTGAG
This sequence comes from Panthera tigris, assembly GCF_018350195.1. NCBI lineage: Eukaryota > Metazoa > Chordata > Mammalia > Carnivora > Felidae > Panthera > Panthera tigris. The sequence goes on from NC_056678.1 coordinate 36,959,417, forward strand.
TTCAAGCCTCGCGTCAGGCTCTGTGCTGACAGCTCAGAGCCTCGAGCCTGCTTCAGATTCTGTGTCCCCCTCTCTCTCTGCCCCACCCCTGCTTGTGCTCTGTCTCTGTCTTTCAAAAACGAATATACATAAAAAATTTTTTAAAATAAATAAATAAAATAAAAACCCTAAAAATTAGAGACACTTGCTTTAGAAATGCTTAAATGAAGAACAGTTGTAGAATCATTCCATGTTGCATCTTACCAGTTCTCTAAAAAAATATTTTTTAACATTTATTTTTTTTTTGAGAGATAGAGAGAGACAGAGCATGAGCAGCGGAGGGGCACAGAGAGAGGGAGACACAGAATCTGAAGCAGGCTCTGGGCTCAGAGGTGTCAGCACAGTCGGGGCTCGACCTCATAAATCAAGAGATCATGACCTGAGCCGAAGTCAGACGCATAACCGACTGAGCCACCCAGGGGCCCCATCTTACCAGTTCTTTAAACACCAGTAATGGGGTATACTGAATTTTTTTTAAAACATTTGTTTATTTTCAAGAGACACAGAGCATGAGTGGGGGAGGGGCAGAGAGAGAGAGGGAGACACAGAATCTGAAGCAGGCTCCAGGCTCTGATCTGACAGCACAGAGCCTGACACGAGGCTCGAACTCATGAACCATGAGATCATGACCTAGGCTGAAGTCGGCCACTTAACCAACTGAGCCACCCAGGTGCCCCGGGGTTTGCTGAATTTTAGCTGAACATTCTCATACCATAAATGTATGTTTTTCTTTATAGTTTTTGAAATATATGTTGTTGCTGTTTGCATATAATATATTGTTGATGTTGCATGTTTTTAAACTTTATTTAAATAGCTTTACCTCTAGGGGCAGAGCTCATGGCCTGGAGCCTGCTTCAGATTCTGTGTCTCGCTCTCTCTCTGCCCCTCCCCCCTTGTGCTCTGTCTCTCTCTGTCTCAAAAATAAATAAAACATTTAAAAAAATAGCTTTACCTCTATATATTCAACTGTTTTTCATCAATGTTACATTTGTGAGAACCTTCCCTGTTGCTTTGTATAGCTGCAGTTCATTTGTTCTAACTGCTGTGCAGTATCCCGTTGCTAGACCATATCGATATATTTTTTTTCTCTTGACAACAGATATTTGCATAGTTTCCAGGTTTTTGCTATTGCAAACTGACGTTAGGAACATTCTTTTGCAAGGCTACAGAAAAACATATCAGATATGCTGCCAAAAGTGAAATTATTGGCTGTGAGACATGCATATCTCCAAGTTTATCAGAGTGCTAAATTGTTTTTGAAAGCAGTTGTATCAACTTACAGTCCCACCCACAGAATGTAACTATTTCCTTTGTTCCAGTTCCTAGACATACTTCATGTTGTCATATTTAAACATTTTTATTACAATCTGTTTCGTTATAAAATAGTACCAAGTTGTAAATTGTGGTATTAATTTGGATTCTTCTGAGGAATTTAGGTTGAACGTCTTTTATTTTTTTCCCTTAGTGATTTGCTTCCTCTTCTCGAAATAACTATTCATGTGTTTTGAAATTTTTATTATTTTCTGTTGTTTTTTATTGATTCGTACAAGTTTATTATATTTTCTGAACAATAACCTTTCGTCAGTTGTCCATATGACAGGTATTTTCTTCCAGTTTCGGACTTGTCTTTTTCCTTTCAGTAGTAGATTTTGAAGGACAGAGGTTTAGTTTTAATGTAGCCACATTTATCCATCAATTTCTTTATATTTTGTGCTTTTTATATATTGTTTAAGAAAATATTCCTAGACGACACCTGGCAGGCTCAGTCTGTAGAGCATGTGACTCTTGATCTCACGGTGATGAATTGAAGCTCCATTTTGAGCATACAGCTTAATTAATTATTCTTTTTCATATGGACAATGATTTTGTTTATTATTACTTTTTAAATATAATTTATTGTCAAGTTGGCTAAAATACAGTGTATATATACAGTGTGGTCTTGGTCTGGGCGTAGATTCCCGGGATTCGGAGCTTACATACAACACCCAGTGCTCATCCCAACAAGTGCTCTCTCCTCGATGCCCATGACCCATTTCCCCCTCTCCTCCACCCCTCCCCCATCAACCCTCATATTGTTCTCTGTATTTAAGAGTCTTTTATGGTTTGCTTCCCTCCGTCTCTGTTTGTAACTATTTTTTCCCCTTCCCTTTCCCCATGGTCTTCTGTTAAGTTTCTCAAGTTCCGCATATGAGTGAAAACATACGATACCTGTCTTTCTCTGACTGACTTGTTTCACTTAGCATAATACCCTTCAGTTCCATCCACATTGCTGCAAATGGCAGGATTTCATTCTTTCTCATTGCCAAGTAGTATTCCATTGTATATATCAACCACATCTTCTTTATCCGTTCATCAGTTGATGGGCATTTAGGCTCTTTCCATAATTTGGCTATTGTTGAAAGTGCTGTTATAAATATTGGGGTACATGTGCCCCTATGAATCAGCACTCCTGTATCCTTTGGATAAATTCCATAGAGCTTGCTTTAAAAAAAGAAAAAAGAAATTATCCTAATTCAAAGTTCATCAAGTAATCCCTCATATTGCCTTAGAAAACTGTAAAGTTTTGGGGCACCTGGGTGGCTCAGTTGGTCGAGTGTCAGGTCGTCATGATCTCCCAGTTTGTGGGTTTGAGCCCCATGTCGGGCTTTGTGCTGACAGCTCAGAGCCTGGAGCCTGCTTCAGATTCTGTGTCCCCCTCTCTCTCTGCCACTCCCCCCTCACTCTGTCTCTCAAAAAATAATAAATGAACATTTAAAAAATTTAGAAAACTGTAAAGTTTTGCTTTTTACTTTGAAGGATTTTATTTATCAGAAACTAACTTTTGCATATAGTGTGAGATAGAAATCCCGTGCTTACCTAAATGTCCTAGGACTATTTATTGAATCCTTCACATATTCCCCACTGCTCTTCCATATCGTTTCTTTATATGTGCAAATCCATTTATGTCATGTCTGCTCTCTCCCAATGACTATAGTCAATCACTTTTCCAACTCCACACTGTTCTAATTGCATTACTTTTACGATCTGGAAATGATAGGACAGTCGCTCTCCGATCTCTTGTTATTCCTTTTTAAAATTTCCTGCGTAGTCTGTTTCTTTTCCATATAAAATAATTCCACTAAAAATACTTCCTTTTTAAAAAATGATTCCATCTTCAGATCTGCTTTTCATGTTCATTGAAAACCGCTGTTGGTTTTTATGATGGGAAATGCATTGACTATAGGGATCAATTGAAGTATCAATATTGCTATCATATGGAGTCTCTATTCCTGGTATTTCTTCAATGCCTTTGTCATCTTTTATATCTTCCCATGATGTTTTAAAACTTTCTCCAGTATGGCTTAGCACAGTTCTTGCTAATAGCTTTATCTTTTTCATGCATTGTAAGTCTGTCTCTTAAAACTGTATCTTCTAATGATTTGTAACATGCATACGGTCAAGTTGATCTTTCAACATTGATTCTGATCTCCTTCTAAAGAGTAACCCTGTTAAGTTCTCTTATTAGTTCTAATAATATAACTAAACTTTTTTGTGCTTCTCTGTGACAATTTTTTAATGTTTTATTTTTGTCTTTCTAAGGTTTACAATTTTTACTTTTCCATCTTGTCTTCATGCTCAGGAAGGCTTTCAGCACGTTGTTGAACAGAAGTGATAATAGTTATCTTCGTCTTATGTCATGTTCTAAAGGAAATTCTTTGAAAGTTTCATCATTTAGGATGCTTGCTGTAGATTTCTACAGCCACACGTAAACACATTTAGGAAGTTATTTTATAATCTCAAGTGCATATTACCTTAGACACTTTTTATCATTACGTAGTGTGGCTTTGCATTATATATTTTTTTCCTTAGGGTTTATTTTGTCTGATATTAATGTGACTGTAGCAGCTTTATCTTGGTTAGAATTTGCCAAGATACCTTTTCACCTTTTCTTTTTCAACTTTTTTGTACTCGTATTGTAGGTGTGTTTCTTTTAAACAGCATATATATTTTAAAATGCTTTCTATTAAATCAAAACCACACTCAGATATCACCTCACACCAGTCAGAGTGGCCAAAATGAACAAATCAGGAGACTATAGATGCTGGAGAGGATGTGGAGAAACGGGAACCCTCTTGCACTGTTGGTGGGAATGCAAATTGGTGCAGCCGCTCTGGAAAGCAGTGTGGAGGTTCCTCAGAAAATTAAAAATAGACCTACCCTATGACCCAGCAATAGCACTGCTAGGAATTTACCCAAGGGATACAGGAGTACTGATGCATAGGGGCACTTGTACCCCAATGTTTATAGCAGCACTCTCAACAATAGCCAAATTATGGAAAGAGCCTAAATGTCCATCAACTGATGAATGGATAAAGAAATTGTGGTTTATATACACAATGGAATACTACGTGGCAATGAGAAAGAATGAAATATGGCCTTTTGTAGCAACGTGGATGGAACTGGAGAGTGTGATGCTAAGTGAAATAAGCCATACAGAGAAAGACAGATACCATATGGTTTCACTCTTATGTGGATCCTGAGAAACTTAACAGAAACCCATGGAGGAGGGGAAGGGGGAAAAAAAAAAAAAAGAGGTTAGAGTGGGAGAGAGCCAAAGCATAAGAGACTGTTAAAAACTGAGAACAAACTGAGGGTTGATGGGGGGTGGGAGGGAGGGGAGGGGAGGTGATGGGTATTGAGGAGGGCACCTTTTGGGATGAGCACTGGGTGTTGTATGGAAACCAATTTGACAATAAATTTCATATATTGGGGAAAAAAATAAAATAAAATGCTTTCTATTAATTTTCATTTTTTAATAAGGAAGTGAGTTCATTATTTATGATGACTGATATAGTTGAGTTTGTTTTTATAATTTTATTCTTACTCATCCCCCTTTTTTTATTTTTCTCTCTCTTACTGCCATATTTGGGTTTGATTTTTTTCCTTATGCCACTTTTTTTTTGTTTTCAAAATTATGTGCTCTATTTTTTACTCTTTGTGGTTGTCTTTGAAATTTAGTAAGCACATTTAACTAGACCTAAGGTTTATTCTGTAGTTTTTTCTTCTTCCCAAACAATACAAGATTATTGTATTCCTTCATTCTGTTTATTCCTCTCTTGGCTTACAACTTACTTTTCACCATTAGTTTAGCTTTATTTAATAGTGTTGTTTAAATCTTGTTACCAAGACATTAGTGTAATTTAAAATAATCAGTCTTTGTTTCGCTTTTCTCACATTTTATCATTTTTATTGCTTATCTTACCTTCTCACGTCTGTTCTTTCTGCAGAACATTATCAAGAAATTCCTTTACTAGGTTTCTACTGATGGTAAATATTTTAAATATTTGTTTAAAAACATATTTGTTTTCCCCTTATTCTCACAGAGTAGCTTGCTTTGATATACAATTCGAGGTTGACAGGGATTTTATCATAGCATTTTAAAGCTGTTATGCTACTGGCTGCTGGTTTGCATCGTTGCTGACTTCAAGTCTAATTGTAATTCCTGAGTAGACATTCTTGCCTTTTTCTCTTTGGCTATTTTTAAAATATTTTCTTTGTTTTAGTGTTCTGCACATTAACCATGATATTTGTTAGTGCTTTTTTACTTATTCTCTTGGTATTCATTGTACTTTCTGAATCTGAGAATCAGATTGTATCTTCAATCAGTTATAGAATCTTTTTCATTGTCTCTATTATCGACTTCTGGAACTCCAGTTAGGCACATGTTAGATGTTCTAATTCTATCTTCCTTCTATCTTCTATGTCTTTTTACCCTTATTACAAATCTCCTGTCTCTTGGTCTTTCTGTACTTCAATTTAGACAATTAACTAAGTCTCACCTCAGTTGTGCTTATATCGGCTCTTTAATTCATTCACTCAGTATTTATTTTTTTAAGGAATTTTGCTTACGTTATTTCTTTTTTTAATTGAATTATAATTGACATATAATATTATATTAGTTTCAGATGTACGATATAGTAATTTGCCATTTATGTACATAGTATAATGGTCACCACAATATATCTAGTTACCATTTGTCACTGTACAAAGTTAATTCAATATTATTGATTATTCCCTATGCTGTATATCACATCCTCATGATTTATTTATTTTATAATTGGAAGTTTGTACTTCTTAATTCCCCTCACACATCTCACTACCTCTCCCCTCCAGTCTCACCCCTCTGGCAATCACCAATCTGTTCTCTGTATCTGAGAGTCTGGGCTTTGTTTTGTTTTGTTTGTTAATTTTTAGATTCCACATGTAAGTAAAATCATGTGGTTTTTGTCTTTTTCTATCTGATTTATTTCACTTAACATAATACCCTCAAGGTTTATACATGTTGTCATAAATGGCAAGATTTTATTATTCTTTCATGACTCAGTAGTATCGTATGTCATATCTTTATTATCCATTTATCTGTTGAAGGACACTTAAGTTGTTACCATATCTTGGCAATTATAAATAATGTTGCTATGAACATAGGGGTGTACCAACCTTTAGAATGAGTGTTTTCATTTTCTTTATATAGATACCCAATAGCGGAATTGCTGTAGTTCTATTTTTAATTTTTTGGGTAACCTCTAAACTGTTTTCCATGGTGGATGCACCAATTTACATTCCTACTAACAGTGTAAGAAGGTTCCCTTTCTTTACATACTCACTAACACTCGTTATTTCTTGATAATAGCCATTCTGGCAAGTATGAAGCGATATCTCATTGTGGTTTTTTGCATGTCCCTGATGATTAGTGAGGTTAAGCAGATTTTCACGTACCTGTTGGATTTGTATGCCTTCTCTGGAAAAATGTCTGTTCGGATCCTTTGGGTTTTTTTTGTTACTGAGTTGTAGAAGTACTTTGTATGTTTTGGATATTAACCCCTTATTAGATACATGATTTTCAAATATCTTCTCCTATTCAGTATGTTGCATTTCTGTTTGTTGGTGATCTCCTTCACTGTGCAGCAGCTTTTTAGTTTGATGTAGTCACATTTGTTTTATTTTTGTTTTATTTTCCTTGTCTCCAATGTCAAGGAGTTTATTGTGTATGTTTTCTTCTAGGAGTTTTATGGTTACAGGTATTACAATCATGTCTTTTAAAATTTTTTTTTTAACGTTTATTTATTTTTGAGACAGAGAGAGACAGAGCATGAACGGGGGAGGGTCAGAGAGAGAGGGAGACACAGAATCTGAAACAGGCTCCAGGCTCTGAGCAGTCAGCACAGAGCCCGACGCGGGGCTCGAACTCACATACTGTGAGATCGTGACCTGAGCCGAAGTTGGACGCTTAACCGACTGAGCCACCCAGGCGCCCCTACAATCATGTCTTTAATCAATTTTGAGTTAATATTTGTATGTGGTGTAAGACAGGGGTCCAGTGTCATTCTTTTGCATATAGCTATCTAGTTTTCCTAGCACCATTTATTGAAGAGACTGTCCTTTCTTCATTGTCTATTCTTGCCTATTTTGTCATGGATTAGTTGACCATATACTTGTGGGTTTATTTCTGAGCTCTCTAATCTGTTCCATTGATCTACATGTCTGTTTTATATGCCACTACCATAGTGTTTTGATTATTATAGCTTTATAGCATAGTTTGAAATCAGGGAGCATGGTACTTCTGCCTTTGTTCTTCTTTCTCAAGATTGGTCTGGGTATTGGAGGCCTTCTATGGTTCTATCCAAATTTTAGAATTTATTTCAGTTTTGTGAAAATTTTCATTGGAATTTTGATAGGAATGGCATTGAATCTAGAAATTGCTTTGGTTAGTATGGATATTTTAACAATATTAATTCTTCCAATCTATGAACATGGAATATTTTTCCATTTATTTGTAACTTCTTCAATTTCTTTCATCAGTGTCTTATAGTTTTTAGTGTACCTGTATTTCACCTCCTTAGTAAAACTTATTCCTAGGCATTGTATTCTTTTTCATGCAATTGTAAATGGAACTGTTTTCTTGATTTCCCTTTCTGATAGTTTGCTATTAGTATAGAAACTCACAGATTTTTGTATATTAACTTTGCATCCTGCAACTTTATTGAATTCATTTATCAGTTGTAACAACTTTTTGGTGGAATCTTCAGGGATTTCTTTATATAGAAATCATGTCATCTGAATATAAGACATTTTACCTCTTCTTTTCCAATTTGTATGCCTTTTGTTTCTTTTTCTTGCCTAATACCGTGGCCACAACTTCCGATACTATGTTGAATAAAACTGGGGATATTGGGTATCCTCGATTGTTCCTGATCTTGAAAGAAAAGCTTTCAGCTTTCCACTGTTGGATATAATATTAGTTGTGGGTTTGTCATATAGGGCTTTTATTATGTTAAAGTACATTTCCTCTGTACCCACTTTGTTGAAACTTTTTATCATAAATGGATGTTGAATTTTGTCAAATGCTTTTTCTACCTTTATTGAGATGATAATATGAGTTATACCTTTCATTTTGCTAATGTGGTCTATCATGTTGATTGATTGACAGATGTTGAACCATCTTTGTATCACAGGAGTAAATCCCACTTGAACATGGTGTATCAAACTTTGAATATAGTGCTGAATTTGGTTTGCTAATATTTTTGAGGATTTTTTGTTTCCATGTTCATCACAGATATTTGCCTGTGTGGAGACCTTGTCTGGTTTTGGTACCAGGATAGTGCTGGCCTTGTAAAAATAAGTTGGGAAGCCTTCCCTCTTACCGGTTTTTTGGAAGAGTTGAGAAGGATAAGTATAAAATCTACTTTGAATGTTCAACAGAATTCACCTGTGAATCCATCTTTTGTTTTTGGGGAGATTTTTTATACTGATTCAGTCTTCTTACCAGGAATAGATCTTTTCAGGTTTTCTATTTCTACATAATTCAGTCTTGGAAGATTGTAAATTTCTAGGAATTTATCCATTTCTTTTGCTCAGTTTGTTGGTGTATGATTGTTCATAGTAGTCTCTTGTGATCTTTTGTATTTATGTGGTATCAGTTGTAGCTTCTCTTTGATTTCTGATTTTTTAATTTGAACCCCCGGTTTTTTTCCCCTGTGAGTCCAGCTAAAGGCTTGTCCGTTTGTTTCTCTTAGTTTCATTGATCTTTTCCACTGCTTCATTTATTTCTGCTCTAATATTCATTATTTTCTTCCTTCTGCTAACTTTGGGCTTCTTTTTCTAGTTCCTTTAGGGGTAATGTTAAATTGTTTATTTGATATTTCTCTTGTTTCTTTGAGATAGGCCTGTATTGCGATGAACTTCCCACTTAGAGCCACTTTTGCTGCATACCACAGATTTTTGTATGTTGTATTTCTGTTTTCATGTGTCCCTAGATATTTGTTTATTTATTTACCCTTTGATTTCTTCTATGACTCAATAGTTGTTCAGTAGCATTTTTGTTTATCACATATTTGTAGTTTTTCCAGTTTTTTTCTTGTAATTGATTCCTAGTTTCATACCATTATATTTATAAAAGATGCTTGATATAATTTCAATCTTCTTAAATCTGTTGAGACTTTTTTTTTTTTGGTGACCTAGCATGTGATTTATCCTGGAGAATATTCCATGTGCCTTTTTTTTTTTTAAGATATTTTTTTTTTAATTTTTTTAACGTTTATTTATTTTTGAGACCGAGAGAGACAGAGCATGAACGGGGGAGGGTCAGAGAGAGAGAGGGAGACACAGAATCTGAAACAGGCTCCAGGCTCTGAGCTGTCAGCACAGAGCCCGACGCGGGGCTTGAACTCACGAACCGCGAGATCATGACCTGAGCCGAAGTCGGACGCTTAACCGACTGAGCCACCCAGGCGCCCCCCACCATGTGCCTTTTAAAAGAATGTGTATTCTACTACTTTTGGATGGAATGTTCTACATGTATCTATTAAGTCTATTTGGCCTAATTTGTAATTAAAGGCTGACGTTTCCTTATCGATTTTCTGTCTGGGTTATGTATATGGGGTGTTAAAGTTCCCTACTGTTATCTATTGCTATCAATTTCTTCCTTTGGGTCTACTAATTTTTGCTTTATGTATTTTGTCGTCCTATGTTGGGTGCATATATATTAGTAAATGTTATATCTTCTTGCTGAATTGACCCCTTTATCATTATGTAGTGCCCCTCTTTGTCTAATATGAGTCTTTGTTTTAAAGTTTATTTTTTTTTCTCTGATATAAATACAGCTACACCAGGTTTCTTTTTGTTTCCATCTGCATGGAATATCTGTTTCCATCCCTTCACTTTCAGTCTGTGTGGGTCCTTCTGAAGGGAGTCTTTTATAGGCAGTATATATATGTGTCTTTCTTTTTTTATTCATTCAGCCACAGTCTTTTGGTTGAAGAATTCAGTCCATTTGCACTTTAAGTAATTATTGATAGATATGTGTTGTTGACATTCTGTTAAAAGTTTTCTGGCTATTTTTATAGTTTCTGTCTGTTCCTTTTCTTCTCTTTCTCTCTTCCCCTATGGTTTGATGTTGATGATGTTGATGATGATGATGATGATGATGATGTGTGTGTGTGTGTGTGTGTGTGTGTTATGTTTAGATTCCTTTCTCATTTTCTTCTTGTGTGCTTACTTTAAAATTTTGCTCATGGTTACCATGAAGTTCAAATATCTCAACCTGTGTGTATAATAGTCTATTTTTATTTGACACCAACTTAAATTTGAATACATTCTAAAAACCTATATTTTCACTCCTCACATCATGTTTCATGTTTTGATGTCACTTTTTTTAAAATGTTATGTATCCCTTAACTAATTATTGTAGTTATAGGTAATAGTATTCCTTTTGTCTTTCAACCTTTTTAGTAACTTAATCCACTACCTTCACTATATATTTACCTTTTCCAGTTGAGAATTTTCTTTTTATGTTTTCTTGTTTTTAATTAGTGCCAGGTATTTTTGCTTAAAGAAGTCACTAATATTTCTTACTGTAAGTTAGTGTAGTAGTGATAAACTCCTTTAGCCTTTGCTTGTCTGGAAAACTCTTTATCTCTGCTTTAAAACTGAATGATAATCTTGTCAGCTACAGGATCCTTGATTGGAAGGTGTTTTTTTTTTTCCTTTCATTACTTTGAGTATGTCATGCCACTTTCTTCTGTGTTATAAAGTTTCTGCTGAGAAATCTGCTGAAAGCCTTATGGTATTTCCCTTGCATGTAACGATTTGTCTTTCTCCTGCTGCTTTTAAGATTCTCTCTTTACTTTTTAACTTTTGACAGTTTAACTATTATGTGTCTTGGTGTGATTCTCTTTGGGTTCATCTTATATGGAAGTCTTCGGGATTCCTGAACCTCAATAACTGTTTTCTTTGGTAGACTAGGAAATGTTTTAGACATTATTTCTTCAAATAATTTCTGCTTCTCTCTCTTTTCTCTTCTTGGAGCCCTGTAATGCAAATGTAATGCTTGATACTGTCCTAGAGGTCCCTTAAGTTATCTTTATTATTTTTAATTCTTTTTTCTTTTTGCTGCTGTGTCTGGGTGAGTTTTATTGATTTATCTTCCAGTTCATTGATCCATTCTTCTGTTTCATCCAGTCTGCTATTGAACCCCTCTAGTGTACTTTTTAGTTCAGTTATTGTGTTCTTTAGCTCTATTGCTTGTGTTTGGTACTTTCTTATGTTTTATTTCTCTTTTTTAAATTTTTCACTGAATTCATCCATTCTTTTTTTTTTTTTTTTGAGTTCAGTGAGCATCTTTATGACCACTACTTTGATTTTTTATCATATAGGTTACTTATCTCCATATCATCAAAGTTTTTTTTCTAAAGTTTTATCTTGTTCTTTCATTTGGAACATTTTTCTCTGTTTCCTCATTTTGCTTGATTCTCTGTATTTGTTTCTATGTATTAAGCAAACCAGCTATCTCTCTGTCTTGAAAGAGTGGTATTGTGTAGGTGATGACCCTTCTGATTTAACCTTGCCCTAGCTCTGGTTGTCTCTGGAATCCTTGTGATTGTTTAAACTGCCTGATTTATTATTGATATGTCCCCATTGTTGAGGTTGTACCAAGACCTGTAAGTGATGCAGGGGTCTCATTTAGCATTCGACTTCAGGCTGATTAGAAGCCAGACACTCAGGCAACAGCTTTTAAAGTATGCAGATATATATGGACTATCAAGCTGCAATTGTAATTGCTACTGGCCTCCAGACCAGGAGATATGCAGGTGTCCCCTGGATGATAGTTGCAAAAATTTGGGCTCCAGACAAGTGTATAAGCTCCTTTCTGAGAAGTCTTGCCAAGCTGTAGCAGTGTCAAGGGGGAACACAAGGACAATGTCTCCCTGCTTACATTCCCTGGGAGCACCTCATTAGTCTCCTAATGTGTAGGAAACTGAAGCCTGTCCCTCAGGCTGAAGCTTCAGGCTAAGTGAATAGGCTCTGTCCACAGAAAGACTAGGGTTGTGTTTCAGTCTGCTGTATTTGTTGTGCTCTGGGAGTGGCAGCCTGCAAAAGCTCTTTCTGGTGTTTGGAGCCCCATGAAGCTCTGGAATGCCAGCCCTTTTGGCCACCAGGGCCAAGTGATCAAGGGGTATCCCCTATGTGGATTACATGTGCCCACTGTCTTCAGCAAGGCAGCTGGAGTGTGTAGGAAGCAGGGGACACTTAATGGCTTCAGATAAACAGTGGGAAAATGGCTTGACTGCCTGCATCCACTGGCTTTAGCAAGTCAGTGGGATAGTGCCTTGCTAGAGCATGCACACCAGCTTTAGGCTGTGAGAGGGAGAATGTTGCTACCACTCCTGCTCACCAGCCCCAGCCATGCGGCAGGAGAGTGTCTCAACTGCCTATACTCACAGATTTTAGCTAGGAAGCAGGAAAATGCTTCCAATGCTTATGCTTCTCCAACATAGCCAGGTAGCTGGAGACCATTGCAATCTCTTGTGCTCTGTGGTCTCAGCAGGTACCAAGACTTCTCCCTACTCCCCACTCATCCCAGCAAGGTAATGGGATGGTGCTTCCCCCGAGTTTGTCTGTCTGGGCTAGCAGATTATGGGGAAAGTACAATAGCATCTTCCAGTTCCTCTGTCTCCTGGGAACATCTCTACTGTACCACACCCCTCCCACCGATGCCCCCAGATCAGCAAATGAATCTCCCTCACATAGTACTTTTCAAATTGCTATTTTTCCTCTGGGTCTGAGAGCTGGTGAGACTATACTAAAGCTATCCCAGAAGAGAATCTCAGTTTTTTTACATCACTTTGGGGCCCCCCCACTCCATGTCAGCACCATTGGTTCTCCAAGCCAGACATTCTGGGAATTCATCATTCTGGTGTAGATCCCAGGGGCCAGGATGCCTAATGTAGGGCACCAACCCCTTGCTCCTGCAGGAGGAGCACCGGTCTGATAAGGTTTCTCAATTGTGTGTTGGTGCACGTGGGTGGTTTTGTGTGAGACAATGTCTCTGTCTCTCCTACCCATGTCAGTGTAGTCCTTTTATCTTTTGTTATGAAAAACAGTTCATTCTGTTTTCAGATTTTTTTCCCCAGAGGGATATCATCAATATGTAGCTGTAGATTTTTTTGTTAAGATTTTATTTTAATTTTTAAAGGTTTTATTTTTAAGTAATCTCTACCCCTAAAGTGGGGCTTGAACTCACAACACCATGATCACAAGTTGTATGCTCTACCAACAAGTCAGCCAGGTGCCTCTGTAGTTGTAGATTTGGTGTGTCCATGGGAGGACATGAGTTTGGGATCTTCCTACGCTACCATCTCGCACCTTCTCCCCTACTGAGTTTTTAACGTTAATTATTCTGTTTTTCATTTGTGAATTTCCAATTCGTTGTCATTACAATATATCTGGCTTTTAAAATCTTTTTTGTTGTTTCTGTCTCATGTTTGCAATTCCAATGTTTATTTCTTTAAACATTTTAGACCATTATTTCATATTCTATAACTGATAATTTAATTATTCGTTTTGGTTGTTAAAGTATACTGTTTGTTATTTATGTTTGCTGTTGGTTCATGATACCTTGATTCCTCATGTCCTTTGTAATTGTGTGTTGTGGAATCCTATCAGCAGGACTTTCTCTGTAGAAATCTTATGGGGCCAGGATTGAAGTTTTATCTCTGTAGAGAGAATTTATTCTCTCATTTTGCTTTATCAGGCAGCCAGGGGTTCTACTAACTTAGGACAAATTCTTTTTTTTTTTTAAGTTTATTTATTTATTTTGAGAGAGAGAGAATGTGTGAACGCAAGCAGAGAGAGAGGGAGAGAGAGAATCCCAAGCAGGCTCCATGCTGTCAACACAGAGCCCAAATAGGGGCTCGAACTCATGAACTATGAGATCATGAGCTGAGCCAAAATAGAGTTGCTGCTTAACTGACTGAGCCACCCAGGCACCCCAGGACAAATTCTTGTTCTTATCTTGACCTGGATTTTAATGGACCAAGTAGGTATAATGAACTGAATTGTGTACTTCTCCCAAATTCATATGTCGAATCCTAACCCCCAATATGATTTATTTGTAGTTAGGGCCTTTAAAGAAGTATTAGGTTTAAGTGAGGTCGTAATGGTGGGGCCCTAATCCAATAGAACTAGTGTCCTTATAAGAAAAGGAAAAGACACCAGGGATGCATATGCACAAAGGAAGACCATGTGAAGACAAAGGGAAAAAACAGTGATTTGCAAACCAAGGAGAGAGGCCTCAGAAAAAACCACACCTAAAGATATCTTAGTCTTGGATTTCTAGCTTCCAGACTGTGAGAAAATAAATTTCTGCTGGTTAAGCAATCTAATCTGGGGAATTTTGTTATTGCAACTCTAGCAGGTTAATACAGTAGGAAATGAAACTTTTCGTCTCTAACTCATGGGTGGGTAGACCTCTCTTTACAAATTTTTAGGGGCGTCCAGGCAGAGACAGACAAGTTCCCTTCCTACTCTAACTCCTGGGAGGTAGATTTGTTTTACAGTCTACCCATTCACTAAGGGCAGGGCTGTGAATAGGGTGAATTAAGTGCCTTACTGACTTCACCCCAGTCCTGGCCCTGACTAAGAGTGTAGCTTTTCGAATACCTAAGCTGTATAACAGGATCTTGGCTGAAACTACTCATTTGGCGCAGGCCAAGGCCATATCTCCTGACTTCACTCATCCACTAAAACTCAAGCATCATAGTTACCAAGACTAACAAAGTTCTCCAGGGCAACAATAGTGTTAGAGATTAATTACCACTTTAATGTTAAGTTCAGTTTTGGGGTTTTGCTGCCTGGACTTTTCCCCTACTTTTTCAGGTTTAACTGTATTTAAATACAGAAATACATTTTAAATACAAAATACATGTTACATTGTACAATATGTACAATTATACATATGTACAATACATTGTACATTTAAATATAAAAATACATTTTAAAAATGTTTGCAATTAAACTTTTTGTAGGGGTGTTTTTAAGCATATCTTCCATGCCATATACCTGGAAACCAAAGTGCTTTTTGTCTTATAAGAGTAAGAAAACCATTCCCAGAAGCCTCTCTGCGGAAATTCCCCCATGTCTCATTGGCCAGGAATTTGCATAAATCAATAACTGCAGGAAGAATGGGATTTCCAAGATTGACTTAGACTAGTCAGAATTATTCTCAGGGACCCATGGGGGAGGAATGGACAGTGAAAAAAAATTGGGGGCATAGGGAAGAAATAACTGATGTGGAGACAAAATAACATGCCTACAACATGGATAATTTAGGGGAGATTGGGTAGATTAGTCTGACTAGGACAGAGTGACCTACAGCGTAACAAGACATAAGACTAGAAAGGTATTTCAGGGGTCAAAGTATGGGAGTACCATAAATGCCTAGCTAATGAGTCCATATTTTTTCCTACATGTAGAGTTGTGACATTGAGGCTTTTTAAACCAGAAAATGACTATTGAAATGGTGTGTTGAGTACTGTTATTTTGACAACAGCATTAAGAATTAATTAGAGAAGGAGGAGACTAGAGGCAGTAGGTACAATTTAGGAGGCTTTTGCAGTAAGTTAGGCATACAGTGACAATGACCTAAACCAGGTAAAATTGCAATAAGAATTCAAAGGAAAGGAAATATGTTATGAGAGAAGAATGAACAGAATTCAGTGACTGAATTGGATATAGGATAAATTAGGGGAAAAAAGACAAAGATTTAGTTTACTTAAATAAATGTGTCTGGTAGTGTGATAAAGACTTAGAGTTCAGGTTATTCGGTTTCAGTTCCAGCTCTGCCATTTCCTAGGTAGTAACTTTGGACAAATTACTTACAAATCTTGATCATCAGCTCTGTTATTTGTAAAAATGGAGATAATTATATATTTACTATCTTAAATTTTGCTGAGAATTAAATAAAATAGAGTTTCTTAATGTACATTGAAAATTATATAAGACTATAAATCTTTACTAGGGCATCTCTACCATATACAAGGATTTAGATTGGGTACTGCAAGAAAAACTAGTAGATAGGACTCTATTTTTAAGGTTACAGTTCCGTGTGGGAAGAAGGGACACACACTTGTTCATGTCCTAAGAAAGTATGAATAACAAAGGGCTATGTGGATAAATCAGAGATGGCAAATACAGAGTCAGGATACGTTCCCTATCTACTTTACATCTTTACATCTTGGTAAGACAATATGGCTAGTGAATGAAGTCACTTCCAGGCTGAGATGGTCCTTTCAGTGAACTGAGAGGTGATATGTTAGATAATAGCACACCAAGTGATTAAGGAAGACATAATTCCTGGATCGCTGCTTGAAGGAGGGCTGATGAGGAGAGCTGACTGACCAGAAACATCCTCAGTGGGTTTTATGTAAGAAATAAACTTTCACGGTGTAAAATCCACTTAGATCTTGGTATTGTCTGTTATTGCAATTAGCCTCCTTTGACTAGAACAAGGAGTTTAGGAGAGTGTTGCAGTTAACCATTGATGTAATACAAATTACCTCAATACTTAGTGTCTGAAACCAAGAGCCATTTAAATTGGTCATGACTCTGCGGGCAGCAATTTGGGCAGGTCCAGATGAGCAGTCCTTCTCTCCTCTCTAGAAATCACTCATGAGGCCCTCTTCATGTGACAGATTGCCTGGGGCTGGATTGTCTAAGATGGCCTTACTCACATGTCTGCCAATTGATGCTGGATGTCAGCAAGGGTGCTCCGATTTTTCTTCTCAAGACCTCTGCAAAAGCCTAGCATGGGCTTTTTTGCATCATGATCTCATGCTTCCAACTAAAAGAGGGGGAGCTTCAGTGCACAAGTGCTTTTCAAGCAGCTGCTTGTGTCACATTTGCTGAAGTCACACTGGCCAGTAGTATAACCAAGTTCCAATTCAAGTGGGAAAGATTAACCCACCCCTTAGTGGGAGGAGATGCAAAAATCACGTGAGGGAATATGAATATGTGGATGAGGAGAATTATTGAGATCAATTTTACAAACAAGGCGTCACAAAGATTGAGAGATCACATTGTGTATATATATGCAAAACTTTTGAAGGGAGAAATGGGACTATTGGATCTTGAATGACACAAAAATATTTTATCAGGCTTAAAACAACAATTTGCTCTCTCTCAGTTTGGAAGACTAGAAGTTCAAAATCCAGGAGGACTGAACTCCCTCTGGGGGCTCTAAGGGAAAATACAGTCCTTGCCTCTTCCGTCCTCTCATGGCTGTCCCACTGTTCCTGAGTTTATGGCTGCATCACGTCAATCCCTGCATCACCACAATCTCTGCCTCCACCTTGACGTAGTCTTTTCTTCTGAATGTCTGTTATAAAGACATTTATCATTCGATTTAGACTCTTCTCAAACCCCAAACCCCTGATAATCCAGGATGATCTCCTCATCTTAAAATCCTTGGCTTAATTACATTTGAAAAATACCTTCTTTGTCTCTCAAAAAAGGTAACATTTAGAGATTCCAGGGATTGGAACATGGACATATATTTTGGAGAGCCACCATTGGCCACTACTGGTCTAAATATCAATTAAAAGGCAGGGACTGTGAAATTGAATTTTAAAAAAGACCCAAGTATATGATGCCTATAAGAAACACACTTTAAGTTAAAAAAAAAAAAAGTAAGTTAAAAGTAAAAGGATAAGAAAAGATGCACCATACCAACACTTATCAAAAGAAAGCTGGAATGGTTATATTAGTATCAGACAAAACAGATTTCAGAACAAAGAAAAATAGCATAAATGAAGAAGGGCATAATATAATGATAATGGACTCAATTCATCAAGAGGAAATAATCCTGTACATTTATGCATCTAATAACAGAGCTTCAAGACACATAAAGCAAAAGCTGACAAAATTGCAGGAATAGACAAATCCAAACTTAATGTCAGATATTTAAATGCTCTTAAGAATTGATAAATAAGTAGAAAATTATCAAGGACATAGAAGACTTGACTAATAGCTTGGCCTAATTGATATTTATAGACCATTTCACCTAACAGCAGAATACACATGCTCTTCAAGTATATGGTAAAAGGAGGGTTGGGAGGGAGGGATTATGAAAGGGCATAAGAAAAATATGAGATGATAAATATGTTCATGATCTTGATTGTTGTGATGATTTAATGGGTATATCTTATCAAACTGTGCCCATTAAATATGTGTAGTTTATTGTATACCAGTTATACCTCAATATCTCTGTAATGCTATTGTTTTTAAAAAGAGGCAACCAGACTAACACATACATAACTGATAGCGGTTATTTCCATATGTTGGCTTTGGTAAATAAACATGCAATGAAAATTGGAGCACAGACATATCTTCGCGATAGTGATTTCATTTCCTTTGGATATATACCAAGAAGTGGGATTGGTGGATCATATGTTAGTTCCATTTTTAATTGAACTTGAGGAACCTCAGTACTGTTTTCTATAATGGCTGTGTCAATTTACATTCCCACTAACAGTGTACAAGTGTTCCCTTTCCTCCACACCCTCGCCAACACTTGTTACTTTTTTGTTTTGTGTTTTTGGGTAATATTCATCCTAAAAGGTGTGAGGTAATATCTCATTGTGATTTCTGTGATGATTAGCGATGTTGAGCACCTTTTCATATACCCGTTGGCCATTTTTATGTCTTATTTGTAAAAATGTCTATTTAGGTCCTTTGCCATCTCATAATGGGGTCTTTGGGTTTTTTACTATTGAGTCATATGAGTTTCTTACATATTTTGGATACTAATGCCTTATCAATATATGGTTTGCAAATATTTTCTCCCATTCGGTAGATTGCCTTTTCATTTTGTTGTTTCCTTTTCTGTACAGAAGATTTTTAGTGTGGTGTAGATTTTTCTTTTAAGTAATTGAAAACTGTTTAGTTATGCAAACATCTAGCAAGTATTTATCATTTATGAGTAAAAAGTAATTAATTGTTCAAGGAAGCTAAATCTCATGCCATAAAGGATGGATAGTAAAATAGCAACGGAACTACTGAGCACCTAGGAGCTAACATACAGAAAGACTGAAAACACAGTAGTTTCCTGGTTCAATGGTAGCAATAGTGAACTCGTGAGCCTGACACCATGTCAAATGTTCTATATACACTATCTCGTTTAGTGTTTACGGTAATTCAGCTCTGAGATAATTTTCACATTCTACAGAGGAGGAAACCCAGGCTTGGAGAAGTCAAATAATCTCAATGTCACCGGACTAGGAAGCAGACAGATAAAGATTCAACTCAAGGACTTCAAAGACAACACTATTTCCACATGCTACCATTCAAGGATTATTCATCCGCAGAATTATGGGTCAGAATTAGACATAAGAGTAGGTTTTATTCTGTTGTTCTTAGCAGAATAAAATGGCAGGCAGAATATATATGTTACTACTATCATGGAATTTAGACTGGTGGATGAATTACCCAGTTGTGTTCCAAATGTACCACCATTTCAAAAAAAAATCACAGTATGGCCAGAGCACTGTCACTGTGCTCAGTCAGCCATGATGCTTTGGTTTTTGTTTTATTACTGGTCCCATGATGTGGTACAAACAGGTTTAGCTCACAACAATGCCATCCGGAATGTGCCATCAAAAATATCATCAGATAGAGCAACTGGTGTTGATGCCATCCTTACAGAATTACACAAATATGACAATTCACACAGCAATATTACAGTTTAACTGCACGTGAAAGATTCACATTCCACACGATTTCAAAGATGCATCAATTTTACACCTGTAGAGAGACTAAAGGGGTCGTGCGTGCTGTGTTGATCACTGAGGCATATCACTCACACCACCACTGGGAAGATATTAACATGCATCATACTCAGTAGACTAGTCATACACGTCAATGTCATGGATATTTGACCTGAAACTCAGTGTGCCTTTCATTCCAGTCATGGAACAGTGGACATGCTTTGCTCCCTCAGGCAGCAACAAGAGTGCAGAGAACAATGCTCTGATTTGTATGTTGTATTTATGGCCTTAACCAAGATCTCTTTACAACTGTGTTGGTATGTGGGAAATCCTATACAACAGTGGCTGCTCATATCATTTTAAAAGCAGGATACTAACCCATTTTTTGTGTGTGATAAGGTAAAAAATGGAACTAAATTCTTGCTGGATTTTTAAAGTAATATTCTTGGTGGGGATTGCGTTGTTAATATTGAATATACCTAAGAGTAGGTTTCATTTTTAATACTTGCATAACAAAAGGGCTAGAAGTAATTAGTCTTGATATTTTATGTGACAGTGATTGTGTGCATGTAGTTTATAATTGGAATGATTGTTCAGGGTTAACAAGGCTGGACTTCACTGTCAACATAAACTTAACTTCATTTGAAATGCAGCCCATACACTGCACTTACCATTAATTCAATGACCGTTTGGGGGGAACTTAATAAGTAGATTGCCAAATAAAATCATAGTTACCTTGTTATCTTGGTATACTGTGTCTCAGAACAATATCCTGAGAACAACTGATATGTTGATAAAACCCAATACTGATTCTTAACCGTGAATATGAGCAGGAAGGCATTTGTATCATTTCTTTGCTGTGTGACTCAGATGTGGGGTTTTGCTCCCATTGTTCATTCATCCACACATTTCAACAAGCATTTCTTTTTTAGCCTTTCCTATGTACTTGTGCTACTAGATAATTACAAAGATAAGACAGTCTTTACCCTTAAAGGTCTCACAATCTGCCAATTAAAAAGCCCTCATAAACATAAAACTACACAACAAGAAAGTACAGTGTAGGGTTTGGATACACTGGGAGCATTGAGGTGGTGTGCCCAGCCCAGCCTGCAGAGGAGCTGGGGTAACAGAAAAGTGAATGGTCAGGGAAAGTTTGCTGGAGGGGACAACATATGGGCTGAGGCTTTAAGGACAGGTGTAACTTCACCACTCCAAAAAGATAAGGGTCATTTTTTTTTATCAGAATAAATAGCACACACAACATATGAACAATAAGTCTCCAGCATTCAGCAGAAGGCCCTGATACAGAATATGCCCTCATTATTTATTATTTACATCAATGAACCATTCTGCTCTAGCTGTAGTCATGGGGAAAGAAATGATAATGACCTGAACTAGAACAATGATTGAGGCAAAGGAGGACCGGTTTGAGACGCAGATAAGCAAACCTGAAACAGGTAGGTTGTGGGTGATTGGATGGGAAGATGTGGAAAGAGTTAAGGATCACTCCAAGATCTCTAAATTAGACGAATTGTTGGATGGCTGTGCCTTTAAAATAGACAACAGGGGTGCCTGGGTGGCTCAGTCAGTTAAGCATCCAACTTTTGATT
This sequence comes from Panthera tigris, assembly GCF_018350195.1. Classification (NCBI taxonomy): domain Eukaryota; kingdom Metazoa; phylum Chordata; class Mammalia; order Carnivora; family Felidae; genus Panthera; species Panthera tigris. The sequence goes on from NC_056678.1 coordinate 36,981,141, forward strand.
TTGGCTCACATCATGATCTCATGGTTCCTGAGATCTAGCCCCATGTTGGGCTCTGCATTGATAGCGCTGGGCCTGCTTGGGATTCTCTCTCTCTGCCCTTCCCCCACTCACGTGCGCGCTCTCTCTCTCTCTCTCTCTCAAAATAAACAAACATTTGGGAAAAAAAAGACAATAAACAGGGATGATTTCAAAGGGAATGATGATTAAGTTCATCTCGAATATGATGAGTTTGGGGTATTTTCTAAGTGCTGGTGTCCAGCAGGTGGATGGATAGATAGGGGTGTCGCTCTCATAAGCATTGATTCTGAAGCAGAGATTGGACTATTAGCAAATATGTAATAGATTAAAAACATAAGCATGGATAAACTCAGGGAAGTGGTTTTTTTTTTTAATGCTTATTTATTTATTTTGAGACAGTGTGTGTGAAATGAGTGGGGGAGGGTCAGGGAGAGGGAGAGAGAGAATCCCAAGCAGGCTCCATGCTGTCAACACGGAGCCCAACATGGGGCTCAGTCTCATGAATCGTGAGATCACGATGATCTGAGCCAAAACCAAGAGTCGGATGCTCCACCAACTGAGCCACCCAGGTGCCCCCCTCAGGAAGTTATTTCGTAGTGAGAAGGGCTGAAGACTACTGAAGAAGGGGAGATGATGGACTGCTGTGAAAGCAGCATGCAGTTTTAGTCAGGTAAGTACTGTCTACATACACTGGATTTAACCATCAAGTTATCCTTGACACTAAGTTGGCAATTGGGGTAGACTACTATTCATTAAAGAATGACAGAGAGGGGCGCCTGGGTGGCGCAGTCGGTTAAGCGTCCGACTTCAGCCAGGTCACGATCTCACGGTCCGTGAGTTCGAGCCCCGCGTCAGGCTCTGGGCTGATGGCTCGGAGCCTGGAGCCTGTTTCCGATTCTGTGTCTCCCTCTCTCTCTGTCCCTCCCCCGTTCATGCTCTGTCTCTCTCTGTCCCAAAAAATAAAATAAACGTTGAAAAAAAAAAAAGAATGACAGAGAGGATGAAAGAAGAGGTAAATGGCTAGATTACTTCATGTTGTATAGCCCTTCTACAGCTCATCGAAGAAAACAAAAACAAAATAGGAACGTAAGAGCCAAGTGCAGTAGTGCTCTGGGCATGCAGCATTGGTGGGGCAGCATCCGTGGTGGAGTCAGCAGAGATTCACTGGGCTTGCAAACAAAAGTGTTTATAATTCCCCAAAGAATTTTCTAAGACCAGCTCTGTGAAACAAAGTGTGCTATTGGATGTCCCATTAAATGAAACAAAGATTCCCTATAGGCAACCTTAGGGGCATGTAACATTTGCTCTCAATCATAAGAATTGATAGTGAAAATGCACTATACATGGAACATGACATGTCATAACACACCATTCAGCTGTTTGAAAAACATCAAATACATAAATCAGTGTCCAAAAAGAACTGTGCAAAACAGGCAGTATATGGACAAGAAATCTGTGGGTAGCTCTGTGACTCCAGCACTAATTTGTCCACTAACAGGGCATACATATAGGGCAATTTATTAATAGGGCAATTTATTAAATACTAATAGGGCAGTTTATTAAAAGATAGCATGTAAAATCATTTAGAGATAGCATTTCAGGGGCTTAGATGATTTGATAATGTATGCATGTGTCCTGTTTGTCAGTAAAGTGACCCTATCTTCTTTAATAAATACAATTTAATAAGATTTCAGTTAGTATCTTTACCATCTAGTTTTTAAAGTATTTATTTACAACCAATAATGTAAATATTTCCAAATAGTGTATAGAATGTTAATTTTAAAATTTCATATGGAAATTTTGTCCAGTAGTTAGGAATATGTATTTGAGAATGAAGAACCACTGACTCATTTATCCATCCAAAAATTCATTATTTATTATTCACTAAGTGTCACAGTACTGTAAGATGGGCTGTGGAGAAACAAAGATGTACATGACACATTACTGTCTTGTTTATGATCTGTTGGGAAAACAATGCAAAAAAGAATCATATAGAAAGCTCAAATGAGGTAGATAATTGTGGGAGATCAAAAGAAGGACATCTAGAGGAGAACCAGAGGAACCGTGACAGAATGTTTTAAATCACAATTAAATACGAAATCCTAAAAGAACTGGGTGGGCTGGTAGAATTTGTTTTGCCTTTGCAAGTCACACTATAGTGGACACTTGTTAACTGTGCCCCCAGCATCAATACAGGCCCTTCGCAGCCAGGGGTTTAGATGGGGTTGCACATAGGCGGTTGCAGAGATAGGGCCTGGTTGGCTGATGGATAACATGTACTTGTAAAGATTGGTCCAGGAATGGACACACGGTGAAGAGAGATACTGTTAGGACTTTGGGGGGCAAAAAGGCTTCTTCTTGTCTAGAAGCTTCATAACAAGATTCTCATTTTAAATGGACAAGGGTGAGAAAGGATGAAGCCCTGGGAGCCATTTGCAGCCATCTTTCACCAATGAGAAAAGAACCTGACTCAAAAGGGAATTAACAGTAAAGAGGCATAGCTGAAGATGGAAAGACTGAGCCCTGATAATATTGTTGAGCCCTGAATCAGGTCATGCTTTATAGTTAAATGAGCAAATTCCTTTTATTGTAACCAGATTAAGTTGTGTGATCTGTATCTTGAAACCTAGAGACGCCTACCATATCTATTTAAAAATTAATATAGATGAAACCTAGGGGAATGCATTTCTTTGAACTCCTCTCCTCCTCCTCTCCAAAATAACAATCATGTTCATTATCAACATAAGCATCTCAAATGATGGGAAGAAGTATAAAATATATCCAATCTCATGTTACATGCAGATATGTGACACAAAATAACTCTTCCTAAAGCATATCTGGATGTAAATGCTTTGCAAATAAAGTGAGGACTTACTTTACCATTCTAAGGTAGGACGCTGTGCCCCCACGTTCATACGGTTTTGTCCACTGTGAGTGTGGAGAATTGAAAAAGAAATGAAGACACGCTAAAATAAGGTAAGGGTCAAGCCCTGAGGAGGCTTTTTGAAACAAGAGACACAATGAATGAAATTTACTGGATGTGAAATGACACTGACTCTAAAGTATGAAAATCAAATGAAAATTGAAGGAGGCAGATAATCTATTCAATGTCTAAATGATAATTATCAAATGTTTACAAATTATTTGTAATAATATACTTTATTAAACTCTTAATCACACAGATTTCTAGCTGTTATTATATTTAAAAAATAAATATCTGTAAGAATGCACACCCAAGTAACATGTTAATAGTACAAAACAGCTTTCTCAGCCTAAACGCCCAAAGGGCCTTAACCAAAAAGGCTGATTTTTAAACCTGGGAATGGAGAAGATGTAGAAAGGTTCTGGCTAATTCAGTGATCTACCTTAACAAGTAATTTGGAAACCATTTTTACATCTTTTTTTAAAAAACTATTGTTCTTAGATTTGGAAATAATTACGGTTTCACAAGAAGTTGCAAAGATAGATTCCCTTTACCCAGGTTTCCCCAATGGTTACATCTTACATACTTATAGTACAATACCAAAACGAAGAATGTTATATGGGAACAAGGTGTATAGAGTTCTATATCTTATCACATGTGTAGACTTGTGTGACCATCATGATCAGAATACAGAACTATTTTATTAACACAAAGATTTCCCGCCCCCCCATCCACCAGAACAAAAGCTTCATGTAAAAATACTTAACCCCGTTGTAAGAGTATGTATTTTCTATTTGAACATGGTCTAGACTATTTCATCTCTGCAAAATGTTGTTCCCACCCTTTGAATTAATGCCAAGACCAATTATTAATAGGTCCTTATCCTCAATTTTAAAAAAACAACGCAATCAATCTGAACTTCTAGACTTATTTACTTATTCCAGAATTTGGTTAGGGAAAAAGCACACAAACACACCTGACTTGTGGTGGATGGAGTCCCTTCTCAAGTTTCGTCCCACCTTTGCACTGCTTTTTTCTTTAGGTCCCTCTTTAGCCTTCCTGGTTTTAAACTAATAACTAATTGATGATTCCAACACAAAGGAAACAGAGTTGCCAAAAATACTAATTCGCTATGAAATTTTTAATGGGCCAATACGGTCGGTTCAATCAGCACCTACTAAGTAAATTCCAGACATGGTAAATGCAGATACCAAAAAAAAAAAAAAAAAAAAAAAAAGTAGTGATGGCCTATGGTGGCTTGGTCAAACTTCTGTGCAACTCAACGATCCAATCTTGCCCTCGGGGATGGATTCCTGCCCTCAATTCTTGAAAACTGAAGAACACTTACAAAATGGCTACTCTTCAACCCTCCTTTGCAGAAACGCAGGCTGAGGGGGTGGGGTGGAGGGAGAGGGGTAGGAGTGGTGTTAATTTAATTCTAACACCTGAAATTGCCTCCTGGGCTTGTGCTAATGTTCTCAAAATTCAATTTTGGGGGGGTATCTCGATAACTTTTACGTTTCAGAAAGGATAGAATTTTGTCTGGATTTTGCAAGTATTTAACAACATGAAAATACTGCCTTTTCTTATTCAGTGTGCGATTTCACTTTTGGTCCTCTTTTTAGGCGAGGCCAGCTTTATTCATAGTGCATGTTACCTGTAAATGCCCAGCCTTTTCTGAACAGACCCTAGCTGATCATAAACAAACCTAGGGTATTTTGATCCCTTTCTTGCATCTTAACAGGTGTGGCGATTATGCTGAATGATCTCAAGTCTAATGTGACATGAGAAAAAAATGTCCGCTTAGAATTTAGGCCCCAAGATTAGAAATGGCCCATTCTTCCCCGTCCCCGCATCGTGCTGGAACTTCATCGGCCGCCTAAAAAGTCCATTTTTATTTCCGCAGCAGGACCCAGCAGCGGAGGCCGAAAGCTGGGTCCTCGCGGCGCGGGCCCGAGGCCCGAGGCCGGCCTCCCAGCGCGCAGCCCGGACCCGCGTGGCCCTCCCGCCGGGCCCCAGCGCGAGGCGCCCCGCCTTTCCGGGCCGACGGCGGCCATGGCGGCCAGACAGATCCCGGCGTGGGCACGCGCCGCGCTCAGGACGCAACCGCAAGCAGCTCTGCCTCCGAAACTTCTCTGGGTCGGGGGAGGGTTCCGACGGCACCTCTGCTTAACCCTCTGCTCCGCTTCTAAAGAAGACCGCGGACGCTCCGGGCGCTGCTCGCAAGGCGGACTAGAGGGAGCGGCGAGCAGTCGGGAGAGTGAAGAGTTAACGGCGGCCGAGAGGCGGATCGCAGACCTGCACGCCGCCGCGTGCGCGGTGAGGCCCCTCCTGCCCGCCCCGCCCCGCCCCGCCCCACCCCGCCGCACCCCGCCCCGCCGCACCCAGGCCCCGCGGGAGCCCGGGATCGGTGCGCCTGCGCGCCCCGAGCAGCGGGAGAGGTTCCTGGAAGCCCGCGCAGTCCAGCCTCTGGCGTCTGACGAGTACGCGCGCTTCCTGCTCCGACCTTTTCGCTTGAAAACTGTGCAGTTTGCTATTCCGAACAGAGTTAATGTATATCTGTGCTAAGTGTGGGTCCTTTCTGACCAGCGTCCGAGCTAAACTGGTCGCATTTTGGAACCCACCATGCTTTTGTGCGCGCGCGCGCGTGTGTGTGTGTGTGTGTGTGTGTGTGTGTGTGTGTGTGTGTGTGTGTTGGGGGCGGGTTGTTAGGAATTGATGCAAGAGGTAGAGGAGCTGAGAAGTCAGGAAAAAATAGGTTGTGTGTTTATCTGCATCATCAGTTAAACACTTCGCTATCCAATGATATTAGTAATGCATAAGTGAACCAAACTTATTTTTAATTTAATTTTTGCTCTCCTTTCGTCTTTTCTCTGCACCCTAACAGCACAATTGTAAGAGAAACTATAATCAGGCGTTTACATTCTTCCTAGGCAATCTTGAGCTATGTTTTTCTCTGCTTGGGGATTTGACAATCCCTTATTAGTACCAATATCACAATTTACCATTTCCGCCCACGGTATCTAACACCTCAGACCACATAAGTGTAAAGGGAACATATTTATGTTTTTATTATCTTCAGAGAGCACGTGCACTCTATCATGAAGATACAAACGCGATGTAAAAGTAACCTATTAAGTAGGTCACACACACTGTGTGTGACCAGTCCTTAATATCTGGTGTTGCTTGTACCAAAGAAGTAGAGAAGAAAACCTTGGAGATTTTCTAAAATTGACTTTTCTCCCCCCGCTGACAGTAGGCCCTGGGAATCCACTGTTTGGCTCATTCAGGTGTTGAAACTTCTGCATAAAGATTCATCAGGAAATGACAGACAGCTTTTGAGTGTTCTTGTTTATACTGTATTGAAAATAACATATGTAATTTGTTGCCATACATCACCATATAAATATGGTAAATATAAGCAAAAGTTTCATCTTTTTTAGAGCAAACAGCAGTGGCATGTAAAGACAGGTTCAGTCAGCCTGGGAAAGGAAAAATTAGGAAATCCACATTTGTTTCATCAGTGTCAGGAGCACAAGTGAAATGAATGTCAAGGAGACCAGAAGTAAATACAATAACAGGTTTGTTTTTCTTTTTCAACAAATCAGAGCCCTACCCCCCCCCCCACCATGGTCCTTTTCCCACACCTCAAGGCGGATGGGTCTCTTTCTCCCTGTGCTGATCTGTATCACGGAACATCTTGTAAACTGTCAGCATTCTTGTCATATCCTTGTTGCCACCATTACCTGAGGCTTATCTACTGAGGACAGATCACGTTTGTGGGGGCAGCCGATAAGCTCACAGTTCCTCAGTCAATAGGGAAATCAGGAGAGTGGGCGCAAATGCAGGAGCAATCTGGTAGGCTTCTGGGTTGCTAGGTGATTGCCCTCAGAAGACTCCCAGAAACTATGAGAAGTGGAAAGAAGGCTGCTGACAGAGTTCCTGGTGTTTTTTGGCTTTTCTTCCAAGTCTTCAAACCCAGGTTTCATAAAGAAGTGAGGTCTTGACAATTGATCGTTCTAAAGTAGTTTACTGCTCCTGGTTTCGTGTAATCTGCCTCTGTGGTCCCAAGAGATCTGAGAGGCCCTGTAGACTGGCCTTGAGACTTGCTTGCTGGTTTCTTTGGTCCTGGTCTGGCTTTGCTGGAATGCCTTAGAGTAGACTTAGACTTGAACCCTAAGTCTTCTTGCTCTATGCCTTGTCTTTGAAGCACAGTTGGTTAAATTCTCAGCCAGATTAACTAGTCATTAAGGAAGACACTCAGAAGAAGTAACTTGTGGCACATACAAAAGTATGTTAGAAGACATTCAGGTGTCATACATAGTTTAATGAAAAGGTTCTATACATGAATGATGCAGTGTTACTTTGTGGTTAAATGGGTTATTATAAACAGCCCAAGAGAAGGTTCCTCTACAAAATCTCAAGGATAAATAATATCATCTCCATGGCCCAAATTCACAGGATAGGCCACATTATGTCCTTTGCCTTCATATCATGTACTTGGGACACTTTTTAAAAACTGAGTTCAAATGTCAGTAGAGTATGCTTCCTTGACGTCTGAAGTGGTGTAGTAAAAGTTGCTTTTGATCAACCTTGTGAAAGCAGTGCGTGTTAATATGTTAAAACAATACCTTTTTCACTTAAAAACAGAACTAACAACACTCCAAAAACAGAAAATAGTATAAAATGTGCAATGGAGTAACACATCATGAAGGTAAAGAAAAGTGTCCAATAATAGCAAGGTAATGCTTTTCTGTAAGGACTGTTGGTTTTGATTAGCACCTCTTCTGTAAGTTTAAATCATTATCCACATATTTTAAGTACTAAAATTGTAACTGCAACTTCTGAGTGAAAGTTCATTTTCAGCCTCTTAAGCTCTTAAAGTCATCTAAATCACCTGTTATTAAACTTGTTACCTAGAAACTGAATGAAAAATACCTGAGCAGTGGCTACATAGTCATTGGGTATAGAGGAGTTCTTGTTTTTCCATCAACTTCTCATTTTTCTCAAACTGTATATTTTCTCCTTATGTCACATAAAGTTGGATTGTATGTAATGTTGGAATGCATTCAGTCTTTAATTGCAAGTGCCACCAGAATTGCTGGGAAGAAGTTTAATATTGTTTAAAGAAAATCTTGCAGTATTTTATGAGTAGAAATTATGGTGAGGAGATATGGTGAATATTGAGATTAATGAATTGTTTCATTGCATTATTCTTCAGGCTGGCCAGCTAAACTACACGGATCCAGCCACTGGCTATCTGGTGCTTACACGGCTTGCCCACTTGCAGAGAGGCAAATGCTGCGGGTCTGCCTGCAGACACGTGAGTAGCAAATTCTCGCATTACACCAGCAGGTTTTCGGTGCTTCTGTAACTTCGTAAATACCTAGTATTTGAAAAACAAGTCAAGTGAAAAAAGCCTAATAGACCTGGAGGGCACTTTTCACAGGCAGCTTTAGCCAAGGACAAGGAAATCCTTAGGACCGACATAGGACCTTTAAAGTTAATGGAATTTTGTAACTTTTCATTGTGAGCATCAGTTCCTTGAGATGCTGTGATTTGAGATTCATGGGAGTTCGTTATTACAAGGAAACTTTTCATGAGGTTTCAAATAAGTCATATTCACTAGGCAAGGGCAAGGAGGGCAGGAAAAGAAATCCAGAATATTACAAACTAGATCCCAGACAACATTTTTGTCTTCATTATTAGCTGAATAAATAGAAATCTGATCAGCATTGTGAAGTGGGTTTCCTTTCAATGAGGGTGGTTTCCTTTCTTCCTTCCCTCCTTCCCTTTCTTTCTTTTATTCTTCTTCATTTCCTTCTCTCCCTCTCCCATTCTTTCTGTGGCTGTTTTCTACTCTATTTTCATAACCATGAAGATAGCTCTCCCAAACTTAGTGTTGTGTATCTCCTAAGACGTATATTTCAGTGAATATATCTCTGTGCTCACTGATTAAGGTGAACTAACTAATCCTTCCTTATGTTGAGCAAAAAAATAAATGGGATTGTGTGTGTCACCATAACTTTTAAAAAGCATATTAGTAATTGGGGCACCTGGGTGGCTCAGTCAGTTAAGCGTCCAACTTCTGCTCAGGTCATGATCTCACAGTTTGTGAGTTCGAGCCCATGATCTCACAGTTTGTGAGTTCGAGCCCCGCTTGGGGCACTGTGCTGACAGCTCAGAGCCTGGAGTCTGCTTCGGATTCTGTCTCCCTTTCTCTCTGCCTCCTCCCCCACTGTCACTCTCTCTGTCTCTGTCTCTCTCTCTCTCTTTCAAAGAAATATTTTTTAAAAATTTTAAAAAGCACATTAGTAAGGTAAATTGTTATAGCATTAAGATTATAAACAGGTAACAACCTCTATTTACAGACCATTTTGACTGTATGTTTTGGGGTAAGGAGGTATTATTTCCTTTAACTGACCAACTTTACAATGAAGGAATAAACATTAAATGCATGTATTAACTATAGCCAGTAATGAAAAATTAAGTCTTCCCATTTATGTGTGTTTCTACCTGTGCCATTAGCTGTTTCTAATCAAATGCATAAGAGCCTTGCATAAATTGAGGACCTGAGAATTTTCTAAGAGTGAGTTTTTGACAGTAAAATTCTTAAAGTTGGAAGGATGCCTTTAGGAAGTGATTCTTGGACCCTAATTAGGACCATTTGCCAGAGGTTGCCATTATTCTCCTCTTAGTCGGCAGGACCCAATAGATCAAATGATCTATATAACATTATTAGCAGCCTCTTTTTTTTCACTATTAGAAGTGTTACACTTTTTCAAGAAGCTTGTTAAATAATTCATTAATAGTTTGTTTTATTTCTTCTGCAGTGTCCATATGGTCAAGTCAATGTTAAGGATCCATCGAAAAGGAAGAAATTCAATTCATATTTTTATGTTTGACAACAATTTCTTCTCTGTTCTCCATCTTATTGAGCCTGTATTTAGAAAAAAAAAAAACAAAAAAAAACTCTAATCCGGAATTGCTATCTGTGCTGTTAGTCTTTGAGCACTAGTTTAATCATAAATACATATATTAAAAGAACATCAATAAAATGAAAAAGCTAGCAAATGTTTGTGTGTTTCTGAAGTGGCACATTGATAGTTATTTTCCTTTCTTTTTGCTTCATTATCAGACACATATGTTGAAGAAAGAAAATAATGACTGTTCCATTAAATAAATAGTAGCAATCGGGTCACCTTAGTAGCTCTCGATTTTTCTTATAGCCTCCGTTCTCCTACTGTTTTCTCCTCAGTGTTAGCAACCCAAGGGAGGTTGCTGGCAAATAGAAGGGTTTGAATACCGTCTTCATTTTATTTATATCTCGAGCTATAAGAAGATTGATATAATGCTATATTGTGCAGCATATGAGTGCCCAAGAAGTGCCATTCTGCATCAGGAAATGCTCTCATCTTCCATCTGTTCTCTCAATAAAAACTCTAAATCATTCTGACTTGAGGGTCAGGGCTGCTTAAGATGCCTCTGATTAGACCATTCTTTCTTCTCTCCCCCCACAGTTCCCTCCTCCATGTCTCATGGCACTTCCCAGGCAAATCTGTCTTAGGACATTGTATTAGCTCTATGCCCATTCCATTCACTGCAGTGACAGCTTGGGGTATCAGGACCCAACCTGGGTTAGGAGCTTGCAGGAACTATTGTTTCTACACTCTCTTCCCTGCTTCCCTCTGAGGACAATGGTCCCAGAAAGCCTTTTCCTTGCCAGTGGAAGCTGTTCAGTAAAATGAGGCTGCTGTGCATTGGAAGACTGGTTCTGCCCAGAGCTGGCCCTCAGCCTCTTCTCCCAACAGAATCCAAAAGGCTCTCGGGCATCTCAGGGGTCTTTCTTAGGCTCTGCCTATGGCCTGAATACGAGTTTTAGAGATCTGGAGCAACCAAGAGATTCTGGTGCCTTCTCACATCTTCGAGTCAAAGTAAAAGACATTCCAAACTGTAAAATAAGTGAAAAGGAAGCCCAGTAAAGTTCTGGTTTCCCCCCTTGATTGTGATTTATGCTGTTATTTTTACGTCAAATATTAAGCTGTTTTCCCAAAACGTTGGCATTTTAGTGCCCCAGTTTTGCTATTGCCCCCACTGTGGTGCCCTAAGTAACCCTGCCCGTGGGCCTTGTGAGGTGTTGGCAGCCTCTTGGGATGTAAAAAGTCAGTCTCTGTGGCCTGGTGTTGTCCTCTCTATAGAAATCATTTTGAGGAGGGGAATAGGAGAAGGAGGTAAGCATTACGATTGTGGAGGCAGTCAGGCTTTCCGGACAGGTTTATGGACTCCTGGGAGCCAATTTCCTTTCTATTCTCAGGTCAAGAAGCAACCGGATAGCTCAATGTTTTCCACTAGATTTGAAGATTACCAAGTCCACCTTCTGGGTGGGAGCTGGATGGTGCTTTCTTCAGCAGTCCCCAGAGGGAGAAGAGAAAGAAATGGAGCCTGAAAAGGTCATCTTTCTGAAGAAACAAGAGAAAGAGGAAAAGAAGTTCATTTTGAAAAGCACCGTGTAAGGCAGTGTTTTGAGAAAGCCCCTTGACAGACGGAAATAACTTATGGGATGTCTCCTTCCTAGAGGCAGCTCTTTCCTCCTCCCCGTGTTCTTCCTACCGTAGGAAACTGGCCCAAGAAAAAGGACTCCGATGTCCCTCAGGGATGATTGTCATGGGGGACTCTTTCTGGCAGAACTTCAAGCTTGTGGGCAACCAGGAAGGAGTAGCCGTTGGGGGGTGGGGGGCGCTCTTACTCTCTCCAGCATCTGGGGCCGGGTAGCCAAGGTCTGAAGTTCTCCGCTGTGGTTCTGAGGAGATGCTTGTGAACCACACGTCAGGGGTGGCGGCGGGCGCTGCTCCCACATTAAACACAATATGGCCACATAAATGGGCCTCACTGCAAGAGCTCCAAGCTATATTGTATTCACACATTGTAAAGTAAAAATTCAGGTTTCTTATTGGGTGTGTGTATACAAACACATGTGGATGCCGAGAAATAGAAACTTCCCAGTTTAAGTCAACCCTGGCACTGCTCCACTTTCATGGTTTCTGGAGACTCCTATCATAAGTCACCATAAGTCAAGGGGAATTAATTTCTAGATTGTTTCCAACATAGAAAGACCCGCTGGAACCCGGGGAACTGGGGAATCTTCTTGTGGGGTTTACCTTGGTGGAGGATGGGCATAAATTCCCTGAAGCAGGGGGACCTCCTTTCTCTAGGGCCCTGTCCTGGTAGTTTTCACTGCAGGTGAATTGCAATGCATACTTCGCTCTCTTCAGAAGTCTGGCTAGCCCATTTGATTTTGCAGGGCAAGGAAGAGAATGCCCCCCCTTTTTTTTCAAATGAAACTTGGGGTTCCCACACCTGGTGTGTTTGGAAAAGAAGGGTCCACCAGAAGGGGAGATAGATGCTGCTGGGCCCTGGGCCGATCTTTGTTCCACCGCAATGCCCTTTATCCAAGGCATTTGCAAAGTCTGTTCCTGCATGTGCTTTTCCACTGCCAGAAAGCAGCCGGGTTTAAATTAATCTCCAGACAAAGCTAGGGAAGCCGGCTTACTACCAGGCGAATGGCATTTAGTGTGCTGCCTTCCTCTGAGCACTTAGAGACCTCACAGTCTGTGGCCAGCCCAGAAGGAACCTCCCTCTCCACTCCATACCAACACCTGCCATTTCATCCTCTGTATCTTCCACCAAAGGCTTGAGTTTCTGGACGTCTGCTCTGTGGGGGAAGATTTAAAAGTCGGTGCTATTTTTCACTACCCTGCAACAATTAAAAGGTACTTCCGGGTGCCAAAACTCTCCTCTGCCCTCAAAAAAAAAAAAAAAAAAAAAAAGTGAGATGTTTAAGTGTGTGTGCGCGTGCGTGTAGTGGGGAGGGGATTGTCAACACCCTCTTGCACACCTTTGTGGAGAACTTGGTTTGAGAAAAGGTTGGAGAGCAGCCCTCAGCTGTCTCTACTTAGGGGTTAAGTCGTTCCTGGACGCCCAGCCTACCCCGGGGGCCCTGCTGTGTGTGGGCGCCCCAGCGCTGAACTGACCCTCCTCCCTACAAACGGTTTCAAGATTGGGTTCATGTCGCAAAATCTCCAGACACACGACCCCCCTTTTTTGAGACTAAAGGTGTAAAACAGTGTAAACCTGGGAAACATGGGCTCTCGAGGGATTGGGAGATTCATGATGACCCACATCTTGCCACTCAAAATTTGTACCAAAGCGTGAGCTCCGGTGTGCGCTTCAGTGAGCGCGCACCTAGTGATGTGTGTGTGTGTGTGTGTGTGTGTGTGTGTGTGTGTGTGTGTGTAGAGTGAATGCTTCCCCCCCCCCCAAATATCTAAAACGGTTCGTGACCCCAAAGAGGATAAAAACCCTCTGCTTTGAACAGGAATGAATGAAAGCACCTAAGCGTTTCTGGTCGGTATCGCCAACCATCCATCCATTCGCTGGCCTCGCCGGGAGCATAGAAGCTAAACTTGAGAGGCTCGTCTCCTCCCTGGCTGAGAAAACGGACCGAAATAAGGCGGGGGGTGGGGGTGGGGGTCTGGAGGAGACAGAGAGAGAGAGAGAGAGAGAGAGAGAGAGAGAGAGAGAGAGAGAGAGAGAGAGAGAGAGAGAGCGCCAAGGGGACCAAGATGGGAAGGGAAACGTCGCGGGCGAGGGGAACTTAAAGGTAAAGTAGTGGAACTAGTCGCCGGTGGGACTGGCCCCCGAAGCCAAGTGTTTGAGTGGAACCAGGGTCTCTGTCCTGGGTGCTCTGCGCCACATTCCGGGATTTGGGACGGAAAGGGAAAGCCAGCGGGCTTGGATTCGTGCCTCCGGCTGGATCCCTTACCACCCCTAAGCCGTGTGGCGGAGCTTGCGGGTCTGGTGAAGAGGTGGCCCCCCCCTCCCGCCCCGCACAGCCTCAGGCGCCCCCATCCCACACTAGTTTCTCAGGCGGCTGATGCGAGCGCGGGCGCCCCGGCCCTCGGCGCCCTCAGCCCACGCACCGCGCAGGATCCGCGCCGGTGGCACCGCGGGGAGGGGCGGGGGAGGGAGGGCCGCTCAGGCTCCCGGACCCCGCAGCCCCGAGCCGCCAATCTCGCTGCTCGCACGCCCTTCCCGCACCCGCGCAGGAGCCTCCCAGCAGCCCCCCGCCCCCCCGTCGCCGACTGCGAGGAGCGCACTGGGTGGGGGAGTGAGTAAATAATTGGCCAGAGGCCCGGCTTCCCGGTTCTCGCTCTGCTTCCCCGAGGCCCGACTGCGCCCGGGGCCGCTGGGGCGACGCAGCCCCCTCGGGAACCTGACACCAGGTAACCTGGCCCCCGCCCCGTCCCGGGTCTGGGAGTCTGTCTGTGACCCCGAGAATGCTCATCCCCCAAGGTTTGAGTCGGTTTTCTCCCGGTTAATCGCCATCCGCACCTCCTAGCCGGGGCCGGTGGGAGAGACACCTCCAGCCCCCGCGCTGACCCGACTGGGAATGCCGCTGTGGTGCGCCGAGTGCACCTCAAAGTGCTGGGTCCCCGGCGCCCAGCCCGGGAGCGCCGAGAGTGAAGAAGGACCGGGAGGGGAAGGCGGGGATGCGGCGGGGGAGCAATCAATGGCTTAGCCCGGCTTCCCGCAGGAGCTACCGCCCATTCACGGTCTATGCAGGCACCAGCTGGCGGCAGCATCTTTTAGGTACGAGCTCCAGGAAGGCAAAGGCCTGCTGGGGGGCCGGGAGCCCAGGGCGCGCCGCGGGACCCCAGCACCCCCGCTGCGCCCAAGCCTCAAGATGCTCTGGGCTTTATGAGGCTCAGTTACAGCCGAGTCCTCCATTAACACCTCCCCTGATTATTGAGAGGCTGGAAGGGCTGAACGCAGCCTCAGAGCGCGTCTCCGCGCACCAGCCCGCGTCTTTGCCCTCTGCCCACCCCTTCCTCCTCCTCCCGATTTGGAAGCATAAACTGAAAATAAAAGACAGGTGGAAGGAGCTGCGGGTCAGAGGTGAGGGATTCGGGTCAATTCCGAGAGAGACAGACAGACAGAGAGCGCGAGCGAGCTTGATTTCCACCCAACGGGTTATTTATTTGGATTAGCAGAGGAACCCTCTGCCAAGACCTGGGGACCAGCCCGCACCTCTGGCCGCAGCCTACCGCCCTCCCTCGCCGAGGATCAGGTTCTTGGGGGGAAACGTCTGGACCTCAAGGTAAGATCCCCACGGGGGTTGTCTCCCAGGAGCAGTTCTCCGGCCTGGGTGTGCGCCCGGACGGCAGGGCGCCCCAGGAGCGTCCCGAGCACTAGCGGAGGCAGGCCGGGCTTCACTCGTAGCCGCCCGACGCCCGAGGTCGCGGCGGGAGGAGCGGTTCCCACGCACCATCCCAGCGGGGTGGTAGACTGCGCCCAGGGCCCCGGGCCGCACCGCCCGGCTGACGCGCGGCTTTTCTCTGCCAATGCAGCCACCATTACAGCGTGATCAACTCCTTTGGCTCTAAGAATGCTGAACGGCACCACTCTAGAGGCAGGTGAGTTATACACCAGTTTCCTTCTCGTGTCCTCTGCCCTTTCTCTTGGGCTGCTGTGCACATCGGTGAGTGTGTGTGTTGTGTGCGCGCACACGCGTGTGAGCGCCTTCACTGGGTGTAAGAAAGAGGTGTGTGTGTGTGTGTGTGTGTGTGTGTGTGTGTTAGAAATTAAACCACGTTTAGAAGACTCTAAAACGTAGTCTCGTTCAGTCTCCTGCCAAGATTCCTGAAAGCTGCGTTTCCCTCCTTTTGCCTTTTTTTTTTTTTTTTTGAATGTCTTTGACTTTTTTGAGGATGGAGAGGGGGACGTGGAGGTCACGGTGGTGCTGAGCCGCGAGTTATCCGTGGCGGCGAGAGGGATGCGCCCTCGACCCTCCCCGATGCTGCTGGGGGCGTCTCCCCACCGGAAAGGATGGGGGGTCAGGGCTGACACCGCTGCTCACCTGTGTAAAGCTTAACTGGAAACTGGCTTCCCGGACATTTTTTGTTCAATGCAAACCCGCGCACCGGTTCCGGCGCGCGACCTCAGAGGCCGTGGTGCGGGACATCTTCCTTTATTCCTCGGGCGGCTGAGGGCCAGCGGCGCGGCAAATGTCAGGTAAAAGGGCTTCAGATTTCGGACGTGGCATCCGTCCACCCCCCCCCCCCGGAAAAGAAGCCAGGGGCCACGGAGGAAGGAGATTTGAACTGAGCGAACGATGGGCAGGTGGCTTTGAGGGTGCCGACGAGGTGCGTGGTTCAGAGAGCGCAGAGGGGCAGGGCTGTGGGGCTCTAATGGCGCGTAGCTGGGGCGCGGCCCTGGGTCTCCCCTCGGCGCAGGAGGACTCCCCCCGGCCCAGCTCCGCTCAGCCCACTCCCATCTGTCTGGAGGGAGGCCCTCCTAGCAGGGCTG
Organism: Panthera tigris; assembly: GCF_018350195.1. Lineage (NCBI taxonomy): Eukaryota > Metazoa > Chordata > Mammalia > Carnivora > Felidae > Panthera > Panthera tigris. The sequence goes on from NC_056678.1 coordinate 36,997,447, forward strand.
AGTCAGAGATGCTCCCGTGCTGCAGCGCCCGTCTGGACCTGTTTGAACGTAGAGATTCCCTATGCGCACCGACTAGAAAAGGCCCGGTGGCTCGAGGACATCCGCTGACCCTCCGCCCAGCGCAGCCAGGGTGACAGCACTGAGTGAGCGGTGCCTAACCCCAGATGACGTTGATTTCCCCGGGCCCTGGGACGCTCTCAACAGTGCCAAAAGCCAGACACTGCTTCCAGAGCTGCACCTTTCAGACCAAGGGGGCTCTTCAAACAGTTCAACTGGGTCAGGAGGAAAGGTGACCTCTGCCTTTTTAAGGGCAAACCCGGGGCACAGGATCTTGGCCTCCAAGATTCAGATATAAAGAGAACTTGAGTTGCCTATCTTATCAAGAGATGGGTCTGCTGGGGTTTTCTCTCTCTGGTTGCTCCCAGGGCAGAGCAATGCATTCCCTTTATTTCCTGTCTCTTGCTCTCTGAGGAGTTTTTCTAGGCAGGTGTCTGGGACAAAGTTGCCACTTTCGTGGAGATTCCAGGACCCTGAACCCTTCGTCCCTACTCCTCTGCCCTGCTAGAGACCAAACGCCCGCTCTTCTGAAAGCTGCAACAGTAGCCAGATGGATGGATCCTGGAGCACTGAAAAGAGTGAACTGCGTGTGCCCAATTGTGAGGAAGGCTGCACCTGGCCAGGGTTCTGCCCCACTGCTCCAAATACAGCTTTGAGTTCAGAGAGGAGAGTTGACATCCTATTATGGGCCCCAGGTGGGGGGAGCCCACTGCACCTGTCCCATTTAGATAGGCGGAGCCCCAGGAAATGAACCAGGGAACACTCCGACTTTTATAGAGCACTCTTGGGCTATTCTGAGGGACGACTGGCTCCAGTCCCTCCTCACCATAGGTGAAAGAAGTCTGAGCTACAAAGATGCTCTCCTTAAAGTGCTTGCTGTCCTTTGTGAATAAGGGGTAGTAAGGGGGGCCCTCTTAGGTATCTTTCAAGGGCTCCAAGACAAAAAGGATACACCCAGTTCTTGGAGCATTTCCTCCCCCCTCCCCCCCCACCGTGGGCTTCTTCTTCAAGGAAATGTGAGAGGAGGCAGAGCTGGGTGGATGGGGAGTAATTTCTGCAGGATTAAAAAGGACCTCCCAAACTCCAGCAGCACCCCCTGCCCCACCCCTAGCTTTCTAAAAACTTCCTACATTGGCTGCGAAGGAAGACTCCTGGCAGTTGGCTTCTTTATGGGAAGTAGCAACTCCCACCGGGTGTAGGAACTTATAACCTGAGTTTATAAGAAAAAGCAGGCATAGCTGGGATCCAGCCCCAAAGACTATTGTAGAAGGGAGTCTGCCCTGCCAGTACCTGATAGATGATTAACAAATACTTGTGGAAAAGAAGAATGAATGGATGGGTGGATGGATGTGTGGATGGTTTACATCATTTCTGTGATTGGCTTCCTTGGAGACTTCACCGAACTCTGGCTTTTTCTTGCAGTTGTTGGTTAAACTTTCCCTTCAAAGAGTCTCTAAAGTTTCATCTCTTGCAAGAATAGGGTGGTATTCTTGGGTTCTTCGTTTTTGCTGACCCGGACCAAAATCGAATAACAGCCAAGCCAAATTCCAAACACCCCCATTTGGTAGGTGGTGATGGGGGGGGGGGAGAGCGGCAGTTTAATCCAGAAACTAGACAAAGTCAGTCCCTGGATTGAGGTCCCAAATTTACTTTTTCCTTGGAGCTTCCTTGGGTTAACTAACCAACTTTCTTCTCAGAAACCCCTCCTCTTTCTTCTTCTCCTCCTCCTCCTTGGGGTCTGAGTCCATTTAGCTGTTGACTTGTGGGAAGGCAATCTGCCCCTTTGTGAGAGGACCTGCTGTCTCTGAAAGGGTTGCTGGTCCCAGCCCCTCCTTGGGGCCCTTCATTTGTGCACGTGGGTTTGAAAAGCTCATTGATTTCCATCCAAAGGGGCTAATTACATTACTTACAGTAAATAGCAGCCCTGCTGTCCAGTAGGGCTGCCAAAGTGGGGGGGGGGGGAGGTCTCCAGCTTAGTTCACTTGATTGGCTTCATTTTTGTGTGAAATTGTGTTTTATGAGCTGTATTCTGGCACCCGGAGGACTGTAACAGCGTCCAGTCTGCAAATAACATTATTTTTGACCCTGAGAAAAGAGCAAGGGGAAGCAGTGGAGTCTTGGGTTTCATGGAAGAGGTGACTCCAGCAGCTTCAGAAGGCAAAGCTTTGGGACAGGAAGTCAGACTGCTGCAGAGAGTAGCTCCCTTCCTCCCTCCATTCTTGTCTGCCTGCCTGCCTGCCTTTTTTTCCTTCCTTCCTTCTTTCTTTCCTTCCTTCCTTCCTCTCCCTCTCATTTTCATTCTCTCATTTCTTCCCATCTCTTTCTTTCTTTCTTTCTTTCTTTCTTTCTTTCTTTCTTTCTTTCTTTCTTTCTTTCTTCTTTCTTTCTTTCTTTCTTTCTTTCTTTCTTTCTTTCTTTCTTTCTTCCATCTTTCCCTCCTCTTTCTCTCCCTCCCTGTCTCCCTTCATCTTTCCAAATTGGGCCGCTGTTCCAAGTCAGTTTCCCTAGAGGGAAGCAAGTCTGCCACCAGCATACCCCTCTGAGGTATCCAGGATGTGTCGGGACGTGAGCCATTCCTGGGAAAGCCGATGGGGGTGGTGGGAAACAGGCAGGCACTAGGAAGGAAAGAAGCAGAGAGCAGCCCCAGCTTCCTACTTTCCCTGGTTAAAGCTGGGCTGGTTCCTGCCGCTGCTGTGCGCTTCGGGCCCCTAGGGGGCTTCTGGTGGCTTGCATGAATCGACAATATCGGAGTATTGTGGACACTTTTTAATAGGGCCAAGGAGGGGCCACCGCTAACGGGAACAGAGGGAGACAGAACAATCCCGCCTCTTGTGAGGCGCAGGTCTGCCATTCTGCTTGTCAGCTCTCACCTTCCCCTCCTCCACCTCGAGGAGCCCCTTTCACATCCTCCTAAAATTGCGGCACATCCAGTTTTACAAGTCCCCGTCCGACAAGGGCAGTGGGAACAGCACGCAACAGGGCAGGCACCTAGTCCTTCAGGGTCCTCCACTTGCTGCCCGCATCGACAGGTTTCAAGGGGGACCCTGGGATCCCCAGCAGATTACCTGCAAACCTGAATTGGGTAAGAGAACACCTCACCCCACATCATGGTTCAGTTGAGTACTCCCCACTACAAGTCCATGCCTCGTCCTCTACATTCATTTTTCAAAGAAAAGCTTTTTTGCCACCAATAGCAAGAATCTTAGGTTCTCCTAGCCTGTTTTTCACTTGGGGGGGTGGTGGTGCTCCAGGCTCTGGTAGGGTGGAGGGCCTCTAGGAGAGGTGAGGAGACCTGCTTTTAAAAAGTGAGTTGAAGAAGACGGGAAGAGAGGAATCTCTGTTTAACATTTACTTATTTGGGAGCCCCTGCAACCTAGAGACCGTGAAAGTCCACAAAGAGGAAACCCAAAGTTTGGAGCTGACATTCTGTGTGCCTTGAGCTGGGGTCTGATCTTGAACTTGGACCAAATAGATGGGCTTTCTGCCTCCTGCACAAGGGCGGGGACAATATGGGCTCCTTTTCCCCTTTAAAACATGATTACTGGGAACTCTTGGAAGGATGTGTGTGTGTGTGTGTGTGTGTGTGTGTGTGTGTGTGTGTTGGGGGGGAAGTAAATGCCCCCTCCTACTCCCCCCCTCCAGCCCCCTCCCCTTTGTAATGTTTGTCCCTGCTTGCCCATCACCAGGGGGTTGAGAGGAGTGTGACAGGTCTTTGTTGTCTGAATAAAAATCCGTGGCAGCTCCAGGGAGAGAACTCCTCCTACTAAATTATCAAAAATGGGCTGGCTTTAGTCTCTTAACAAATTGGACACAGCTACGGCAGGAGCAGTCCCCAACCCAACCTACAGGCACTGGGAACTTGCAAGCAGCCAGGGACCGCTGAAAATAGCACTTCTTTTTCTTTCTTTGTGTTCGAAACTATTTTCTTTCTTCGCCAGATTTTGTTTTCCTCCCCCCGCTGCAGTGTTGTTTCCCATTAGTAATTCGATCTCTCAGAGCAGTAAGATTCGCCTTCTTCGTCTCCTTTCCCCTCCGCCCCTGTTTGTTTGTTTTCTGCACATCTCCTTCAGGGAGACGCTGGGGTTCCCCCCCCCCCTTCTTTTTTTCTTTTCCGAGCAGACCAATTTCCACTCCGTCTGCCTCTTTCTTCTTCCCTCTCTCCCTCTTGCCCTCTGTCCCGGAGCGCCTCTGCGCTCCTCCAACACGCAGCTCTCTGCGGTCCCTTCTGCTCCTTCCCTCGGATGAGCTGAGAGCCGCGGGCGTGTGTATATGGAAATAGTGGGGTGCCGAGCAGAAGACAACTCGTGTCCTTTCCGTCCCCCAGCCATGCTCTTCCACGGGATCTCCGGAGGCCACATCCAAGGTATCATGGAGGAGATGGAGCGCAGATCTAAGACCGAGGCCCGCCTGGCCAAAGGCGCTCAGCTCAACGGCCGCGACGCGGTAAGGAAGGGCCCCCTCGGCGGCGGGAGGCAGGCGCCCCTGCGCGCTCGGCGAAGCCGGGTCTCCATCGCTGGCCGGCCGAGTTGAGGATGGAGGGTCCCAGGGAACGTCCGTTCCCGGCTGTCGGGTGGGTTCTCTCCGCGCCCACTGCCTGCCGGGCTAAGAAACGGCCGCCTTTCTGGCTTGAAATGTCTCCGCGACCGAGACCGTGAGCTCGCAACTCTCTGCCGCAGCTGTTCCCGGCAGAGCAGGGAGGGCCGGGAGTGAGAGGATGGGGATGTCCTCTTCTGCAGCCCCCAACCTCTGGTCTCCGCTCCCCCCAGACTGCGGGCGCCGCCCCGGCGAGGGTGGCGGCCGGGAGGGCGAGCTGGGCGCGGGCAACGCGCGGACGGCGCGCGCAGCCGGGGCGTCCGGGCCAAGCAGGAGCCCAGGTGGCTCTAGTCTCTGGGTGTGGTGACCGGACCTTTGGAGAGGACTCGGACTCAACTGGGCCACCTTCAGTTCTCGGGACGCTCGGAGCTCCGCACTGCCTAAGCCGGCGATTTTCGGGGTCTCGGGCAGCCCGGCTCGGCCCCTCTAGCGAAGCGGGACGGCGTTCAACTTCCGGGCCGGCCGGGTGGAACGTGCAGGGGGAAACCTAATAAAAATCCGGAGGAGCCGGGCACCTAGCCCCAGCGCGAGAGCTTCGGAGCCCTTGAGCGGTGTAATCAACGACCACTGTTACCGCTATTCATATTAATGAAAGTCATGTCCGATTAATAAAGAAAACCAATTAATAGTCTATGTGCTTCCCTTTCCCACTTACGAGCCGGGAGGGGAAAACTGCAGAAGTCTCCGGAAATGATTTCAGCCAAACAGAGCTGTGCACATCCTTTGGCAACACACCGGGGATTGTAGCGCAAACTAACCCGGTACTCTGCCCCGAGCGGGTCAGTGGTGTTTGGGGTTCCACCAAGTTGCCGAGCTCGTGGGTGTTTCCACATTTGCAACATGAATTCTGTACCGGGGAGGAGGTGGGGGCTGGTCTGAGTAGAGGACGGGACTTTACTTTTCCAGGCCCGCCAAAGTTTTGTGGGGAAGTCCAACCCATTCCTGCTAGTCTTGAGGGAGATGTCCAGCGGTTACCTCCTTCTTTTTCTTTTTCCTTGCTGTGACTATCTTGTCTAAAAACAAAAAGCAGCAACCCAAACTCTAATTGCGTGGCGGGGCTGGGCTGGTCAAGGTGAGGTTTCCTCATCCTCGGCCCTGTCGGTGGGTCAGCGGGCGGGAAGCTTAACCTGGCCACTAAACAGATTTTCAGGACACAGATCTCCTGGGTATGTTAATGCCGGGGAAAGAGGGACTGTGCAGAGGGGACCAGACAATAGACTCTTCCTGGGAACAGGCACTTTATACCCTTACTGGGGAGGGGACCCATATCCCTGAAAAACAGAGAACAGCCAAATCTATCCAGATCAAAACAATGTAGACCAAATTGTGAGCACGGGTATAATAATCGCTTCCTTCCTTTTAACTTAACTCTGCCCATAGGAATTTAGAGAAATACAATGTCTTAAAAAAGTCTGTGTTCTTCCAAATCTCCTCTCCACTCCCCAGTAAAAATTTCCGTTGTTTAGTTTTGTGTGCGTTGAAAGCCACAATTTTTAGCTTGTACATGCGAATTGGGGAGCACCCGCCCAACCTCTGCTCAGTGCGGTCCTAGCATTTTAAAGAGGCTCGAGGTGGCCGACGCGTCTTTAGGTTAATAGTCCCAGGAGGATGCGCACGCCGGGTCCAGGCAGACACTACAGAAATGGAGTGAGTCGCGGCGGGGAACTTTTCCCCGACGTTTGCCTTTGCACTGTGGCCCCTGCCCCTGGAGGTGCTCCCCAAACGACTTGAGCTTCGGAGAGGGGTCTCGAAGCTGTGCGTCCCCACCGCACGTCCTCCTCAGCGGTGCGTTGTGCTTGCCTTGCAGGGCATGCCCCCGCTGAGCCCCGAGAAGCCCGCTCTCTGCGCCGGCTGCGGGGGCAAGATCTCGGACAGGTACTACCTGCTGGCTGTGGACAAACAGTGGCACCTGAGGTGCCTGAAGTGCTGTGAATGTAAGCTGGCCCTCGAGTCGGAGCTCACCTGCTTCGCCAAGGACGGTAGCATTTACTGCAAGGAGGATTACTACAGGTATTCCCGCCCCTATCTATCTCTTACGCCCTGGTACACCTGGCGCGGCCACCTGCCCGAGCCGGGGAGCCTCCCCTCGGTTCGCCCCCTTTCGCCCCTTCGGGGTACTGTTACCAATCCCGAGACCAGGGAAGTCCACTGCAGACGGGTTCGAGCTGAGCCACCCCCACCAAGGGCAGTGAGGATGGGTGGGAGGAACCCCCAAGGTCTGGAGCTGCCAGTGAATAGCACCCATTCCCGACACCGCACAGCTCGGTAGAGGGGATCTGGGGAAAGCTCGGAATCTTGAATGCACGCGTGTCTGTCGACCAACACCGAAGCGGGGTGTTCTCTCTCTCTCTCTCTTTCCGTTTACTACGAACGGGGCGAGATCCGCACCTTGGAAATGAACTGGTGGCCCAGGCGGCCGTATCCGGGTGTTATGTTTTCACAAGGGTGGCGGGAAATCGCGTAAATGACCATGAAAAGGAATAATCGCCGTTGGTGAAACAAACCTAAGCCACTCAGTTCTGAGTTCCATTCACGGCGAGTTAGAGCCGTGCTGGTCAGCCTGGAGAGTAAACTCGGGGGATGTTTTTTTGTGATGCGTCCCAGTTATTTTTCTGGGGTGGGAAAGAGAACAGTTATGTGCAAGTGACCTCGCTCTGCTCTCAGAGGAGAGAGGTGATTAAAAAAGAATAAGCTTTCCTCTGCGAACGCGTCTGTCTGAATGCTTTCACGTACACTCACACATCCATAAATATCAATAATAATAATAATAATAATACCACCCTTCATAAGATATTTTGTAACGGATGAAACGCTTTCCCTCGGCGTTGAAATTTAAGATTCTTTCCATAGCGTTCGAGTTAGCTAAGTGCAGGTTTTTGGTTTTGTTTTGTTTTGTTTGGCTTTTTGTTTGTTGTGTTTTTTTTTCCTTTTAATCTTTACAGAAAAGGAAACTGAGGATGTTACCCAATTCTTCTTATTTTAATGTAAGGTGTTTTTTTTTTTGTTTTTTTTTTTGTCCTGGTTCACCAGAACAGGTCAAAAAGTAAACAAAATTAATGACCAAATGCAAACGGACCCGTGTCCTCTTCTCCCGGAACCCTCCTACGTGCCCGTCTTGGGCCACCGCTGACCAAACCCCAGGTGTCACGGGTGGGAGATGGCCCCGTCTTTGCCTCAACCAGCGCCCTGACTTGACGGGTTTGTTTTTCCAGAAGGTTCTCTGTGCAGAGATGTGCCCGCTGCCACCTTGGCATCTCCGCCTCCGAGATGGTCATGCGCGCCCGAGACTCAGTCTACCACCTGAGCTGTTTCACCTGCTCCACTTGCAACAAGACCCTGACCACGGGCGACCATTTTGGCATGAAGGACAGCCTGGTGTACTGCCGCGCCCACTTCGAGACCCTCTTGCAAGGGGAGTACACACCGCAGCTGAGCTACACCGAGCTGGCGGCCAAGAGCGGCGGCTTGGCCCTGCCTTACTTCAACGGCACTGGCACCGTGCAGAAAGGGCGGCCCCGGAAGCGGAAGAGCCCAGCGCTGGGAGTGGACATCGTCAATTACAACTCAGGTGAGCCCTGCTACTTTCCCCTCACCCCTCCAGCAGCCCTGGCCTCTGGCTGCCCAGCGGAGGATTCCGCAGAACTCCTTTCCCGTCGGAGATCTGGTGGCAAGAGTGTTTTGCTTAACACTCCCCTTTCGTCAGCACACCTCCCTTTCGCTCAGAAGGAGGAGAAAGAAGGAGAGAAACAGAGGAGAGACAGAAGGAGAGGGGGAGAGGGAAGAGAGAGAGAGAGAGGGACCTTTATTTAGGTTGTGGCAAAAAACACATTCATAACCATGAGGCTGCAATGACTTCCCCCAAACAGGCAGAGCCAAATCCTTGTTGCCCATTAGTTAATGAGCCCATTAGTTTCTGGCTCCCAGTTGGAGCAAAACAGCCCCAGGGCAATTCCTGTGTGGAAGCCAAATTATAGATCCTGGAGGAGGTTTTCCTATATACTGAAAAAAAAAAAATCTTCAGAGCCCAACTCCAGTCTGTCTAGAGGGAGCAGAGGCTGTGGTCACCAGCCCAGAGTTAATCAGGAACACAGTTGGCAAGAGTGTCGAAAACCAAATCCCTGGTCTTGGTGAAAAAGCAGCTGTAAGGGTAGGAATCACCCTCCACAGCTGAGCTGGCCTGCCCCTTGCATAGGTCAGGGCAGTCGTCCAGCCAGCTCATTCCCTGTATGATAAGCCACCAGGACCTCCAGAGCCCCTGGAAAACTGAAAGACACTCCAGGTCAGGACCACTGAGGCAGCGCGGTGGTGTGACAGGCCACCCTTTTATCCTCCACCAGCCTTCTGTCTTAATTAAAAACGAAATGCAGGCAACAGGCCTGAGAGCACACTTTCTCCCTTGCTTTGGGAAGACATGTATCACTTATCAATATCTCTCAATCATCCGTTTCCCATGGTTGGTAGCTTGCCCCTGCTCTGCATCCCCCAGGTGAGGATAGGGATGGACCTTGTCGAGCACGTCGAACTCCAAGCAGGAAGGAAGCTCTTCGTAGGAGTTCCAGACACTGGGGAAAAAAGGGGGGTCTGGAAAGCCCCCAGGCTAATGCTTGGGAAACCTGGGAATCTCAGCCGACAGTAGACTCAGGCTAGGGAGTCCATTCTACCGGAAGGGACCCGAGGGACCCTCATTGTGGCAACCCTACTCTGTTACCATGAGCACCCAGGTACCAGCCAAAGCATGGACGTCCCAGAGCACAGATCTTGCTGGTTTTTGCCTTCCGGTCCCCAGTGCCTGGTATGGTGTCTGAGCCATTGTGGCTCAAAGTTATCCAGTAGGATAAGTGATTTACCCACGGTCACACAGCCAGCGTGAACCATTTGGAACTAATAGGCCTGCTCGGAGCCCAGAGTTTCCTGGGGAAGCCTCTCAGGAAGGGCGGCTCCCCCCAGCCTTCTGCTGGGCTGCCTCCTGGGGTTCTCGGCTGATGTAACTGAGGAGAAGGAATCCCGACCCGGCCAGCGCGGCGCGCGGCGTCCTAGGGAGATTAGCGACCAGGGAGCTCAGCGCAGCGACGTTTGTCCCTAGGGGGTTCAGGCCAGGGTCGCTAGAGCAAGGGAAAAGGCCAGCCGGCTCGCTCCAGACCCCACCAGGATCGGTTTGTGGCGGGGCAGCGGGCGCAGCCCCGGGTTTTGCCAACCCCCGGCTGCGGGTCGCGGCCTGGCGCTCGTCCCTGCTGCACTTCCGCGGGGGTTTGGTTCGGGGCCACTTTGCCCAGCGCGCTCATTTCATCTCCTTTGATGCGAGGTCCCCGGAGCAGGACAGGCAGGGCACTAATTGTTCTTTATTAATAGAAGATGACATCGGAATCTCGAGCCACTCACCAAGGCCCTAATGCCCTAATTAGAGAGACACAGAGACAGAGACCGAGAGGCCGGGACCCACATAACCGGAGAGTCCTTGGGAGAGAGGGAATCCCTCCGCCCGAGAAAGTGTGCAAAAAGGTGGACATTTCTAGCCACAGGGAAGCAATCCTATTTTTTCCGCTTGTTTATTTAATCTAACTAGCTCAATTTGATTTCGCCTTGGATCTTCCTTTAGTGGGAAGAGCTGGGAGCTTTAAGGACAATAGAATTTAGTGGTAGCTAGAGAATACAAATTTATATCTTCAAAAAAAAAAAAAGAATGAAAATCTCCTTCCACTTAGGCCTTTAGTTTGTATATTAATGCCGCAAGATTTCTCGAGAAAGGTGATGCTGTTTAGCTCCTGCAGGAGGAGACGGTTGCTGAGGCCTCACTATCCGGAATTTGAACATCACAGGACCTCAGACTGGATGTCTTTTAATTAGTATCCACCCCATCCTTTCTGGACTTTTCCTAGAGATACAAACGAATAGTACATACTTCTTTAAAATCAGATGGAAATAAATAATCTAGAGAAACTGGATCAAAGATACATGACCAGAAATCAATCCCACTGTTAAAAAAAAAAAAAAAGGTTATGCATCTAACCATCTATGCCAGTTTGTTACAAAACTAGCAAAAGAAAAGCTTCAGCAAATTGAAAACATGTTAAAAGGTAGAAAATGAGATGGACCCACAGTTTTAACTCATTATTTTTGCTTTCTTTGGGTCTTATATTGCCATCTCTGCTTAATTGTAAACTAGTTTCAGAAACAGTAGCATTGACACTAAAATGCAATCTATGAATTGATATATTAAAAAAAATCATATACATAAAATATGTTTATGATTCAAAGACGTCCAGAGAAGATGTGAAAGGTGGCAAAGATCAGTTAGTGTTTGACATCTGGCAAATGCCTTTTAGTGAGAATATTACCAATTTAGTTAATCCTCCCGGTGCAGATCCCAGGCAGATATTTTAGAAAGAGACATAGTTTATTTGGAATCCTAGATTGAAAGGCAGCCCTCCAGGAGTGAAGATTTAGTGTAGGATAGGCAGCTCCTATTTGGGTAACTTAGAGATAGTGGCGAGACTAAATTTTTGCCAGTTTTTAAAATCTGCTTTCCTTGGGTTTTCTTGGAGTCGAAAGCGCCTGATAGTTGTGAAATTAGCCTGGCACTGACCCCTAGTGGTCTCCCAGGGATCAGTTAGTTCTCAGAAGGTTACATACCTTCGGAACAGAAACTGGCTTTAGTACAGGTGACCATTATTTCATCAGTGACTGGAAAAGAAAATATTTAGATCTTCTCACTGACTTTATAGTGTGTCAGATGTGTACTTATAGGTGGACATTTAAAGTAGTTTTAAGAGAGTTGTCATTCCATCTCATAATTCAGAGGGTGGGGGGAAACAAGTATACTTCTGAAGTAGACCCTGGGGAAACACAATCACTTGCAAGTTTATACAATGCATCTGTAGTTAAACACAAACAATTTAGGATAATGCACTGAGTTACCGTGTGGAAGAAGTAGATTGCTCTTTTAAGTTGAGTAATATGATAACACCGTCACAGGAAAAGCATACAGTAATATCTGTTTAATAAAGAGCTAACAATCTTCTTACACACTGAACCATATACTGTGTGGAAACAAGTCCCATAATTGTGTTTAATGAACTAACGTTATCTGCTGAATTTTTAATCAGCAATAATGAATGTAGAATGCATATTTAGAAAAGCAGTTTAATCACACTGTTCTATGATTATTTTTCATAAACTTCATTTTAAAAACTAATGAGTACATAGTGAGGTTAGGAATCACATTCATCTCTAAGAAATAATACCTTGAGTTGGGGCAGTGGCTAAGGGCATTAGTTAAGCACTTAGTTAAGTCCTCTAAGTGTAATATTCAATCTGATGTGCTGTTCAGGAAAAGTTAAATGTTACTCACATACGGTAAGAATGAAATCTTATTTGAAGAAGCCCCAAAGCCAGGTGTGCCTCTTTGACCATTTTGTGGTGGGTACATTTATAATCTGGTTGTGAAATATAGCTCAGTTTACTAGAGATAAATATAGTTTTATAGTAGGTCTTAAGAGGCTGTTTCATCCATTTGAGGATATGAAAGTGCAATTCTGTAGAATATTTGAACCCAACATATCCCCCACTGGGCTAAAATAGGATAAAATGTAGCGTATATTCTTTCTCTTATCTCTGAGGGTATGTTACTTTTCTGGGCAGTTTAAAAGAAGGATATGTTCAACATTTGTATGTATATGGCCAACTTGGATTCCATTCAAGTTGACTTGGCTTTGCATTAATAGTCACTTGATTTTATTGATGAACAAAGATTCAAAATCTTGGTGGAATGCTTTTGAGTCCTGGCCCTGTGCTTGACGCAGGGGACCCAAAGGTGAATAGTATATAATCTTTCTCTCAATGAACTCATCTGCTCTTTTGCCAGATGTGCCCTCCTCCTTGTGTATCTTATGGAAATTTAAACAAAGGAAACATTAATTCATGCCTAATGTAATGTCTTCTTACAATAGAGCAAATTTCTTGTTAAATGGGTTTTGTGATGTGCCTGACCTCTTGGTTGATGGCCCAAACTACTGTTTCTGCTGATTATGCTGGTTTACCAGAAAGTTTCAGAACATAATTCTAACCAGAGCATAGCAGGCAAATAATATTTTACCAAGCAGAAGAGCTAATATTAAGAAATGTTTTACTTTCTTCAGTAAAGTAGTATGCCACCAAGTAACATGATCAGGTTAATTTTAGATATTCTAGTATAATGTGCTAAAATGTAGGATGATCAGATCTGAAAATACATTGTATAAATACCTGAAGTAAGGGTTTAAAGAAAAAAAATTGCCATGCCCTTTAAGTTGAGAAGTTGGTTGAATCAGTAAATATTTAGCAAAAAACATTTTTCATTTTGTAGTCATATTTCCTACACAGAGCCAGGAGGTTATTGGAAATGACCTTTTAAATGTGCAGCTTTACATCCTGGGGATAATGACTCTTAGGCTGGTTTCAAAGTCTGGGTCGTTTTACCCTCAATGCTGAGGAGAGCTCTGCAGGGAGAGAGATGTCACCCTCTTTCTGCCAGACCAGCCAGGGGCACAGCTCAAATCCCACTCACAAACATCCACAGCAAAGAGGGCCAAGATCTGAGCTGAGAAATAGGCACCAGCAGTGTCTCTGAACTGTGAGCTGTGGGGAGTGCTTCAGGCATGAACTGAGTGAAGAGAAGTCTGGGCTCATTCTCTTTCAGAAATATTTATTAAAATAACTCCAAGGGAAAACTGTTTTCTTCCTGGCATTGCCCTATATTAAGCAGCTATAGCTAAAAACACTCAAAAATAATATTCTTGGGATTACATAAGAAATCTACAAATTCTAATTTTGTAAAACTCTCCCCCTTCTCCAGTTACTTTCCACCTTTTTCCTGATTGAGAAGACTCAGAACAAGCTAAAAATTGGAACTGACTTAGAGTCTTCCTTAGTTGGTGGGTTCTCAGAAACTCTCAGATTGGAGAGAGATGAAATGGTTTGCATATCCCTCATGACAAAGAGCAGTGCCTTCAGGGAGTATGTCTCATTTCACAAACACAGACAAAGTGTGGAGTCTCTAAAAACTGTTGTGTGCGCTGTAGGGCAGGGTGCGGTTGTGCATAAACGTATTAGAGTCGATCCTTTTTACCCCTGGGATGTTTCTTTCACACTTGCGACTTCTTCATCTTCTCGAGCTTTCCAGCAACCATTATACAAAAGAGAGGATTTATCTAACATTTTTCCATTACAGAAACTTTGGTTGTGGCCACGTGAAGAGGCTGCTTTGGCTGACTTTGGTAATTAACCTCTGTCTTGTCTCGATACAGCTTATAATTGGGTCGACAGCTTTTCCCACCGTTGCTTTATTATCCTAGCATCGCACAGCCCGCTACCGCTACCGTTGCAGCAAGTGCGGGACTTCCCACTGAGCAGTTGTTTGTTTGTTCACTGATCCCGCAACAGGTTGTAACGAGAACGAGGCAGACCACTTGGACCGGGATCAGCAGCCTTACCCACCCTCACAGAAGACCAAGCGCATGCGCACCTCCTTCAAGCACCACCAGCTCCGGACCATGAAATCCTACTTTGCCATCAACCACAACCCGGATGCCAAGGACCTCAAGCAGCTTGCTCAGAAAACAGGCCTCACCAAAAGAGTTTTGCAGGTAAGAAACCTCCATCATTGGCTGTGTATAAATCTCCCTTACCCTTGCCAGTAAAAACAGTTCTCTTCCCTGTTTAGAGCAATACAGATATTTCCTGTACTGCTTCTCATTAGTTTACCTTAGTTATCTCCCCAGAGGGTGTGCGGAAATTTTGCAGGGGCTTCCGGGAGGGTGCCCAAAGAGAGACCCAGGATCTTCTGAAATGCAGCCACATTCTTCCTTCCTATCGATGGAGAGATGGGGCCACCCAAGCCAGCACAGCTCACCTCACTGCTCTGCTAATGTGGGTGATGTTATTTGTACAAGTTGTGGCTTTAGAGATTTCCATTCACGTTAGGCTCAGTGCACAGACTTGAGGGGGACCCGCTGGTGCTGTTTTACTTCAGCAAACTCTTGGCAGCCTCACTCACATGCCATGACCTTCCAAATTCAGATCGACCCTTTTCTTTTTTTTTTTTTTTCATTTTTTCAACTCCGGAAAAGCCACAGCCATGGTTAATGTGTCTCAGCAACCAAGTGTAGCAAGAATTTTCCCATTTTAACAAACTGTAGAGCAAAACTAAATACTGAGAGTTAGACCTGCTGTCCAATTGTTTTTCTAGACTTGTAAGGGTAAGAGTATACAACTCATGAAATTATAGTGGGTTGCTGTGGGTCACCTGTGATCTTCTTCTACTTCTCAGTGACGAAGAGCAGGCATTTAAAATTCCACCGACCAGTTTCTGGCTGCTTGGGGTCTGTGGCCCTGGGTTTTTCCTATGTGGAGAATAGTTATCACATGTCAGACTCAAGAACAGCCTGAAATCTGTTTCAGTGATGTTCATTTCATAGGAGTCCTTCTTACTTTGTGAAACTTTCAATGACCCTGCCTTTCCTCATTCTCAAAAGATAACAATCGCTTAAGGAATCAGGATATAGTTTCCCCCTTGTATCTCTGTGCTTTCATGTCTATGGTATCTCCATTTAAGCATCAGTTGTCCCAAGTGGCACTTGTTAGTGCTGGGGGGATATATGCAGTTGAGAGGGAGTACCCATAGTATTACTTGAAATACTCTGTTTAAAAAAAGAAAAAAAAAAGCCAAAAACCAAAAACAACAAAAACAAAAACAAAACAAACCCCAGCCCTTCTCTCCCAAGAAAAATAAAAACAATTATATTTAAAAAGAAAACATACTCTCAAAAAAAGAAAAAGAAAAAAGAAAAAAAGGAAGCAAGAAAAAAAAAAAAAGAAAAAAAAGGAAAGAAAAAGAGAGAGAGAAACAAAAGAAGTCTAAAATAAACATCGGTAAAGAAATCAATTGGGATTGGTTTGCAGGTTTGGTTCCAAAACGCACGAGCCAAATTCAGAAGGAACCTTTTGCGGCAGGAGAATGGGGGTGTTGATAAAGCTGATGGCACGTCGCTTCCGGCCCCGCCCTCAGCAGACAGCGGCGCTCTCACTCCACCCGGCACAGCGACCACTTTAACAGACCTGACCAATCCCACTATCACTGTAGTGACATCCGTGACCTCTAACATGGACAGCCACGAATCCGGAAGCCCCTCACAAACTACCTTAACGAACCTTTTCTAACATTGGTTTTTGTTTTTGTTTTTGTTTTTTCATTCTTCCTCTTCTTTTTATTATTATTCTAATTATTATTATTTTATTATTTACAAGATTTTTTTTTTTCTAACCCACAAGATATTTGGGAAATAAAAGCAACAGCTTGGTGTGTAGCATCTGCAGCCACTTGGCAAATGAGTTTACAGAATTGTCTCCTTTACAAAGTGTTTTTTTTTGTTGTTGTTTTGGTTTTGTTTTTTTTTTTTTTGTTTTTGTCTACAATGTGTATTTGGATTTTTTTAAAAAAATTAATTAGAGCTTTCAGTTGGTAAGGAGAGTTTTTGAATTATTCTAATAAGTGCCTCTTAAAATTGTATGTTACTTATTTCCAGAATCTCGAAGAAAAAAAAAAGTGGTATGATAATGGGCAAATAATCATATTCCCAATTAAATGATTAGGTTAATAAAGAATCAGATAATTAAAGTTATTTTTTAAATCTTGCGATTGTATGTATACTTATGGAATTTTGAAAACTTCACATTGTTTTTTTTTTTTAATTTTAAAAGTGAAAAAATGTTTTGATTATTCTTTCATCTTACAAATGAGGAATATGATTAAACAAAAAGCATTAACTATAGCAGCTCTAAATATTAAAGATTAATTAGGTGAGAAATCTGTTCTAGCAATGTGACTTTTCCTTCTCTTTAGGGGTGTACATCCCAGGAACACTTGTTAGTTATTTGCTTTTCAACATTTGAAAAATATTTAAACTCCCTGTGTATCTATGAAAATTCCATATAGAGCTTGAAATTCTATACTGTTAACCTAAAGCTAAAAATGATAGTTCTAAAACCATTCTTTCTAAATTAATTTTTTTTCCTAGGGAAAATGGAAATAAGCAAAATATAATTTTTTAAGAAGTTAAAAAAATCAGTATAATTTAATTAATAGCTCTAT
Source organism: Panthera tigris (assembly GCF_018350195.1). NCBI lineage: Eukaryota > Metazoa > Chordata > Mammalia > Carnivora > Felidae > Panthera > Panthera tigris. The sequence continues at coordinate 37,014,221 of NC_056678.1, forward strand.
TAATTGGCTTCAGCTGTACCATGATATTGTATCTGGCATTCTATATGAATTATGTTAAAAAAGAAAACCTTAGTAGACTAATATCGACAATGAGAATTCTTTGGTTTGTTTTGCTTTATTTTACTTTGGCATAGGTTGATATATTTGTCAGAAAAAAAAAACTTTTCTGGCATTACAGATTTAAAGTTATTAGTCTTAAAGTAGATAAACTCAGAAGCCTCGTGGATGCTGATCTGAATATATTTCCTAGTTTACAGTAGCATTATTTTTCTTTTAATTTAAGCTAAAATCTTAATGGTCTGGGCAGTGGTGAATGTTCATCTATACGCTTCTGTTGTAGTTAAATACCAATTAGATTGTGGATTTCCTAAAAAAAATAAAAAAGAAGTCAAGATATATGTCTTGCTTTAGTGGATTGTTAAGAATAACTTTGCACATATTCTCCACTTTTTGGACCCCTTAAATCTCCTTTGGTGGTCGAAGTGGCTATTTAATAGATTTTAAAGGTGTCCTTCTGGCTGTATAAATGTGTGGTTACATATTGACAGTTCACTGCCCACATTAAAGTGCATTATTGTAACTTTTGCTCAGGGTCTTTAGAAAATTAGCACAGAAAGTAGCTTATTTTTTAAAAAAAAGATGATGGAAGATAAGTTAACACTGTAACAGAAGAAAGGTGTGATTGCCATTATATATTTAGCAAGTGTGGTTATCATCTTATATGGAGCTTAAATCTTGACTTTTCATATTTCTATTACATTTTGGGCATTTACCACTAACCAGACCAAACAACCTTGGTAAGGCTGAGATCTTATTAATACACTTTTACAGGTAAAATATTGATACTTATAAATTTTGTTCTTTGACAGAACAATGTATGGTACTATAGATCTACTTTATTAAGTAGACTAATTATAACTCAGTTCTCCTACGTGCCTTATGATATAACTTGGAAGTAAGTTTGTGAAAAATCAGGATATATGTGTTGTTTGTTAAATTAACTGTTTTAAGCCCTTTTGACACCTCACTAGTTTTGTACTGTTTTACCTCTTATTTCCGAAACTCTTTTTATGGTGTATCCTGTTAGAGGGGACAGACATGTCATAGAAAGCAGTTGTGCACTCTTTCAAATATAGTTGATAAATTCAATAATCTTATATATTGAGCTTCGTGTTTATAGTACAGTAAGTGGTCTAGCAAAATTGTCCATGTTTCTTTGTTTATTGATAAATGCATTGTATAGAAACTATTTCCCCTAAATATTTATGGACCAAACAATTGTGATATATCCTATTAAATTTGTGTGAATAAACCATTTTGAATCTAAGGAGTTTTATTTCCCATCAATTTAAGGTTTAACTGTACTAGTGTGTTTCCAATATCTATATGTAAAAGCTATTAAAGTGGGAATACAAACAATTTTTAAATATTCAAACATACAAATAGTTTTCAGATTTCCAAACTTCTGATTCATTTTAAATGTACACACCGTTGCATATGCAATGTAATTCAACCTCGAATTACCTTTAATATATTTTCTTATAATAAAAGTAATGCCCCACCGATTTGACTCTGCCCAATTTTTAGAATTAAAAAATAAAAGATAATTAGCAAAGTAATTGCATGAAAAGAAACTTAACTATGATTAAGATTTAATGTTAGGTCTATTGAGCACAAATGGATATTTGTAAATCAAAATAGAAATTGCAGACCCCTAAAAGCCAAGTTGCTCTGTAGTTAATAAATTGTCACTATGATTTTTTTCAGGGAGAACAAATCTTGGGGCATTACAGCCAAACATCCCGACGTTTGAAAATTCCCTAAAGTATTAAAAGAAGGGGAAAAGTTTGATCGGAAATCCACTGCAGTGAAGACAAAGACAATATTAGGTTATGATAATCATACATTTTAAAATCTATTGAGCCAAAAAAAAAAAAAAAAGAGAGAGAGAGAGAGAGACAGAGAGAGACTTAAATGTCATTTACTGAATGTTAACAAAAATTCTGTTCTTTATGGTGTCTAACACAAATGGAGGCTTAAAGTTATGTGGTTTAAAACAAAATTAGTTAAGCCGTGTATAAACCAGAGCAACCTGGCAGTAATATGCCCACCCCATATTTGAAGAAAATTATTATTGCTAAAAAATCCCACACATTTGTCAAGCACAGTAGTTGTAAAATAAAGTCCAAAAACATTCATTTCACCTGCTTGCTAATGTGTATTAGTCCTATCTGTTGATGGCATTTTCCAATTGTAAATTCAAAGAAAAGCTATCACTCACTTGAGAGTATAGGAATCAAAACCCAGTAATTTTAGTATTATTGTTTATTACTTCCTTTTTAAACAGAAATCTCTGCATGCACTTTTACATCTGTCACTCCTAGTGTACATCTCTGTATGATGACTTATCTTTGCTGTTTCTTGTATGATAAATAGCTTTCATTAATAAACATTTTATTTGACGCGAACATAGTTAACTTTATGTTAAATACACACTGTTGAAATTACTTTTGAACACTGTCTTAAGAGGCAGCACAATACATTTCCAACTTGTTATACTTAGTAAAAAAAAAAAAAAAAAAAATCCAAACAATATAATGAGGTTAAATTCTGGTAGTCTAGGATAAAATGACTTACTTGGTTTTTAACTTTTCATGACTTTTTATTTGTTGTATTCAATTGGCCCATGTATTAATAATTACCAAAAAAAAAAAAAACAAAAAAAAAAACCCCACAGAGAAAACACAAATTACAACAAAAAATAAACCTTAGACTAAACTATCATGTAAAATTTCAGCAACGTTTTTAGATTATTAGGGTAAAATTTATAGATCCTGTGTAAGTTTACATGTTTGCTATGCAATGAGCAAATTTATTGAAGTATACAAATATATTCTGAACTATGGAAAGATCCAATCTTTGCATAGTTCAAATTACATATGATATTACAAACAAAGGAGCAAGTGGAAAGAAAAACAAATATTTAGGAATGAGGTTTTTTTAATTGTTAAAGGGAATATTTGAAGAAAGAATTTTTTAACGATTCCTATTTAGCTGTATATCCAAAGCATATGTTAAACAAATTAACATATAACTTTCCAGAAAAGTTTTCATTATGATGAAATTTTTATTATATACAAATGAACCCTATGTAAATGATGTAACTTTTATGAATGACAGACATTAAATATTTCACTTACATGTATTCTCAGAACTTTGAATGTTTTCTTAAATGCTTTCACTTCCTGAATACTAAAAAAGGAAAAAAAAAATTAAAAGAGAGAGCAACTTACTCTTTAAAAAAATAAAAAAAAATGCAATGCATCATGACAAGTAGACTATTTTGACTGATCATGAAACATGTTGGTTTTGTCAGGAACTTGAATGTTTATGCCTCATTGAAACCTCATCCATGGCTATAGCAACTTAAATAGATTTTCCAATACGTTTGCACCCCGTTTATTCAAATCCTTGTCCTACAACTTTGCTTTCTTTCCCTGTGCTGTCACCTATGGCAGTTTCGGTTAGAAATATCTTGGAGCCTCGCCTGGTTTTACAGACCTTTAAATATTTGTCTGGTATGTGAAATGCGGGAGGAGACCAAAGAGGGAAAGAACGTAACTGCAATTAGACATCTGAAAAAAATAATACAAATTTGAAACAGGCACATTTTGAAAAAGTAAAAGAAAGGAGCACTAATTATGTGAGTGGAAAGAGGGAAAAAAAAAAAAGCATGTGATGTAGAGTTGGAAGGTCTGCCATGCTTTCCCATGATGCATGGCAGTTTTTGAGTCTGGGCAAACCACACACTCATTCTTGGGCATGGAAGAGAGGGATGTAGACTTCTCAGAAGGGAGCAAGGTACTAAATTTTCATAGTTTCTACCTCCCGGATGCCTGGGTTAGTCTAACTTCTGGCAAATTGATCTCGGGCAAAAAAAGCTTTACAGAGAGTTAGCATCTGTCCCCTTGGGTGAGTAGCCATCTTAATGCTGACTTAGAGAGCGAGTAGGTTTTTCATACCTCAAATAAGGATAAAACTCCATAATAAAGGACCCAAAGCAAACACTTTTAAGACTTTTAAGGTGATTTTTCATCACCTAAAAAACAGATCGCTTTATTTAACAAAACCCCTGTAGAACCCACAGCACACTCTTTTCCAGTAAGCTTTCTTTGAAGTCAAAGCATTTTATAAACCACATTTACATAGCATCTCATTTTGTGTTGCGCGAGCGCTTGCAAAGGGCATCATGGAGAAAAGCGTTGGAAGTGGGAAGTTCTGGAATGGAAATGTGGAGTCGTGTCATTCTAGGCTCTTCGGGAGAATACTAAAGATGATACCATTGTTGTCAAAGATAAATATAAACCCCCAACTTGGTATGGAGTTTTAATTTTCAACTGTGTGTTAAAGCTATCTTTACTTGTAGAGAGTTTGTGTACTCTCGAGGTGATTCAATACTTTTTATGTTTTATGGTCTCTAGACACAAGGATTAAATAAGGATACTATCACTCAGTCCAAATTAGTGAAATGACATTGTAGTTTCTTTGAAACCATACGTAGATAAACTCTGGATTGGCCTTTCAAATATTTCATACTCTTAGCAATTGAGAACCAACTCTGAATACTCAAATAAGTAAAAACCGTCTAATGTAAAGCCACAGTCCTTTGCTTTACAAATTACCATTTACCTTACTTGCAACATAAATTCTAAGTTAATGTCTTATTTTTAATGCCCTCTGGGAAGATTTTCATTTTATTTTACCTGTTTCCAAACCAAAAAAAAAAAAAAAAAAATCAGAACTGTGCATGGGATTCAAGGAAAAGCCTATGAATATGATGTGAGTAGCAACATAATCACCATAACAAAATTGTTTTTCATCTGTGCTGCAAAATAGATATTTTTCTAATCTAACATCACTTCCCACTTCCAACATTTCTTTGTGAATATTAATATCGTAAATGCTCCCTTATCATGCATCACATTAGCAAGTTTTTCTTTCCTTGGATTACTAATTTTTGCTTCTTTGCACTACATTTATCTTGTGCTGAGATGACAAAAAGCGGGCGAGAATAAAGATCCAGGTATTAGCCATATGTCAAAAGTTCCTGGTGTGCATTTCTGTGTACTTTTTCTTCACATATTAGAATTGTCAGGAACAATTTTTTCCTTTGGAACTTCTTGTTTACATCTTGCATGATCTTATAAATTAATCTGAAGAGTAACTGAATACCTTTTATGGTTATTTGAAAATAAAATTTGCTACAAATAAGACGCTTCAGTCTCTGTTGTCTCATGTTATGCATGAATATATTATTTTTTTTCTGTACTTTCCCACTCAACCAGAAAATATTAACCTCAAAGGATATTTAAATTGTTATTTGTGACAAATATACAAAGATGAAGAAATTCAAAGGTGAAGTTGCCTTTACATATTCTGCTTCTTTTCCTTTTCCAAAGTAGCAAAACTCACGCAGGGCTATCGGCTTTAACTTTGACATTCAAGGGTTTTGACAGATTGCATCATTTAAAGTTATATTTATTATTCAGTAAACTTTAATTCTATAGAATAAATGCCCTTTATGAGATGTGATTTTTGAAAAGCACAAAGGTATTTCACCATTTCAAGCAGCTGGAGCTGTTTGAATTCAAGAGTGGTTTTTCAGAAGAAAAATAGAGTGGAGAATTATTTTAAATATAATATTTGTAGCGTCCTACCAGATTGACCTAGATGCTCCACAGGAATTTTAAAGAGCTATAAAAACCTCCAAAATGTTATGATGTAAATAATTAAATGATGGTATTTTTCTATGATGTAAATTGAGATGGCTTATTTTATAAATACACTTACATAGTTACTTTATTATTTCAGCAGAGATATGCGGTCTCCTTCTGCCTTTTTAAATGACATCTTTATATTTCCAAGGGTTCCAATATAGTTCTTTATTCAGTTTCCTTCTGAAGCATCACCAGGCAGCATGTGTGTGTGTGTGTGTGTGTGTGTGTGTGTGTGTATCTGTGTGTGTGTTGTAGACTTTCTTTCTAACACTCATGAAAAGATATATATTTTTAAAGAAAGAAGGCTCATCTTTGCAAACCAATTTTTAACTAAAAGCAAAACAAAAAAGAAAAATAGTGGCAATTTTCCTTTAGTTGGAGATATTGTAATAGACCTACTCTTTGTTAACCTAACATGGAGCTACGTTTCCAGAAGTGTCCCTGCTAAATCAGGAATCTTTCTAGGTTCTATGTAGGTTACTGTCTTCAGAGAGCTTGGCCACAACTTTGTTTTTTACTACAATTATGTTGCTTTTTTGAACTTTCTGTTCAACAAAGTTTTGGTTAATGTTTATATATCAACATAAACAACCATAACAACAACAAAAAAAGGAGGACGGATTTCATTGGAATGAATAGTTTAATTTATTTCATCTATTAAAAGAGGCACACTAGGTTTCTTTCACAATTCAGAGAGGATATATTTTGGTTTAGATTGAGCATTATTAGTCTGTTAAGGTGGCCGGACCTCAATGAGTTCATTAATGAACAAGAAGTATAAATCAGTTCATCCACCCATATATATGTACACAAAAGCAAATATTATGGTATGCTAAATATGCATGTTATATAATAGACCAAGCTAGAATCTGAGGCTTCCCAAGAGACATTTCACCATATATGCACCTTTAATAGCCTGAACACCTAACTTTTAAGTGTTGGATTATGAAGCATATGGTATCAATTCTGGTATTCTATTTTTCTAGAGTACCTTGTACTGGAATGTATTACCAATATAAATGACCACTATGGGTTTTGTTTTTGTTTGAATTTTGACTCAGATATAGATAAACCCATGGAATCACTCTTGGTGCTAGAAAGAGCCTTATTAGGATGTCTGGTTCAAATTCTTATTTATTATTATTATTTTCAGTTGAAACAAAGCACTCAGACAGACATGTATTGTTCTTAGTTCAGACATTTGTGAACTTCACAAAAGTATGGATATCAAGAGTTTCAGTTTAAATCTCTGAGGATCTATTTTTTGAAAAAAGCAAACCATTGCTGAAGCAGTGTCATTGCAGCAATATACTGATACCTCCTATCTATAGCTCCTGAATTGTTAGTGCAATTTATATTTCATTTAGAAACATCACAACGGGGGCATCTGGGTGGCTCAGTCAGCTGAGCATCCAACTCTTTAAAAAAAATTTTTTTTAATGTTTATTTTTGAGAGAGAGAAAGAGAGAGAGAGAGACAGAGACAGAGTATGAGTGGGGGAGGGGCAGAGAGAGGGGGACACAGAATCCCAAGGAGGCTCTAGGTTCTGAGCTGTCAGCACAGAGCCCGATGCAAGGCATGAACCCATGAACTGCAAGATCATTACCTGAGCTAAGTTGGACACTTAACCGACTGAGCCACCCAGGCGCCCCAAGCATCCAACTTTTGATTTCGGCTCACGTCAGTGATCTCAGGGTTTGTGGGATTGAGCCCTGCCTTGGGCTCTACGCTGACAGCATGGAGCCTGCTTGGGAATCTCTCTCTCTTTCTCTCTTAACATAAGTAAAATAAACTTAAAGAAAAAAAAAAGAAACCTTACAATTATTACAAAACGTTGATGACTTTTACTTCATGGAATTTTCTATAAATGTTCACAGTTTCTATTTAGCTCATCAGCTGCTCTCCCCCATTCCTCTAAAATTCTCTTTCATCTCAGTTCTATTCCCATTGCACTATTGAAACATTTTCCCTTAAGTTAGCAATGATCTTTTTCTTACCAAAATCATGGCGTTTTCCCTGTCTTTATTCACATTTGCTTTCCTGCCAGATTTTACACCCCTTATTACTTGCCTGTCTTTAAAACGATCTCCCTGACTGGCATTTGCCACGGGCAGTGCACCTGCTGCTTCTCCTCCCCGGCTCTGCTGACTCAGAGCGAGCACATCACAGTCCAGCACCACGTCTCCTCTCCCCTCTGCTCGCTTCTCTCCAAACTGCATTCTTTCTTAAAGGCTCAACTTTTTAGTGATGACCCCAGATATATTTCTTGGGATATTCCCACCTACCTGTTCTGTTAGTTGAAGGGCAGCATAAATGAAATTGAACACATTTTTTTTTCCTCTTCAGCCAACTGTCCTTCCGGACTTTTCCATTTCTGCTAATGAGATTACTCTTCTCCTGGTCACGCAGGCTGGGAGTCATCGAGTTACCAATTTTCCCATTGCCTTTTCTTTTAAAAATTATTTTATACCATTTTGCTACCAAATCCTACTTATCCTTTTTTTTTTTTTTTAAGTTTATTGATTTATTTTTGGAGACAGAGAGTGCTGAAGGGCAGAAAGAGACAGGAAGAAAGAGAGAGAATGACAAGCAGGCTCTGCACCACCACCACGGAGCCTGATGCGGGGATCCAACTGTGAGATCATGACCTGTGCCGAAATCGACCTGTGCCGAAATTTTTTTTTTTTGTATATCTTCGGTCAATCCTCTTGATCTCTTTTTGCCATACCCGCTACCACTATACTCACTGGAACTAGGTTTTCCTAGCTTGTGGGAAGATATTCTGTGTAGGAGGTCATAAGGTATTTTAGATGTATTTTGGATTATATTTAAACGAATTATATGACATAGCTTTCTTACTAATGTAGAATCATGTGACCTAAAAGATGGTGGAGATTTAAAAAGAGCCTTGTTACCTTTTATTTGGAGGAGGTGGAGGAGAGCTTTCACCGTCCGTGTATAACTGGAATAGAATATACTTATTAATTTTACTTGATAAAATTTTAAAATAATTGATTGTGTATTGAAACAAATGGGACACACAATCGGAGAAAGTAAGTGTTGCTCAAACTGGGAACATACAATCTTCTAGTTCAAAGAACAATTTGGTATGTAGGTGGACCCCAGTTCCTTAGGAATACCCAGGTGGAGGAGTTTGAGAAGTATTGGAGTATAGGAAGTCTCCAAGACTCTTCCTGGCTCCAGCCATGTGACAGGTGTCCGAAGAAGAAGAATCATAGGCTTTGGACAGACAGACCTGAGTTCATAGTCTACCTCTTCCCCTGAGATTCTAGTCGAAGCCCCGATTTGCCCGCATTCCTTATACTGCAACTACAACTTTGTGGGTCCCTTTATGTCTCATTTCTCTCCACTCAGAAGCCTTCCTGTATGCAGCAAGGGTAATCTTTCAAAATACTGACTTTCAGCTACACCTTCTTCTTCAGGAATTGTAATGGATTCCCACTGTATGTATGATTAAATACAAACTATCCGAGAAAGCTAAGGTTCTTCATAGTATGACTGTTTTACCTTTTCAGTTTATTTTTCACTCCTTCCCGGCACTAATCCTTCCTTGTCAGTATCACAGGCTATTTTCACTGTCACCATTTTGCACACCACATCTTCTCTATTCATAACATTTTTTTCATTGCTTCTTATCTGCCTAAATCGTAGATTTTTTTCTTTATTACTTATTTCTTGCATAATACTAATATATCAACATTTCAGAAGAAATAAAATCACCTAATATCTTCGACCTGTCATATAGCCTCTATGTAGTTTTTTTCCATGCTCTTTTCCAGTTCTGGTATTTTTTTAAGAAATTACAATAATTTTGATAAAGCTCATAGAGTGGTACCTGGGACACGAGAAATAATAAATGGTAGTTGATTTGAATCTCAAAACTATCATTTCTTAAAATTATTCTGATTGTATCTTTATGAAAATCGTCTTCACTAGCACTTGTTTTTTTAATTTATTAAAAAAAATTTAATTCCAGTATAGTTAACATACAGTGTTATATTAGTTTTAGATGTGCAATATAGTGATTCAACAATTATATCCAGCACCCAGTGTTCATCACAAGTGTCTTCCTTAATCCCCATCACCTACTTAACCTGTGCCCTGCCCACCTCCCCTCTGGTAACCATCCATTCATTCTCTATAGTTAAGAGTCTGTTTCTTGGTTTGTCTCTTTCTTTTTTTCCTTTGCTCATTTGTTTTGTTTCTTAAATTCCACAAACGAGTGAAGTTATACAGTATTTGTCTTTCTCTGATTGACTTTACTTCACTTGTTGTTAGCTCCATCCATGACATTGCAAATGACAAGATTTCATTAGTTTTTATGGTTGAATAATATTCCATTGTGTGCATATATCTCATATGTGTGTGTGTGTGTGTGTGTGTGTGTATTTATGTGTGTGTGTATCACATCTTTATCCATTCATCTTTATCACATCTTTATCCATTCATCTCTCAGTGGATACTTGGGCTGCTCCCATAATTTGGTTATTGTAAATAATGTTGTCATAAACATAGGGGTGCATATATCCCTACAAATTAGTGTTTTTGTATTTTGGGGGTAAATACCCAGTAGTGTGGCTTTACTGGATTGTAGGGTAATTCTATTTTTAACTTGTTGAGGAAGTTCTATACTGGTTTTCACAGCGACTGTACCAGTCTGCATTCCCACCAACATTTGTGATGATCAATGTCGTCCTTCCTGACCCCAGCATAACTCACTGTATGTCCCATACACTTGATGTGAGTAATGTTAGGTCTTTATTATATATACATTGCAAGTCTAATTATTTCTTATGTCTCCCTCAAATATTATACCTGTTTTGAGAAAAGGGATGATATCTTATACTTCTAATGTCTCTCTAAAAGTGCTAGGAAAACAACAATTGCTTGGTAAGCATTTTTAAAAATTGAATTGTGAAGCAGTAACTTTTTCATAGATTAGTGGATAGGATAGACTGAAGAAGACAGTTTGACTTGAACTCAAGAGCAGCTTTCATTATGAATTTCTACTGGCCCGTATAATTCTTCATGATGTAAGTCAGGGGAAAGTTTACAGATATGGGTCCAGCGGGACTTGTTCAAGTCTTACTTTCCATCTTTAAGACCAACAAATGTTTCTTGGGGTTAATCTCTCCAGAATGATAAGCATATAACATGGCATATAATGTAGCATATAACACCCATCACCATTATCCATTTCTGATATGGAGAGCATTCCAGGGACTAGTCCTGGTGCCTCGACGGGGAAGCACAGGATCTCCTTGCCCTAAGCCTTTTGGTTATGTTACTATTTTGTTTCCAAAATAGTAAGAGATCCATTTTGTTAAGAGAACTTACCACTCTTAGTTTTTGAAGGTGCACTTGAAAAGAATTTAAAAACTCAAAGAGCAGCATCACTAATGATAAAAACACAATCATACTACTGAATCATAACGTCTTACAGGAAGACAAAGGCATTTATTTCTTGCCCCCATCACTTGTCTGTCTTTCTGTTCTGAGTCTTGATTTGCGTGAGATTGTGTATTGCCCTGATCAGACTTTCTTGTATATTCACCAAGCAGACTTCGCATTTCGATAAGCATAAATATTTTTTTTTGGTGCCAGATTAGTGTTAAGCTCCATTTTCTCCTCTTGCTGGCACCAAGTACGTCTAACACCTAACCAACAACATTATCGTATCAGGGTATAAATGCAGAGCGAAAGCAAATTTTACACATAGATCAAAGTTTGGTATGAAACCTTTGCGGTATTCACAGCCTCGCTTCCACAGGCTGCCTCATTCAGTCGAGAATGCCCATGTTAAGAGAAGGCAGCATGCTGTTTTCTTCCCAAGAGGCCACAGCTCATTGGTGTTTATAGATCCTATTATTTTCCGAGGATGGTTGTTGGTTTTGGTATTCTTCACAATAGAAAACATATTAATTTCCTCCACCAAATCTATATTAATAGTCCTTATTAAGCATGAACTTTTTGAGATAAATGGTAATCAGTATACTATGGCCATCTTCCCATTAATAAAGTAAGTATGACCTTTAGATAGATATATGTAGGTGTTATTAGCAACAAGGATTAATGAACATTGAAATAAGAGGCTCTTTTTTTTTCGAGATAGGTGAACTTTAAGCATGATCAAGTTTGCAGACGGGAATATTTTAGATCAGCTTCTCTCAAATTCTTTTCAGCAACAAAAGCTCGCTTGCCAAACTGTTTTCACAAAAGCGAATATAAAAAACAGGTAAGAATCAGGCTTGTTCTGCTGGAGAGAAAAAGGCGTGTGGAAAATTGTGGCTCCACCTTTCTGTCTCCAACCTCTTCGAACACAGCAACCCCGGGCCTCATCTTGGGGCCCGGGGGGATTTTAGGTGTTCGCTTTGAAAACCACAATTTTGCATCTAGTCCTGAGACCTGTTACAGATTTTGACAAAAGTGCAGAGAGGAACAAAAGTGATTGTGGCAGCCAGAGGGAGGGAGATGGAAAGTGAAGGTATGACCTTGAATGAATCACTTGAACAGAGCTGGTGTGAGTTTCAACATCTGTAAAAAAGAGAGGTTACCCTCTTTCTAACATTTACCTGATCCCAAGGTTTACCTGGACCTTAGGTGCTAAAAAAAGTTGGGGCGGGGGGTCTTGCCTTACCCTTACTCCATGCAAGAGGACTAAACTCTGTTATATCACAATTATTCTCAAGCGATCAGGTAAGTTTGGGAAGAAAACACAAGTTTAGATATTTTCTTCAATAACATTCATCACCAACCGTTGTTGGGATTCCACTCAGTTCCTCTATTTCCTCCATAACTTCTGTGATGGGGACATTTCTTCAGATTGGGAAGGGTATAGAAAGTCTGAAAGGCAGGAACTTCAACATGAGGAAGGAATGGCAATTATATAAAAGGTGTTTTCCTCTTAGAAAACTCACCCAAACAGCTGTCAGGCATCTTTTAGAAAGTAGCAAAAACTAGGGTATACATTGGAAGACTGCATTTGGGGTTCAATAAGCTATAAATGTCCTTTGGGGTGAAATGTGTACTGAGTAATAAAATGCCTAGTTTAGCATCTCTCCAGACCTCATCAAGCTGGACTATGGAGGTATCACATTAACCTCAAACATCCAAATCTCAATTTTTACCCACCTTCTGCTTCTAAAGGACTTACACATCCCTACCATTCTTTTTTTTTTAATGTTTTATTTATTTTTGAGCGGGGGGAGGGGCAGAGAGAGAGGGTGACACAGAATCCAAAGCAGGCTCCAGGTTCTGAACTGTCAGCACAGAGCCTGATGCGGGGCTTGAACCCACGAACTGCGAGATCACGACTTGAGCTGAAGTTGGATGCTTAAAACTGACTGAGTCACTCAGGGACCCCTCCACCATTCTCTTAACACCCCCTTCTGGAAACGTCTGCAAATCCCCGAGGGGTGTTTTAGAGTTACCAATGTATCCGTCTGTTGGGTACATAATAGGAGCCCTCATGTTCCCCCCTTCTGTTCTGGTTTCTCTGGGTGTCGTCTGCTTGTAAAGCCATGTGACCATGCCAACTGTGAGAATGCAACATTTGTGCCAAAGGTGCTATTTCCTCAATGTTCCCAAAGAAGAAACATGCCTTCTCCCCCACTCACTGGTGCACTTCATCACTTGGGACCTGAGTAGTGCTGCGGGAACCCCCTTATCACACTCCTTCCCTCCGTTTCTGCCTATGGCCTCTTTTATCCCCAGACCTTGATACCAGTCCACAGGACTATGTGTGGGAGAAACACCATTTTATCTTATTATTTTTTTAATGTTTATTTATTCATTTTGAGAGACAGGGAGAGCATGGGGGAGAGAGGCAGAGAGAGAGGGGGAGAGAGGAAATTCCAAGCAGACCCTGCACTGTCAGTGCAGAGCCTGACGCAGAACTCGAACTCACAAACCATGAGATCACGATCTGAGCCAACATCAAGAGTCAGACGCTTGACCCACTGAGCCGGCCAGAGAGCCCAGAGAAATACCATCTTAAAATCACCCCCACTTCACTCCCAGGCATCTGTACACAACCCTCCTTCCTTCTTCAGCCCCAGACAAAAGTCCTCAGCCAACTACCTCCTTCAAATCTATTCTTAGGCCTGCCCCTTTTGCCAGACGCGATTCAACAGGTTTCAGTCTCAATTTGGGCCCAAGGCAGGAGAGCTGCTACGTCTAGCTGCATAGATTGATAACTGATTTCACAAATCCAGTCCCAGAGAGTGCCAATTAATGAATTAATATACCCTGAGGGGGGCATCTAGGGGCTTTTTCAAGGACTCTGTACTTTTCAACATTTATATTAACTGGATTAGCGTGAGGACAGAGCTGTGAAGCTGATCACACTTGCATATGGCACAAAGCTGGGAGGGACAGAAAATACGGCGGATGGAAAAATCAGAATTGAAAAGATACCAAGAAGTTGGAACGCTGGTTTGAACCCAAGAGATAGTTTAGTAGAAAGAGAATGTAAAGCTACATGGAGGCCCTAAAATCAACCTGCCGTTTTAAGCTATGGTGATGAGGTTTAGATTTATTTTACCATATAATACTTCCATCAGATAAAACCTTACCCGAATTCTCATATCTAAGATAAAACCTGTTCCGGTTGAGATGGGAGTGGAAGACTTGGGGACCCCCTTCCAATTCCTCCCCACCTTTCTTTAAAGCCTCTGTGTTTTGGCAAGACATAGCTTGAAAACTCTTGGACTCTGGGGTGGTGGGGAAAGCGTGGGGAGAAAGGGATAGGAGGACTGAACATGGAATGTGAAAGAAACTTAATCAGTTTTAGTTCGAGGTGAACTCACTATGAGCCAGTGGTGTGAGGTTGTTGATCCCTCGAGCATGGTGCGTGAACAGACTCAAAGTGGTAAGACTGGGAATGAATCTCTACTGGACAAACCATACAGGAGCATTATGTTTTTCACACCATTGGGATCATCTGTAAGGTTTGATTTTGCGTCTTGCTTTTTCATAAACATTTTAACATTGTTGGAAGTTTGCAGAGGGATGCCACATATGGCTGCGCAGGCTGTGGACTGTGCAAGTTCAAGGATGGTATTTTCACAGACTATATAACAAAAAGGTGTTCGGCTTAACTTTTTCTCAGTTTTCCTTTAGATTAACTGCCATTCAGAACTCTAAGATGGCTTCTTTTAAGATCAGATGTACACCAATGGGTAAGGCTGGAAAATGAAACAAATTTTTTTTAAACAAAGGGATTTTTGCTCCTCTAGGATTTAAAGAATTATAGTAACACCAGGGTGTGTTGTTTTCCTCATCGGGGTGTGTGGGAAGAGTAACTGAGGCAGTAAAAATACTCTACACAGTTAAGGTTCCCAGTATTCTTTCCACAATCCACAAAGGGGATAGATTATGTGTCTGTGTCTCCCAAATTAGCAGAGTGGCTCCAGTTTTACCACGTAACTTAGCCCTGGCCTTCTTTAACAGTTTCCTCACCTTAAAAACAAGTGAACCGAATGGGATGATCTCTCAACGTTTCTTTCAACTTTAATGCTTCACAATCCTATCATAGTTTCTAGTTAGTGAAAAACATGTCTTTTAGAGACAGAGGTGATAATACACAGTATTTTACACTACAGTTGAATCTATCCACTCCGTGTCAGAGTCATGTAGTCTCCTTGTGGGGATTCTAAACAAACTTGTCTCAAAGTATGGTACCAGGGCCACTGGGAGTCCCAAGGGGGGGGGGTCTCAGGGCTTCCACAGGGTCAACATTATTTGCCTAATAACACGAAGATGTTATTTGCCATTTTCACTCTTATTCTCTCATGAGTGTAGAGAGTATGAGAAGTTCATGGTCATATTTCCAGATCCCATATTGCTGCTAACCTTTAAGAAACTACCATTGCCAAGGCTGGGTGCCATCAGACTATTCACAATTATCTTAAAGGCAATTAAAATAGTCCTCTCTTTTCCAATTACCTATTCTAATGAGGCCAAATTTTCTTTATATACTGTAACCAAAACAACACATTGTAACAGATTGAAAGCAGAAGCAGCTCTGAGAATCTGTTTTAATTTCTAATACAGCAAATATTGATATAAATAACCTGCAAGAGATGTTTGGGGTCCTCCACGAATATCAAGAGTCTAAGAGTGAGGCCAAAAGTTTGAGAACAGATGTTCTAAAAGGTTATCAAAATAGCAAAATTTCATTCTCAAGTCGGTCGCGTGCTGCTGTTTCTCTCTTGAACTTCCTGCTCTTCTGTCCTTATTTGGTTTCATTAGGGTCCACCAGGAATTTGAAAAGTAATCATCCTGTAATACCTCTAGTTCTCTTTCCGTTCTTATGTGTTGATTGTTGAAGCTCTGGCATGATTCTTTCTCATGGAAATTTTTGTCTGGATTTTGTTTCAATTAAGGGCATTCTTTGGGAAATCTGCCTGACAACAAAGTGTTAGGATCATTACTAGATCTCCAGGGAATAAAACTGAAAAGTAGGGATGAAGAAGAATACTGGAGACTGATAAACAATACCAGAGATCCAAGATTGGAGAAGGGAATTAATACCCACCACCCTTTTGTATTCCGCAAATGAGGATGTAGGGAGAGCAGGTGTCATGGTCACTGTGGCAGAGATGTGCTCACAGAAAAGGAGAATGACACTTTTGTCTGGATAACCCTACTTTATGGTGTTTCTACTCCTGAGAAGGAGCCAAGATGTGCCCAGGTCATTGCATGATATGTATTAGCAGTGCCCAATGGTCGTGAAATTAGGGCCCAGTTTGTCATGACCGTTGCAGAGTCTGGAAGCCGTAAGGTAAGTGCTGGATGCTTCCAAATCTCTGCATGTACTTGGAAATGCCTCATTACTTGGGCTATTCTTCTCTCCCTCTCTCTTAAAAATAGTCCTCTGCTTGGATATTCACAATGCAGAAATCAAAAAAAAAAAAAAAAAAAAAAAAGGAAAAGCATAGAAGAACTGAGTATACAAAGAACTTGAGTTTTTGTATTTTCATGCAAATTCTTAATGAATTTTCATATGATTTCTGACCTGTTAAGTTCCTGATCTCTCCCCTTCCCACTTTCCTTCCTTCTTTCCTTCTTTCCTCCCTCCCTTCTTCCCTTTCCCCTCTCCCTCCCTCCCTCCCTTCTTTCCTTCCTTCCTTCCTTCCTTCCTTTTCCTTCCTTCCTTCCTTTTCCTTCCTTCCTTCCCCCCTCCCTTCCTTCCCCCCTTCCTTCCTTCCCCCCTCCCTTCCTTCCTTCCTTCCTTCCTTCCTTCCTTCCTTCCTTCCTTCCTTTTTCTTCCTTCCTTCCTTCCTTCCTTCCCGTTGTTCTTTTTTTCTTTCTAACTTTTCCAGGGCCATATTCTCATTTTGTCTCAGAGAAGATACATATCACATAGGCGAGGCAGATAGAGGCTGGTTTCAACCCCTGCTGGAATGCAGGCAGCATGAGAAGGGACATGGTGGCTTTTATCAATGCCACAGGCATAACTCCGGCCCTTTCATTCCCAATCAGGTCACCAGTAATGAGATCCTGGAACCGTTCCCCAGGGTCAGCCCCGGATGTTAAAGTCAAGCTCACTGCAATTTTGGCTCATCAGATGGAACATATGAAGAGGGGAGGTGACAGCCAAAATCCTAAGCAAATGTTGGAATAGTTAGATGTGGGCTGCCTTCAAGCAAGGTTAGAAGAAGTAGTGTAAGGTTATATGATAGACAATCACATGTACTATGGTCTGGCTGTGATTATTTTCATCATGTTCAAGGAACTAAATTTAAAATATTTATGGAATAGAGTTCTTTCATCACTCACTCATTCATTCATTCATTCATTCACTCACCTGTACACTTTTGCTAATAGTCTAGTCTCTGTCACTCCATCTTTCACCACATTTGACTGACAAACATTCAGATTTGGATGAGCCTGACCATTTTTTCCCATGACCGCAGTGAAACAGCTGAGCATGGCTGGAGAGATTTGCACAATAGGTCACAGGGATTTTGTGATAAATTCCCAATGTTTACCTCAAGATTTCCTGGTGGTTCAAGTATTCTTCTGATAAACGAATCTCTCACCCTCTGCAACAATTCAGATCTGCTCCACTCTTGTCAAGCCTCTGACATCATCCCTCCATGACACCACACCATCCCACTGTTCGTATGCAGATGACTTAGAAAATATCATCTATCAGACAGGACTGTGTCAATGCTTGCTAACACATACCAACCTGGCCACATCAGGATGCCAGATCTCTTCTCCCTTGTCACAGTACAGGAGGTTTACATCTCCTATATACAGTTCTTCCCCCGTGTGGCCATATTCTCCAGTGTTTTCAGGAGCCATACACAGAAATTCATTCCACTCTGTCCTGTTTGTCAACCGATCTGATTGTTTTTTTTATTTTATTTATTGTTTTATTTTAGGGAATGACACCATCATTTATCCATTATGTAAGCCAGAAACCCTGGACCGATCTGTGACACCTAACTTTCTTCATCTCTAATATCCAACCCATCATCAATTTCTGTCAATTTTTACTCCAAAATGTTTTTGAAATCTGCCTCCACCTTTGCCACCTCTGTGGTCGAACCTTGTGCCTTTCCTTTTTTGGATGAAAATAAAAGCTTTTAACTGGTTCCTCCTGCTGCCTTTAATCCCTGCTGCCACAGCCACTCCTGCTGCCCTTAATCCCTGTCCCGTACTATGCGATCTGTTCGAGACACGTCTAATCACCACACTAATCCCACCCATCTTCCTGCTTTTATACTTTCTTAAATTGCATCCCATCATTTAAAAAAAAAAAAAGACCAGTTTTTAACTTGGGATGGAAGGCCCATCTTTCATCATGGTCCTCCTGACTTTCTATGCTCCAGCCACACGGGTCACATTCCCCCTCCACCCAGGCCTTTGCACATGCTGTTCCCTCAGTCTGGAATGTGCATTAGTCCCTCTGCACCTGTTAGACACATATTCATCCTTCATTTCTAGCTTGAGTGACACTTTTTCAGAAGCACAGCTTAGACAAGATCAGTTCTCCACTATAAGGTTTCATAGCCTCATGTGCCTTTCCTTTATACAACTTATGACAGCTGCCATTTTATATTTATTTGTGAGATTACTTAATTATGTCTGCCTTCCTAAGTAGCCTATAAACTCATGAGGGCAGGGACATTTCGGCTTTTCCACTATATCCCTAGCAAAATGCCTGGCATGTAGTAGGCACTCCATAAATATTTATCGAGTGAATGTGGATTGAATATATAATAGTATGTTCAGGGCACTGTTTTAGATGCTCTAGGGCACCTGTTCTTAAACTTTAGCATCAGGATAACCTGAAGGCTTGTTAAAGCACAGATGGCTGGGCCTCAACTCCAGAATTTCTGATTCAGTAGGTCTTGGGTGTCATATAAGAATTTACATTTCTAACAAGTTCCAAGGTAATGCTCATGTTGCCGGCCCAGGGACCACAATTTGAGGACCATTGCTTTAGGGAATTAAATACATGATGGTGACACGGTTACTGCCTTCAAGAGATTTACAATTCTGCCCAGGTGCAAAGAGTAGATAAGAGAAATTTGAGTCAAAAACGACAACATTTAAAAATTGGTGGGAGCCAGAGTTATTGTGGCCAATAATTGCTATGGGTGTTTATGAAAAAGAAAAATCAGTTCAGACTGAAATGATTATAGAAATAGTTCTTGGGATTTACAATCAGCTTTACAGGAATTTAAGAAGGGTTGAGGAGGTGAATTCTCAGGGTGGAATAGGATGAAAAAATATATGAACGAAGAGTGGTTACAACAATAGTACCAAGAAAAGGAGGCAAATACTGCATGTGGAGGTGTAGAGAAGCAGCTAATTTACCTGGGCCCTAGGATCCTCGTAAAGGAAGACTGTAAAATTAGGCAGGAAGTGGAAAGAAGGGAAGAAGCCTTATGAGCAGTGAGAACAGCCTAATAGAAGAAAAGGGAGACTATAACATTTGTGTGTGGGGGGCCAAATCGTATCTATATTGATTTCTCATTCTCCATTCACTACCTGCCTCATTGATAAGGGAACAATGGTCCCGGGGAAAACCAAAGGCTTCTTCTATAAGCTGGGGGGTGGGGAGACCGTGAACTACTATGTGCTCCATTCTATCACTACAATCTCTAGTATGATGTTGATAGAGACACATCGTAGGAACCAAAGCGTCCAAATTTTTGCAACGCTTGGTTTTTAGGTGATAAAAGCACATCCTAGAAGTTATCATAACCCATTAAGATTCTACTTTTTTATGAAGGGTACTAAAAACATCAGTATGGTCTGAGTAGATTTTACAGCTATTGTTGTGTCCAACCATTTTCAGAGATAAATTGCAAAACACCCAGGGCTACTGTAGAATGTGCCCTGCTCAGGACACAAGGACTTAAGTCATAAGGAAGTCATGTGCCTTGAAAAGTGGCAGCCTTCCACTCATAATCACAATTAGGTGACAGTGTGTCAAACTTGACACAGGCTAGTTGTCATTAATATCTTTAGAAACGCAGCTGTTGGATTTATATGCAGGGGAAGCTCTTGGCTTTAGAATACAGAATACATCACTTTATACACATGGTATTTTTTCAGGATAATGAAATATCAAAAATTTTGGATTCTTTCCTTTATGCAGTGAACACTCCATAGATAAGGAATCGAGTTAAGTAAGACTCGGGTTCTTTTTACATGGTCAGAAAATTTCAGCATTTCATTTCATATATTCATACAGGTTACACAGTAAACATTATGCTACGAAATTTGCCAAATGTTTTATATTCATATCCATTCTAAGAAATTAGGGAGGAAAAAAGTTTTTCCCCGAAAGAACTCAAAAATTCTACTACCCGTTTCACAAGTGTGAAAGCAATATTTAAGAAACATTCTGCCCTCTCACACATTTACTTTACAAGGTAACAGTTTGCCTCATGTGTCAATTGCCTCTGGTGACTGACAATTTTGTCCTGATGTAGAGAAAACAGTGAGTATGCAACCAAAGGGAATCATTCTGACCAGTACCCAGCTATCTTCCCTTCCTTAAAGACTTACGGTGTCCAAAGAGGAGTTACCTGTTCCTACTGGTGACCAGGAAGTCGTGTTGTGGCATGTTTCCGCTCTCCTAATCAGGATCGTTTTCTACTGGTGTGTTTTTGAAATTCATGTGGCATATTATTTTTGTTTTGTTTTGTTTTGTTTTGAAGTTTTTATTTAAATTATAGTTAGTCAACAAGTCGTGTAGTATTAGTTTCAGGAGTAGAATTGAGTGATTCATCAGTTACATATAATACCCAGTGCTCATCACAACAAGTGCCCTCCTTAATGTCTATCACCTATTTAGAGCATCTGCCTGCCCACCTCCTTCCCAGCAACCCTCGGTTTGTTCTCTATAGTTAAGAGTCTGTTTTATGGTTTGCCTTTCTTTCTTTTTTTTTTTCTTTCCCCTGTGTTCATCTGTTTTGTTTCTTAAATTCCACATATAAGTGAAATCATACGATATTTGTCTTTCTCTGACTGACTTATTTCGCCTAGCATAATCCACTCTGGCTCTATCCATGTTGTTGCAAATGGCGAGATTTTATTCTTTTTGATGGCTGAGTAATGTTCCATTGTACATGCATACCACATCTTTTTTTATCAACCCGTCAGTTGTTGGACATCTGGGCTCTTTCCATTACGTGGCCATTGTTGATAATGCTGCTGTAAATATCGGGGTGCATGTGTGGCTTCAAATCAATATTTCTGTATCCTTTGGGTAAATACCTAATAGTGCAATTGCTGGATCATAGGGTAATTCTATTTTTAACTTTCTGAGGAGCCTCCAAAGTGGCTGCTCCAGTCACATTCTCACCAAGAGTGTAAAAGGGTTCCCCTTTCTCTGCATCCTCACATAGCATATTAGATCAAAGTTGACTGAGATTAAAAAACCAACCCTAGTGGCTCAGCTGGTTGAGCATCCAACTTCGGCTCGGGCCGAGATCTCATGGTTCCTGAGTTTGAGCCCCGCGTGGGCTCACTATTAGAACAGAGCCCCCTTGGGATCCTCTGTCCCTGTCCCACTGCCCCCTTCCCGACTCATGCATGTGCACGCTCTTTCTGTCTCTCTCTCTCTCTCAAAAATAAATAAACGTTAAGAAATACCACAATAGGGGCACCTGGGTGGCTCAGTTGGTTAGGCGACCGACTTTGGCTCAGGTCATGATCTCGCAGTTTGTGAGTTCGAGCCCTGCGTCGGGCTGTGCTGACAGCTCGGAGCCTGGAGCCTGTTTGAGATTCTGTGTCTCCCCCTCTCTCTGCCCCCTCCCCTGCTCATACTCTGTGTCTCTCTGCCTCTCAATAATAAATAAACTTGAAAAAAAATTTATATAAAAAAAATACCACAACAGTACTTTCATACATAGAAATGCCATCAAGAGGCTTCATTGGGTTCAAATTGCACAGAAAGCTTCTGTCATTCTACAGCACATACTGTCTGTGACACGTTATTTGCCGCTTCACTCTATCATGTCTTGTATTAATTGTACTGCTGTGCTCTGCGTAAATCTTTTCTCCTCTCTAAGAGCACAAGCTTCTTAAACCTAGGGACAGTGTTACATGTTTCTTCTGTGGTCTTTGTGGCCTGTATCTTTGTGCCTGAGCATAGCAAATGTTAGTAGCTGTATGACTGGAGTAAGAAAAACCACTTGCAAATCTTGGACCCTTTGTGTACTACTAAGGAATCAGATCATGAGTAGAACCTTGAAACTCCAATACTAGGTAGTGTTTTTATTTTGTGTTTGTGAATGAGACGTAATACAGTTGAGCAGTGAGTAGAGCCATAATAATCATATCAGGGAGGAAAAGCATAGTTATCGCCATCAAAAGGATATTGTGTGTGAGGACAAACAAAAAAATATCCTAAGAATTGAATTCCATATATGCCATCACTCATTAGGAAAAGCAAGGCGGGGGGGCACCTGGGTGGCTCAGAGGGTTAAGCCACCGCTCTGGATCTCAGCTCCGATCATGATCTCCTGGTTTGTGGGTTCGAGCCCACATTGGAGCCTGTCTGGGATTCTCTCTCTCTCTCTCCCTCTCTCTCTGCCCCTCTCCCACTCATGCTCACTCACTCTCTCTCTCTCTCTCAAAAAATAAATTAACTTAAAAAAGAAAAATAGAAGATAGTTTACTCTGTGCTAGGCCTGAGGCAAGATGATTCAATGGGACCGGGTTATAGACTGAATATTTGTGTCCTCTCCAAAGTCATATGTTGAAACTGTAACCCCCAGAGTGGCAGTCATTGGAGATGGGACTTCTAAGGAAGAAATTAAGGTTAAATGAGGTTGTAAGGGTTGGGCCCTGATGCCCTAAGTTTGGTGTCTTAAGAAGAGATACCAGAGAGCTCCCTGCATACCTACTGAGAAAAGGCCCTGTGAGGACCTAGAGAGAAGGCAGCCATCTGAAACGATGAAACAAAATCAGCCAGAACCCTGATTATGACCAGAACTGAGAAGATAAATTTTTGTTGGCTAAGCTACTCAGTGTATGGTATTTTGTTATGGCTGCCCAGTAACTTTCCTCTCTTTGCTCCTAATTTGTATCAACAAACAGTCCCCCCCAACCCTCCCCCCCTTGCCAGCCCAGAGGTAAGACGGCAAGAGTGACTTTTCACCATTTTTGCTTTGCAGGTAATACAAGGGCACGACCTAAAACACTGGTGCACTACAAACTAGGGTCGTGTCACTACAAAATTCTTAATTCATGAAACAGTTTTTGAGGGCATACATGTGGCAGGCACTGCCCCAGGTGCTGGGAATAAAGCAGCAGGCAGACAAAACCCCTGCCTTCATGAAGGCTGCATTCTCAGTTCATTGTCCGTGGTGGTGAAAGAGAGCAGAACCACAAATGGTTCCCTATGGAAATGGCGTTGGATGCTGATGGATTGCTATGGAGAATAGAGCAAAGCAGGAGAGTAGGGGAGTGCTTGCTGGGGTCAGAATTTCAAATGAGGAGCCAGCTGAGGTTGAATAAAGACCAGGAAAAAGGAAGGAGGGAGCCATGCGGCTAACTGGGGAAAGGCAATTCCTGGCCCGAGTGGCCTGAATGTTCTGGAAGAACAGAAAGGAGGCCAGTGTGGCAGGAGTGGGAAAGCCAAAGGAGATAAGCTCAGAGCCTTACTGCGGGGGAACAATGTGGATCTTTAGAGTCTTGCCAGGTGTTCACTGGACTCTACTTTGAATTCTCTGTGAGGTGGGAAAAGCCACTGGAGGGTTAGCAGCTGAGGTGTGATGCACTATGTCTAAATGTCTAATGTTTAAAGAAGATCACTTGGGCTGTTATGTTGAAAAGAACCTGAAGGGAGCTAAGAGGCTTGTTAGGAGACCACTGTGATAGACCTTTTGAGAAACAGCGGGTTTAAGCAGGATAAGGAAATGGGGGTGGCAAGAAACAATCAGATTTGGACTTTTTTTTTTTTTAAATGTCTATTTGTTTTGAGAGAGAGAGAGAGAGAGAGAGAGAGAATGAGCAGGGGAGGGGCAAAGACAGAGGGAGGCACAGAATCTGAAGCAGGCTCCAGGCTCTGAGCTATCAGCACAGAACCCAACACGGGGCTCGAACTCACGAACTGTGAGACCGTGACCTGAGCTGAAGTCGGATGCTTAGCTGCTTAACCAACTGAGCCATCCAGATGACCCATTTTTTTTCTTTCTTTCTTTTTTTTTTTTTTTTTGGAACAAAGAGTGCACATGCACTCGGGAGCAGGGTAGAGGAGGGAGGGGGAGAGAGAGAATCTTAAGCAGGCTCCACACCCACGAGGAGCCCCAAGGGGGCGCTCTATCTCACGACCATGAGATGGTGACCTGAGCAGAAATCAAAAGTCTGTCGCTCGCCACCAGGCCTCCCAGATTTGGATATATTTTTAAGATTAAAATGACAGCTTGGATATGGGCCATGAAAAGAAGGAATTAAGAACTACTCAAAAAACTTCCAACTCAACAACCAGAAGAATGGAGATGCCATTGGCTGAGGTGGGAAAGCTATAGGGGGAAAGGCCTGGGGTGGGGACATCAGGAGGTTGGATTTAGAAAAGTTAAGTTTGAGGTACTAATTAGATATTCAAGTGGAGATGCTCCGTAAGCAGTTACTGTGGAATTAACTGACATTATTTGGCTAAAATGGAATAAATGACGTGATGTGTGTTTGCTGGCGGGAAAGATGTGGCCGAGATAGGAAACTGATAGTGTCGATAGAGGCGGAGGTCTGCAGGGTGAATTTTCTGGAGGAGGTGAATGAGGGATTGAGTGCCCCCAAGGGGCAAGGCAGTTTATTTGAAATAAGGAGAAAAAAGAGTTCGTAGCACAGATGCAAGGAGTGGGTAAATGTGATGGTGAAAACAGGGCGGGGGGGGGGGGGGCGGTGGTTAGAGTTCCTTACTGATTACTTCCATTTTCTCAGTGGAAGAGGAAGCGAGGTGACCAGCTGAGCGAGAAAATAGGTGAGGAGGCGTTGGAGGTTTGCTGAAAAGTGGATGCGAAACAATGGACTGGGAACGGATGGCCGAGTGGCCTGCCAGCCGGAAGGGCCCCTTTAAGGTTCTGGTGGTGAATTTAAACAGAGCCCAGCCTGTCTGCAGCCCCAATCGGCTGAGCAGGTGCAGGCGCGGATTAGGCAGGACCTGGAGCTTTGCCAAGGAAGGAAGACAAAGTGAGAGAGGGTCTTGGGAGTGAAGGCCTAACGGAGGGAGCAATTATCATGATGGACAAGGAAAGCGGAGCCGCTCCAGGAGACGAGCGATGACACGAGGGGGGCCGAGGACCTTGCAAAGGTGGCAGGAGCAACAGACTGAGGTTCCCTGGACCCGCCAAGCATTGTTGGAGTCACGGTACCGGAGGAAATGAGCGGGCCTGACAGGAGGAGGCGGCCAGACGTGGAGAGCCCGGAAATGGGGATTGCGTCTTAGAGCCCGAGTCCTCAAAATACAATTTACAGAAAGGCCTTTGACTAACAGGTAAAATTCATTAATTAATGTGAGTGTTAAATAAAGGTGGCGCGTGCCCCGCGGCCGTGACTTCGATTCGTGACTATTTCCACAAACAGGGGGCAGGCAAATAAAAGCGTCAGTGTATTCCTGGGAGTTGCAAAGAATAAAACCGTATGGCTGGGAGCAACTTCAAGAGGCCCTAGCTCGGATTACCTCACCTTCTCCCACCGGTTCGACACACGTTGGAGAATGGCCACCAATGACTGAATCAGTCAGTCATCTATCTGCCCTAGAACTCTTTGTCAGGGCACAGTTTTGTGACATGCTTGTCCTGAATTGAAAGCCTGTGGACTTCAACTTCTTTCCCCTTTAGCGCGGGTGGGGGGGGGGGGGGGGGAACAGGTGCAGATCATCTGCTTATTAACCCTTAAAACACAGGCAGGCAACTTCCACTTAGACTTTGGTGTTTACCCAGTGTCACCAGGCAGAAGGTTTTCACCCGGCAGGGAGGCAGAGGTGGCGAAAGGCCCGTAAGCAAATTCATGACAGTGCCCTGACATGAAACTGTCCCACGCCCCCCCATGTTAAAACAAAACAAGACCTTCTCGACCGGCATCTGAACTCTCAAGAATAGCGTGACATCTCATCCAGAAAAACCGTGAGCCCCACAATTTTAAGACCAGAATCCACATCGTGTCAGAGGTTGGAGCCGTGTCTTCGCCGAGGCTTTGCATCGGCCCGAATCCGACTCCGAATCCCCTTGCTTGGCTGCCCGGGAACTCGGTCCTCCTATCTGGTTCTGCGGGGATCTGTAGACACACAGCTCGTTAGGGGACTTGTTACACAGTGAACCAGCTGACTCAGTTGCTCTTGAGGAGAAGTTTGCTCTGAGGAGAAACTCTATTATTATAAGGCCTTATTAGGGTCTCTGAGCCTTGGGCTTTTTGGCAGGTCAGTGTGCTAAATCATTAAAAAATATGGAAAGCCAGATAGAAGGTCTTCTCTTCCTTTTTTTCTTTCTTTGTAAAGCCTGGAAACAAGCCCGGCAGACAGACTAACCGGAAATCAAAGTGAAGGCAAAACAGCTGCTTCTTAAAGGCATTGTTGCGGTGGCCGTTGCTTGTATGTTTCTGGTTCTGATTAAACGTAAGTAGCTTTTAAAAGGGAATACTCGTTAAGAAAAAGGGGCCTAAAAGTCCCAAATTCAAGAGAGACGTGAGAACAAGGATCGATTATTTCAAACTTGCCTCGTTGGCTGCAGCAATAGACGCCTAGAGAAATATTTTTCAGAGAATTCTGCCTGAAAATTACGAGAAGGAAGCAGTTGGGAAGAAGAAATATGCTGTTTCAAGGTGGACATGATTAGACATCTCAAAGAGGAAGGTAAGAAGAGCCATAATAGACTAAGTTGCAGAACTCACTCCATCCAGCCTCCGGGAAAATTGAACTGGAGGAAATAAACGCAGCCAAATTTGAGGGACTGGAAATAGGAGGTGGAATGATACTGGGAATCAGGTCGTATCTCTTTTCCCTGCCCTCCCCTCTTCCGCCCCACATCTCCACATGGTTTTTTGTCTCTACTGTTTTTTCTCCTCCTCCTCTATCACCTTCTCCTCTTTTTACAAAAAATTTTTTGATGTTTATTTATTTTTGAGAGAAAGGGAGACAGAACGTGAGTGGGGGAGGGGCAGAGAGAGAGGGAGACACAATCCAAAGCAGGATCCAGGCTCTCAGCTGTCAGCACAGAGCCCGATGCGGGGCTCAAACCCACGAACCGTGAGATCATGACCTGAGCTGAAGTTGAACTTTTAACTGACTGAGCCACCCAGGCACCCATCCTCCTCCTTTTTTTAAGTTTATTGATTTTGAGGGAGAGAGAGAGAGAGAGAGAACGAACGTGAGCAGGGGAGGGGCATAGAGAGAGAGGAAGACAGAGAATCCCAAGTAGACTCCGAGCTGTTGGCACAGAGCCCCTCCCAGGGTGTGAACCCATGAACCGTCAGATCATGACCTGAGCTGAAATCAAGAGTCCACACTCAACTGACTCAGACACACATCGGCCCCATCCTCCTCCTCCTCCTCCTCCTCCTCCTCCTCCTCCTCCTCCTCTTCCTCCTCCTCTTCTTCCTCCTCTTCTTCCTCCTCTGCCTTCTCTTTCTCCTCCTCCTCCCCTCTCTCTGGTTGGGCATTTGCCGCTCTGCTACTCAACATGGGATCAAACATGGCTGCACCACAGCTCCTGTGTGCACATGTTGAGATCAAAGATCAGAGTGGCTACCGATTTTCCCCTCTCATAATTCTAAACTCCTGGAGAGAGATTCTGATAGGTCCCATGTAGTCAGGGCCATGCCAGAGAGGTGGGGTCATATGGTACAAACCAGAAGGCCAAATTTTTCCCTGGACGTGGGTGGGCCATGGAAGTTCTCTGACAAGGCTGTGGGCTGGGGCAACACCTCAGGAGTGATGAATATAAAAGACTGTATATCACTAGGTTGATTTAAATGGGACTTTGCATAGGTACATAGTTTGCATAGTGGTTCGGGTTTTTGTACAACTGTGTTCCTGTTGACAGGTTGAGCAATTTCTCCACTGAGACTGGAGTAGATTTGGGGAATATCATATATCATAGTTAATTGCTATGGCTCAGTCTGGCTCTCCTTTCCAGTGCATCACTGTTCTGCCATATTCACAAGCCTTTTAGGTGACATGGTATCAATGTGTAGAATTCACCACTAAATAAGGGTTTAGGTGCCTTTTGGATCCTTCTCTCTCTTTAGTGCAATGACTTGGAACCCATGGATGGCACTAAGGTGAAGCTCATTTTTTCTTTGATCTCTGAACACATTAACACCGATTTAGTAAATATTAAATATATCTATTTTGTTACATTTAAAAATATTTGATGAAAATGCAGCTCAAAGGATTTTCAATAAATTTGACCACAGGCCCATTTAGTAGCATATTCCCATGGTAGGAACATGATAAACAGAAGGAAAATTTGCATCTTTAAGGAAGATTTCTAAATTTTATAAGTAACCTAGAAACTCTTTATGGAATGAGTGGCTGTGTATTTCTACATCTGTTTGGATTAGTATAGTAACAAAGGTGTGAAACCACGTAGTCTGTTGTGAGTCAAATACTCCTCTCTGGGGGCTGTAATACTTCACACATCCTTCGTTTTAAGAGTAAAATGGGGAGGGGAGTGTCTCTCTCTTTTCTTAAGAGGATATATGTTTTCATGTAATAGATTTTGGAAATAAAAATCAGGGCTCATTTTTCTTTTCCCAGTTTTGCATGCCTTTTGATTCACATATATGTCTTGCTGAGCAGCTTTTAAAAACCAATGGTCCATATTTTGAGATGCCACCCTTAACCAAGAAGTAAACTGTGAAATGCTCTGTAATCCTTAGATTTAACATACTTGGAAAACATTTAGCTTGTGTTTGGTGGTGTTGATATGACTATATTTTGAAAATAGAATGCTAGATTCCATTTTCATTTAAACCTTAAAACATCTTTTGTGGGTGAGTTGTTACAAACATCTTAGTGAGGACCAGACTGGAAACCAAGTTTGATGAGTATGTAAATTACCTTATGACGTATGAAGATTATTGTAGTATGCCAAGATTAATATACCTTTATAGGCATTATTAATATAATCTTTCCTACTCTTGGCCTGTTAGCAACAGTAAATAATATTTTGTAAGAGAAAATGACCATCAGTATGAAAGTAGGTTTGAGATAATATCAGAGTCTAGGATGGGACTAAGGATTTTTATCCCTGCTCTGTTAACACATGATGTATGGACTTTAGCAAGATACCTAATATAATTTCAAGATTCTTCTTGTTCTATGTGTGAGAAAGACAAGAGTATCTAATGGATGTTCTTTTTAGGGCTGAAAATCATCAAACTGAGTAATTCATACTACACATCAGTGGTTGGTGTTAAAGACATACTGTCAGAGTCGGGATGTCGTGGAGGTAAGTGAGCCGGCCAGCTAGACAGGTTTTCTCAGGGAAACAGTCATGTGGTGGTGTTTTCTGACCCAGGGAACTTTTCCTCTGGTTTGAAAGCAAAGCATCCTAAATTTTCCCCGTGTCTTCAGACTTCACCAGCCTCTTCCAGTCTGGCTCATGTTAACCGTCTGAACAAAAACAGCAATGAACATTTAATTTTATTAAAAGCAAAAATGTATTAACTTCCAGAAAATATATCCTTCTAATATCCAGGTGTTTGTTTCTGCCCCTCAGGAATGGCAGTTCCTAGAATTAAGTCACAAGGCAGGACATATAAATAGATGGAATATCACTTGGTATCTGTGGAATCAAAGCAAAAGGAGTTTGATAACTTTTTAAAATTTTAAGCTTATTAATTTATTTTAAGAGAGAAAGAGCGAGCATGGGAGGGGCAGAGCGAGGAGAGAGAGAGAGAGAGAGAAAATCCTAAGTAGGTTCTGGCACACTGTCAGCTCAGAGCCTGATGAGGGGCTTGATCCCATGAACCGTGAGATCATGACCTGAGCCAAAATTAAGAGCTGGTCCCCTGACCGAGCCACCCAGGCATCCCACGAGTTGAATTACTTTGAATGATATTTTAATGATGCCATGGTAAATTTTAGTGAATGTTCTCTGCTCCACAGCATATGCTTCTGTTGTGACTCATCTTCTATGCTCAGTGTCTCTTTTTCTCTTTTCTGACTCAGAGTTGGATAAACACTGTCAAAATCTTGGCTCTTGTGTTTCCATGCATTTACATTCTATGCAGATTGCAGCCCTTCTGTTAACACATTCTTTTAATAAGTCATTCTGGTTTTTTTTTTTTTTTTTCCCAGTTAATCATATTTTCCTGTAGCTAAGTGCCCAGTAAGGTTGACTGACCTGCGGGTTCTAAATGTTTCTCAACAGTCTAATTTTATTTGTTTATTTTTTTATGTCCTATGTTTTGAGAGAGAGCAAGTAAGCACGAGTGGGGGAGGGGCAGAGAGAATGGGGGACAGAGGATCTGAAGCGGGGTTTCTGCTGACAGCAGTGAGCCTGATGTGGGGCTCGGATCCATGAAATGTGGGATCGTGACCTAAGCTGAAGTTGGGCGCTCAGTGGACTGAGCCACTCAGATACTCCTTCAACAATCTAATTTTAGACCATATTTCAAGGTGGACTTCTTTCACAGATGGCTGATCTCATGGTAATAATCACTGTCTTTCTTATTTTATTATTTTTTTGAGCCTATTACATACCACCAGGCTCATGTTATCTCTTGTGGGTTACAGGCTATGTATTATAACATCCATTTTAGAGGTCAGGAGACTGAAGCCAGAACAGGTTAATTGACTTGCTGAGGGTTGCATAGCTTGACTTTGACTGAGTTGGGATGTGAAAGCAGTTCTGGCTGACTCAAAACTTATTCCCTCTAACATTGATTCTTCCTACTTTTACTATCAAGCGTTAACTAATATCTAAGTTTTGTAATAACCCTAATCTTAACTTTAAATGTCCTTAAGTCCTGATTATAGTAGAAGTTTTATATTTTGAAAATAAAATATATAATGCAGAGTCTTCTTGTCAATATGACAGAAGTTTTATACAGCTAACATTCATTTAGCAGTTAATATGTACTAGATATTATTGAACCTGCTTGACATGGGTAATTTTATTTATTCCAAGGGACAGTTCTTTGAAGTTGATAGTACTATCATCAACAATGTGTAGTTGAGGAGACTGGGTCACAGAGAAGTTAAATAAGTCCTCAGGGTGACCCAAGTCATGACTTGAATCTACGCTGTCTAAGCAGGTTTGACCTCTTACCTATTACTGCCCTGCCTCTTTGGTCAATAGAAATTTTAGAACTTCAGGTCCAAAGATCATAATGCCTGAATTGTTTTTACTGGAAGTTTCATTCAACAGACTCTGTATCTACTCTATACCAGGCCTGGTGCCAAAATATAACACTAAGTCCTTTCCTTTAAAAATTTTATTGACACGTAAGTGACATAACCATAATACAAGGTGATAAGTAAGGAAGTATATGAGGCCATGAGAATATAGATGAGGAGGAAATTAATTCAGCCTGAGGGAGGGGGATGAGAGGGCACTGTAGGTAGGAAATGAGAAGTGATGAGTCAGGTGAGTCCTAAAGTCGAAGTAGGACTCAGGCAGGGGAGAAGGACCGAGAAAGAGAAATACCATATTAGGCAGCGGAAGAGGCCTGGAGGCAGGAAAACACAGGGCTTGTTATAGAAGAGTAAATGGAGGTAAGCTGCTGGAGCAAGCCAGAAGAGGGTGCTTCTGGCGGGTGACAGGGAAACAAGACTGGAAGTCAGAATGGGACCGGATTTTGAAGAGCCTTTTATGCATGGAGTTGGGATATCATGGCGGGGGTTGGGGGTGGGGGTTAAGCATTGTGTGACATGATTAGATGTGTGTGGAAAATGGGAGGTGGAGTGGAAGAAATATTATGGTTTATAAGAGCAGCTTTACAATAATTTGGAAGAATAAAGGATGAGTGTCAAGCCTAGAAAAGCAATGATGGACATGGAGATCACTAAAGTAGAATCTACTGGAACAGGTGGTTGGTTAGATGGAGCCCTGGAGCCAAGGAGCTGAGGATAGCGTTGGGATTTCCAGCCTGGACAAGAAAATGAATGGTGATTTTCGTAACCAATATTGACCACTTAAGATGAGAAGCATTTTGGCAATGGTGTTTTTGTCGTTACTTTGTTTTTTGACATAATCATTTTCTTTTTAAAAAAATTTTTTTTCAACGTTTTTTATTTATTTTGGGACAGAGAGAGAGACAGAGCATGAACGGGGGAGGGGCAGAGAGAGAGGGAGACACAGAATCGGAAACAGGCTCCAGGCTCCGAGCCATCAGCCCAGAGCCTGACGCGGGGCTCGAACTCACGGACGGCGAGATCGTGACCTGGCTGAAGTCGGACGCTTAACCGACTGCGCCACCCAGGCGCCCCTGACATAATCATTTTCATCATCAATTGTCTCTTGAAAATTCCTAAGTTGTTAGCATAAATTTTAGTTTGTATGGACTTAGTTTTTGGGTATTTTTTTCCTCCAACATAATCTTTCAGTTTTGCTCATATTTCTAGAAGATGATAGGTAATTCATTAATCAGATTTTTATTGAGTATGTACTGTGTGCAAGATACATGGTGGATACTTGACCTACAACAGCTGTTGGATCTCAAGGTGATACAAAGGCAGGCTGTGTGGTTTGATGACTAGGTCATACAGCACAAGAGGGAGCTGTGGCCACCTGAGAAGGGGGACCAGCGCTGAGAGCTAGAAGAATTCAAAGAGAGGATAGGGAAGCAGAAGGAGGAGAAGCTCCTTCGTGCTGCCCAGTAGAGCTCCTGAGTTCACAGTTCAGGAGCCTCAGTGGTTCTCTGGTCAGCTTGTGTTCATGAAGGAATACTCCAGTACCTACTCAAATCCCACTCCCTGAAGTACAAAGTCCCTCCTATGTTCTTTGGACTACACGACTCTGACATCTATCATAACAACCTGCCAACTACTTGAAGATGACTAATTCCTCCTTTTTCAGACTAATCATTTTCTTATCCAGAGGGTTTTCTTTTCAATCTTACATAAGAATTTGCCTACAGAAATTTATTTTTCACATGGTCATTTGGTTAATCCTGGTTCTTCAAACTAGGATCAACCTATAGCAAAAAGTGGACTTTGGGAACCTAGAGGGAAAATTCTGTAGCAATGAGAAAAAGGCATTTCCTTTATTCTTCTCTTTTCTGACTTTTGAACTATTTCCAGATACACCGATCTAAGGTAATTTTTTTTTCCCCAAAAGTTGTACCAGACTGTATTGATTCAGAAGTCAAACAAAGCAGCATTTAGTGAATAAAGACATCTTGTTGAAAAGATATCATAGTGCTTTCCTGTGATCCCAGGCACAGGATTTGAGGGTGGAAAGACTATATTTGGATGACTATTGCTTACATATTAGAAAGGGTCCTTTCATATTCCATGAATAGCAGAAAGCTAGAACAGAGGCTTTTGACTTGTGCTGGGTGGCTGCTAACATATGCCATAAATTCAGGTAGCCTGGCAAGATCAGAGACAGGCCAGGGGAAGGCTGTATGGCCAACCCACTTTCCTCTTCCCAGGAACTTGGGGATCCTTACTTTGATGAATCCTTATAAATAGGAGTATGCCCACATCATCACCAACACTTGTTTTTATCTGACTTTTTGAATATCTAGTGGGTTTGAAGTGCTATTTTATTGTGTTTTTGGTTTGCATTCTTCTGTTGACTAATGATATCAAGCATTGTTTCATGTACTTATTGGATATTGGTATATCCAATTTGATATATCCATTTGAAGAAATGTCCTTGCCTATTTTAATTTAAAAAAAATTTTTTTTAATGTTTATTTATTTGTGAGAGAGAGAGTGAGACAGAGTGTGAGCGGGGGAAGGTCAGAGAGAGGGAGACACAGAATCGGAAACAGGTTCCAGGCTCTGAGCTGTCAGCACAGAGCCCGACGCGAGGCTCGAACTCATGGACCACGAGATCATGACCTGAGCCGAAGTCAGATGCCCAACCGACTGAGCCACCCCAGGCACCCCTGTCCTTGCCTATTTTTAAGTTGGGTTATATATGTCTTTTTATTATTGAGTTGTAAAGATCTATACCAGTTCCTTATCAAATATGTGATTTGCAGGTATTTTCTCCCTTTCCTGAATTATCTTTTCACTTCTTTAATAATGTCATTTGAAGCACAACAGGTTTTTAATTTGGATGCATTCCAACATATCTTTTTTTTTTTTTTGGTGGATCATACATTGGGTGTCCTATCGAGGAATCAATTGCCAAATCCAAGATCTTGAAGATTTACTCCTGGTATTCTTCTCAGAGTTTTATAGCTTTAGCTCTTATTTATAGGTCTCTCATCCATTTTGAGTTCATTTTTGTACAAAGTGCCCATTCTTCATGTGCCTATCCAGTTGTTCCAGCACCATTTTTGAGAAAAAATGATTCTTTCTCTATTGAATGGTCTTGGCACCTTTGGAGAAAATCCGTTGCCATAGACACAACTCCAGAATTTCCATTTGGTTCTTTTGTGTAATTTCTCTTTATTGATATTTTCTATTTGGTGTGATAGTATCATTACATTTTCCTTCAATTCTTTAATTGTGGTTTCATTTACCTCACTGAACATATTTATAATGATTACTTTGAGATCTTGATCTGTTAAATCTGATATCTGATCACTCTGATAAGTATCTGTTGCCTGCTTCCTGCCCACCTCCCCCCCCCCGCCCCCCCCCGCCCCCGCCATGTATTGGTCATACTTTCCTGATTCTTTGTACATCTAATAAATCTTTTTTTTGTTGGAAACTAGAGATTTTAGCTAATATATTATAGCAACTCTGGGTACTGGTTTCCCCTCACCTAGGGGCTTGTTACTGACTTTTTTATTTGTAGTGACTGGCTGAATTATTTTAGTGAAGTCTGTTTCCATCCACATTGTGAAGCTTCTGAGGTTTCTCCTCAGGGGTACAGCCTTAGGTATGCCCACGGTCACCTTTGGATGATGGTGGTTTTGGCAAGCTTCTTTCTGACTCTTTTCCTGACCACACCAGCTGTTGAACTCCACCGCAGGCTGCTTCTCCATTGTTTTCAACAATGCCCCCAGGCACGAATTGTTCCACAGATGGATCCAATCAAAGGCAGGCTCCTTTGACAGAATAATCCTTGCCAGCAGAGTTTGAGAGTTGTTCTCACCTCAGGAGGGCTCCACCCCGCAGTCTTATTCCCCAGATGTCTTCAGGAAACTAGAAACCTTACGGGGTAGCCTCTATCTCCAAAGAATCTACCAGTCTCTTCCCTATTATGGAAAGAGATATGGAGTTCTCTGTCTTACAACTTGCTTTCCCTCCCTTCCATAGCCCCGCCCAATCTCTGAGCCAAGACCCTGAAGCTGGGGGTTGGGACAAGGGCATGCTTTTCTTTTAATTACATCTTCACTTTAGGAACTGAGTGCTCTGTGAAGAACCTCCATTTTATAATCCTGGGCAAGAGCAATTAATGCTCCAGAATTCTTAGTGGTGCCAAACCCAAGACAGAGTTTCCACCTTATGAGTGGGGTACAGGTGGAAGAAGGGAGCCTCTATCTTTTGGTTGTACTTGTCAGGAAATTAGATTCAACAACTGGTAGCTGGGGGCAGGATGAGAAATGTTGATATCCTGCTTCTCCCCTGCCCCATCCCCTTCCTAAGAGGATAGGCCTTTGACTAGGAACTGAGGAGAGAGCAAACTCTGTTCTTGGCTGCATCAATCTGGAGTAAAGTTTCAGTCACTGAGCTGGAAGAAAGAAGTAAGTCTTGGTCAAATACCACTCACTTCTCATTTTTCTTACTGAGCTTTTGTAGGTTTTCTTGTATAAATATTTCTTCATTTGCTGTATGCCCTTAAGACTATTTCTGGGGACTTTAAATGTTTGGTTTTTTAAAAAATAATTATCGCGGGGCGCCTGGGTGGCTGAGTCGGTTAAGCGGCCGACTTCGGGTCAGGTCACGATCTCGCGGTCCGTGAGTTCGAGCCCCGCGTCGGGCTCTGTGCTGACAGCTCAGAGACTGGAGCCTGTTTCAGATTCTGTGTCTCCCTCTCTCTCTGACCCTCCCCCGTTCATGCTCTGTCTCTCTCTGTCTCAAAAATAAATAAACGTTAAAAATTAAAAAAAAAAAATTTTTTTTTCGGGGCACTGGGTGCCTCAGTCGGTTAAGCGTCTGACTTCAGCTCACGTTATGATCTCATGGTTTGTGAGTTCGAGCCCTGAATCGGGCTCTGTGCTGACAGCTCGGAGCCTGAAGCCTGCTTGGGATTCTGTGTCTCCCTCTCTCTGTTCCTCCTCCACTCGCACTCTGTCTCTCTCTCTCAACAATAAAGATTAAAAAAAAATTTTTTTAAAGTAATTTTCACTAGTTTTACTGGGAGTGGGTCCTTGGAAGTCCTGAGATTGTCATGCTAAAAGTGGAACTCATTTCTAGACAGTTGTCATTATTGTAGAATAAGTGAAAACACAATTCCTTTGGGTTATTTAGAAATAATACTGTATCTTCATTTGTTAGCTTACCTCTCCAATAATAGTGTTGTTTAAAAAATAACATTTTTCTTTCATTTATATGTTTATAAGCTCCCATATATAATAAAAAGAAACTGCTTCACTATAACAGCACAGTATGTTGCTACTACATATACAATTTCCTTTTGAATCTCAAACCACTTCCCTTCCTCTTTATACTGACTACCCTTCCCTATGCTAGCAGCAGTCACCCATGAGGTCAATTAGCCTTCCTGTGCTACTTTTATGATAGGGAAAAATAGGATAAAATAGGCAGAGAAGGAAAGGATTAGGACCTGAAGTCTTGGGGACAGCGGGGTGGGGGGAGGGGGGGAGAAGACACATATTTATTCATTTTTATGAATATAATTTATTATCAAATTAGCTTACATACAACACCCAGTGCTCATCCCAACAAGTGCCCTCCTCGATTCCCATCACCCATTTTCCCCTCTCCCCCACCCTCCCATCCACCCTCAGTTTGTCTCTGTATTTAAGAGTCTCTTGGGATTTGCCTCCCTCCCTCTCTGTTTGTAACTATTTTTTTCCCCTTCCCATCCCCCATGGTCTTCTGTTTCTCAAGATTCACATATGAGTGAAAGACACATATTTTGTAACAATGCTGGGAATGTCTGACTACAAACCCCTTCAGGCATAAGGTCCCTCTTAAGAATGTAATAGACACCACCTACTCCCCCTCAAGTTTCCCTCAGGAATTTTTACAAAAGACCTGACTAAAAATAAGTAGACCATAAAACCTATGACCAACAAGGAAAGATTTGGCCATAGACCACCCCTCATACGATGGAAACGAGCCAATCAGGAATGGACAACCCAGCCGATAAGGGTAGGACAATCAGGAATGGACAACCTAGAGTTACCCAGCCCATAAGGGTAGGACCTGAGAAGGAATAAGGGGAAAGGGAAGTGGGGGCTGACCAGAACTTTAGAAAACAAAAACCCTGCCTATAGTCCTCAGGCATTCACTTTCGAATCACTTTTGAATGCCCCCTCTCTGTAAGGAGAGCTTTCCTACTATTCTTACTTTCTAATCTTATTCTCTGATAAACTTTTGCCTGCTGCTCATTTTATTTTGTGCCCACCTCTTCCTTCTTCAAAGCCACAAGATAACAAACCCCGGGTAAAAGATCCGGCAACACTTTGAGTCAGTGGAGAGTGTAGGATGCTACATTCAATCATGGAACCAAGCTTCTCTTCCCCCTTTTCCATGAGGTCTTCATGTATTTCTGCCTCATAGTCCAAAGGAAGGATTCAGAAGGAAAATGTTCCTACACAGAGGACTCTCCAAATTCTTCCTAATGAATACACTATCATTTCCTCACTTAACGGTTTTCCAGTTTCCACTGTTGCTTTTGACTTCCCTCTCAGATTTGAGCATTCAGGGGCATGTAATCTGTACAGACACACTGCACTTCATGCTAAGAAGGGCCTTGCTGTTACTGTCTTGAAATTCTTAATTTTTGAGCAAAGGGTCTGCATTTTCATTTTGCTCTGGGCCCCACAAATTAGGTAGTTGGTCCTGCTGAGTGGGAAGTCACCATGTCCTGCAGCATGTCCTAATGACCAAAAAGCAAACACAGGAATTTTCAATCAATTTGGGTCCCTTGGCAGCTTTGGGCAGCCTCAGAAACGTTTTCTCGGTTCTTTGGAAATATTCTTAGGCCAGTTTAGCCACCAGCACATTGAGAACCACGTCTGCTAAGACCTTACTCTGCCCATGTTCCTTACAAGTTCTTTGAAGATTAATTTAACAAGCATTTGTTGAATATCTATTATATTCTCAGTACTACATTGGCTCTAAAAAAAATAAGAGACTAAAATCTCATTGAAAGGGATTAAATTAGAGTTATGTGATAAAATTATAACGGTGTTTTATTTCAAGGAATATTTAGACTATCCAATAAATATTTGTGTCCCTTAAGATATTAATAAGTGGTGCACTAAAGAAAAGTAATTACTAATAAGTTTGAAAATCGCTGGGTCAACAAATTCTGCCCTCTGAGAGTTCATAGGGACTTTTACATAATTATGTACACCTTGAATCTCTTCATATTTCTTTAAAGAAACATCTTTTTTTTTTAAGTGCCAATTACTGCTCAGCTACTTTGTGCCAGATATTGACATTGTTGCCCTTCCAATAAAGAAATTAAAGTGGAGAGGATTTAATGGGGTTTCCCAAGTATAAGAACTTGTCATTCAGACTCAGTTCTGATGCCTTCACATTTCTAAATCACAAACAAATTAATGAGTGAATAGATCTGGATAGATCTTTTTTTTTTTTTAATATTTATTTATTTTTGAGAGAGAGAGAGAGAGAGCGAGCAGGGGAGGGGCAGGGAGAGTGGGAGACAGAGGATCCAAGCAGGCTCTGCCCCATCAGCACAGAGCCCAATGTGGGGCTCAAACTCGCCAACCATGAGATCGTGAGATCATGACCTGAGCCAAAGTGGGATGCTTAATTAACTGAGCCACCCAGGTGCCCCTGGATAGATATTTTTAAATTGGTCTTTAGGATACAGAATTGGAGATAGTATTAATATGTGAGCTTAAGAAAGAAATATTATCTTAAAACTTCATAATTCTCAGAAAATTCAAGAGTTTGATCAAGCAGCTATTATGTATTATGTCTAAGTTCATAGAATAATTTAAATATCTCAAGGAAAACAAAATTTTGCCTTGATTACTCCTTTTTCAGATTTCTTTTGGTTACTTAGCTGCCAGGACTTTAAATATCAGATGTTCTTATTTGATGGTTAGTGCACTTTGCGGTATCTTTGTGAGAACTAGCTTTTTGAAAAAGCTTCTTCATCTGAAAATAACTTAAAGACTCTCATCCTGGGCATTACTTGAATGTTTGTGGATTCCTAGTTAGATGTGACCTCAGAGAGGCTCTTGTTATTTTGTAGTGAACAATCTGAGGCCGAGGAGAGAGAAGGACCTGCCAATGACCATCTGGAAAATTGTAATAAAGCTAGGGTTGGATCCCAGAACAGGTCTCTTTCCTCCATTCCTGTGTGAGAAGAAATATCAACTATCTGTTAAGTAAATAGTAGACATATTCATCATTCATATTAAAGAAACAACTTTCACATCTTAGTACACTAGCATTCTGTAGAACACAGTTTGGAAAATGATGAATTAGAGACTAACGTAATCCTTATTTGTTTAAAAAAATATGTGGGATAGGTAACACACAATAATTTATAAGATGGTAGAGTCCATGTGGTATGAAACTGTCACTTAATAAACATAATTGGAAAGGCCCTTGGTGCCAAGATTTGAACTGTTGAGACCTCAGTGACAGGAAGAAGAAGAAAAGGAAGAAGCCAGACCAGCAGGAATTAAGGCCAAGAGAATTGATCAAGCTAGGTAATTGGTATAGAAATACAACTGGCAGAGTTGATCCTTGAAGCAAGAGAATGGCAACAACATGGTTCCTAATATTATATTTTGGAGCATAATCTAAGACAATGCCTGGGGCTGGCTGCAGGCCATACCTGTCTTCTGTTACTTTGTCAGCTCACAAATCTCTCAATGGAAAGACACAGCTCAACCCTCCTTCTTCCCATGCTCTATTCCTTTTCTCATGGACTCATGCCAGTGTTCTTGTCCTGATTCCACATTATCAAGTCTCCTCTCTCTTCCATGTCAGTGTCTTTATTCTGCTAACGTATTATGTCAGGTGTGATAAGGACATTAGCAAAAAGTACAAGAGTATTTTATAGACCCAAATATATACCTTGGATTTCTTCTAATTAAAATAAGATACATGGGAGCTCATTAATTAGGCAATTTACTTTTTATCTCTTACCGTAGAGTTTTGGTCCTCATCCAGGCAGAGTGCCAGTGATTTGAAATCAGTGATTCTTAATGGGAATCTATTTTAAATTAATTAATTAAATTTACTTAAAGAAGTTAAAAATAAATAAATTTAATTTCTTTCTATTGGGATAAATTAAATATTATGGAATAAGATGTTATCTGGTGCAATTAAGTTTTAGGAGACTGGAAACCACTGTAATATCTAGATATTTTTCTCACACACACCCAAGAATAGATTTTTGTCCCCATGGGATATTATTTCCCCATTTGGGGACACAGTATTTCAGGTCTTCATGTATAACATCTGAATTGGTGTCTTGACTTAGAAATATATCAGAGATTGACTTTGGCATTTGAATTTGCCATAGGGCAGCTCCTGAGTGACTGGCAGGGTCCAACCTTTTGGCAGACATCTCCATGAATGAATCTGATCATTCACTCATACACAACAAATACACACCTATCTTCAATGAGCACCTACTAGGTGCTGCACTGTGTAGATAGTAGAGGTACAAAGTACAAAGAAGAATAAGGTAATACAGGCTGGTACCTAAAATATAGTTTTCCCAGTGCAGTGATAAAGGTTATTATGGGAGCACTGAAAATGGAAATAAAAATAGCACATGGGCTGGAGTGAGTTGTTAAGGAAGCTTCTTGGAGATGTTGACACCATGAATAAAATCAGAAAAACTTTTCATGGACTGATGGTCCAGAATCAGACAGATGGTTCACCTCGCATGATCCCCCTCCTGAGCTGGGGAAGGGGAAGAGTCAGGGCTGCAGGGCAAAAGGGATGAAGCATATTCATCCTACCATATCTGACTGTTGGCTGAATCGTGTGTTATGTATATGTATGTATCTGTGTGTGTGTGTGTATGTATGTGTACATATATATAGTATAGGTATACATTATATACACACACATACGCAAATACACACTACATACACACACATTATATAATCTCTCTACCTTTCTCCATTCCTATCCTTCCGTCCCCATCCCCACCCATTTTCAGGGTGAGCAATGTTAATTATCTGATGTATATCTTTCTATATTTTGACTATTATAAACAATGCTTCAATAAATTCTCTTATGTACAGTCTTTTTCTTTAAAAGCTATTTGCAAAATAGTTGATGTTTACTAGAGCATGGAATATTAAGAAAAGGATAATGAGGAAAATGACAAGTAAGGAAAAAGAAAACAAAGTCTACCTTCAAGAAATAGGCACTTTGCACATTTTTGTGACTATTTCAGTTTTTTTTTTCCTATGCAGCTGCATGTGGTTACTTGAATGCATGTGTCTGCACACACACTTCTTTAAAATATTGGCATCACACCATACAGCTGCTTTGTGACTTTTTTCCTCTAAGTTGTGTATATTGTCAGTATTTTATCATATCATTAACAAATCCTCTTTATTTAAGAAATCTTAATTGCTGGGAGAGCCTGGGTGGCTTAGTCGGTTGAACGTTTGACTCTTGATTTTGGCTCAGGTCATGATCCCAGGGTCATAGGATTGAGCCCCACATTGGGCTTGGAGCACTGAGCATTCACTCTCCCTTAAGATTCATTCTCTCTCTCTTCCTCTCCCTCTCCCTCTTCCTTTCTCTTCCTCTCCCTCTCTCCCTCCCTCTGCCTCCCTCCTTTCTTCCCTCCCTCTGCCTCTCTCCCTGGCTGATGCTCTCCCTCTCTCTAAAATTAAAAAAAGAAAAAAAAAAAATCCTAATTGCTTTTTTTTCCCTCTGAATGTAAAAATGATACATACTTATTATATGTGCATATATGTGTTATGTACGTGAAGTATGCATACATATGTGTGCTGATGGTAGATTAGATTTCATATTTAAAATATGTATATGCGTATAGATAATAACAGAAGTGAGATCATGTGATACATACTATTCAACAAATTGCATTTTTCACTTGAGAATATCTCTTGAGTCAGTTTATAGAGGGCAACTTTTACATGGCTGCATGGTAGTGCATTACTATTAATCAATCTCTTATCAATAGATTTATCAATTAGCAACTGACCATCAATGGATGGACATATTAATTATTAACAATTCTCTTTTCTCACAAAGAATGTCAAATGAATAACTGATCAAATATCTTTGGGCATTAATGATAGCAGTTCAGTTGGTGTGATCCCTAGATGTTCCTGTTTAGTCCCTAGAATATTTGTTTCTTATCATTTCTATGCCTCATAGAAAATAAGCCACCCATGTTTTTATTAAATAATTTTCTTCAAATCATCTAAACATGCCATGTGTTAGATTGTTTTTAGGGGTCTAAACGGACTGAATATAATTAATAAACATTATCTCACTTTTAGCAAATCATGATGAAAAAGTCCACCTTTAGTCAAATGCTGCTGTAGATTATAATGAAGTCACAAACTAAACTTTCCTTAGGCAAATGAGCGAGTGG
Organism: Panthera tigris; assembly: GCF_018350195.1. Classification (NCBI taxonomy): domain Eukaryota; kingdom Metazoa; phylum Chordata; class Mammalia; order Carnivora; family Felidae; genus Panthera; species Panthera tigris. Next base: position 37,057,329 of record NC_056678.1, read on the forward strand.
TGGGTGACCTCTAGCAGTTGCAAAGTGCCTTTGGCTGAAGCAAAGACAGAGGCCAGTTTCACTGGCAGCAGTAAAAAAAAAAAAAAAAAAAAAAAAAAAAAAAAAAAAAAAAAAGACATCAAGGTAACAAGCAACCTGGTGTCCTGGTGTGGGCATATGCACCCTGATGGCAAGTGATAAATTCATACTGACTACTAGCTGTTAGAATTATTTTAAGCATATGTGAAGAGTGGAGGTCAAGAAAAAGCAGTCCTATTATTCTATTAGAAGGGGCCATTACTGATAACAGAAAGCTGAACCCAGAGAGAAGTTCCTCAACTAAAAGAATGAGGGATTTCTAACCAAGAACAATCTCCGACAAGGCAATGCCTGGAATCAGAGCCAGGAAGAGCTAAGTTGTCAAGGAAGACTTATTGAAGTTTGTTATTTATAAATCACATATTTGTTCAAGGATTCCTTCAAATCATTCAGCCAATATAGCATGGCATCAGGGTATTTGACCTAGAATTATAGTCCTCTCTGTGTTTTCTTTAGAAAAAGTTGAAGCTCCTTTTCTCCTTTCATTAGGTGCTGAAGTCCTAAGGGGTCACCTTCAGTCTTTTGGGTGATAAATTATAGCAAAAACATTATTTAAAATATGTTGCTTTAGCATAATGTGCCGTCCCTTTCCTTATGTAAACAAAATGCTTTTATAACATGAACAATGTCTATTTTGTTGGTTTACAAATGAAGGCCCTTCTAAGCATATAACTAAATATGCATTATATTTATTTATTGAAGATTGATATAAAATATTATTTACATAAACAAGATCATAAAAGATGCACGTTTGAAGTATCCCTATCCAGGTTTAAGATAGGAATCTTGAAGGTGGCTTCTCGACTAGTGACACTTTCAGGAAAATATATTGTATGCCAATTATATGCTAGTCAAGGCTCTTGGGTAAACGGTTTTCTTAATTATGATGACTGTGAAGGAGAAAAACTAGTGAAAACACCGACTCTCTCCTGGTTTCAAAAAAAAATTAACTTTTTTTCCCCCAGTAAAAGCAGAGACACTTTAGATTTTAGGACTCTCTTGGCTCCTAAAACCTAAGTGCTGCTTGAAAAATGGCCCTTTCAGCTTTTAGCCAGCAGCCACAGCTTAAATCCACAAGAGAGGCGCCTTACCACTCTGCTTTCAATGGCAGCCTGCCATTTCGGAAAATTGTAGCTTTTGAAAGAAGAAAAAAAAACCCAGTAAGCCATTTAATTCACCCCCTTGGAACTAATGTAAGTTAAGGAAAAAATAAGTAGGGTGAGCAAAAAAGATGCCTAATTCCTAGTTCAAAACTCTTTCAACATTTGGTAGAAATAGAGTCGAAGTCACAGCATCCACAGTAGCCATTTAAATAGAATAATTTTAAAGAACTCAGCTCCTCTTAGAGTGACGGAATATGGATACCATTCTTCCACTTGAATCTGGATACACTGAAAATCAGCAAACAACTAAGGAATGGGGATACTCAAAATGGTACAATTTGTAAATTTTGGGAAAAAATCTTTAACACTGAATCCCAAATTTCTTTTATGTGATTTTTGCTGCATACGTATCTGGTCCTCTGTATGGATATGGATATATGTATATATATATATATATATACACATATACATATATACATATATATATGTGTATATACATATATATGTACACATATATATGCATATATATATATATGCATACATATATATATATATATATATCTATCCAGACACATAGTTGTCATTATCAAAAGGACTCTAAAAAATGAGAACACACTTATGACTCGATCAACGTTCGTAAAGGGAAAGAGTTCATTTAAGATTCCACTCCAAGTCCAAGTCTGTGATTGCCAATGTGACATAATAAAATGCGATTGGAGACCCTGCGGATGAAAGATATTCCAAATTCTAATACCCTTAAAAAATACATAATAATTTTTATAAGTGTATGCATTTCATAGAATGTCAACATTTGACATGTGTTTATTGAGCACCGACACTGAGTGGGATTGTGAGCTTAGGCACTGGTGACACAAGATAAACCAGAAACCTTTTTTTTTAAGAAGTTTAAATTGTAGCAGTAAAGCACACCAACAAATCTTTGGTGGTTTCCAAATTCCATTCTACCCTTAAAGGAATTAGGCTCCATTGAGATTCCATGCTGATTCCATGCCTGGGGCAAGGAAAAGTACAATGTAAGCCTGAAACATTCTGTTGTTTCAGAAAGCAAGAGTATACACAAAGAATAATGGGTGTATGTCAAAGGGACACAGGAGCTGCATAGAAACATCCTACAAACCAAACTGGGCAATCTCATCCAAAAAAAAAAAAAAAAGGAGAAATGTACGATAAACCTAAATAAAAAAAACCATGTGTGAGGGGTGCCTGAGCGGCTCAGTTGGTTGGGCATCTGACTTTGCCTTGGGTCATGATCTCAAGATTCAGGAGTTCAAGCCCTGTATTGGGCTCTGTGCTGACAGATTGGAGCCTGGAGCCTGCTTTCGGATTCTGTGTCTCCCTCTCTCACTGCCTTTCCCCCACTCGCGCTCAGTCTCTCTAGGTCTTAAAAATAAATAAATATTAAAAAAAAAAAAAAAAAAACAACGAATGTGTGAATACATAAGGATATTTTTTAAAGTTCTGTACAGAACAGCAGTGGTTTATAAATGCAAAAGGAATAATAGAATTGAAAAGAAATGACTACAGCCCCCTGTATAACCATCTCGGGCGAGGATTATCAATGGATATGAAACTTGTTAGGTAAGCATTTGTGAGCAAACAAGGTAGTTACGTAGTCTTGAGTTATTACCTACAGATTATGTATTAAATATAAACAGGAAAAAGTTACCTTTACCATGGATAAATCTGGCAGATATCATGTTAAAGAAGAGATCAAATGTACAGTCACCAATGATGGGACAAACTCACTTTATGTGTCTCCTGTGATGCCATGGAAAGTAGATACCATCACCCATGTAGTACTTTTTCAAGAAATGTGCGACTTGAATACAATCATGAGGTAAGAATCAGAAAAATCCAGGTTGTAAAAAGCTCAACATCTGCAAGACAGTTGAATTCTTCAAAAATATCAATGTCATGAAAGATCATACTAGACGAGGCGGGGGGCGGGGGGGTGTATCCTAGGTTAAAGAAGTCTCTATAAAGAGACCTGGCAGCCAAAAGTAAGGTGTATTCCTTGGTTGGATTGTGGATACCACTGACACACGCCTGTACATACATACACACAGCACAGCTATAAAGATTTTGATGACAATTGGGGAAATTTGAATGTGGACTTGTATTTTAGAATTATTGTGGGGGTGCCTGGGTGGCTCAGTTGGTTGTCTGACTTCAGCTCAGGTCATGATGCCACGGTTCATGAGTTCGAGCCCCGCATCTGGCTCTGTGCTGACAGCTCCAGAGACTGGAGTCGGCTTCAGATTCTGTGTCTTCCTCTCTCTCTCTGCCCCTCCCCCACTCATGCTGTCTCTCTCTCTCTCTCTCTCTCTCTCTCTTAAAAATAAATAAAGATGTTAAAAAAAATAAAATTATTTTGTAGTCTTGCATTTATTTAGTGTGATAATCATATTGTGGTTGTGAAGGAGAATATCCTTGCTCTTAGGAGAGGAAGTTACTGAGGTATTTAAGGTGGATTATCATGTTTGTAACTTGTTTTCAAATGGTTGAGAAAAAATTGAAATATATAAGATGTGTGTGTGTGTGTGTGTGTGTGTGTGTGTGTGTGTGTGTGTATACGTTGCACAGATATTTGAGAGAGAAATAAAGCAAAACTACCAATATGCTGAAAATTGGTAACTCTAGGTGGACCATATATGAGTGTTCATTATACTATTTCAACATCTTTGTAGGTTTGAAACTTTTCAAAATAAAACATGGGGGAAATAAAAAAGAGTTAAGGTCTAATGGAAACTTAGTTAAAACAAAGTAATTCCTTTCCTTGAAAATGAGCATATTACCACGCCTGGATCTGGATCATAATGTGAGTGAGATTGATTCTCATTCCCCCCACTCTATCCCAACTACATTAGAGTTCTGCTGCTAATATGAAAGTATTTTCAGCAAAATTAGGACCACTTAACTAAAAGGAATTACAGAGATACTATCTGTTCTAATTTCTCAACAAAGAAAATTATTGAAGAAACATGTTATGATTGGTATTTTTGACTTTTCTCTTATGGCTCTCATTAATTTATCTGTCCACTCAACCAATGGGCATTTGGGGTCAAAGCCCAGTGCTGGGCACCAGGGACACACATGGCCAAGCAGAGATCTAACCATCTGGGAACCCAACTCTTTAATGAGAGTTACTTTAAGTCACATGTAGACACATCTTAGTGTTTAACTAGGTGGATGGATTATATGGATTTTTAAAAAAGAAATCTACTTTCATAAATTTTATCACAATAAGTATTTAGTGTCTGAGGAATCAGGCTACTAATGTCCGTAACAGAAAAAGAATGTAGAACCATGTCATTCTTTTTAAAGTGGCAGTTCTAGCATTTGTTGTTTGCTGAGAAGAAACTGTGGCTTAGAATTAATTATGAGAGGGGCTCCTGGGTGGCTCAGTGAGTTGAGCATCCAACTTCAGCTTGGGTCATTATTTCATGGCTTGTGGGTTTGAGCCCCACATCGGGCTTGCCATTGTTAGCACAGAGCCCATATCGGATCCTCTGTCCCCCTCTCTCTTTGCCCCTTCCCAGCTCATGCGCACGCTCTCTCTCTCTCTCTCAAAAATAAATAATTTAAAAAAATTTTTAAAAAAGGATTGATTATGTAGAGCTGTTTACCTCACGCTATAGAAATGTTTATCAAAAATCGCTTAGTTCTCTCATCAGGAATTGTCGTCTAAAACCCCTGAGGAAACTTTTGGAGAAAGAATTCATTCATTGAGAGATGAAAGCTAAATTTATATTAAATGTTTAGCATAGTACTCTGCGTGGAAATGCTCCCTTAAAAGGACAGAGATATTGGGGTGCCTGGGTGGCTCAGTTGGTTAATCATCCAACCTCAGCTCAGGACATGAGCTCATGGTTCGTGAGGTTCTTGAGTTTGAGGATTATCTCTCTCTCTCCCCCTCTTTCTGCCCCTTCCCTGTGTGCATTGCTCTCTTTCCGTCTCAAAAAAAAAAAAAAAAAAAAAAAAAAAGAGGGCTATTTGTTTTTTTATCATTTAATTGATTTTTTCATCATCCATAAATGTACTCTTTAATCCCCATTTCCTATTTCCCCATCCCCCACCCAACTCCCCTCTGGTAATCACTAGATTGTTCTCTATAGTTAAGAGTCTGTTTCTTGGTTTGTCTCTTTTTCCTTTTTCTCGTTTGTTCATTTAGTTTCTTAGATTCCACATATGAGTGAGAGAGATCCTATGGTATTTGTGTTTTTCTGATTTATTTCACTTAGCATTATACTTTCCAGCTCCAACCATGTTGCTACAAATGGTAAGATTTCATTGTTTTCTATGCCTGAATAATATTCCATTGTACATACACCACCTTATCTTTATCCATTCATCTATGGATGGACACTTGGGCTGCTTCCATAGTCTGGCTGTTGTAAACAACACTGCGATAAACATATGAGTGCATGTATCCCTTTGAATTAGTGTTTTCGTAGGTTTTATTTGTAAATTCCCAGTAGTGTGATTACTGGATCGTAAGAGTAGTTCTATTTTCAATTTTTAAAGAACATCCATATTGTTTTCCACTATGGCTGCACCACTTTGCATTCCCACCCAACGGCGCAACAGGGTTCCTTTTTCTCCACATCCTCACCGACACTTGTTGTTTCTTGTGTTTTTAATTGTAGCCATTCTGACAAGTGTGAAGTGATACCTCATTATAGTTTTGATTTGTATTTCCCTGATGATGCATGATATTGAGCATCTTTTAATGTGTCTGTTGGCAAGGACAGGGATATTTCTAAACTAAGAGGATGGAATCTAGAGGTTGCTAGGTCTATGGAGGTAACATCTGTCACATGTTGATCAAATGGTTTGTGTAACAGATCTAGCATTCTAAGTTGGTTCTAATTCATTAATTCAGTAAAAACTTATTGAGCATCTATGAAATGTCAACACTGTGCTAGACATGTGGAATGCAAAAATAAATGACTAATTCCCCAACTTGGAAGAAAGTACAGACTAGAGAGATGAGAGGAAAGAGGACACAGATATGTAAATGAAATAAGTGTAAAGTTGCTATTCACTTTATAATAGAAATACATTAAGGACATTACCTTAAAGTAAGTCATAAAATCAAAAATTCAGGTCAATGAGGGAAGGCAGAGAGTATGATCAGAAGAAGGAGCAGTGTGAGAAGACGTATGTTTGGGGAATTTCTGTAGTATACAGCTGGAAATGGGACACAGGGAGCCGTGCTGATGAAGCTGGAGGTGTAGACAGAAGCTCAACCATGAGGGCCTTACAGAACAGTGTGTGTCTGGACATTAGACGATGGGAGTGACTGAAAATTCTAATATTTTAAGTGTAGAAACAAAATGATCAGAGTTGCATTTTGCTGCTCTAACAAATATCACTGTGGCTGGGAAGAAGGGGATAAAGGAATAAGATAGTGAGAACGTGGAATCCAGAGGAACGGATCAGCCTTTTTTTGGTTGTTTTTTGTTTTTTTTAAGTTTTATTTATTTTGAGAGAGAGAGAATATGGGGGAGGGGCAGAGAGAGGGAGAGAGAGAGAATCCCAAACAGGCTCTGCACTGTCAGTATAGAGCCTGATACGGGACTCTAACTCAGGAATCTTGAGATCAGGACGAGAGCTGAAATCAAGAGCTGGATGCTTAACCGACGGAGCCACCCGGGTGCCCCTCAGGCTTTTCTTTATGTGAGGACACTCCTGAAAGACTGCTAAGCAGGCAGCTAGGAAACATATGCTAGTTTATTTTGTTATTTGATTTCTAAACAATCACATGAATTTGCAAATAGGTTCTCTTACGAAGTTGGGTTTATTCGCGCATTGTAAGATGTGTAACAGTAGGGGACACTGTCAGTGCTCCGCTCGGATTCTCTTAGATCCCCTTATCCCTTGTACTGTTCCTGTGTGCTCCCTCCTCCTACCTTCCCCAGCCCCCCACTCCCCTCTCACTTCTGTGTGGTTGGGGTTTTTACAGCCCACCTATCACTCTCTCTGGAGCACTGCCCTTGGCCTACGGGAGCTGCTTGGTCTACTTGCCCCAGAGTCTGAAGTGTTTGGAGTTTAGATTCTCCACTCTTCCAACCCACAGTCTGCAGCCCATTGCCAAAGACTAAAGGGTGCCAAGCCCAGCTCTCTTGCCTTGAGCAAGGATAAACCCAACCCTGTACACAATTTGTACTCGAGAACTCCCGTAAGATTCAGGAAGACTGGGATTTGGCCTGAGGTGGTTCCTTGCTTCACTTCTTTTCCTTCCTATCCAGCCTCCCCTGTCTGTTACTGGTTCCTTCTGAGAGTGCTTCCCTAATAAATCCCTTGCATATTCTTCATCTCAGGGCAGGGACTGCTGCTGGTGCACCTGCTTGACAATGACATTTAACTCGAATAACTGAATATGTATTTTTTCTGCATGGTCCCTTCTAATACCAAACTATTTGATTTAAGGTTTACATAAGTAGTTTTGTTTTTATTTTACACATTTTTTACATGAACGTCATAATAATGGTGATATAAAGAAGTCTATGAATAAATTGATATAAAGAAGTCTATGAATAAACTGATAGACCTAATCTAGAGTCCTTAAAATTATTCTCTCATAAGTATCTCACAGTTTTGAAAGTCCAACCTAAATCATTATAACTAAGCAATGTTTTGATTTAAATCGGTAATGTTAATTCCACCTGTTAATGCATGCTCTATCAGGTACTGTGATTGCTGCTTTGCATGTATTATCTTATTTAATCTTCTTAGCCAATCTATAAAGTTGGTTTTATTATCTCCAGCCTACAGACAAAGAAAAGCAGGCTGTAGAAGTTAAGTAAATTGTCCCAGATTGCATGGTAGATAGCTGGATTCTGAGTTTGAACTCCTAAACCCATAAACTTGTCAGCAAATTTCATCACATCAAAATGGATGAAATAGCAAGAAATATTTCAGTACAGTTTCTTCCTAGTTCATTAGAGTTAAACAGGAATGTGTTCTTTTGAAGTATTCTTGTTTTAAAGTTATTCATAACTCAGGGCGCCTGGGTGGCTCAGTTGGTTAAGTGACCGACCCTTGATTTCAGCTCAGGTCATGATCTTACGGTTCGTGAGTTCCACTACGTGTCAGGCTCTGCAAGGAGCATGGAGCCTGCTTGGGATTCTCTTTCTCTGTCCCTCCTACCTTCAATCTGCAGTATGATAAGAGATACTGGGACTATTTTTAAAAAAGAAAAATAAAGTTATTCATAATCCCATGAAAACTTTAAATAAAGTATGAGAAGTTTCTCATGAATAATCTTTTCCTTAACAGTGGTTTGGAAAGGAGTGCTCTCTGGTAGTAATGAGAGAGCCCTTCGTGAAAAGACTCCTGGACATTGTATCTAAATGAAGAAACAGCCCTTTGAAAAATGATCATTTTGGTATTTCAGGCCACTTAAAAATATGACATCAGCTCTCTTCAGACATTTGACTGATGAGATGGTAGGAAACCATAAGTCAAGAAAGACAGTCACTTGAGTAACTAGATTTTTTGTGTCTCCAGCTATCTACACAATGGATTAAACAGTGCTTCCCTTTTGAGGGTGTTTTAAGAATTGTTAAACACACTGTTTTCATAATTTCTAATCAGGTTCCATATCATTCCTTGGCCGCAAGAAAGGCTATTGATAGAATTCAATCAGGCAGAGAAAGGGTCATGGCACTTGCTCTGGGAGTTGTTTGAAAACTCTCAAAGGACATGTGGTCAACTCCACTTTTGTGTGATGACAGATGGGCCATACATTTCTCTAAAAAGTTAGTCATTGACTGTGGATGCTAAGTTTTCACAATGAAAACTGCAGAAGTTATCAAGAGGAATTGTGTGTAACCTTACAAAATACATGGCAACTAAATAAAAGCAGTGTTACCGGAAACACTAAAAAAATGCCCATGTGCCAATGGAAGATAAGACTAAAGAAAAGAAAAGCAAGTTTGGAGACAGCCTGGCCCTGAAAGTCTGATTTAGCCTCTTGCCTGGGAGTTGAGTACATAAATGAAAGAGGCATGCTATCCAATGTGCTGAGAGGAAAAGAATTAAGAACATCTGAGTTTCTGTGAGAGAAGAAATGGCCTTCTAAAACCCACTCATTTCTATGGGACGTAGTTGCACAAATGTTTTACCCTTCAATAAAAGTTCCCAACCATGTGCTTGTTTCTGTTGTTTTTTTAATGTGCTGGCTGAATGCTGTACCTGAAATCGTTTCTGTGGACTGGTATCTGATATGTGTGCATTGTAACTGGAAGCAGTCATGACAGCAGGGTAGCAGTGTGGGTGTTTGTGAGAACAGGGACGTGAATGGTGGAGTCATTTAGAAAAATGGAGCATCCAGGCGAGCCACAGACACAATAGGATGGTGAGGAGGTGTTGGAGGAGCCTATAGAAAAGAACAGGGACAGGAAACCTGGAAAGGAAGAAAAAGGAAGTGGGGAAATGTGCCAAAAATAGGGAATTATACTTGTGAAGAAAATTTCCAATTATATTTTTTTTGTTGTCTGAAATCCACCCTCATATACTTGGCAGACCTCTTTGTGTTTCTATGTTGTCCCTGTTTTGACTCTTGGGCCTATTCTAAATCTTCAGCCTTCCATTTTCAAAATTTTACTTAAAAACGGTTCAATTCAAGCTAGATCTTGCTCAGGGAGTAGCATATCCAAATTCATATGACAGATTTGAAATCATATTTATTTAAATAGACACTCTATTTCCATGAGATTTCTCTGGACACTGAGAAAAGAAAAAAAGTAGCTCTCCTCATTAAAATATCTCTTCCTGTGTGTGCCCAGAATGTCAAATGGCCACAGCATTCTCCTCCAGGGAGTTTATAATCAAGCCCAGGACCCAGTTAGATGAAAAAAAAAAAAAAAAAAAAAAAAGGCTTTTTTTAGGCTTAACAAAGTCATATTCTTTCTTCCACCAATCCTTGCCCTCTGTAAAAAATAAAATAAAAATTTTAAACCTGTTTATAAAAAAATGTTTCCACCTATTAGGCCATAATAAGGAACAGGAGTTTTATTTAGTATGGAGGCAGAATAAAGTCATATTTTGACTCCGTCCTGCACACACGCATAAGAAATTCTAAGAAACAGACTTTCTGATAATCATTTTTTTCTCAAATATTAAGTGTTTGCCAAATCTGTACAATACTCAATGCCTACACTGTTTTAGATGTTAGGAAAGGTGCAGTAGATATGAGACACATCCTACCTTCAATTTGCCGTATGATAGACATACAAACCTAAAGGTCATTAGGGAAGTACTTTTGCATAAAATTCAGAGATGCAAATTCAAATGCCTACAGGGGCCAGACAGGTAATCTAAAGGTGCGAAGGTTAGCATATGTAAGGCATCTGGGATTGGTGGGACGTTTGGTGAAAATGAAGACATTGAAATAATAATAACACAAAAAATATCTTAACAAAGCACTGCCCCCAGACCAGCATCAGATTTGGCAGATCTAGTCTGTGACTGTTAAGTGAGCCAGCTCTGGCACAGATAAATGGAATGTTTATGTGATTATTTGAATGCACTGAGGAGTAATAAGGAAAGGTATTAAAAATAGTGCTAGCAGGTTGGAGATTAAGTGACCTTTATCAGGGATAGTTTTCGGGTAAAAAAAAAATGTCATGAGCTGTGGTCTAAAAGGAGCACACATTTTACTGCATTGAAGATCTCGAGAATGCAGGTGAAACTTGATGGCTGAATGGCTTGTTTCAAACTGGTATTCCTTTTCTAAATACCCCTCTTGTACCATCACGTTCTCTTAGCTGATTCTACTAATTTATTTTGAGTTGAGAAAGCCAAAGAAGAGAGAGATGGGAAGAAAAGATGGTGGGGCTGAGAGCAGAGGAAAGAACCTTTTCCCCTTTTCCCAACCGAGTATATAGAGGGTGTGGCTCTGGAGAGGAACAGCCTCCATGTTTTAGAATCTTGCCACCGGGGGGTACCAAAATCTGCTGCATCACAGTGGAAGTAAACCAAGTAGCTGAGTGCTCATTCCTAATTCTCTGATGATGAATTGCATATATTTGTTTTAGTGTCAGAGAAAAATTCCCCAAGGATCTTCTGTGAGCATTAGGATGTCATTTATTTCAAGGGGAAGGAGGCTCAAGTATTTATCTCTCTGAAGGCATATTATTCTCTGACACATTAATTGGCCATGTTAGATTGATTTTTAAAAAAATGTTACCTTACTGAGGAAAAATTCTGATTTCCTGGTGCAATTATCTTCTTTCTGAGTACTTATCTTTCCAGTAAAAGCTCTTCACCAAAAGGTTTTCAGTGGCTCGTTACAATGAAGGTTTTTAAAACATTTTTAAAGAGCATTTTAAAGAAGAGATAAGAATGGTCTGTTGACGATTTAGCTTTGTCTTCAAAAGAATTTTAGGTGTTGGCAATTGCCTCAGTACCAGAAGCCTGAAATAAATTAGCAAAGATGTCTAGAAAATTAGTGAACCCGCCGAGAACCTCAGTGTCTGAAGTTGCCCTAGAGGTGACACACGTGGTCCAACTCTCTATCTAAGGCTTGGGTTCCTTCCACAATATCTTGATTGGGAATCCAGTTTCAGTTTGAAGTCTTCCAGTATCGAGAGAATTTACTCTTTCTTAATGCAACTCATTCCATTTTTCTTGACTTCTCAAGTCATTCAGAAATTCTTCTTTAAAGTGAAATAATGCAACTTTTTGGAACACGCTAAATAATTTTGAATCTTTTTGTAAGTAGATTTCATGTATTTGAAGATAACTACTATCACACTCTAAATAGAATCATTAAATCTTGTTTCCCTTTCTGTTTCATTTTCCTAGTTCAGTTATAGTATTGCTGGTATAATGTGGGGTTGTTGTCTGTGGTCGGATGGCAGTTTTTTCTAAACTCGGTGAGGAGAAAGATGGAGTGGATGTACTTAGCATGTATCTGTCAAGATCACTCTCCTGGACTAGGAGTCTGGGGAAGACAAAATTAATAATAGATCTAAATCCCGGGCTTTTGAGTTCTAAAGCTGAAAGGAGGGACACAACATATTGCTAAGGGTGACTTCATGAAAGAATATTCAAGGATGAATGGCATGCACTCTCAGGTGAAGTTAATCTGGGAAGACTTCATGAAGGAGGTGAGATACACTTAGGAATTAGAAGATCTGAAGGTACATTGTTACAACAAACTCTGGGTCACAAATAAGATGTCAAGAGTCACTCTCAAAGTAGTTGTGCTTTCTTACCACCTACCTAAGGTGGAGATTGGTAAATAAAACCCAAGCAAATTTAGGCAAAACCAAAAATACATTTTACTGTTTGATAGCAAAGTTTTGTGTATGTATAAGCTTTTGAGAATTTGTCAGGTGTGTAAATGTATACATTTCTAAATGTAGTTGATATCCTTATTCTGAGTATACACCAATGTAAATTTTTTATCTTAGAGTGAAATAAATTTCCTCAAATTATTTGATAACTTTCCTTACCAGGTAACAAATTCGTGTAGAGGTTTTAACACACATATTTTAGATTAACTATGTATTCTCAAAATAATTTCTTTGTGGTAAAATTAAAAAAAAAACATTTTTTACCTTTCATAAATCATTAGTCTTTGTCGAGCATTTTCTTCAACTCCCCATCAGTGTTTCCCCTTTGGGCTGAGACCAAGCATGGAAAGTTTCACCTTACCAGACAGGCCTTTTTGGAAACCATAAGCAGTGGTAAGGGAGTTTAAATTTATATTTAACTTCAAATGCTTCTTACCACAAATGATATAACATAGGGTACTAAGCAATCATTTTTTGGTATAATTGAGCTAGCTGGTTGGTTTATTCAATTATTTATGAGCCACTTAAAGATTTCTTTAGGTATTTCGGCATACTCGGACTGCATCTCTCACAATTGAACATCTATAGCTTCTAGGTTTCCTTTTTGGGTTCATAAATAAGAGGATTTCATACCCGTAAAAAACATTTTCATGATGCAAAACAATAAGGTGATTATGTATTATATGAGGTTATTGGGAACCCCCAAACATAAAGAATATGGGAATAAAATGCCGTGGAGCTCAATGTTGATATACTCTATGTTGATATGATTTGAGCCTGAATTTAAGAAAGCAATAGAAACAATTGTTGTGAGAGTAAGGCATTTGCTTTTTTATTTCCTCATTTCAGGTTTTACGGTTGAAAACAATGGGCACAATAGGGGATCGAGAAATTGGACTACTAAGTCAAAAGTGACAAACGTATACTCAGTAGAAGTGCCAAGAGTTAAACATTATGTTTAATGTTATTTAGTTATTTAGTTATTCCTTTATTTATTTGTGTTTATATATTTACTTATTCATCGCTCTGAGTCATTTGGGTAAAACCTACTACAACACAGGAATTAAATCTTTCAGAACCGAAGGGCAGAAAAAAGTGGGTAGAGGTAGAAAAAAAAAATCAGGAAGTAATAAAGGAAACTTGGTGAAAATCCAGAATACTTTTGATTAGATACAGGAGGCAGTGGGAAGTAATAACTGCGATTGGGACTGCCTTTCTGCTATAGGTGTCTTGGAATTCTTTGGGAAGGTGTAGACAGAGCGAGGTCATGGAAGTCATAAGTATTTGGAATGAATCGGGGAACAATGCTAGTGGAGCACTTGCCACTTATAACTGCTGGAAGGTGTGCCCTGAATCTGTCAGCAGGATTTCTGTCTGGGTTGAGTTGTATAAACAGCAGGGCAAGGAGATCAAACCTAACTTATTTTTACTCCGGGTCTTCATCGGCCCCTGGAGAAAGTGACAATCTCACTTACATTATTTTTTTATTATGACTTTTTGGCCTTAATTCTGCTTAACTTATTCAATGCAAGTCTCAATATCGGGGTTTTCAGGCCTCATACGGGATTAGCACCTTATTATGCTGATGGTTTACCCTGAGCTGCCTACAGCTATCACAGCATCAATTATAATTTGTTAATTTCAGCATTTTTGATCACATCACTTGGGGGATTTCACTTGTTAGTTTGTAGTACAGCTCTGATTATTTTCGATGATATACTCATTCACCACAGCTTTGTGTGGCTAATTCCCTCCATGCCTCCCTTCCCCATACCCTGCCAAGCAAAGGCCCTCCTTGAAGAAACTTCAGAATAAAAAACAGCATGAAACTAACCCCCACAGTGTCAAAATGGCAGGGCATGTCCTAAATGACCTCTAAAAAGTAATGAGTTATTTAAATAAATCAAAGAGAGAGGAATCAAATAACCACTACAACAACAAAAATCACAATAAGACAGGATTTCATTTTTTTTTCATAGTGTATTGTAAGAATTTAATATACTAATGTGCATTATGCATCATCAATAAAGGACACTGTGTTTGACATTCCCCCCAACTTATTTAAGATTAAACTGATTTTTTGGCAGAACATCTAATAGAGACAATATTTAGCAGAACATGTTTTGAGAAATGTTGCTCTATATTGATTAAAGCTTTTCAGTCTCCAGAGACGAGCCTTGCTTTTACTATAAACAAATTCGTACAAACTTCTAGTTATAAAATAAGTAAATCATGGGTGTGTAATGTACAGACTGTAGTTAATAATACCATATTGCAGTATTTGAAAGTTGGTGAGAGAATAAATCTTAAAAATTCTCAACATACACATAAAAAATGCGTAGCTATGTATGGTGATAGGTGTTAACTAGACTTATTGTGGTGATTATTTCTCAATAAATACAAACACCGAATTGTTATGTTATATACCTGAAATTAATGTGATGTTATATGTCAACTTTACCTCAATAAAAAGAAAAGGAAGAAGGTTCCATGCAGGAACCTGGTTATTATATCCACACATAGGGTTTGCCAGTCAGTTTAGCTCTGAATGAGCAGGTTCATTTTACCCTTGTCCTAGAGCCTAAGGTGGGCCTGGAGCCCTTGGGGAAAGTCAAGCGACTCTCGTTCTGGACATGTATTTTATGTCACCTGCATGGCTCTCTTGAGTGTCTCTCTCAGACTTGGAGGCAATGTGATTTGCCTGATGACATTTGAACGAAAGCCAAATTTGCAAATGCCAATTCATCAAAGAATCATTTTACCCTAGGACCAATTTTCTAAATTTACTGATTTCAAAACACTTGTTTCTTGTACTTTAAGAAACATATTCATAAACTTTAGAGATATTTCTGTAGAATAAAATTGCTTTCAGATAGTTTCTTTTGAGAATTTTTTAAAATGTTCTGGTTGATAGGGCCACCTGGGTGGCACAGTTACTTAGGTGACCAACTCTTGATGTCGACTTAGGTCACAGTCTCGCAGTTTGTGGATTTGAGCCCCGCATGGGACTCTCTGAGCTGATGGTGCTGAGCCTGCTTGGGATTCTGTCTCTCCCTCTCTGACCCTCCCCTGCTTGTGCTCTCTCTCTCTCTCTCTCTCAAAATAAATAAATAAACTTAAAAAATGTTCTAGTTGATAGGTTTTCATAACTACATTTAAATATTTGATCTGTCTCTTGCTCAGCTTCTGCTCCATGTGGAGGATTGGGGACACAGTGGGGACTTTAGGTTGGAGAATGTGGACAAAGAGCTGAGAAACAACTCTCTGAGCTGCCTGCTTGGGGACTAGAGGAACTGAGGAGCAGATTCAGGGAAACTGGGTGTCTGAGAGAAGAGGAGACTGAAGGTCAGAGAGAGGAGGAGATGTTTAGAGAAAGAGGGAGGTGAAAGAGAGAAGACAGTGGAGAATAAAGAACAATTAGAGAGAAGAGGAGATTTTAGCGCAGGGAAGAGGGTGCCAAGCCATCCAATGTGAATTTCCGTGAACTTTACAATATATATATTTTAAAGTGTAGTAAACCAGTGAATTGCCAGATTTGATGAATAAGGTCATGCACGATTACTTTAGTCAACTGGCTTTTGGTGACTTTATGTGGAACCTGAGGCTCCGATATTATTGCCAAATGTCAGTATTTTCTGCCCAATTAGATTCCTAGTGACTTGCACAGGCTCATACACATAGAGGAAACGCAATAAATAGTTAAGAGAATAAAGGCAAGAATACATAGATGAAGGTGGAATATCTGCAGCTGAACAGTCATCAGGTGACCCTCCATTTGGCCTTCTCTACACATAGACCTACTGTGGACAATTGAACAAACTGATTTTGTTTGTACTCATTTAGGGGTCTTAAGAAGATATCTGAAAATCAGAAGAGAAACAGAATGTTGAGAAAATCTAATTACCAGTTAAAGAGAGAAAGTGTGATGTTTGGCAATCTTTCAAATTGTATCTGAAAGCAAATTGATTTGTTTATTTCTCCATCTTTCCCTTTTATTTATTTTATATGGTCAATAGAATTATTTCCACTTCATTGATAAACAGCTGCTAAGACTCCTTTTATTTATTTATTTTTTAATTTTTTTTTCAATGTTTTTTATTTATTTTTGGGACAGAGAAAGACAGAGCATGAACGGGGGAGGGGCAGAGAGAGAGGGAGACACAGAATCGGAAACAGGCTCCAGGCTCCGAGCCATCAGCCCAGAGCCTGACGCGGGGCTCGAACTCACAGACCGCGAGATCGTGACCTGGCTGAAGTCGGACGCTTAACCGACTGCGCCACCCAGGCGCCCCTAGACTCCTTTTATTTCATAATACTTGCCCTTCCCAAGAAATTTGATTTTTTACAAATCACTACTTTCAGCAATTATCTCAATTCCGTTCAAATAGGATGCTTTTCCCAACTGTCCATCCACCATTTTGGTGATGATCGCCAACTCCAGAATATTAAAATCTGACTCACACTCAAAGTTCTATACTTTAATTTGCTTTCATCTCAATGGTTTACACTCATTTGATTTTATATTTTGATGATCATTATTGCCCCCTTTTCAAAAATGTACAACTCTTATTGAACCAAATGAGATTTTATGCATCACCAACTAAGCTAATTTTTTAAAAATGACTTTACCTTCTAGTGACTTCTTTCATCAAATGGTACACAATATACAGTAAAGCAGAATGGTTAGTGTATAGGAACTCTTTTTGAAGCAAATATGTTTTTAAAAACAATTCTGATGAAAAATTTCAGACATTCAAAAGATGAAAAGAATAGTATAATGAACCCACATGTGATCATCACACTTGTGAAAATAAATTTAAAAAACTCATTTAACCTGGAGTTGGGATGCCCTGAAGGGGGACCTCTCGCCCATATACCACTCACTGCATCCTGGATAATCAGGAGGAAGGAGGAAGCTACAAATTATCTTAATAAGAGAGGACAGTTTTCATATAGGAGTTTTTTTAAAAAGTTTATTGATTTTGAGAGAGAGAGAGACAGAGAGAGACTGTGGAGGAAGGGCAGAGAGAGGGAGAGACAGAATCCCAAGCAGGCTCTGTGCTAACAGCACAGATGTGGGGCTTGAACCCACGAACTGTCAGATCATGCCCCGAGCCAAGATCAAGAGTCAGATACTTAACTGACTGAGCCACCCAAGGACCTCCATTTTTCATATAGGAATTTACTTTCTGCTCTTAAGAAAAAGAAGGAAGGTTCCTCCCTGCCTGGCAATAATGCACCAGCTGCCCCTTGCAGCCAATGAGAACCTGCCACAGCCTCAAGCCGTAGTTCTTCTCCAATGAGCTTTTGTTGAAAACAACCCTCCCTAATTTCTTCTTAACCTAAAAAAAGCTGACCTTCCTTTTGTCTCTTCGGACTTGCCTATGGTTTGTCATAGTTTGCTTGTCTCGAATTGCAATTTCTGTTATTTCCAAGTAAAATAACTGACTATTTTATTTTTGAGTTTGACACCTGCTTCAACAGTCTTGTTGCATCTGTCACCTCCCACCCCGACTGGATTATTTTGAAGCAAATCCCAGACGACATATCATTTATCCTGAATGTTTCAGAATGTATCTCTTAAACATGTTTTTGTTTTAATTTTTTTAATGTTTATTTAATTTTGAGAGAGAGAGAGAGTCAGAGCATGAGTAGGGGGAGGGACAGAGAGGGAGGAGACACAGAATCCAAAGCAGGCTCCAGGCTCTGAGCTGTCAGCACAGAGCCCTACTCGGGGCTCGAACTCACGAACTGTGAGATCATGACCTGAGCTGAAGTCAGACGCTCAACCGACTGAGCCACCCAGGTGCCCCTAAAATATATCTCTTAAGAATAAGGACTCGAAAAAGTATAATCACGGTTCCCTTACCAACTTTAAAAGTTAAAAATCAGCTAATATCAAATGCCTGGTTTTTACTTTTCCTTGATTTTGTTTTGATGTTTTTTAACAGAGCATTCCAGTTAGGATCCACATAAGGTTGAATAGGCTCGAAATTTCAGATTTAATTTCTGCTTGGTGAATCCATTCTGTTTGAAATAATAAAATGTTCAATATCTAATGGGCTTATTTTCTAGGTCTATAGGACATAGGCGATTATCTGTCCCGACAGATATTTAGAAGTCTTTTGCTGTTATCAATACTGTGATATTTGTAATTGTATAGACATACCTCATCTTATTGTGCTTCTCAGAAATTATGTTGTTTATAAATTGAAGGTTTGTGGCAACTCTGTGTTGATCAAGTCTGTCTACTAGCACCATTTTTCCAACAGTATTTACTCAGTGCATGTCTCTGTGTCACATTTTGATAATTCTCACAATATTTCAAACTTTTTCATTATTATTATGTTTGTTATGGTGAGCTGTGATCTTTGATGTCAGTAGTGTGATTGTTTGGGGGCACTACAAACGATGTCAGATGGCAAACTTAGTTGATAAATGTTGTGCGTCTTCTGACTCCGTTACTGACCAGCCACTCCCCCATCTCTCTCCCTCTCCTTGGGCCTCCCTACTCCCTGAGACATAACAATATTGAAATTAGGCCAATGAATAACCCTACAGTGGCCGCCAGGTGTTCAAGAAAAAGGAAGAGACACACATCTCTCGTGTTACATCAAAAGCTGGAAACGATTAACCTTAGTGAGGAAGGTATGTCAAAACCCAAGATAGGCTGAGAGCTAGGCCTTTTGTAGGAAACAGCCAAGTTGTGAATACATAAATGCTAAGAAAGTAAAACAGATTTATTGCTGATATGGAGAACGTTTGAGTGGTCTGAAGAGAAGATCAAACCAGCCACAGATTCCCTTAAGCCAAAGTCTAATCCGGAGCAAAGCACTACCTCTCTTCAATTCTATGCAGGCTGAGAGAGGTGAGGAAGCTGTACAAGAAAAGTCAGAAGCCAGCAGAGGTTGAATTCTGAAGTTTAAGGAAAGAAGCCGTCTCCATAGCATAAAAGGGTAAGGTGAAGCAGCCAGTGCTGATGTAGAAGTTGCAGCAAGCGATCCAGAAGGTCTACGTAAGATAATTTTTTTTAAATTTTTTTTTAACGTTTATTTATTTTTGATACAGAGAGAGACAGAGCATGAACAGGGGAGGGGCAGAGAGAGAGGGAGACACAGAATCTGAAACAGCCTCCAGGCTCTGAGCTGTCAGCACAGAGCCCAACGTGGGGCTCAAACTCACGAACTGCGAGATCATGACCTGAGCTGAAGTCGGATGCTTAACCGACTGGGCCACCCAGGCACCCCGACCACCTAAGATAATTAAACAACACATTTTCCATGCAGACAAAAGCAGCCTTCTATTGGAAGAAGATGCCATCTAGGACTTTCCCAGCTAGAGAGAAGGCAGTGCCTGTTTTAAAGCTTCCAAGAATAGGCTGACTCTCCTGTTCAGGGCTAACGCAGCTGGTGACTTCAAGTTGAAGCCAATGCTCATTTGCCATTCTGAAAACCTTGGGCCCTTAAGAATTTCACTAAACCTACTCTGCCTGTGCTCTCTCAATGAAACAACAAAGCCTGGATGATAGCATATCTGTTTACAACATGGTTTACTGTATATTTTAAGCCGAGTGTTGAGACCTACTGCTCAGAAAAAAAGATGCCTTTCAAAATATTACTGCTCACTGACAATGAGCCTAGTCACCCAAGAGCTCTGATGGGGATGTACGATCAGATTAATGTTGTTTTCATGCCCGCTAATACAACATCCATTCTGCAGCCCGTGAGACTTCAAAGTCTTATTATTTACAAAATACATTTTGTAAGGCTATAGCCGTCATAGATAGTGGTTCCTCTGAAAGATCTGGGCAAAGTAGTAAAGTGAAAACCCCGGAAAGAATTCGCCATTCCAGATGCCATTAAGAACATTCGTGATTCATGAGAAGAGGTCAAATAACATGAACTGGAGTTTGGAAGAAGTCGATTGCAATCTTCATGGATGACTTTGAAGGGTACAGACTTCAGGGGAGGAAGTAACTGCACATGTGGTGGAAATAGTAAGAGAACTAGAATTAGAGGAGGAGCCTGATAAAGATGGGGCTGACTTGCTACAATTTCATAATAAAACTTTAATAGATGAGCAGTTGCCTCTTATGGATGAGCAAAGAAAGCGGTTTCTTGGCATCTCATCCTGGTGGAGATGCTGTGAAGGGGTGCCTGGTGGCTCCCCTTGGCTAAGCGTCCAGCTTTGGCTCAGGTCATGATCTCATCGTTCATGAGTTGGAGCCCCGCACCAGGCTTGCTGCTGTCAGCGCAGAGCCTGCTTCAGATACTCTGTCTCCCTCTCTCTCTGCCTCTCCCTTGCTTGCTTGCTCTCTCTCAAAAATAAACACTTTTAGTACATAAAGTATTTAAAAAAAAAAAAAATGCTGTGAAGGTGGCTGAAATGATAGCCAAAGACGTAGAATATTTAGAATAAATTTTGTTGATAAAGCAGCAGTAGGGATTTAGAGGGACGACTCTGATTTTGAAAGAAGTTCTATTGCAGGTAAAATGTTATCAAACAGCATCGCGTGGTACACAGAAATCGTTTATGAAAGGAAGAGTCGCTCAATGAGCAAACGTCACTGTTGTCTTAGTTTAAGAAATTGCCACAGTCACCTTGATCATCAGTAGCCATCAGCATGGAAGGAAGACCCTATCCCAGCACGGAGGTTATGACTCACTGAAAGCTCACATGATGGTTAGCAATTTTTAACAATAAAGTATTTCTAAATTAAGGCATGTACTTTTTTTTTTTTAGACTCCACGTTATGTCACATTCAACAAACTACAGCGTAGCGTAAATATAACTTTTATGTGCACTAGAAAACCGAAAATTTCATTTGACTTTATTGTGATATTCTCTTTATGGTGGTGGTCTGGACCCAAACCCGAAGTATCTCCGAGCTATGCTGTGTTAGTAATTGTTGTGGTGGTGTTTTTACTGATCTGGTGTAGTTATGCTATTAGAATTAGGTTTAATCATTTGGGCTGCTTTGATTGTTCCCAAACCTTAGTTCAGAATCAGTTTTAGTTATGTTTTTATCGTGCAGCATAATTGAATACAACTAAAGCACCCATACAACAGTTGGAAACATATTTATCTACAAGAAGGACTATTTATATCAGTGATTCTGGTGCAAGCTTTTCAGATTTTAATTATACCCGAGGGAAATAGTTGTACTCAGCAATATATCAAACTTTTGATGCCTCTGGAGTTCATTACCATACAATAATCGCATTATCTGTCACACTTTATTGCTTAATTTTTGCTTTTCAAAGCTTCTTTATTGGCTACATTACTTGGTAGTAATGGAAAACACAAAGGGGTTGCTATAATTGTAAACCTAGTTTCTTATGTGGGTGGAGTACTGAAATTATGTGTTGGGTAATACCTTTTTTTTTCTTTTTTTAAATGTTTTAATGTTTTATTTATTTTTGAGAGAGAGAGAGAGCACACAAGCAGGGGAGGGACAGAGAGAGAGAGGACAGAAGATCTGAAGCAGGCTATGCTCTGAGAACAGCAAGCCCAGTGTGAGGCTTGAACTCACGAACTGCCAGATCATGACCTGATCTTGACCTGACCTGAAGTCAGATGCTCAACCAACTGAGCCACCCAGTCGCCACATACTTTTCTTTTTCTAACTCAAAAGATACTTGGATTTTTAATATAGATTTTGCTCATGAAATATAGGCTTGGAAACAATATCTGCAGCCAAGTAGATATCAGTTATTAACTCCTCCACAAAAGCTCCCAAGCTTTCTCTACTATGTAAATAACATTCATTACATAACAATTAGAAAATACAGGTAGGCACAAAGAAAAAAAATCACTAGAGATAACAATAGTTAACCTTCTGTAAGTGCTTAGACTTTTTTCTAATAATATAGTATAATTTATAATATAACATAAATATATTCATTTTACAATGCAAACTCTATAAACTGCAAATGTGCTTTTTTTGCTTAATATGTTATGAATATCTTTTCATGTTAACACACTGCTATTCAATCATTCTTTATTGCTATATAATAGTCCACAGTTAGACTCACATGATATACACGTTTACACCGTCTCTAATTTTCTTAAACATTTTAGTTTTAAGTAATCTCAACCTGGGGCTCAAATTCATAATCCCGAGATCAAGAACTGCACGTTCTACCAACTGGGCCAGCCAGGGGTCCCTATACTGTGTTTTATTTTTTGACCTTCTAAACAACTAAACAAGAAACGTTCTCATATCTATGATTTGTCCAGTTAAATTTTTCAATAAGTTGCTAAAAGGAGAATTGTCCAAAGTTGCCAATTTTAAAGGTTTATGAATCACAGTGGAAAAAATGGCTTCCATTAAGAGCTATACCAAAACATTCTTCTATGCTTTCTTGTGGATGAGGGATTCTGATTTCCCTACATGCTCGCTAACTCTAGGTAGTTTGTTTTTAATCTTTGTCAATCTGATAATAAAAATTTCATCTTGTTCTTATGTGCATTTGTTAAATCGCTAGAGAGAATAATTTTTTCGACATTTATATTTTTCCTCCAGTGAGTTGCTGCTTTGAATTTTTAGACTTGTTTTCTGCTAAAGCATTCATCTTTTTTCTTAATAATTTGAAAAGCTTTTGACATATTAAGGAGGTGATCTTTTAAGTATAATGCATTTTGTGAATGTTATCCTACTTCATACTTTGACTCTATGGGTTGTTGTTGTTGTTATATAAAAGTTATTAGCTACAAGAGGGAAATTTTACTGATTTTTTTTCAACAGGATAGAGGCAATAGTTATTTCTTTTGCCTCTGTCTGGAATTTCTGGTTTTTTCTATCCCTAGTACTTTAAGCATCTATATATATACTTTTGGGTTTTGTTTTGTTTTGTTTTGGCTTTTATTTTATTTTTTTTTAATTTAAATTTTAGTTAATTAATATATAGTGCAATATTGGTTTCAGAAGTAGAATTCAGTGGTTCATCACTCTCCTATCTAACATTTAGATCTTTCATCCATTTTGGATTTATTTTTGTGTATGGTGTAAGAAAGTGGCCCAGTTACATTTTTCTGTATTCCAAACACCATTGTTGAAAAGACTGTCTTTTTTTCCATTGGATATTCTTTCCTGCTTCATCCAAGATGAGCTGACCATATAGTTGTGGGTCCATTTCTGGGTTTTCTGCTCTGTTCCATTGATCTATTTGTCTGTTTTTGTGTCAGTACCATACTGTTTTGACAACCACAGCTTTGTAATATAGCTTGAAAGCTGGACTCATGATGCCTCCAGTTTTGTTTTTCTTTTTCAGGATAAGCATCTATATATTTTATTGTCTGGTGGGCAAGTCCCCCTTCCTGCTGTTTCTTTGTTTTATATTTTGCTTTGCTTTAAAAAATATTTTGACTACTTAGCAAATTTATTTTTCACTAACAATTATTTTCCGATAAAATTTAGAATCTTTTCATTGATTAGAATTGGAACTATGAGTGTGTTAATTTAAAAGCTAAATTTGGGGAGAATCAACATCTTTATAATATCAAGCCCTCTAGAGAGGAAACATGGTATCTCTCTCTAGAGAGTCAAGTTTGCATTTATGACTCTCAAGAATATTTGAGAATTTTATCTATATGGGTTGTATTTATTCTCTTAATAAATATTTATCGAGCACTTACTCTGTTCCAGGCACTGTTCTAGGTGCTGAGGATTTAATGGTGGCAGATTTAAGCAGAAAGGTGGGATTATATTCTTGTGAGGAGATAGAAAGTAAACATATGAACCAATCAGTAAACTTAAAAAAGCCAGAGTGGGAAGTAATAAGATGGCAGCAAACAGGGTAGTTAGTGTGATAGCAATTAGATAGCAGGGAGTCTCCTTTAAAGAGGTGATGCTTGAACAGAGATTTGAATTCTAATAAAGACCCCCTTGTCTGGGGGAACATTTCAGGAGAAGGCAAGCAAACGTAAAACAGATTGGACTGCCCCTGCTGTGTTTGAGTCCGCAAAAGGGGGCGTGATGGAGCAGACTGAGCAGGGAGACAGGTAATAGGGAGTTGAGATCTGAAGCAGGCAGGATCCAGATCATGTCAGAATTAGTAATCTGGGAAGAGATACTTGGCTTTACTGCCTTATCGCATCAGGAAGTCACTGAAGAGCTTTAAGCAAGGAGGGATACGGTCAGATTTGTGTTTTAAAGATAAGCTGGCTGCGATGTGGAAAATAGACTGTCACGTAGCAAGTGAGGATGTGAATGAAGATGCTTGTTAGAAGGCACTTAGGAGCCTTCAAGTGCAGAGCAGAGGTGAAAATGAAAGCAGCAGCAACTATGAGCAGGAACTGGGCACTCAGGTAACCTGAATACTTAATTCACCGGAGGAAAATCAGGGCCATGGCTTCCCAAGAGGTTGCCTTCAAAGCAGTCTCTAATGCCTTACAGGCCAAGAGAGGGAAGGATGGACCCAGGAGGCAGGGACAGAGGATTTTGGGTAAGGGAAAGGAAAAACTACCCAATGATACTAGGTAGCTATTTTGAGATTATTCCGTTTTAAAAGGAAATACTTAATTCTTTTCTATACTTCCTCTGAACTTGTCAATATCTCATATCTATTAATGACTAGTATTATAATTTATAAAGTTTCATTTTAATGAAGATGGTGACTAATATAGCTAAATTTCCAAGGCGTCACATATCAGAGGAGAAAACAACAATGACAACCCTGGAAATGGTACAAAGAATGCAAAAATATTAGCCAATGACAACTTTAGAACCAGGTGGGTCCTATGCCTTCACTGGAAATTGAAAATATCTGTGTACTGCTAATAAAAAATTAATATAAAGTGTTAGATGTTAGATAGTGGTGCAGTCTATTGACAAAAATACTATTTCTCATTACAGTTTTAGAGAAGCTAAAATTTCTACCACTAACTTCACTAGTTATCATTTTTAATAATTTTGCATTAATTATTTTTCTTATTAATCTATAGTTAACAAATTTGTTTAGTGCGACTTTGTTTAGTTTCTTCTGTTATGCTGTAAGCTTATACTTTAGCATTTTCATTTCACAGGTGAGAAAAAAAAATCAGAGATATGACATTGCCCATTGACGTTCACTCATTTGGAAAGTGATTATCAGGTTACTCAGATCCTGGCCCTCTCCCTCTAAAACCAGATTATGTTTCCATCAGTCACTGTCTAAAGATATTGCTGTGATGTTATTTTACATGGAAAAACAACTCACGGTAAGCATCATCCTGAGGAGAGAACTCCAACAGTTTTAGGGAGTGGAACAAGCAGAATTCTGAGGGTGCAAAGTTTGGTGATATTTGGACATTAGGCATTCAACAGTATCGTAGGGCACCTGGGATCCATCAGAGACTAACCTCTGCAGTCTAGGACCCTCACCTGAGAATCAGCACACTGATCTGAAGCACCTTGGACCCTGCTCTGAAGGAAGGAGAATCAAGCACTTAATTTCTCGTTTTGCCCTTGAATTCACAAAGAGAAAAAAAATTTGTCTAAATATAAACAAACTTGCAAATTTTTTTATTGATACTGATAGATTTATCAATCTTAATCCTACCACTGTTACACATCACCCTTGAAGTCAACGAGCTTCTCAGATCATGGATATATCTAAGAATCTTCAGACATTTTCCATGTCCCAGCCATTAACTGTTACCCTTGAACCTTTACCGAGAAATATTCTTTCCTCCTCTGTGATACCATACCAGCTAACTTGACAGGGAAGAATTTACTGTTCAAATATTATTGCCAGATTAAATATACTTCTGATGATGTTTTCCTCAATGCCCCTGAAGACCACCCTATTCATAATGCAATCAGATCTAATTTGGATATTGATTTATCAACACCTTTATGTCTAAATCAAGCCCAGACTAAAGATCTCAAGGAGATGCAGCCTTTTAGGGGGACACAAAGTCCCACAGATATAGGCAGGATTATTGGGGCTGCACATATCAAGGTTCAGATTGATTCATTTTAACCTCTACCCCAACTTGCACCATACCTTCTTAAACTAAAAGCTAAAGAAAGACCAAAACTAATAGCTGAAAGAATAATAATTAAAGGATTCATCATACCTTCCACAGCCCTTGTAACACTCTGATCGTCCCCATTAAAATTCCCAATAGGTGAGGTTAAAAGCTTTCTATGCAACCTCAGAACATTATTAGAATAATAATTCTCTACCTCCCTATTGGGCTAAACCCAAACATTTTTTCATCTCTGGTGCCTCTTGAGGTGACATATTTTACAGTTGTAGATTATTGTTCTGTGAAAATTTCTTTAATGTTCCTTTAGATTATGAAGCTTAAATCAAAACAGTCAATAGTTTTTTTTTCCCTTCTCCTGGGAAAGTCAACAATATACTTGGGCTGTTTGCTCTAAGAATTTGCTGAGGCACCATTCTACTTTACATAATCAATCTAGACTTCAAGGACATACATTTCATTGTGATTTATTTTATCTAATATGTGAATGACCGTTTGTTGTGTTCTCAAGATAAGGTCAACTCTGGGTCCCTCTAGGTATTTATTGTTTTAGCTCAGAAAGGACATAAGGTTCCCAAAGAGTGGTATCCCAAGGTGGTGAATCCCTTATTTCCGACAGACCCTTGGCTTGTTCACACTCTTCCTAGCTAGTAACTAAGAAACAATCAAGTGGATGTCTTGAGTCTCATTGTCTACTCTAGGCAATGATTCTGCAACTTTTCTGAAATTGTTATGCCCCCAAATGATTTAACTAAATCCTTGGTAATTTCTGGAATTCTAAACATGAACAGATTTAAAATTAGCCCTTCTATCACCACCTGCTCTGGTTTGACCTTGACTATCATTAGAACTTCTGTTCGTATATGAGAGATATGGATAAGCCTTTGGACTTCTGATTCAATTTCATAGTAACTATCAGAGATCAATGATCTCTTTCTTGATCATCCAGTGGCAAAGTCTACTCACCTTGTCTAAGCAGCTAAACTAGTGGAGGCTTCTACCAATTTAATCTGAGACTTTCCTTTAAATTTGATGGTCTTTTGTGATGCAGAGCCTTTGTTGCTGAAACACACACATTTACTAACAAGTAGCCTGACGACCTATGAAATCCTATTATTTTCCTGTGCACATATTTCCATTTATCATTGTAATAGTTTGAATTCTTATATTCTTCTTCTATAACTTAAAGAGGAGGAGATTCATGAACACCAAACTTTTAGTTATGAGCTAGATATAGTCAAAATATATTTGTTAGAAATACTTGAGGAGAAAACAAACTTAATCTTCTCTATTGTGGGTCATATCTTTCGTCTGAAACAGAAAAATATCAGGTAGAATATGCTGTAACAGATCTTCTAGAATATGACTTCTTGCCAGTGGTAAAACCTGACCAGATGGCAGTGCTCATTGTGCACATCAGAGTGTGTTATTAGCTAGAGATTAATAAATATACAGATAAGATATCCTTTTGGGGGTGGTACATAGTTTTGGAATGCTTTGGAACAAAAAGGGATCCTGATCTTATTAAGAATCCCAATTAAAAATGCTCAGCAACCTAAAGAACTTTAGAGCCTTATAAAACTTCCTAAGACGTCTATTACAAAAGTAAGTGCTTGAACAAAAATACGTGCTATTACAAAAGTAGGTGCTTATAGCTAGCCTGGAGACTAAAAAAAATAAAATGAAATGCCTTGATTGATCATGAAGCCAGGCAGATAGACTTTCCTAAGAGCCTAACTAAATCTCTGGAAAAGTTGAAAGAGGCTATCATAGAATGCTTGTATCCAGCTTCTCAGAAAATAGGTACTGGGATAGATGTGGGTGTAAATTAGGTGTAAACCAGCTACCCGTTTTCCTCTTTTGCTGGTTTAGGGCTACCTTTATCTAAGAATTAGATAAAGATTTATTAAGAATAAAGCCACTATTCTTAATGCTGCTTCTTGCATCCTCAATCACTCATTGATAAGAGCCCAGTATCATGCTTCATTAGTGAACTGACAGCTGGGTTTGTGCACATTTTTATTTAGGGGTGTGTTAGTTTCCAAGGGCTGCCATAACACATGACCACAGACCAGGCGGCTTAAAACAACAGCATTTTTTTTTTTTTTTGTATCATAGTTCTGGAGGCTCTAAGTCCAATATCAAGGTGTCAGCTGGCCTGCTCCTTCTGAAGACTGTGAGGGAGAATTTTTCCCTTGCCTCTCTCTCTGTCCTAGTGGCGACCATGGGCTCAAGGCTGTATCCCAACAATTACTGCTTTTATCACCACATGGCATTTTCCCATGTCCAAATCTCCTTCTCCTTGTAAGGACGCCAGTCATTGGATTAGGGGCCACTCTAGTGTAGTATAACTTCATCTTAACTTGATTACATCCTCAAAGGCCTTATTACAAAATAAATTCACTCATACACGTTTCCGATGGGCTAGAATTTGTGGGGGGAGTCACTGTTCTACCTAGTATAGGAGGCCACCTAGTTTCCCTTGGCTCTAGTTCCTTGCAGTAATCAGTCGGCGTCCTGAGTAAATGAATTCAACCACTGGATGACTCTTTAGATGGAAACTACCACAGAGGTTAAATAACCAGAAACCCCAAACTCCCTCTTATGTTGCACCTAGAAAAAGGAGGTTCTTATCTCCACTGAAAAATACTCAGCAACCTTCTGGGGAAACCAGCTTCTGTAATTACACCTTTACAGAAATCGAATGTGAAAGAGAGCTAGAGGACAGATGGTAAACATTTGGAGGTTATCTCATGAGTAAGATACACTCTACTTTTGAGCCACCTAATGATTGCTACACTGAGGATTTCATTACATGGCAGAAAAATATTCTTGGTAACAACATATTGCAACACTATTTGGCAATCAAATAGGTATACTTTGGCTACAACAGGTCACTGGGTGGCCTTCAATGACTGGTTTTGAATTTGTACACAGTAGCCTGCTAGCTGCTACCTGTAAGCTGGGTAGCAACTCATGATCTTGGTAAATGGTACATGGTAACTTTCAATATAGTTCCTGGCATCACTTAGGCTCTACTTTGGCCCATACATTTTGCCTTAGAACAAGTAGAAGACCAGGAGCAGTAGAGGCAGAGTGACAAATGATGAGTTCGAGTCATCCAGGTATCTTGCCCGAAGAGAATAGGACCAAAAAAATCAGGGAAACTGAGATGTGGTGGTAGTTGGAGGGGAGAAAGTTATGGCAAACATCCATTACATTAAAATAAATATTTGATCTTATTTGCAATGCTAATTACTTGTCTTAATTCAGGCTGCTATAACAAATTACTATATACTGGGTGGCATATGCAACATGTTTATTTCTCTGTTCTGGAGGCCAGAAGTCTGCAATCAGGGGGCCAGCAAGGTGGGATTCTGGTGAAGACCCTCTTCCAGGTTGCAGACAGCTAACTTCTTGTGTCCTTACATGGTAGAAAGAGAGTGCGCTAGCTCCCTGGCCTCTTTTTATAAAGGTACTAATTACCTCTAAAGGCCCCATTTCCAAATACTATCACACTGGGGCTGAGATTTCAACATGTGGATTTTGGAGGGACACAAATACTCAGTTTGTGATACTTACATTGCAATTTGAAAATCCATATAAATATCCTCTAGACATGCTCCTTTAAGTATAATCCTGTGGATGGATAGCTTGGAAGCTTGTTAGAAATTGGGTAACTCAGGCCACACTCAAGAACAGCTGAATCAGAATCTGCATTTTAACAAGACTCCCAGGGTGACTTATATGCACAGTCGAGTCTGAGAAACACTAGAGCACAATAGATCTTGGATAGAGCTAAGGAACTTAACACAGATTTTCAGGCCCTCCTGGGGTCTATTCCACTAGAGTTTTTGTGCACAGATCCTGAGAAAATGGAGACGAGTTTAGGTCACCCTTGGAAATTGAAGCAAGTAAATCAACACATTCTAGGTAGGATTTGTCATTGCTAAAAGGAGGTAGCATATTAGAGTAGAACAAAGCCGGAGGATTTAGAGTTCAAGTTCTGTTTTTGTTTTTCCATTTATTATCTGCTAACTATAAGCTATTCCTTATTTAAATTTTGGGCTTCAGTTTCATTGATACAAGAGATATAACAACATCTTCTTGAGGAAGGTCTTATAAGAGTTAAATGCAAATCTAGGTGAAAATGCTTTGCAAGCTATAAATTCTTATATACATGTAAATCAGTTAAATTATGTTATTTGGCAAGTATCTTACCCTAGAGATGGTTTACACTTACATTCATGATAATGGTCTGTTTTTAAATTATCCATCTGTGATCTTTAGGTGAGAAAATTTCAGTATGACTTATATTTTCCAGATATTTTCTGCAAGTCAGTTGTTTGCTTCTGTGGATTTTCTTAGAGGAATAAGACTGCATGGACTGATTTCCTTCCTTCCTCCCTCCTTTCCTGCCTTTCTGCCTTCTTCCTTCCCTCCCTTCTCTCTCCCTCTTGCTCTCCCTCTCTCTTTCCCTCTCCACCCCCCACCCCCCAACCCATCTCTGTCTCTCTCTTTCTATCTTGTTTCATTCAGCAACCATTTATGAGTATTTGGGACATTACACTGGGAATACAGTGGTGTTGACACTGTTGACAAGGGTCAACAAGGGTTGACAAGGTTCTTTTCCTTATGGAACTTGTATCCTAGTGGGGAAAACAGATTATTAAAAACAATGGGAATATAATTTCAGTTGGGTGAAATTTCTATGAATACACTAAAGTAGAATCAGGGCATAGAAGGGCTGGAGGTATGTAAGTAGGGGAGGAAGACCATGTTAGTTTAGACAAAGTCATCAGGAAAAGGCCTCTGTGGGAGTGATTTTCCATCAGACGCCGAAATAAAATGAGTGTGAGCCACATTAAGATTTGAATCAGCAGGACTTCAGGTGAAGGGAAAAGCAATTATAATATCCTTCTCACTTACCATGTTTGAGAAAGGGTAAGGATGCCATTCTGGTGGGGGTGGAGTGAGCAGGGAGGACAGTGGTAGGAGGTGAGGTTAGAGAGGAGGCAGAGGAGGGAAGCCTTTCAGGGCCTTGTAGCAGAAGTAAGGAGTTTGGAGTTTTTCCTAAGTGTGCAGTGGGCAGGAATTTCTGTTTATAAATAGGTATACTGCCTTTTGTGTATTTGTCTGACGTGAATTAATTCCTACAGAGTCCAGACAACTTTTGATACACACACACAAATAAAGTGCTTGAGTCTGAAGGCCTGATCCTAAACTCAGCCAGGTGACCCCTTCATGGATCAGGCAGGTTGTTGCTTTTCGATTTTTTCTTTGAATTCATCAGGATTATTTTTATCTTAAGACATAGAAACCTATCAGAATATTTGTCCCAATTTTTTCCCCTAAAGGCTAAGCAAAGAAAGAGATTTATCAACTTCTATAAAGGAAGAGCCCATGGGTAGCTTGGCTTCAGAAATGATCTAGCTCAGAGCAACTCACGTGATCTCTCAGCTCTGCGTCAGCTCTACCCCCAGGCTTCATGGGGTTGCTTCCTAGAACCCAGCTTGTTTTTGTTTGTTTGTTTGTTTGTTTGTTTAACGTTTATCTACTTTTGAGAGAAAGGGCAGAAGCAGGGGAGGGGCAAAGAGAGAGGGAGACAGAGGATCCAAAGCAGGCTCCACACTGACAGCAGCAAGCCCGATGTGGGGCTCGAACTCATGAACCGTGTGATCATGACCTGAGCCAAAGTTGGACATGCAACTGATTGAGCCACCCAGGTGCCCCCATTTGTTTGTTTTTTAATGGCTGTAGCAATTTGATTCTCAAATACTCTTTCCTTGCATTACCAACTAAAAAAAGAAAGCACATCTCTGAGAGATGGCTTGGAATATGGAGAGGGTAGGGGGAGAAGAGAGGAAACTTATTTTTCAGAGCCCTAGCAACTGTTTCCTCAGGTCTCATTGGATTAAATTCCATCTTGATCCACTCCTGAATTAACCCTATGGCCAGGGAGATGGTGTTCTCTTATTGGCTTATACCAATCAAACCCATTCCTAGAGCTAAACGTATCGTTAATCCTACTCTAACTGAATAGCATAGAATGGGGAAAGAGTTATATCTCTAAAGAAAAATCTAAGTGTCTTGGTGGAAAGGGCAGGGGCGGGGGTAGGGGGGAAGAATCCACACTAGACCAAGACAGGGCAGACTATAGCCTGTGGGCCAAAGGTCACCTACTGACTATTTAGTATACCTTGGGGGCTAAGAATGGTTTTTACGGGTCTTTTTTTTTTTTTTTAAGATTTTTTTTAAAGTTTATTTATTTATTTTGAGACAGAGAGAGTGCACACAAAAGCATGAGTTGGGAGAGGCAGGAGAGACAGAGAGAGGGAGAGAGAGAATCCCAAGCAGAGCCCATGTGGGTCTGGAAATCATGAACCGTGAGATTGTGACCTAAACTGAAGTCCAAGTCGAACGCTTAACCAACTGAGTCACCCAGGCACCCTGGTTTTTATGTTTTTGAATGGTTTTTACAAAATTAAAAAAATTACATTTTGTGACACAAGAAAGTTGTACAAAATTTAAATTTTGGTGTCCACAATAAAAGTTTCATTGGAACCCACTTATGTTCATTTGTTTATATGTTGTCTACAGCTGCCTTCATGCTACAGCCAGAGTAGTTGCAATAGACATCATATGGTATCCAGAACTTAAGTAAAGCCTATTTACTCCCTTTTGAGAAAAAGTTTGCCAACCCCAGTACTAGACCATCTAAATTAGCTTAAGAAAAAAAAAAAAGGTGGGGTTGGCGGAGTAAATGGCTAACATCACCGAAAATTGCAGAGGTGGATGTTTTCAGGCCTGGCTAGGACTAGGGACCTCTAACGAGGTCCCCAAGATTTTTCTGTGTCCTTCTTATTCTCAATCTTGCTCTTACACGCTTTTCCTTTCCTGCCATCCCTCAGCTCTGCTTTTTTTCTAGGTTAGTTTTGTTGGCAGGAATGCTCTTCCCAAGTGGTAGCAAATATACCACTAGCAGCTCTAGACTTATATTGTTCTTATGGTTAGTGAACCCGGACAGCATATATTTCCCAAGAACTTTGGCGAAAGCCCAGAGGAAAATTCTGATGGCTCTGCCTTGGAACTATAGCTCATTGATGGGATGGGATCTCTGGGCCTGGAGAGGGAAGCGTTCTGATTAACCACCCGGGGGGATGTGCTCAACCTTGTTTCTGAGGTCCTGAGGCCAGAGTACAGATAACCCCACTAGTGGTTGGTGGAAAATTCCCAAAAGGGAAAGATGTCAGAAGACACAAAGCATCAGATGTTCGCTAAAAACCCACCCTTGATATTATTTAAACGATTTTTTTTTTTTGCTTTGATGGATATTCATCAAATCGCTGATTTTATTTCATTAGGCTTGTTTTAAAAAGTATTTCATACTGCTGCTTCCCAAGGTGGGGGAAAAAGAAAAAAAAAAGTATTTCAGTAACTGTGTATGGTAAAAAAAAATGCGTTGAGGGGTGCCTATTTCAAATTTTGGAGAATTGTTTAGGATCCATTCTGTGATAAGAAGCTGGCATTGTAAAGTAGATTTTTTCCCCCCCAGAGCCGGTTCAAGGGAATCTATGCCTGCTTATCCAGTCGAAGCATGAAACAAAAGGGAATGTTTTCACGGCAAACAGCTTTTCAGAGAGAACAGTTGCTTAGGCAGTTTTTAGGAGCGATGGGATTTCAACGTGGTGGAAAATACATAAAGCCCAAATACCTGATGAAACTTGTCAACACTTTTAATTCTACATCTGTTGTTGATCACACTATGGGACTTGTTAATATGTTTATGGTCATGTTGCCACAATGGGAAACACCAAGTTCAATTGTCATGTCTAGTCAGGTAGGGCACCGGGTCCTTCATGTATATTTCATGACAAACTATTCCATTAAAACATGGCTGGGTTATTTCATTAATGTAACTCACAGAAAACCTTGTGTTGGGTTTTGTTATTCTTTGTGCCCCAGGCATAAGCAAGTAGAAGAATTCAAGACATTGAAGCCAAGAAAGTGGCATAGTAATTAGCTCCCCCATTAACAAAACATCAGTTTTGTGTGAAGTGCTAGTTAGGTTTGTAGAGTTGTCATCTTTCATCTGGTTAGCAAGTGAACAGAAAAGCCGGCTTTTTGATGTGGAATGTGCTAGAGTTCAGGTACTTGTTAAGCACTTCTAGTTGTTAAAATTGAGAAAATACTAGGGGCTTGTGCTATCATATTGCAATTAACATTTCCCATCAACACTAAAGTAAACCTTTTTAAACAATGAATTAAAATAGATTCCCCCCCCCCCCCAATCTGTAATATGTCTGCCCTCCTCTTCTCCCCACAAGTTTGCCTCTGAATGAGGTATAAGTGAGAGGTATAGGTACCATCCAGTAAAGCCTCCTAGGCTTGAACACACCACACAGGAAATTACATGGGATCTCCTACTTAAAATGCTTCATGCTTAGGGGCACCTCAGTGGCTCAGTTGGTTTCAGTGTCTGACTCTTGATTTCAGCTCAGGTCATGATCTCACGATTCATGCGATCGAGCCGCTTGTTGGGCCCTGCACTGGTGGCATGGAGTCTGCTTGGGATTCTCTGTCTCCCCCTCCTAAGCCCTTCCCCTGCTTGTCACTCACTCTCTCTCTCTCTCTCAAAATAAATTTTAAAAAAATTAAAAAAATACTTGATGCTTAAACAAAATAACTGAATAAGATCCATTTAAAATAATTAAAGAAAAAAATTTAGAGTTGCATTGACAAATGCCATCTATAAGCTTTAGGTGATTCAACTCCCATAGACTTCCGCCATCCCAGACCTCTGACAGACCATGTCTGATCCACTTTTGTATACCAAGTGCCTAGCAGAGTGCCTGGCACACAACAAGCACCACATAAATGAATATATAAAACTCTTTCCCTCCATGCACACATCATTTTCCATCATGTTGTTATAGTTTTGTGTATGTCTTAACTTCCACACTAAAAGCCATGGTCCTTGAAAGCAGAATCTATTATGAAACACCACATATAGTCTTTAATGTCTAGTGTGCATGAAATATCAATTTTTAAGTGAAAATAAGATATTTATTACATCCAAAATATGTTGCTCATGGGAAGTAGAAAACGGTGTATATATCCTGATTTCCTCTTAATAATGGTTTATTTTCTCATGAGAACTAGTTTTTATTGTCTTCATTAATGATCTGGACAAGGTAGAGGGATTTAAGCAGATGGTACCCATAGCTGCTCCTTTATTCTCAAACATTTAAAATAAAATGAAGGGCGGGATAAAGTTGTAAAACAGGAAGGCACAGAATCCCAAGTTGAAATATTCCCTGGTGTTTTTCAGCTGCTTTATTTGGGAATGGTCTTTACCCTAATGTCTACTGGTTGGAAGATCAAGTGAGGAATAACTCTCAGATGGATACCTAGGCAGAAAATGAATGTCCTGATGAGACAAATACTAACAATATATTTACGAGATTTGACTATGGGTAGAAAATAAGAAATGAGGGGCAATGGGGAAAATGAAAAGAATGGACATCTATAAAAACAATCCAGATGGTAGATATTATAGCTCAAAGAGGAAAAACCAAAACCAAAACAAAAGTTTCATGGAATTTTATAGCAAAATGTGACGCAGCAGACTCATGCCATTTTGCGTGTTTAGTTTCTTGAATACGAGCTCAATGAGATTGGGGCAGTGTTCATTTGCGCTCACCTACTACAATGCCTGGCGTATAGTTGGTGCTTCATAAATATTTGAGGAATGAATAAATGATTTCCAGAGTCAGGAGCCTAGTCTCAAACTCTGCATTGCCTTAACACCGAATTATTAAAAGTATGAAGACACAGAACACCCAAAGTCATCGAGCATTGGGAGGAAACTTGATACTTTTTGTATCCTGTTCTTTCCAGTTTTTTCTCTCATTTGCAATCTTTACTGCTTCTCAAACTTCTTATTCCTTTTTTTTTTCCACACAAGAAATATTTGCAAATGCTTGCAAAAGGATTGCTTAAGGAGAACAACTTTCCTTTCAAGATCCATATAGACTTCTGGTAGTGTGAACACGCACT
This sequence comes from Panthera tigris, assembly GCF_018350195.1. Classification (NCBI taxonomy): domain Eukaryota; kingdom Metazoa; phylum Chordata; class Mammalia; order Carnivora; family Felidae; genus Panthera; species Panthera tigris. The sequence goes on from NC_056678.1 coordinate 37,093,867, forward strand.
TTAAATAATTAATTTTTTTTAAGGTTTTGTATAACACCTTTCCACTAGAGAATATTGTTTTGGTTTAAGAATTTCCACTTTTTTTGTAAACAGGAAAAAAATCGTTCTCCTTTGTGGCGAGGATGTGAAAACAGAACTATTCCCAAATAGGTCTCATTAAGACAACAAAACCAGTCTACGTCCCAAGAGCTTCTCTCTCTGCACCGTCTTGCAGCAATCCCATCTGTTTCTGACTGTTGGCGTAACAGTTAAAGTAATCTTTTAAGTTAATACACAGCAACAAGCTAATTTAGCAGACGTGATAAAACAATATGTTTTTGTCAAAGTTTGCTTGTCAAATTTGATGGAGTTTGACTAAGAAAAATGGTAAAGGAAGAGCTAGCCATTAAAACTAATGTTTACCTTTACAATTAATATCTGTAACAGCGAAGGAAAGAGCCATCATAAACAGATGATTTAAAATGGATAGCATGCTCCTCAATGCTCATTTCATGGGACATAGCCCAGCACTTAAATTTATCGTCAGTGAAATAATAAGATAGGCTCACCGGTGCTCCTGGTACTATGCTAGACTCAAAGAATAATGTCTTGAACTTCCTCCTCTTTCTTTGACCTCTTCCCATAAAGCATAAGGGTTACTAAGCACCAAACAAATCTGCCACCATTTTTCAAGCTGACTGAGCATTTAATGTAAACAAACCTTGCAATTCTTTGCCTGTCTATGGGTAAAACCTTGCCAGAGTATTTTATATTGGCCAGTGTTTAAAGATAATCATTATTTTTTGCCTTCAAAATTATCTTAGCAGCTGCTATAAATTTAAGATATGCAAATATGCAGTGAACAGGTACTATCTACAAAGCAAAGTGAAATGTGACAAGTAGAATAAGATTTATTATTTAAATCATTTCTAATTTTCACAGATATTTAGGCAGAATGTTCATTTACCTCATTTGGAAATGAAAGAAATGATGCCCACATTACCCAGTTCCAAAAGATGTAAGGAGCAAATGACATAATTATGTGTTAAAATGTGTGTCAAATACTATATAATAGAGGGTATTGGTATAATATCTGTAATTAAAAAATACTAAGTAAATAATGCTAAATGTTTTCAAAATTCTTTTTAACTGGATTATCTTGACTCCTCAATTTTATTTTATTTTATTGTCATTTTTTTTAATGTTTGTTTATTTTTGAGAGAGAGACAGAATGAGAGTGAGGGTGGTATAGAGAGAGAGGGAGACACAGAATCCGAAGCAGGCTCCAGGCTCTAAGCTATCAGCACAGAGCTGGATGTGGGGCTCGAACCCACAGACAGTGAGATTATGACCTGAGCTGCAGTCAGATGCTTAGTCAATTGAGCCACCAGGTGACCCATTAATTCCTCAATTTTAGAGACAAAGTTGAGGTGTATCCTGGAAATTTTGTAGTTTGGGGATATTGGCAGGGATCATATTTAGGTTGGATTATTTTAGTTCAAAGTATCAGAAAACCTCAACTCAATCTGACTTAAATAACAAGATCACAAAACATGCAGTCTGGAGTTTTGAAATGATCATTCAGAATCTTCTTGGCCATGCTTTTTCTTTGCCTACTCTCAGATCCTCAGACATGATTAGATGCAAAGGGAAAAAAAAAAAAAAAAAAGGACAGTCTCTCCCTGCTTCTTTATAGAGGTTGAGGAAGTCCTTCCTAGAAACCCCCAACAAACTTTATGTCATGTCTCCTGACAAGAATGATGTCACAAACCCAATCAATGACAATGAGAACAGGACTCCCAGGGCTGGCTTAGACAAGCTAGGCTATAACCCTAGATCCAGGGTGGCGCCCATGAGCAAATTGGAGATTCCGTCAGAAGAAAAGAGTGGGGGATGAACACTGGATGAATAACCAACAGAATCCACTATACCTGGGTTCTTCGGCCCCTTCTCACTGAATTTTAATTTACTTATTTTGAATTTACTCACTGTTAATTTTCTCATTGTTTTAATTAACTCATGAGTTTATTATTTCTCTGGGAGTGACTCTTGAACTTCAGATTCATATTGCCAAGATTCTACTAGATATCACACATTTATATTAATAAATCTCATCATCTAAACTCTTAAGCTTATATATCTTTGACTTTGATAGCACCATTTTTCCAGTGTGGCCATTTTAAAATAGACACTCAAATTCTGTGATGCTCCTCCCATTGAGGGGTGGGTTTGTGTGCCTACACTGTAAACGTGCATAGCCTTAATCTCCATTGACCAACAGAGTACAGTGAAAGTGACAGAATGTGACTTCCAAGGCTCATAGCAGGCCATGAACTTCTTCCTTATTATATTGAAACGCTTGCTCTTAGAGCCCTGAGGCGCAATGTAAGAAGTCTGACTTTCCTGAGACAACCATGGAGAGGCCACATGGATAGTCTCCAAGGAAAGCCAGAGACAGAGAGAGGCACCATAAGCTCAAGCCATTAGTCACACTAGACTAGGTGCCAGACCTGAGAGTAAAGAAACTTCCAGACAATTCTAGCTCCCAGGCTTCAAGTCAATCCCCGTCATTTAACTCTTTTTGGCTGAAGCTCCAGACATTGTGGAGTAAGGATAGGTAATCCCTGCCATACCCTGTTTGAATTCTTGACCCACAGATCATGAGTGTGGCAGATTGTGTCTTCCAAACATGACTATAACAAAACTCCCCATTCTAGATGCTCTATTGCACTGGCATTCCCCCTATAGAGTGGTGGGATATAAGTCCCCTACCCTTGAATCTGCACAGGCTTTCAAGTGCTTTATCAACTGGGTACAGAAGAAATGCTGCTCTGTGACTGCTGAAACTAGGTTATAAAACACCATGTGGCTTCTGCCTTGGTCTTGTGCCCTCTGGATGCTCCCTTCAGGGATTCTTCCTCTCAATGTCCAGCCATCATGCTAGAGGAGCTCAGGCCACTTGGAGAGGCTACATGTAGGTGCTATGGACAACCGTTCCAGCTAAGTCCAGCTTTGAGTCATCCTAGCCCAGGTGGCAGACATATAAATAAATAAGCCTCCAAATAGCTCTGGGTCTAGATGTCCAAGTCACCCCTAGACATTAGATACTTCCCATTACATTACAGACATTATAGAACAGAGACAAGCCATCCCCACTGTGCCCCGTCTAAAATCCTGCCATCTTGTTGTGGATGGATAGATGGACAAATGGATGGATGATAGATGGATGGATAGCCGTGGATGCCTAATGCCCTGCACACACAAACTGCTGAGTGGAAGCATTTCAGTGAGCATGACAGCCTATGGCAGGAATATATGTGTGTCTGTCTGTACAGACAAAACCTTTACACTCTAAGGCTTGGAAATTTTCAAGACAAAATGTCACGGAAACAGCAAAGCCAAGGACAGAGCCACGCCTGGATTCCCAATCTCAGGATGTGTGGAGGGCTGTGCTTGGAGGCTCTAATGAGTTATCCGTTCAGGCCTTGGTTCAATACAGCCCTGAGCAAAAATGAAGAAAAGTTATCTAGTAGTACATAATCTAGTAGTATGCATAATCTATCAGTACAATATAATAGTTATTGTTTTGTGACATTGAATTTGGGGTGTCTTGTTATGTAGCAATGTCTTTCCAAAACAGCATAATTAGTTGGTTCTTGCTTTAAGCCATTGAGGTTTGGGATGGTTTGTTATGTAGTAACAGACAATAGAATACCAGCTGCTCAGGGTTGAAATTGTTTCACTCTCCCCTTTCTTCCCATCCATGTTCACTCTGAATTATTCCGAGAACTCTACTTCTGCTATGCTCCTTGAATTTATCTTCTCCTTTCTATTACCAGTGTCACTGTTTTGTTCAGGAATTTTGGCCCTTTTTCCAGAGAATTACAATAGTCTCTTAACTGATCTCCCTGCTTCTCAACTGTCCTACCTACTATTTCTCCATATCCTCTGCCCAGTCTGTCCCATACACTGCCACCAGGATTGTCACTGTAAACAGAGGACTGAGTGGTCATACAGTGCTCCTGCTCAAAAACTTGCCGTGATTCCCTACTGCACACAGAGGAAAGTCTGAATTCCTTGCATGATGTTCAGAGATCCCCACAATTTTATGTTCTAGCCAGAGGAGTTGTATAGCTCTTCTCTTCAGGCTTTCTTTCTTTCTTTCTTTCTTTCTTTCTTTCTTTCTTTCTTTCTTTCTTTCTTTCTTTCTTTCTTTCTTTCCTTCCTTCCTTCCTTCCTTCCTTCCTTCCTTCCTTCCTTCCTTCTTTTTTTTTTTCACTCAAGATACGTCTTTTGCCCTTGGGTCCTTCTTCAGTGTGTATTCTTCAAAGTCCATTCCAAACCCTAGTATCTTCTAATATGGTCACTAAGTCTTCCTGGATCGCCAAAAGACAGAAACTGTTTCACATCCCTAGAAGACTTCATTTGTACTACTAATAAAGGATTTATCATATCTGCCTCATATTACAATTCTCTATGTAAATGTTGTCTTCTTTCACTATATTGAGATCTCCCAAAGGCAAGAATTTTTTATTCACCTTAAAACCTCTAACCTGGGGCATCACATAGTCATTTCTCAATAAACATTTGCTAAAACAAATGGAATCATGTATTTATTCTATGTGTTGTCAGGAGATTCCTTTATCATACACTGGTGCTTCAGTTAACTCGTTGTATTAGTTCTCAGAGCTGCCATGATACGTTACCACAAACTTGGTAGCTTGAAACAACAAACATTCATTCTCTCCCAGTTCTGGAGGCCAAAAGTCTGTGACTGAGGTATTGGCAGGGCTGCGCTCTCTTGCAGGTTCTAGAAGGAGTCTATCCCTTGCCTCTTGTAGCTTCTAGTGGCTGCCCAACACTCCTCGTGCTCCTTGACTTGTGGCCACATCACTCCAATCTCTGCCTCTGTCTTCACATCACTTCTCCTCTGTGGGTCCGTGTCCAATCTCCTGCCTCTATTTTATAAGGACATTCCTCATGATCCTTAACCTACTAGCATTTATAATAGAAGGTAATTTTCATAGATTCCAAGGATTTAATATGAATATCTTTGGGGAGTGGCGGTGGTATTTTTTGGCCTACCATACTTCTCAAAGCTACTGAGATTTGCTCTCTTTCTATTTCTTTTCCTGCTTTTGTTGATTTCCCTCCTCTTAGAATTCTTATTGTAAATATTTGTGGGTCCTTTTTCAAATTTGTTTTGTTTTCTTAAATCTCTTACCAACTCTTTCTACTTCTAAGTATTAAGAATATTTATCCATCATATGGGATATTTTAGTGGCAGTGAAATATAAATTTTATCTCGTTGGTCTTTTTCTGGCTTTTATTAACAAATGTTGGAACAAATGAAATTCATTTGCAGCACATGCCTGCTGAATCAGCTTTTGGATTTCCAAACAAAGCATAAACCTCACAGAGCATGGCAAGCAGGTCCTTTATCTCTTTTACAGGCGAGAAGAACGAGACGAGAATAATAGTTAGAAATCCCTCATCTGCAAGTACCAGAAAACCAACTTATGATGACCTAAATAAATGAGAATCTGTTGTTCTTACAGTGTTGCTGTTGGCTTATTGGCTGAGGGGTCATTTGATGATCTCTTAGATTCTCACGGATTTTCCTCCATGTCGAGAGATGGCTTCCCCAGCAGCTTCCGACATGATGTCTATGTTCAAGGGAGGAAAAGAGTGCAGCCATTGTTATATTTGCTTCTGTTAATAAGAATAAAAAAAGCAAATGACTTTCTAAAGTCTCCAGCAGACTTACAGTTTTGTCTTATTGGCCAGAACTTCTTCTGGTTTTGAGAAAAGCAAGGAAATTAGTATTCATCCTCCATTGAGAAGGTGGCAAAGTAGAAGGGTTTGCAATATCTTGCTACAACAGCCAGAAACCAGATTCTGCCTTAGAATGAAAACTGATCTTCTTGTTACAGACTTGGCACCCTGAGGCTTATTTATCAAAGATAGAATTGGTCTTAAATTTTAAGTCTCATGTAGGTATTAAACACAGAAAGCCCTTGCTAAATATCAGAATTTAGTCTTCACTTGAGCGACCTACCAAAACACCTCCTTTCTTTCTTGCAAATGACAATCACATCAAAGGGCTTCTTTTGCTCATGAGAGTTAAAGGACTACTTTACGTTAAGAATTGGGAAGGCCCCAAGATATTATCCTACTTGCATGGTAATAAGTTAGCCTGCCACTTACATGGATGCTGGTAGAAAACACGAGACTTGTAGGTCAGAGACAAAGGACTTTATTCCTCATAGCATTAGAAGTAGCCAGAGTATCAGCGTTTTCTGGCTCCACCTTCCCTGAACCTCCCGAACACTCATTCCCACAGGGAGATGTGAAAAGGGTCAGGTGACACCTGCACATTCGTTGGGTTGGAGTAGGAGCCCTAAGCTTATGGAACCCATATCTTTTATAATGAGGAGTAAATATGTCTTCCCTTGCTCTGGAGGGAAGCATTATCTCTACCTTCCAAAGAACTTCCAAAGATGTTTGCTATGAAACATCCTTGAAATGGTAGTCTCAAACAAAAGCAGTTGGTTCCTGTGCTTGCAAGACATGCAGAAATGTAAGAAACCCAGGGGAAACGGTCACCAGCACTCTAGTCCATCATACATACCCTTACCTGCTCATCCTACTCTATCTAATAGGACAGTATCACTACGATTTCAAGAATCAACAGAATTGGCTTGCATAAGACAGAATCAGTTTTGGAAGCTTGCTAATTCTTGTTTTAATGTATCCCATGATTGTCATGTACTTCAATGCCCAAACCCCTTCTCACCTTGCAGTCCTTCCCAGGACCCTGTTCCATGGCTTCCAACATATCCATAGGCACTTTCACTAGCATTGAGAAAAGGATACTTACAAATTTGTGTACTGAATAAGTTATTTCACTGAAAGACAAAGGTTGTGACCTGAGCAAAGGGTATATAAATTATACCATCAATAATCAGCACGGTACTAATTAAATCTTCGGACAACTGGGAGGTAAGAATTTATCATCTCTGTAAAAAGAATGATGAGTGATTTGGGACCATGCTACATTGGCTTGAATTAAATGGGTTCTGCAGAAGGTCATCGTTAGTTGAGCAATATAGCTAACCATTGACTAATAATAATATTGGATTTCCATAGAAAGAATAGGACGTAACGTGGCTCAGTTGGTTTAAGCGTCTGATTCTTGATTTCAGCTCAGATCCTGATCGCACCATTTATAAGTTCGAGCCCCACGTTGGGCTCTGTGCTGACAGGGTCCCTGCCCTTCCCCCTGCTTGTGCTCTCTTTCTCGCTCTCTCAAAATAAATAAATAAACTTAAAAAAAATAGTATGTTACTAGTTAGATGTAACTTTTTTATTTTTTATAAAGGCTGGAAATAGGTTTTAAAAAGTTAAGTTTACCCTATTTTACCACGGATGCATCAAATTCTTTGCTGGTGATAACATCTCTGAGAAAAGATACAAAGGGAATCATATGGATTTTACGGTAGAGAGACCTTTCAACATTTCATTAAGCATAGATGAAAAAACTGACTAACGAGCTTCTACTAGACATTTCAATAGTACCGGAAATTGACAGTACTAGAAAGGCATTCGTTTTTTAGATCAGGACACACTCTGTAACACTGTTAAGGAATAAGCATTCAGTGAGTGGTCATCAACCAGTAAATCATGATTCATGGTCAACTGAAAGGCCCTTAAAACAATTGGATCCACATTCCCCAGGCTCCGGTCCTTTGATTTATGAGGAATCATGCCTGAGAAAAGAATGTTTCTGGAATGGTAGCCTCTTCCACCACACTCTTCCAGCATCTTTTTGATGGATTCCTACAGTGATCTCAGATGCCGAAGGATTTGACAAATAGCTTTTCCACGTAAGAGGTCAAGCTACAGCTTGTTCCGAGCAGCTATCTAGATGGACGCTTCCATAAGTGTGCTGATGTATCTGACCTCATACATCGCTATTCTACAGCCAAGTTCACTTCCTTACATCCACTCTCTACACCACATACCTCCCTTTCCACCCCATGGCTTTGCTTATGCTGGTTTCCCCTGTTCAGACGGCCCTGCCATCTTTCCACCTGCAGAAGCCTGCCATATTCATCAATCCAAGGCTCACCTTACTGCCTCCAAGATTTTTCTTACTTTGCCTTCCTCAGCATCAGAGTGACAATTTGCTACATTATCGGTTCACATTTGGTTGTTGTTGTGTCACTTCTATCTATTTTCTACTCCCGGATAAGAAAGTCTTTTAAGTGCACCGAGAGCCAGGAGGTAAAAACAAAAGCAAGAAAAATCAGTCTTAGCACTCTGAGATCAACAGAGCAGCTGAAGAGATTTTCACCTTTGTGTGAGTCATGCTCACTGCAATCTGCCAAATGCAGGGAAGCTTGATGCCCATGGGAAAACAAAAGAAGGATTAAAAGCAGTTTCTTTTCCATATTCTTACAAAACATGAATTCATTTTTTTCTCACTGAGATACTGGAACCGGGTCAATGTCACCTATTCCAGGGTGGTGCTTATACCAGGATGATGGGTGGCCATACTTTTCTCTGGAGCAATGTTCACGTCTGCTCAAAAACAGGAGGGCCCCCACCTGCACTGCCTGTTTGGGAGGCAGGGAGATATACTTACACAAGCCAATGTGAGCAGAATGGGGAGAGGATGCAAGAAAAGAGGGGCGTTCCAAATACACGAGTTTATGAAGAGATCAAAGGAGAAAGTGCAGTATAAAACTGTAGATTCCTGAGCCTCAAGACAGGCAGACTAAGAATTTAGGGTGTAGGGGCGAGGGAGGGGAGAGCAGGAATCTGCATTTTAAATATTTAAGGCGAATCAGGAGGTTTTTATCCGGAAGGTTTAAAGACGACATTTTAAAAAATAGCATGACTTCGGAAGACCGATAAACCCGCTTCAGTCATGTTTCAGCAGTGTGGACCTAAGTCTTGGTTTTCTATCCCGGGAAAGGAATACCGACTCATCTCCTGGGGGCTTTTAGGAAGTTTGAAGCGGCAAAAACTGCATGGTGTCTGGAACAGGGTATTTACAGTTCTGCCATTTTAGAAAAGGTAATAAATGTATGTATCTAAAATAATCCTCCATTTGAAGTGATGTGAATTGGCCGAATCTCTTTCACGTGGACTGGCACGGTAAGGGATAAGGGGTCGAGCACCTGTTCTTTCATTTCTATATTTGTGGTGATGAGAAAACATCCTACGTTACAAAATTAACTGAGGAGAAGATAATCTGCTTATTGTAAGCATCTCCATTGGCTGTTTTTTTTTTTTCTTCTTCTTCTTCCTTTTCATGGAAATAATAGAGCTGAGAATTAAACTAGACGGTAAGAATTGTAAATGCCATCCTGGTGCAGGACAGTGGTTTCTTTTATAATGTAGAACTCAGGGGATATTCTGGGAGAGCACAAAAGTCTCTTAAGAAAGCTAAATTCAAAAGTTAAAAAAATTATCCGTAACTATTCTTTATAACCTATTAAGGACCAATTGTGACATGAAATCTAAATCTATAATAATGCCTCACTGTGAGACACTAATATACAGAACCTTAACAGTTGAAAAATTAGAAATTTTGAAAAAGAGTGAGTCTTTGGAAAAGTAAGGCAAATTTAACTTTAAATAGTGAGCTCCCTGTACTACTTTTAACATGATGCCATTTACCAAAATTTAATTTATAATATTTTTTTTCATGTACATTGCTTTTATAAACATGGCATAACTATATTTAAATTTTCAACTTATACAGTCTGTTGAATAACAAACTGCATTTTTATTCTGTCAGATAAATAGAATTTTCTCTTATTTTACATCTCTTGATATATTGTTCAAATTTCAAGTATTTGTTATTTTTCTTTATTCAGTCTTGAGCTTCAGCGTTAATTATCTCAGCATGAGGGGCCACAGCCTTTTTAACCAATCTTCACAGGAAGCCACTGACTCCACTGGGTCATTTTAGTTACTTTCCTGGACTATTGCCATAATGATTTTTTTTTAAGTTTATTTATTTTTTTTTTAGTACTGTCTACATCCAACATGGGGCTCAAACTTATGGCCCGAGATTGAGTCACATGCTCCTCTGACTGAGCCAGCAGGGCGCCCCTCACAATGCTTTTTTTTTTTTTTTTTTAAATGAAGTTATAGAATGTGATATCTTCATTTTGGCTTCTCAGTATAAAGGAGAACAGAATTTATGCCCCAAAATATGCCTCTGGCAAAAGGATTATTTTAGGCTAATTATTTTTAAGAAGCAACAGACGCAGGTGAAATTCTGAACACTGAGCAGAAGTTAGTCTTTTGTTAAGAGACACTTGCATTTATAAGGGAAATCTGCATTTGTAAGGGTGTCTCCCTCTGTGTACCAGGAAGAGGGGAATGACCAAATCTCTAGAAATTTGCCAATGGAGAAGGCATTGACATATCTGTACACCCTTGTTCACCATTCTTTCCTGGTGACCTCCCATAAGTGGTCTCCCTAACACTTTTATTTTGTCTTTAGCTGAGGGTGGTATTTAAGGTAATGGTCTTGGCTGTTTCAGAGCATTAATGAATTTTTCCTGGGTCTGTACAGGAGGTATACCTGTTTTAAACCTGTTTGTTTGTTTGTTTTCCTGTGAATCTGCTTTTTTATTACAAGGGTGTCTCAGCCAGGAACCTAGATGAGTAGAGGGACACCTGGATGGCTCAGTGGGTTAGGCATCCAACTCTGGATTTTGGCTCAGGTCATGATCTCACGGTTCATGGGATTGAGCCCCATGTTGCGCTCTGGCTGACAGCGCTGAGCTAGCTTGGGATTCTCTTTCTCCCTCTCTCTGTCCCTTCTCCACTCGCACTCTCATGCTCTCTCTCTCTCTCTCTCAAAATAAATAAACTTTTAAAAAATGTAGAAAAGTAGAGAGAAAATTATTTTGCCCCCAAAATGCATTTTAACAAATCTTTATTTGACAGATGATTTCTTAAGTACTAAAAACACTAATTGCATTTATTTTACAAGTTGAAGTGTAAACAGCAAAAATGAATTAATGGCATTCAATTGCATATTTTCAGAACTTGCTTCCTTATTAGGCTATTCAGCCCACAAAATAAACTGGATTTGAATCTAAAATCGTGTACAGTTGACCCTTAGACTGTGTGCAGGCTTAGAAAAACCAACCCTCCCCACCAATATAGTCGAGAATCTGCATATAACTTTTGATTCCCCCAAAATGTAACTACTAATAGACTGCAGATAACCCGAGGCCTTCTGATAACAGAAATAGTTGATGAATATATTTTGTTTGTTATATGTATTATCCATTGTGTTCTTAAAATAAAGTAGAAAAGAGAAAAGAATATGTTATTAAGAAAATCATGGGGAAGAGAAAATACATTTACAGTATTATACTGTATCTATTGGAAAAAATCCACTTATAAGTGGACCCGTGCAGTTGAAACCTACATTGTTCAAGGGTCACATAAACTGAGAATACTAAAGTTGAAAAAGACTTTAAAGGTCATCTGAGCCCTATTTTTACAGGAAGAATAATTTTAAAATTCTAGCACAGCTTTTTTTGCCATTTATTATCTTAAGCCTCACTGTTTACAGATATCTTTGTCAGCCTAGCTATTAATAGTAAATCCCCATCAAGAGAGCTAGGACAAGGGTGCCTGGGTGGCTCAGTCAGCTAAGCCTCTCACTCTTAATTTGGGCTTAGATCATGATCTCACGGTAGTGAGATGGTAATGAGTTGGAGCCCCAGGTCAGGCTCAGTATGGAGCGTGGAGCCTACTTGGGATTCTCTCTCCCCTTTCTCTCTCTGTCTCTCCTCTGCTCGCTCTCTCTCTCTCTCTCTCTAAATAAACTTAAAAAAACGAGAGAGCTATGACAAAAATGTCACTTCCTTTGCATTGTTTCATATTATTAATCTTTATTTTCTCTGTTTAGTAACTGTATCTGATATTTAGATATTCTGACAGCAAATGTATTCACCTTCACCAGTTTACATAGTATTTCAATAAGTAAAATATAATTTAGGTAACAAATATCAAGAGAGCTTAGTAAGATGAAAAATGAAACATAATTTTAAAATATTTCAAAAATAACCATTTTCTCATTACAAAAATAATATTTGTCTATTTTGGAAAGTTAGTGTAATGTACAAAAGCAGAGAGAAGAAAATAAATTTAAAAAAATTTTTTAACGTTTATTTATTTTTGAGACCGAGAGAGACAGAGCATGAATGCGGGAGGGTCAGAGAGAAAGGGAGACACAGAATCTGAAGCAGGCTCCAGGCTGTGAGCTGTTAGCACAGAGCCTGACATGGCCGAACTCACGAGCCGTGAGATCATGACCTGAGCTGAAGTCGGACGCTTAACCGACTGAGCCACCCAGGCACCCTGAAAATAAATTTCTAAGAATTCCACCATCGTAAAGGAACAAAACCTACAATAGCTTGATGTATATATAGATGGAATGATAGAAATATACTTGTACAATATTTTTTGTGTACTTATGCATATATTAAAAATATTTTCAACTTTAAAAGTTGATACATATGCATCTTGAATTATTATTATTATTCTTGGTTTTTGTTGTGGTTGTTTAATACTCTCTATACCTGACGTGGGGCTCGAACTCACAACCCCAAGATCAAGAGTTGTACACTCTTCCGACTCAGCCAGGCAGGCACCCCTTTATTTGGAATTATTGATAGACACTTTTTTTGAGTTACAATGGACCATGGTTTTAGATACTGGCATCTAAATCTAAATAATGGAGGTCAGACCTGAATTTTTTGTGTTATTATAGGGAATTAAATTTTTAACCAAAGTCCAGATGTCCATTTTGTGACATAAATAATTACAAACATGATATTTACTGAGCACTTGAAGTTTTTTAGTGCAGGCAAAATGAAGATGAACGTTTGCATTAAGAACATAAGATTCAAGAAAGATTCAAAAAGATTCAAGAAAGGTTCAAAATTTAGATTTTAGAAAGATTTAACAGGCATTAGAGACTTAGGGTCGTTTGTTGTTTTTAATAAAAATCCTCATATAAGTTGATTTTACTTACACATTTTTCTCACTGCAGTTTTTTTTTTTTTTTTATTAAAGTCTCCTGAAATATCGGAGATGAGCTTTTCCCCCCCACATTGCTTGCACAATCACATCCATTTTTGTGCCAGGATGTTAAAAAGGCTTTGGAAATGAGAACGGCCTGTAATTTTCTTGTTCCTCTACTTGATTCTTCACCTTCCTTAAACTTTTTTTTATTATCTGTAAGGAAGGATTTCATTGCTTTTATCATAACCCCATACCTCAATAGTTGAACACCTCAAGCGGTTTATCTTTTACTTCTTCTCAGCGTGGGGAAATCGCTGTCCTTTCTGATGATTTCTTGGTCAGCCTCCAGCTTGCTTTTTCATTCTCTCTCCCCCTGCTGGCTTCCCCAATGCTCTTGTACTTTGCTGAAAAATAATTTAGGAATAGGAGGATTTTGGAGGTCCCTGGAGAGGCTTCTAGAATTCCACAGCAAGGTTAAGACTGCTGCCAAACGCTCACCCGCCCACCTCTGCAACCCAGGCTGGTCATTACAAACCTGAGCGGGTTGACTCAGGGCTGGCGATCGGTGAATAATCCCATGCGGTTGCAGAAGGTACTTAGATGGTGAGAGACGACCAAACCATATATGCCCTTTCTTTCTCCTCCAAAGTTTCTTTCACTGAGAGGAAAAGCAGTATCCTCTTGGGAAAGAAGTTGCAAACTAGCTCTGAAAGCAAAGTACATATAAGACAAAATTTCCAGCATAAAATGGAACAGTGATGGTGACTCAGAGTGTGCCATTCAGAACAGAGTTCCAGTACAAACATGGAAATGATGTTATAAATAACTTTAGGAAGTTAGGAATCTTAAGAGGATATCGGAGAAGCGTTTAACATTTGGATAAAAAGAATTTTGGGTCACATGTCTATAAACAGAATACTATCACAGTAATTAAATAGTCAGTTATAATCTTAGATTGAGAGGATAACTAAAACCCATTGATTGAGGAGACCCAGGCCTGTGAGAAGTGAAACAATTTCCCTGATTCACATGCGTTGAAGCTTTGTCCGATAGTGTTGGGGTTAGAACCTGTAAGCATGTTGCTTTCTTCAGTGTTATTTTTCATACATAGAGGAAGAAATGGGCCATTTATGACTTCATTCCCTGTGTTTCCTTATTACATATCTTCAAATTCCCAAAGGGTTAACCCAGCGCTGATCCAGCATAGGGCAAATTGATCTCTTCTAGTGACTATGTAATATAAATAGCTAAAAATAATGACTTTAAAATAAGACATACTTGAGTATTTTTTTAAATTTGTTTTTAATGTTTATTTATTTTTGAGACAGAGAGAGACAGGGCATGAACGGGGGAGGGGCAGAGAGAAAGGGAGACACAGAATCGGAAGCAGGCTCCAATCAGCCCAGAGCCCGACGCGGGGCTCAAACTCACGGACTGTGAAATCGTGACCTGAGCTGAAGTCAGACGCTTAACCGACTGAGCCACACAGGCACCCCGACATACTTGAGTTTTAATTGTGTCTGTGCCACTCCAGAGTTATGTGCCCTGAACTAATTTGGCTCTCTATACCTCACTTTCCATGTCAGGAAGATACAGAGGGTAAGAGCTACCTTATCTCTAGGACTGACTCATAGTTGCGCGAACAGCATGTTGTAATCCATATAAAATGCTCACTTCATTGTCTGGCCCTTCCAATGCGATTCAATATTATTGTTTTAGCAGCTATGTTTCTGCCACATCACAATATGAGTTATTTCCTGTGTAGGAATTAAAATCAATAATAATAATAGTAATAATAATAATAGAAAGCCTTGATCAAGATTTAAAATCTGCTTTGAAACCCCAAGTTGCCAACAGAAATCTGTCCCGATTCATTTGAATGTAAGGGGTGCTACTGCTGAAGAAGCAATGTGTATAAAAAATCTCACAGAGAGCCCCTCAGTCCATGATATCCAAAGAGGTAAGCAAAAGGGGACTCCTGTAGGTGTCCCGGAGAACCAGAGTCAAAGAACAAATCCCCATATAACTGCAAAGGTTTATGCAAAGGGGCATTCTATGCACAGGGTAGAGAATATGATGGAAAGAGCCATCAAACATTATGAGATCCCTCCCCTGCAGCACATAAACAAAGTGAGGTGGAAAACAAAACAGAAAGTCTGCATGATAATCCTCAGCAATACACTGCTCCATGAAAGGGCATTTTAGTTCAAATGTGGGAAGCTGTGCCAAAAAAACCGAAGGCAAGCAGGCTGAGCCAATTAGAACAGAGTATAAGATTTGTCATACCTTTGTAATTCACACAGCAGCAAATTCAGCTCGACCACAAGCTGTCCAGATGTTGGCCATCTGACTCTTTATAGCCGTGGTCTGTTTTTTCTTTAAAGCCCCCTTTCCTCTCTGTGGTCCCAGACACTTGGCATTTCTCTTGAAGTGGACCCAAACTGAGTAAAGAAGAATTACTCATCTTCTCAATTTTCAGGATAATATCTCTTTAAGAGAAATATTTTGAAACCTACAAAGTCTTTGATTAAATTTACAGCACAGCAAAGAAATTTAGCCAACTGATTGATAGCCTTGCAGCCAAACGGGTCTGAAGCAGAGTCTTGGATCAGTCGCTTATGGGTTGTATGAGCTCAGGCAAGCGATTTAATCTGGCACAGGAAAATGGAGACACCGACAATAATGAAATAGCACCTACCTCATAGGATTCAATGAGATAATGTATTTAAAGCGTTAACTATTGTGCTTAGTACATAGTAAGCTCTCAATAAACGCCAGTTGTTTTTGTTATTTCTATATTGTATTTTAAAATCGATTTTGTCCCTGAGACCATTATTTCCTAGGAGCTTCACTGATAAAAACGTTCCAAAAGGAAGGAGATAAAGGTAAAGTCACTGTGTGTCAATTTGTTGGTGATTCTGCCTTTAATAAGTGCTGAATTCTAAAGAGAATGCAGCTCTACTTTTGAGATCTAAAGAACATGTGTGTGCATATGTCTGTATCTCGGCCCTGGGATTGGATGCCTGACTGTTCATCATGGTCACATGGCAAGGTGAACACACCTTCCCAAGTCTAAAGCCAGTTTTCTTCATTCCACCCAGGGTTGGTTTCATCCATTCTCTACTTGGAAACCGTAAGAAAGACCCAGAGCTAAACTCTCCCCATTGATTAGAAGGGTGAGGTTAAAGCAAAAGAGTTGTGCCGGCAATTAGTTTACACAGCCTAGCTCATTTTGAGTTTATTTTCCTCTTCTAAAAATGTTGAAAACACATCACAAAACTCAACCGCTATTTAGAGCAAACTACCCTCACGAAAGAAAATAGAGCTTGCCCTAAATATAATACACCCATGTGTCATGTTTTCTATGCAGTAAGATACAACCTTCTCCTTTGGTGATGTCAAATGTCAACACATTTCGACAGATAGCATAGGGTCTGACAGCACAAAAAGTGATCTTATTCAGCGACATGTATGGCAAAACAACAGCTGTGATTGTGTTAGGTAATGGAAAAATAATTAATGTATCATAAACAATGATGAAAATATTTTCATTTGATTGTAAAAATATAATAACATGTTTCCCCAAGTTTTAAAATATATGGGCAAAGAAAAAAAAAAAACGGTAGTAGTTCCCAAATTCAGCTAGTCATCAACATTTCTTAGGACTCTTCTATAAAAATTCTGACTCTCTGGCACCACCCCTGAAGGTTGTGATCGAGCAAGTGTAAAGAGAAGCCCGGGGTTCTAGTGTGGGAACCACTCTCTGGACTGTACCATGTTGACTAGGCCTTATATTTTTATCTGAACTTCTTTATGGTATTTTTAAACCAAGATATTTGTGACTTAAGATTTGCATGTGTTGTCAGAATGATGACAATTGAGGTTTCAAATTAAGAACATGATGATAACCACCGTGAAACACTCGTTCTTGTCCTCAGTTGTGAAATAATTGAAATTCATCAAGTTCGTTCAATGAATATTTGCTGAGCACTTACTCTGTATCAGGCACTCTTCTATGTGCTGGTTACCCAGAGTGAATACAATAGAAAAATATCCTTGTTCTCAGAGGCCTGACATCTTATAGAGATAGACAGAAGAAAATAAATACATAGA
The DNA here is from genome assembly GCF_018350195.1 of Panthera tigris. Lineage (NCBI taxonomy): Eukaryota > Metazoa > Chordata > Mammalia > Carnivora > Felidae > Panthera > Panthera tigris. Next base: position 37,111,024 of record NC_056678.1, read on the forward strand.
GTGAATGGAAATAATGATATGATTTAGTTAAGAGAAAATAGTGAGCGCCAGAATGTGTGTGAGTATGTGATACGGGTTTTAAATAAGGTTAGGAAATGACTCCCTGAGATTATATTTGAGCAAAGATTTGAAGGAGGTGGTGGGGGGAGGGCTAGAAATACTGATATTTGATGGAAGGGAATTTTAGGCAGAGGGAACAACAAGCACAAAGGTCTGGAGATGAGTGTATTTTTTAAAAAAGAGAGCGGTATACAGACAGACAAGTGAACAGAAGCTTTCAAGAAAGAAGTAATGACTGTGCCAAATGTTTCTTGAAGGTGAAGGAAGATGGGAACCCGAAGAGAGTGATTGTAAAAGAGAATGGCAGGGCAGAATTGGAGACGTGGAAAGACCAGATAAAACTTGTGAGAATTTGCTATAAAGAGAAGAGGAGACTGTGAGGTCTCTGGAGAGGGAAGTAGGATTCTTTGATGTTTTTAATTTTTTTCCCTAAAGATCTTTATTGACGGTGGGAGTGACCTAGTATAGGAGAGAAAAATGGATGATGGCGGAAAGGAAAAAGTGGGAACGGAATCTAATATAGATGGGTTGGCTTCCCCAGGCAGGTGGGAGTATGTATCTTTCGTAGAACATCTCTACATCTCCAGTAGTACAAGGAAACAGAGATGCTGATCGGTGGCAGATGAAGTATGAAAAGTCCAGAGACACCCACTGTGTCACATTTCCAGCCGACAGTGAGCGTAGAAGCAGCTAGTGTTGGAGGTTGGAGGAGAGAGGGGGTATGAAACGATTCCCTGGGAGATGCACAGTGAAAGCACCGGGGAAGTGGCAGCAGTATTACAGACGTTCATGAAGTTCATGGTCTTGAATTTAAAGTCAGACAACTCAGCGTTGTGCATTTATTCTGCAGCCAGCTGGGGCAACAGGAATGCGGGACTGAAGCTGACGGAAAGGTGCACTGACAAGAGCCGTGATTTCACCCAGCCTGTATCTCACTTCAGAGAATGCCATGGAGAAATGAATGCGAGGAAATGATGACAATGATCAGCGATTGAGTTTAAACCAGATAGGAGGGAAGTGAGGACACAAGCGGATGAGGTGACACCAGAAGGGTGATTTTGATGGGTTGTAGGTAGTTCTGTGGAAAGATGTCAAGTCAGAGTTGTGGGGGGATGTGATAGACTAATTGCAGAAAATGGCCCTGATATGCAATCCCCTATGCATCCAGGCCTCTCCTCTTGAATGTAGGCTGGCTTTGTGACTTTCCTTCACTTAATAGGATGTGGTTCAAGCGACCCAATGTCATCTTAGGGTGTAAGGCCTTAAGCATATCTGCTCATTTTCTTAGATCTCTGCCTCTGTCATGAGAATCAGCCTGGGACATGGGAGATCACGTGAAGCAGAGTTGAATCACCCCAAATGAAGCGAATCTAGCTAGCACACAGCCTACCGGCCAGCTGACCACAAACGAGCAAGACTCTCTGAGATCAGCCCAGCCCGGGCCAGCAGAACCGTCCAATCAACACATAGACTCATAATAATAAAAGCCTGTTATCTCAGAGCGTCGACTGAGCGGCTCAGTCGGGTAAGCATCTGACTCTTGATTTTAGCTCAGGTCATGATCTCACACAGTTCATGAGTGTGAGCCCCACCTCAGGCTCTGTGCTGACAGCATGGAACCTGCTTGGAATTCTCTCTTCTCCACTCTCTCTGCCCCTCTCCCACCCCCCCCCCTGCCCCCGCTATCTCTCTCTCAAAATAAATAAACTTGAAAAAAAGCTGTTATCTCAAGCCACCAAATTCTGAGGTTGCATTGTTTGTTATAAAACAGTAGCTAACTGATTAAAAGGAAGGGCTAGGAAGATATATGGTAGGCATTAGAAAGTATATCCTTGGAAATCGAGCTGATGGAGGGGTTGCAGTCATTGGTAGTTACTAGGCCTAAGGTATGACCGTGGGCTTTAGTGACTAGGGTAGAGTGGAATGCAAGAGCATGGGAAGAGAAGAATTCAAGAAGCTGATCTCTTATATGGGCATCCCTTTTGTTTTGTTTTGTTTTTCCTCACTCTGGGGGCCAAAGCACTCAGCCTTTCACCATTAAATATGATATTAGTTGTAGGTGTTTTGTAGAGGCCTAGTATCAGATTTAGGAAATTCTTTCCTAATCCTAGATTGGTAAGAGTTTTTATAAAGAATGGATGTGGGTTTTTTTTCAAGTGTTTTTGCTATGTCTACCAAGATAGTCACATTCCATTTTTTAAGAGCTTGTTATTATACTGAATTACATTGGTTGATATTTAATATTAAACCAACCTTGCATCCCTGGGATAAATCACACTTGGTCATGATGTATTGTTCATGTTATAAATTGTTGAACTATACTTGTAAGATTCTTTTTAAACATTTTACGTCTATGTTCATGAGGGATATTGGTCTGTAGTAATTTTCTCTTGTGATGTCTTTGTTAAGTTTTGGTATCACAATAATGATGGCCTCATAGAATGAGTTGGAAAGTATTGCATCCTTCATTTTCTGGAAGATATAAATTATTTTTCAATTCTGAAAAGCAATGTAATGTTACAAAGTATGGGAAAGTAGATTTTAAGTAAGTAAAACACAACAATATAAATACAATCCTAATGTTGTTTGTTTCAGATGGTATTTTTAAGATTTTAAAAAAACAGAACTACTTATGTGTAACATATAACATATTTTTAAATATACGATGTCATAATCCGAATTTACATTTCCTTATAATTTTTTAAAAAAGTTTATTCATTTTGAAAGAGAGAGAGAGAGAGATAGAGAATCCCAGAAAGACAGAGAGAAGGAGAGAGAGATTGTGACAGCACAGAGCCTGAGGCAGGGCTTGATCTCAAGAGCTGTGACATCATGACCTGAGCCAAAATCAGGAGTCAGACACTTAACAGTCTGACCCACCCAGGTACCCCCACATTTCTTTATAATTTTTAAACAAAATTTTAAATGTTTGCCTCATATTCTATTGAGTAGATATAATTGTACATTTCCCCTAATATTGTAATTTCCCTTAATATATCAATATTATACACGTTCTGTGAAGAACATCTGAGAGCTCATAATTTTCTAACATTTCGGATTATTTCCTTAGGATTGCACACGTAGAAGTAAGACTAAAGCACAAAATTTGTGAATGTTTGTATGTTTTAAGTGTTTTCATAAAATATTTTAAAACAAAAATAGCACACGAGAGTCCTTTGAGTGACATTTGAATTGTTAAATCTGGGGCAAATGCATTAAAATATGTAAGAATTAAAGTGCTATTAAATATTTTACAACAGCAAATTGAGAAAAAATGTTAACAGACTCCTAAAATACCCTGTGTATGTGTACTGAATAACTTTGGCTCCCTACTTTGTTTTGTTTTGGCTGGTCAGAACACAGGCAGGTGTTTTCACATTTTATTAGCTACAGTAGAGACCCCAGAGCTGCCCCATTTGGTCCCCTGCCCTTCCCCCCACAAGGAGCCAGACCTTCCCAGAAGCCCCTGCCCAGGGCTGCCCGGGGCTGCTGCACGTGAGCCAGCCTGTCCCTCTGTTGCTCGACTGCCTTCTGAGGTCGCCGGCTCAATATCCGCAGTGATGTAGTCCAGCCTCTTCCCCACTGTGGCTGGAGCCTCTCCCAGCTCCTGCCTGACCAGCAGGAAACCAGAAGTGTAAAGACCACGTTGGGCCCATCCAGCAGGGCCACGATATCATTTTCTGTTAGTTGCGCCTCAAGCTTCTGCCTCCCTAACATGGATTTACTCAACCCTGCTGTAGCTCAAGCCCTTTGTCCATGTCTCCCTGTAGCTTCTTCTGGATTAGCTCCGTCGTAGAGGGGACCAACTCCTTCCCGGGGAGGGAGAGGGGTGCTGGGTCTCACACTCTGGAAGGCGCTGGAGCTCCCCTTTCTGGCCTGGCCTTCTCCCTTCACTGTTCTGGTTCAATATGTTTTTAAAGAATACAACAAATCTCTTGATATTTATAATTTTGATAAATCCAAGGACATATTTGGAGGCAAAATACCTAAAACAATAATGGTTACAATAAATTGGTGAACACAAATCGATACGTGTGTATTATTAAATGCACGGGGAAAGTATGGCACATACTTTAGTTACACATAGAAAACATGTGGAAGTCTTTTTATTATTCTCTAGCTGCTTAAAACTGGGAAACTCTCAACATAGATTAGTCATTTAAGAGATTGTGTGAGATGTTTTAATACTGTTACTTCCTTCCTCTTAATGAAATTTTCTAGAGATGTCACAAATTTCTGTGTCATTTAAGGAAGTTTGTCTTGCTTTTATTTTTTATTCATTTATGTTTATATATATATATATATATATATATATATTTAATTTAATTTAATTTTTTAATTTACATCCAAGTTAGCATATAGGGCAACAATGATTTCAGGAGTAGATTCCTTAATGTCCCTTACCCATTTAGCCCATCCCCCCTCCCAAAACCCCTCCAGTAACCCTCTGTTTGTTCTCCATATTTAAATCTCTTATGTTTTGTCCCCGTCCCTGTTTTTATATGATTTTTGCCTCCCTTCCCTTGTGTTCATCTGTTCCGTGTCTTAAGGTCCTCATTTGAGCGAAGTCTTATGATATTTGTCTTTCTCTGACTTATTTTGCTTAGCATAATACACTCTAGTTGCATCCATGTTGTTGCAAATGGCAAGATTTCATTCTTTTTGGTTGCCAATATTCCATTGTGTGTATATATATCTTCTTTATCCATTCATCAGTTGATTGACATTTAGGCTCTTTCCATACTGTGACTATTGTTGATAGTGCTGCTATAAACATTGGGGTGCAGTGCCCCTTTGAAACAACACACTGGTATCCTTGGATAAATACTTACTAGTGTGATTGCTGGGTCATAGGGTAGCTCTATTTTTAATTTTTTGAGGAACCTCCATACTGTTTTCCAGAGTGGCTGCACCAGTTTGCATTCCCACCAGCAGTATAAAAGAGATCCTCTTTCTCTGCATCCTCACCAACACCTGTTGTTGCCTGAGTTGTTAACGTTAGCCATTCTGACAGGTGCGAGGTGGCATCTCATTGTGGTTTTGATTTGTATTTCCCTAATGATGAGTGATGTGGAGCATTTTTTCATGTGTCAGTTGGCCATCTGGATGTCTTCTTTGGAGAAGTGTCTATTCATGTCTTTTGCCCATTTCTTCACTGGATTATTTGGTTCTGGGTGTTGAATTTGATAAGTTCTTTATAGATTTTGTATACTAACCCTTTATCTAATATGTCATTGGCAAATATCTTCTTCCATTCCGCCAGTTGCCTTTTAGTGTTGCTGATTGTTTCCTTCACTGTGCAGAAGCTTTTTATTTTAATGAGGTCCCAATAGTTCATTTTTGTTTTTGTTTCCCTTGCCTCTGGAGACATGTTGAGTATGAAGTTGCTGTAGCCAAGATTAAAGAGGTTTTTGCTTGCTTTCTCCTTGAGGATTTTGATGGCTTCCTGTCTTACGTTTAGGTCTTTCATCCATTTTGAGTTTATTTTTTTGTATGGTATAAGAAAGTGGTCCAGGTTCATTTTTCTGCATGTCGCTGTGCAGTTTTCCCAGCACCACTTGCTGAAGAGACTGTCTTATTCCATTGGATATTCTTTCCTGCTTTGTCAAAAATTAGTTGGCCATACGTTTGTGGGTCCATTTCTGGGTTCTCTATTCTGCTCCATCAATCTATGTGTCTGTTTTTATGCCAGTTCCATGCTATCTTGATAATTACAGCTTTGTAATACAGCTTGAAGTTTGGGATTGTGATGTCTCCTGCTTTGGTTTTCTTTTTCAAGATTGTTTTGGCTATTTGGAGTCTTTTCTGGTTCTATACAAATGTTAGGATTTTTTTGTTCTAGCTCTGTGAATAATGCTGGTGTTATTTTGATAGAGATTGCATTGAATATGTAGATTCTTTGGGTAGTATTGACATTTAACAATATTTGTTCTTCCTATCCAGGAGCATGGAACATTTTTCCTTTTTTTTTTTTTTTTTGGTGTCTTCTTCAGTTTCTTTCATAAGCTTTCTATAGTTTTCATATCTTGCTTTTAGATATACCAAGATTCATGGGCTTTCTGGAAAAGCAAGTGAAATAAGAAAGGTAACTGATTAAAATGCTGTATTTTACTTTATTTTTTTAATGAGGATTGTTTTATTTCATTTATTTATTTTTTTAATTTTAGAGAGAGCAGGGGAGAGAGAGACAGAGAATCTTAAGCAGACTCCACCCTTAGCATAGAGCCTGACAGGGGCTTGATTCCATGACCCTGGGATCATGACCTGAGCCGAAATCAAGAGTCCAGCACTCAACCAACCGAGCCACCCAGGTATCCCTAAAATACTATATTTTAAAGACAAGGATATATAACTTTGATCCCATTGTATCATTTATCTTTTTATCTACTTTTATAAAACCATCTTCAAAACTATTTTAAATTCATATATCGCCACCATTTTGTTTTAAATCAAGAGTTTTCTTTAAAATCACCATGAAAAATATTTGAAGTAAAATATGTTGTTATTGTAGTATTTGATATCATAATTGATTCCTGTAACACTTATAGATTAACAACAATGGTCTCTATTAGAATCTTTGTGAGATTTTTAAAAACCTGGAACCACATGTTTTTTTTTCTAACCAAAAAATGTCACTTTGAAAGGCTGTTGTAGTACTATTTTGTCTGGATTAAGTTATCTCATAACTTTGGAAAAATACTTTCCAAAAGTTTGATGGCAGACAGTTTTGACAGCCTTGAGAATGAGCCTTGTTGATCTCCAACTACGGGGATTGTGATAGGCCAAGGGTCCCAGGTGCTGCCCTCTGAGATCCATCACCATCACTCTTCCAGCCAGTGACTGAATGTGACAGGGATATTAAGGCAGGCCTGTTACTGAAAACATGGGGTCGCCTCTGATGGCCTCCTTTGGCTCAAGACTTGCAAACTTTATTACTGAACTTTTATTAGATTGCATGGTATTCTGGAATGTTTCTGTTCATTCAACCTTTTCCTCCTTCTTTTCTCCTGCATTTTCTCCCCTGGGGTCCGATTTGCATCGTGGTCTGACAGTTCTTTTAGCTCCTTCCATTTTCTCTCACCAGACATTTTATCTGATAGAACTCTTACACTGTTAATCTCGTCTTTATCTTGCTTCTCAGAGGATCCAGCCTAGGACATTAATGTAGAAAAATCTGAATTAACCATAACCAAAGTATAACCAAATATAATTTCTTTTTACTAAAATAAATAGACTAAATAAAATTCTAGCCTTAGTGTTAAATCTATATTTGAACATATAAAGTGCATGATCCTAAGTCTTGCCTGTGGTCTCAACATGACGGAAAAATGCACCAAATGTTACCTACCGATTAGATGTCTTGTGCTTCTCATTACAAGTGCACACTGAATGTCAGGATCAGCAGAGGGAATTAAAATAAAATAATATTTTTGAAGGACCAAAAATTAACAAGGCCAACGAGTATTTGAAAAACATTTTTTCTCCCCTGAGACCAAAGAGTAGAAAGAGAGCGCAGATAGATTTTTTTCAGGTATATATTTAAAATAAAATAATAATTGTTATGATGATGTGTTGGCATTAAAACATAAGGGGAATGCGTACAACAGGGTATTATGAGCTATTAAGGGGATAATACCGCTTATCATAAGGGGACTATTCTTTCTAACGTAGCAATGCTGCAAGCTTGCAGTCAGTAGGATTGGTTCTCTGAATTCTTTTTCTGATCATGAAGATAGTTTGCCCTGAGCCATTTGTATCTTCCTGCGTGGTTCTCTTTATAATCGGCAATATTGGTTTGTAAGATAGCTGAATAGAGTTTGGGTGCAATTTATAGTCATGGATCTTTTCTCTTTACACCTCTGTCCTGCTCAATAAGGGCTCACACTATGACTTCATCGTTATTAATACTGTGCTCGAAGCAACTAATTGAAAAGCTCGCACAAAGGAACTACAATATAAAGACCAGTAACATTTGTCTGGAAAGTGGGTTGCTTGGACCCACTGTTCTTTTCCTCTAGATTTTGGCAGGAAAGGTTCCTTTTGTTCCACCCTTCAGAATTTTCTTGCATTTGCCTATAGGCTATGCAAGACCTTCAGAGAGAGCAGTAGGCTCAAGGTGATTATGAAATTGAGTTTTAAAAGATTTTTTTAAAAGAAAAAAGAGTGATTTTTGATTATATGGATTATTTGAATTTTTAGTTGTATAAAAATTAATCCTACCATCTAGTTTTCACCAAAAGGTATAATATAATTTTAGTTTGAATTTTAAGCTGTTTGTGGAAATAAATTTTAAAAGCAATGTATGATTTTACTTTAGACACTAACTTACCATTTATGATTTTATTCTAGAATTAGAATTAATTAATATTCATTAACTGTAAAAATAGATGACATTTTCTTTAATATATAACACAATACAAGGTAAAATGGGGGGTCCATTAACCTAGGAGTGTCACAAAGATAGTTTTAAGAAATCTTTTGTGGGGAGCCTGGGTAGCTCAGTCGGTTAAGCGTCCGACTTCGGCTCAGGTCATGATCTCACGGTCCGTGGGTTCGAGCCCCACATCGGGCTCTGTGCTGACAGCTCAGAGCCTGGAGCCTGTTTCAGATTCTGTGTCTCCTTCTCTCTGTGACCCTCCCCCGTTCATGCTCTCTCTCTGTCTCAAAAATAAATAAATGTTAAAAAAAAAAAAAAGAAATCTTTTGTATGAAATATAAAGGAGAATGATTCACAGTTCTAGGGACAATTACGAAAATAAAAGTAAATTAAGCATTAAAAACATTATTTTTGGCACTTCTGTTAAAGCTCTTTTCAATTTTCCAATTAATACCTGCCTCATCTTTGTTTTTTCTAATCATGGTGTATATTTCTTCCTCTGGTCCCCAGCATGCAGAACTCATGGTGGCATGGGAGGTGTCTCTGAAGCATCAGGGTGGCTTGTTGAGAGCCCTGGTCCCCTCAGTACGTACTGCCAGGTGCTTAACTGGCTCAGCTAGAATAACCCAAGGTGAACTCTTCCAGAGCCGAGACTCATGTTACATTAGCCACAGTGACACCTTTTAATGCTTATGATATTTCTCTCCCTCTATTTCAAAAGTGCTCAGGGATTTGCAGGATTGTGCAAAGAACTCAATTCCAACTATGTGCATAAACTTTTTTTTTTAAAAAGGAAAATGTAAAACCTTTAAAAGCACTGCTCATTTCACTTTGCCATTTATTTGCAAATTTATTTCTTCTTCTGAAATATAGATATTGTGTTCCTGAGGTAAATCAGACCTGGTCATGATGTATTATATCCACTTTATAAATTGTTGAATAAGATTTGTAAAATTCTGTTTAGACATTGTGCATCTATTCTAATGAGGAATATTGTCTGTGGTTATATTCTCATATGTATGGTTGATCCTTGAACATGAGTTTGATATACACAGGTCCACTTATATGTGGATTTTTTCCCCCAGTACTGTAAATGTACTTGAAGTGCATTAAATTATGATATAAATATTATACACTGGAGAAATAATTGATGTAAATGGACACATAAAAAAAGAAAGAAATTTTATATAACCAATCCTCTAATATTTAAGATGAGTAATTTAATCTCACAGTCCAATGGAATTCTTTTTTTTTTTTTTTTTTTTTTTGATCACTTTTTCTTGCCACCATTCTTTCTTGTATCCCGGTTATCCTTTGTGGGTATTCCTTTTATGTTTCTTGTCCAAAGAGAATCAGAACCTTACAACAATTAAACTCTGAATAACCACTTTAAACTTAAAACATGAAAGGAATCTACTTACACTTTTTCACATGAGTGCATGGATGGTAATTTTCTTTTCATTTGCTTTGTATATCCCAAACTATCTTTATATCTTTGTCTCTTTATGTCTTCCTTTATAACTGATAGTTTCTATTAATATTCTTCAAAAATGTGAGAGGAAATTATTTCACAGTGTTCTAGCACTCACTGAGGCTAAAGAGAAATGTGATTTTCATTTTGTTGTAAGATACCAGGTTTTCCACTCTGGAAACTTTCTTGATTTCTCTTTCTGTTTTCAAAATCTAGACCATTTATAGGCATAGACATTTTATCCATTTAATATGCTTGTATGTGGTAGGCTCTTTTAATTAAAATACGCAACTATTTTTTTTTAACTCAGAAATTTTTTGGTTAAAATAATAATGTCTATTATTTATTTTCTACCTTCTGTTGTCTGATTTTTGCTTCTGGAACTCTTATTCCTATATATTTGAACTTTGGGATCTATCCTCTGTGTTTCTGGACTTTGCTATTTTCTTTGTCTTTTTGGAAAATTATTTAATTTTTCTGTGCTTCAGTTTTCCCATCCACAAAATGAGGGTGATAATATCATATTAGATTATTTGGTAATGTCAAGTCCTTAGAATAGTGCATTATAGTAGGAGTTAAATATGTATTCTGTGAAATATAGTAGGTTTACAAATAATTCTGCATTATGGGAAATTTTTTGATTTCATGTTATAGTTACTAGTTTGGACTTGAGAGCTTTTCTTTCTAATCACATTATTCATTGAATTTTTATTTCAACAATCACCTTTTTAAATTCCCAAGTGTTTCTCAGATTGCTATTTTTTTGTAGCACCTTCCTTTTTTTTTAACATTATGAGATCTTTAATCTCTGTGGATCACATACATATGCATAGATATATTTAATTAGTTTAAATTTATTGTGATTTCTGGTTTAGATGACTATAATTTACCTTAAAAATTACTAATTGTAATAATTTCAAAATATATTACACTGCTTCTTTTTTTCTTTTCCTGACTTTTATTAGATTGAGTTATCTTATTCCCCTCTTTTCCCACTATTGGTGTGAAGTGACAGATTCCATATCAAGTCTCTTAATTATTAACATGGAATTTTAATATCCATATTTGACATAAAAGCCTAAAGTTAATCAGTGACTATATCTTTTGTTCAAAGAGAATCAGAACCTTAGAACAATTAAACTCTGAATAACCACTTTAAACTTAAATCCTATTTTCATCTGACTTTATTTCCATTAATTTTTTAATTACTCACATGCTTACTAATTTCTTTGCTTCCTGTTGCTTCTTACAAACACTTGTATCTTTTGAGTCCAATTTCCTTCTTCTCAAACTATGTTGTTGAGAAGTTCTGTCACTGAGAATATTTGGCTAAATTCAGTCTTTGAAGTTCTAAAAATGTGTATTTTTCTCTTTCTCTTGAAAAATAGTTTAGCATTTTGAAGAAATCAATTAATGTCTCTCCTTACTGTTCATTTATTTTTGGAGGTAATTTGTCTTTTCTTTTTGGTTGATTTTAAGATTTTCTTTGCCTTTAATGTTCTGAGTTTATCAACAATAGGACAAGATGAGAGTTTACCTTTATCTATTTTTCTTGAAGACTTTCTCTGATTTTAGGATTCATGTCTTAATCAATTTTGAAAAATCCTTAGCCATGATCTCTTTGAACACTGCCTCTCCTCTTTTTATTTGAATTCTCTTCTTGAAACTCCTCTTAGATTTGCACTAGATCTTCATATATTACCTTCCATGTCTTATAACTTCTCTTTACTCTTCTCAATCCCTTTATATCTTTGTGCTATAATTGGATATTTTCCTCAAATCTATCTTCCAGTTTGCTAATTATCTCTTCAACAGTATCTAGCGTGTTGTTTAGTCCATCCATTTAGTTTTATAATTTAGTGACTATATTTTCCATTTCTACCTGCTATATCTGGTTCATTTTCAAATATGTTTATTCCTTTTGTAGTGTTTTCTATAGCTGTTGTAGTTTCTGCTTCCTTTTGTCATTTAAATTATTTTAAACATAATTATTTCGTGATCTATTTATGAGCATCATACTTTCTTAAGTGCTTGACATGCAAATCATTTTGTTTGTTGTATTTTCTGACTCTTACTCATGCTCAATCATTTTTGCATGTGTTCTGTAATTTTTAATCATGAGTTTATCTTCAATGGATTATGGTTTCTCTGTGACAGTTGTTGGGTCCTGTTTGTGGGAGGGTTGACACATAAGAGTTTTAGATTTGCTTCTGCCAGATATCAGATGTAGTGAAACCAGACTGGGGACAATTTTTTTTTTAATGTTTATTATTTTTGAGAGAGAGACAGAGAACAAGCAGGGAAGGGGCAGAGAGAGAGGGAGACACAGAATCATAAGCAGACTCCAGGCTCTGAGCTGTCAGCACAGAGTCCGATGCGGGGCTCGAATTCACAGACCGCGACATCATGACCTGAGCTGTAGTTGGCCGCCCAACCGACTGAGCCACCCAGGCGCCCCAAACTGGGGACAATTTTACATTATTTTTTGGCATGGAGATACTTTCCTCAAATAGATTAAATTCTGACTCTGAATTCCCATATGGTTCTGATACTGTTTTTTTTTTCTTGCTAATCCTAAGCTTTGGGCAAGGATAAATTTCCTTGTCACATACATAAACTGTTGAACAGTATTTTTCTAGTCTCTCTTCAGACTGGTTTTATATAAACCTCTGAATTTCAATTACTACACATTTATACACCAAAGATCTCTTCTTCTATTCCAGCATGGATATTAGAATCCAAGTGCCTTGTTGTTTGAATTTACTTCTTTATGTGATAATCCCCTAGATCCACAGCATTTTGTTTATTGTCTTGTTTTTGTTTCTTAGGAATTTGCCTCCACGTTCAAATTTGTATTAATTTCTTTTGTTCTTCTTTTATTTATACCATTGTTAGTTATTTTACCTCCTTATTTGCACTGCCTACCAATTTGCCAATAGAAATTCTAATTATGTATGTATTTTAAAATTTATTATTTTTTTCTTAAATTGTCTCTGTTTTCTCTGATGGCATTTTTTTCCTCTTTGTTATTAGTTTTACTTATGTGACTGGAATCCTTGTTTTTTGTTCATATTTTTGAATAAATATTTAGTTGATTATTGTAGGAATTTGGTGTGTGTTTCTTCTGAAGTTGTATAGTTGTATGGTTTGTTTTTCTGACATGCCACATTCTTAAATGGGAAGGTTACTTTTAGACTCTCCAAATTCTGAGGCCTGTAGGAACCTTTACCATTAATAAAGTAAAGAGAGCTTTACTCCAAGGTGCAGTGTTTTAGTATGTTTCACCACTGGATGGAGCTGCCTTCTCTTTCTATTAATTTCCTTAGTGACCAATGTGATGGTTCAGCATTAATGGTTTTGCTCTGCTTCTCTTGGAGGCTCCAACAATATATGGACTTCTTTTCCATATAGGGGAACAAATTTGAGTCTTATTCTTGAGGGATAAAATCTCTGCTTTATATACTTTGTATATGAAGAGGCTGGAAAGGAGGAAAACTTCCTAAAGATTCAGTTGTACCCAAGGCAACTATCTATTTAATTGTCCTCACAGTTCATTCTTTCTCTTTGTGGTGACTGACTCTGAGCCTTTTTTTGGAAAGGGCAATTCTTCCTTCTGGTATTTTGGGATAAAATTTTCCTGACTTGTTTTCTCCATCAATCAGAAATTTTCTGGTCCTTTGGTAGTCCTCCTTCCAGTTTACCTGCCCTCTTATGGTTCCATTCCTTTAAAAATACTCTTTGAGTCTTTTCAGTAAGACCTCCATAAAGGATAGAGGTAAGTGCACATATTCAGTCTGCCATCTTGAGCTAGATGAAAGCCCTTACCAATATTTTAGAAGCAAACATTTAAATAAGATAAAGAAGTAAATTCATTTTTAAGTTTTTATAATAATTTAAGTAGGGCATATAAATATGACAGTGTAAAAATATAAATGTTCAGCTCAATGAATTTGTATGAAGTGAACACATTTATGTGATTAGATCAAGAAACAGAATCCTGCCAGGGTCCCAAACATGTGTGGCTATTGATCACTTAAAATGTGGCTAATACAATTGAAGAACACAGTTTAAAATTGTATTTAATTTTAATCTATTTATAAATAATACCCACATATGACTAGTGGTAACTGTATTGGACATCTCATGGCTAGATGATACAGGGTCTTCTGGTTCATGTCACAAATTTTTTCCTATCCTGAGAGCAGTAGGAAGCCATGGAAATGTTTTCACAAAAGAAAGATACAAGATTTGTCTTCAGAAAAGATTAGACTGGCTGCAAATGGAGAGGGGCCTCTCTCAGCTATCTCTTGGCCATTTTGGGGGTCTTTTTCCAGGGAGTAAAGGATCATTTTAGATGTTCTTCAATCTTCTGGTTTTATTGAGATGGGGATTGGGCATAGTTGCAAGTGTCACAGGCCATTTTTTCCCTTTAGTCACTGATCACACTTACACAGGAGATATCAGACAATTTCCTAAGGAGGCCATTTTGTTTTTTTATAATGTGTTGTCTGTACACTGGTCACTTTCACCAGAATGAGTCCAAGTGTGTCTTTCAGGTAGCTCAGAAGTGACAGAAGTTTCAGCTTTCCAGGATAAAAATGTGAGAAGTTTAGAGATGTACAAAGATTTAAATAAAGGAATATGATGAGTAGTAATACAACAGTATTTTAAGTTTCATCTGAAATACAAACTTGCAAACATCATGATGCTCTACATACAGTTGCTGATACATGTGGGAGATTTTCCAAATGTTTAGTTGATCCGATTAGCTGGACATTTCTTCATGATTTTCTTATCTAACCCAGTCCTGCTTCCTTAAACTATTAAATGCATCTAAGTCCTTTTTATTGCTCATTCCATCAACGACTTATTGATTGTTTTCAGGTTCAGGAACAATTATTTCTCATCTTTTAGAGCAAATGACTTACATACAGATTATGACTAAGCATTTTGTCTTGTTCTGAAGTAATTGTCTACTCTGGGCTTCTCCTTCTCTGCTGCTCATCTATCCTTTATCCTGGAAGCATGATGAGTTCATAAGTTTAGACACAGTTCTATGTGGCAGAAGTGAAAGGCATAGAGCAAAGGGAAAGGGCAGCACAAATCTGTAGTAGAAAAAATTCTAAAGGCAGGTCAGTGCTAGACCATTATTTAACTGAAAGTTATAGGACACTACCAAAGGATTTTAAACATTGGGAATGGTACAGTATTCCAATTCTTATCCATGCTATACAGAGAAGATGGAGTCTTCAAAAATTGCAGCTCCTGTCATAGTTCAAAAATTTTGAATGCTTCCTTATAGGCTTCTCAATCAAGATGAGATTGTTTTATTTTTATTTTTATTTTATTTTATTTTATTTTATTTTATTTTATTTTATTTTATTTTATTTTATTTATTTTATTTTACTTTTTAAAGTTTATTTATTTATTTTGGGAGAAACAGAGACAGTGCAAGTGGGGAGGGACAGACAGAGAGGGAGAGAGAGAATCCTAAGCAGGGTCCACACTTAGCGCAGAGCCCATCATGGGGCTTGAACTCGTGAAACTGGGAGATCATGACCTGAGCCAAAACCGAGAGTCAGATACTTAACTGACTGAGCCACCCAGGCACCCCTAAGGGTCAGATTGTTTTAAGATTTCTAAGTTGCTAAGGGCACAAACAGTTGCAAGTTCATGTGAAATGTTTTAATAATACCAAGGTATGATTAAAAAATAAAAAGAACAGGTACCATTGCAAGTCAGTGAAGCAGATTACATAAGAATTAGATCACTATGGAAATGAGACTTCATTAGGGAGATGGAAATCGAGTTATATTCTAGCAAATACATGCAGTTATATGCAGATGTTTAGCTGACTATATTTTCTTTAATTTTTTTAATGTTTATTTATTTTTGAGAGAGAGAGTCGGAGCATGAGCAGAAGGGCAGAGAAAGAGAGAGACACAGCATCCAAAGCAGGCTCCAGGCTCTGAGCTGTCAGCACAAAGCCTGACGTGGGGCTTGAACTCACGAGCTGTGCGATCATGACCTGAGCGGAAGTCAGATGCCCAACAGGGCTGAGCCACCCAGGTGCCCTGTAGCTGACTACATGTTAAACAAAGATTGATGTGACTGGGCAGGAAGACATTTCAGGACAGAAGAATTACATAAACACAAGTGCGGCCATGAACAGCATACGTGAGGAACAGTTGAAAAGCCTGACCTGACTAGACAGAATTCAACAGATCACTATCCAAGAGACACTGACCTGAGAAAGAAAAAAAATCACTTGACGAAGCCCTTGATCTGAATGAGTGTAGGTTTTTGAACAGAAATAGCACTTATAGGAAATTTTTAGGGGATATTTTTAGTTTGAAATTTGGTCGGGTTCAAGAAAGACCTACGGGGAGAAATTTTGGAGAAAAAGAAGTGTTAATGCCCATCGTAAGCTATATTCTAACAGATGTATGCTAAGTTGAAATGCTGTTTGTTTATCGGAATGTAGAGTTCTGAGGAAATGAGCGGAAAAAAGACTTTGATGAACTGGGGTTGATAAGCTGCAGGAAAGGCAGTGCTGATGGAAAAGTTGACTCCTGACTCGGGTGAGAACCGAAGCAGTGGAGACTTCTGGGAAATTCATGAAGCGGAATTAAAGCGTACAGAACTCTGCCACAGTTATGACTAGAAGCTTCCCTGGCCCTGTTCACTGATGTAAAGCGTGATTCGATTTTTATTTTCTCAGCATGTTATTATTCCCCTGCATCCGTCAGTTTGAAAGTCTTTTCTAAAGTTATAATCAAGTTCAATATTCTCAAAATAAACCCCCTAACTTAACAGTTTTACTATATTTACCTATATAGTCACACTTGGTGTTTATAATTCCACGTAGACTGGTAAGAGGCTTATCCTTCATCATATATAAAAGTCTGTGATTACTCTAGCATTATTTCTCTCAGCTGCTAATGTAAAAAGCATATCATATCATATTTGAAAAATATGCATATCCAAGCATATCATATTTGAAAAATAAATAATTGTTAATAGAAATAAAGGGAACACTATTTCTTTTTCTTTTCTTTTTTTAACTTTTTTAAATGTTTATTTGTTTTTGAGAGAGAGAGACAGAGACAGAGACAGAGCATTAGCAGGGCAGGGGCAGAGAGAGAGGGAGACACAGAATCCAAAGCAGGCTTCAGGCTCTGAGCTGTCAGCACAGAACCCGACGCGGGGCTCGAACTCACAAACCAGGAGATCCTGACCTGCGCCGAAGTCAGACTCTTTACCGACTGAGTCACCCAGGCACCCCGAGAGGGAACACTATTTCTAATGTCAGAAAATCCAACTTATGAAGAAAAACAAAAAGGATCCAAACATAATGAGACATTATGTATACTCTATAGAAGGTAACATACATTTTTTTAGTGGCATTTCTTCAAAATCTAGTGTTACCCTTTCTTTTTTCCCTCTTCCTTTTTTCCTTTCCCTGCATTCCTTTTGTTCTTCCTTCCAAGATGAAAGTATTGATAGTTTTCATCAGTGTAAACTGGTTTACCTTCCCTTCAAAGAATGGGAGAAGAAGAAATTCTAAAGCAGTCTTAAAATTACTCATAAAACACAAAAAGATTGAATGGAATCCTTTGGAGGACATTATTCACCCATAAGTCTTGATAATTTGATGCTTTTCGTGTGTATGATTTGTGTGCAAGTTGTGTTAATTATACATCATGTTTAGAAAAATATTTTTTTTTTTGTTGAACAGTGTAAATGTCAGTCTCATTAGCCATCATTATTACCTGTCAGCAAGAAGATGCTTTCAATGAATGATAATTTCCCTTCGTGGTTCTGTGGATGCATACATGTGTAAAAATTATTTTTTATGTTATCTTATTTTCAGTGTCCATAACCCTTTTTCTTCCTTTCAAAGTGTTTTCAAACCAACTTCTAAATTTGAAAAGGAGAAAAAAAATGGGCCTGATTATAAACCGCTAGCTTGAACTAATTCAGATTGATTTACAGACAAAAAAAGAGAGCAGACGTATGGAAGACCCACTCTTTAAAGAACCAAATTTGAAAATGGTAATAAGGCAGTTCAAAGGTGAGGGTGGGGGAGGCACAATCCCTGCCTAGAACATCCAATTTCAGCATGACCACTATAAGTGACTCCATCTTTGTTTCACTTCCAACTAGAGAGTGCCCATGAGGTCTAGATATCAGTGGGCTTTGAATAAAACATGCTTTTTAAAAGAAAAAGCCAGCCCTCTGCTTTTGCTCCAGTCCTCTGGTATCATCACTGGAGCAGGGCTATGAAAGACTTTATGCTTTTCAAACAACTTCACAACCCTTGTCTGTTTCTTTTGACTCCTACAATAACACACTGTGGTATGATCAGAGAATCCTAGAGATTGTCTACCCTAAATCCATATTATATGGTCACACTGAGACCCAAAGAAGGAAAATGATGTACCTGAGGTTGTAGCACCGGTGACTAGCAGAGAAAGCACGTTTTGTATGCTGCACATTTTATATGGGGCACACAGGAAGCACTTAACACATATTTGCTAAGTCATATTATTATTCTTTTTTAAATATGAGCAAAACCCAAAGGCACAGGGAAGGAAGAGACATAAATAAGATATCATAAATTGGTGGCAAAACTGGATCTGGACACTTGAATCACTTCCCTTTCCTACTCAATTTTGTACCTTTCGCACAATTGAAAATCTAGATTCAATAGTGCATGTTCAAGGTTACAACTTCTACAGAGCTACTGAACAAGGAACCAGGGGACCAAACAACAATGGAATATTAAATGGCTTTCACTGAGGAATAAGACACACCCAGAAAAAATTAGACATTTAGGAACTGTTCTGTAAGGACATCAATTCCCTGTCCACACACCATACTCCAGCTGTGATTGCTGGTGGGATCTACTAAATTCAGGTGTATCTCCTTAAAAGAGTGAGAAGTTTCTTAGGACTTTATCAGTGTAGCAAAAACTTTTCATAGCTTAGTCAATAAAAATCTCAAGTTGTGTCTACACTCCAAAATTTCATTGTAACTGAAAAATAGTTGTATTGATCTTGGATAATTTAAAATATAGTGGTATCAAGATAGAACTTACCTGAATTTTTCACGATCAGATTTACATAATGTACACTATGCGTAATATACAATGCCTAAATCTTTTTCCGAGGATTTTTTTTTTGCAATCGATTCTGTTTTCCATACATACTTGTTGGTTTTTCCTCTTCCAACTTAAAAGATTATCCCTTTATTTAAGTAATCCCCCCCCTTAAATTACCCTATAACCATTATATTTATACTTTATTCTTCTGTGTTCTTCCCTTCCAACAGTGCCTAACGATGCCTTTTCATAACGTGCTTGCTTCACCTCTCCTCAATCCCTAATCCCCAAACCAATAACATTTGCCACTTCTATAGTTTTTTCATTTCTGGAATGTTACATAGATGGAATAATACAGTGAACAACATTTTGGTATTGGCTTTTTTCAATCAGTACAATTCCCTCAAGATTCATCCAAGTTGTATACATTGGTTAGTTCGTTCTTTTTATTGCTAAGTAGTATTCATAGTTGTCAGTGTATCACAGTTTAGCTGTTCACCTGTGGAAGAGCAAACGTCTAGGTTATTGCCATTTGGGGGCTATTATGACTAAGGCTACTATGAACATTTGTGTACACGTTTGTGTAGGAACATCAGTTTTGATTTCCCTAGAATAGATGACCCAGAGTGTGATTGCTGAATGCAAATGCTAGTTACATGTTTAGTTTTATTAGAAATGGCCAAATTGTTTTACAGCAGTAAATAAGTGATCCAGTTTCTCCACATTCTTGCAAGCATTAGGTGCTGGAAGTCCATACACGCTTGTGATACTGTTGTATGCTTAGTCTCTCAAATTAGCTTCATCTAGATGTGGTTTAAACAGTTCACTAACGTGTATGTAATTCTTTTGGAGCCATTTGTGCCATTGGGCTAAATATCTGCATTTTGGAAATCTGAAAAATCTGATAATCACTTTACTTGTTTATTCATTTTCATTTGAGAGAAAGAGAGAGAGCATGAGTGAGGAAGAGGGGCAGGAGAGAGAGAGAATCCCAAGCAGGCTCCACACTCAGTGCAGAGCCTGATGCGAGGCTCAGTTTCAGGACTCCGGGATCATGACCTGAGCCCAAATCAAGAGTCTGACCCTCAACCAACTGAGCCACCCAGGTGCCCCCAATAATAACTTTTTAAAAAATGCTGCATGGCTTACATGAAAATTTGATCTATAATAATTGAGAAATATTTAACATTGCTTTGTATCGTCCAAAATAATTTTATTCATTGCATCTGTTATAATCTTAACAATTTGGTTTTGTATTTCATTCCCTAAATAGCATGTATATTATATATGATAAATATGATATATACATTATTATGCTATATTATTACTAGTCATTGCTGTGGTTTCTGCCAAATGAAAAAGAAATTCCCATTACTAGGTTCATAAAATCTCTTGGATGATTCTGTGAACACCATGATTATCTCGCCAAAAATGGAATTGTGTGTGAGTTCAATGACAATATATACTTTCCCTCATTTTACATTGTCTCTTTCTGCAGCATTATTAATAACATTTTTCAAATCAGATACCACTTTTGAATACTTAGCACTATTGGTATGGATATGCCTTTCCATTTCTTTCTATATACTAAAATCTTTAATAAATGCTGCCCACCCACCATCTCACCCTTCTTATTCTTCAAATTATCATTTTTTGTAACCCCAAAGTGTTTTTTTAACAAATGAAATGCAAAACCTTTTTAGGCAGATGATCAAGTAGGATATGGGATTACTTGTGACCACTTGGATGGTTTTTGTGTGTAATAGGTTCCCCCAAACTTCCTACTTGTAATGTAGTTTTTAAAGTTAAAATTTCTTACTTGAGGTAGATAATTGTCAACAAAATGTTAGTATTAAATAATGTTCAAATTTTATGTCTATGGAACTGGGTTGGCAGAAAATACATTTCGTTTAATGAAATTTTTAGTTTTTAAATTTTGTTTTGTTTTACATTGTTTTTTAATAAGTCTTAGTTGACATGGAAGCAGAAGTGAAATTCACCTCTCCTCTGATCTGTCAATCCTCTCTTCATTGTAGCATGTTTTTGTATGACTGAAAAAGATATAGTTCTTGCCAGTATTATGCACTAGAAGTTGTGTCTATGCAATACTAGGGAATATACAATCTATAACCTGGTCAGTTTTATTTTAATCATCCTAGCCTGAAAAAGTTTGAAATTTTTTGTCTGTGTTGAGGGACGCTCTTTCTTGTTTTCCTTTTGTGAACAGATTAGAGAGAGTTTGAGTAGAGGAAAAGTCTGCTCTTTGCTTCATTGTGTCACAGAGACCAAAGTTCAAACACTGGTCCCTATGCATGTGACTATTAGATGTCTTTCACTTGTGTGAGCTCACAAAACGATACACAAGAGGACCCGTGTTGGGGGAGGGACCCACTTAGGCGCAAACTGATTGACTGTGCAGGAATCTGCCCAGGTCACTTTTCTACCAACGTAATCATTTGTTGAATAAACATTGCTCAAATTAGATGATACATAAAAAATATGTATATGTGAATATATGTGTTCATATACATATAAATAATATGTATGCACTTTGAGAAATGTAAAGCTAGAAGGTGTTATTTTTTTTCACTAATTTATAGCACACCAGCTAGGAAAAGAAAGGTTAGGTACCTAACCAGTGGTTCTTGTTCTCAGCTAAACATGGAAATCGCCTTGGGTCCACATTAAAGGTAAGGATTCCTAGGCCTTACTCCAGAGATGTGAGATCAGTAGGTCTGATGTTGTGTCCAGGAATCTGTATATTTTTAAAACTATAGAAGTATTCTGATATCCATCCATGCTACTGGATTTTCCTTTCCTTTTTCCACTCTGATTTCTTCCCACTCTCCTTTGTTCTAGATTACAGAACAGGCTTGTCTCTAAAAGTGGTCATTTAAAAAAAATGACCAGATATCTACCATGTACATGGCATCGTCAACAGCATTATTGGAAATGCAAATAAGATCCAATGTTTTTTTAATTGAAATACAGTTCGCGTGCTTTGTTACATTAGTTTCAGGTGTACAACATAATGATTTGACAACCCTGTACATTTTGCTATGTTCACAAGTGTAGCTACCATCTTGGCACCACACAATGCTGGTATAATGCCATCGATTACGTTCCCTATGCTGTATTTTTATCCTTGCGACTTATTCATTTCATGACTGGAACCCTGTCCACTCCCCTTTGCCCATTTTACTCACCATCCTGTCACCCAATATTCTGGCAACCGCCAGTGTGTTCTTTGTATTGATGGTCTGTTTCTGGTTTATTTGTTGGGGTTTTTGTAATTTCTTATTATTTTTTTTAAATTAAAAATTGTTAAAATTTTTAGTTCCAGTATAGTTAACATCCACTACTGTATTTGTTTCAGGTGTATACAATATAGTGATTAGACAGTTCCATATGTTACTCAGTGCTCGTCATGGTAAGTGTACTCTTGATCGCCTTCACCTATTTTACCCATCCCCTCACCCACCTCCCCTCTGGTAACCATCAGTTTGTTCTCTATAGTGACGAGTCTGTTTTTTGGTTTGTCTCTTTTTTATTTTGTTCTTTGTTTTGTTTCTTAAATTCCACGTATGAGTAAAATCCTATGGTATTTGTCTTTCTCTGACTTACTTCATTTAGCATAATACCCTCTAGGTCTGTCCATGTTGCAAAACGGCAAAATCTCATTCAAGATCCAGCTTTTAAGGAGGTTAGAATTTGGTAGGGGAGATAAAGGATAACCTGAAAATGGTAAGTCTATGGGAAACATCATCACACTACCTGTTCCATTCACAAGAAACTGATGGTGCTTCTCCTAAGTCTTGGTTGTTTTAATCTGTGTGTGGTGTCATTGGAAGGGCTTCCTAGCTGGCATTCATTCAGAGATGAAGAGCAAGTGAAATATTTAATGCAGATTGAGGACATTGAATGCTCTTTGTCTTATGGAGGAGATAGGAATAACTAAAAATTCCTACTTTGAGTTAATATAGAGAACTGTATTTTCAGATTTAATATACCATGGCGGCTTACTAAGCACCCTTTCATTATTGTTGTGGATATATTGTCTACGTTTACTTAAAAATATCAAAGTGCTATTTTCTGAACTGATCTATAATTTATAAGGAACATAATTATAATTACAAATACTACCATATTAGTATTATCATTCTGCATTCGTTGTGTTAGAATGATAGCTTAATGCTTATGATAATTCCTTCCCTATTTCTCCACAACTGATTTATCACTTGTCTGACCCAACTTCTCTGCACGCCATTGTTCCATTTTCTCTGAACATCTCACTTCACAAAGGAATGTTAATAATGGAATATGTTATTCACTTTTTCATTTACATGCTTCTAAGGTGCCGTGCTCTGTAATTAATCAGCATCACAAATATTCTGATGTATATGCTTTGTACATATATACTCTTACTGGGTCACTGAACTAATAAAACAGCTTATTCTAAGGATTGTTGCAAATCACACCCTATGGTTACAAGGTAGTAAAATGCATAAGGTAAGCACAGATCTGCAAGGTATTTTCGGTCAGGTGCAAATACTGAAAATCTTTTGTTTTAAAATAATGCATGTGCTAACAGGATCAAAAGTAACCATTCTGTATTGTGTTTAATAAATAATATTGTTTTTATAGCTTTTACATATTTATAAAATAGTTTTAAAATAAATTGGTGAGAAAATGGGATTCACCATGTGCCCTTTTTCTCCACACAGTGAAGTTGGTAGCATATTGACTCTAAATAGAAAATTTAGACACCTGGTTTTGTGTCTGTCACTAAGGTCAATGAACCTACTAGATATTAACCTATTAAGAGAGCTACACTTTGAAGATTTTAAGTGAAGTATCTTCCTTCTCACTGCATTTCTCTTAATCGGCAGAACAGATGAATTTCTCAAAAAGTGGTGGGTTATAAAGTAAATATATTTTCTTACACTTTCTTTGAGGAGAGTTGTATCTAGAGGGCATCCTCTGTTCCTTTTTTTTTCCCCCATTAGTTTAACGACACTGACCATAACATGGGAAAGGGCTTATTTTCTTCCAGTTAAGGTGAAAAAGCTACATGTATGATACTTGAGATTCAACCCAGTCAAAAAGTGTGAACCCTGGAGCAAGGATGTAGCCAGAAATTGAAATCACAATGAAATAATCAGATCAGTGTCAGAAACACAGTAATCAGAATTTTAACTACACAGAGGTGCCAGAAAAAAATGACATTAGACACATAGATTTTTTGAGTGAGGTTTGCTCATTCATTTACTCACTCACTCACTCACTCACTCACTCATTCATTCAGCAAACATCTATAAGACTGTGCAAGGCCCATCCCTTTATGGGACTCAAATTGAGGGGTATAGGAGGTGGGGGTGGAGGCAGACAACATTTTTATTTGATTAGAATTATGATAGGTACTGGACAGTACATGATGCTGTATAAATGGGAGCCTAGGGACTAAAGGAAGCGTCCCCAAAGAAGCAAAGACTGAGATGAGCTTAAAGGATAAACAGGAATTGTTAGAACAGAGCAATGCACAAAAGCATGAAGTTGTACTAAATTTTCAAGTCGGACTCAGTACAGTTACAATGTGAGGCCATATGATAGGGAGGCACAGGGTGTTAGCACAGTGCAGGACAGAGCTCAAAGACTGGGAAAGCAGACAGGAAAACTTGAAACCACAGGTTCAACTTTTACTAGCTACATTATCTTCAATACATCAACCTTATTTGAGCCTCAGTTTCTTTAACAATCATGAATAAATACTACATAGTAAAATAGGTAATGGATACTAACATCTACCTAGCATTGGGAAAACTAATCTTGGAATTCTGCTATTATTGAATTTATGACTTCATCCACAATAACTAGCTAACCGATAACAATTCAGAGTGCCTTTGAGTTGTTTTTGGAGTTTATTATGAATTATGCCTGAATGTTCAAATTGCGATGTTTATTTACCATGTAATCAGGATTCTCATTAATACATTAATACTGTTCATATGCATTCCATAGCATTTTTATAATGCAAAGTTGTGCAGCCACTCTGGAAACCAGTATTGAGGTTACTCAAAAAATTAAAACTAGACCTACCCCGAGACCCAGCCATTATACTACTAGGTATTTATCCAAAGAATACAGGAGTGCTGATTTGAAAGCACACATACACCCCAATGTTTATAGAAGCACTATCAACAATAGCCAAAGTATGGAAAGAGCCTAAATGTCAACCAACTGATGAATGGATAAAGAAGATACATATACACACAATGGAATATTACTTGGTGACCAAAAAGAATGAAATCTTGCCATTTGCAACTAGAGTGTATCATGCTAAGCAAAATAAGTCAGTCAGAGAAAGACAAATATCATTTGATTTCACTCATGGGGAATTTAAGATACAAAACAGATGAACATAAGGGAAAGGAAGCAAAAATAATATAAAAACAGAGAGGGAATCAAACCGTAAGAGACTCTTAAATACTGAGAACAAACTGAGGGTTGCTGGTGGAGTGTTGGGTGGGGGGGAAATGCTGGAGGGGTGAGGGACATTTGTTGGGATGGGCACTTGTTGGGATGGGCACTGGGTATTATATGTAACTGATGAATCACTAAATTGTATTCCTGAAATTATTATTACATTATATGTTAATTCACTTGGATTTAAATTTTTTAAATAATAAATAAATAAGTAAATAAGTAAATAGAATTTCATCTAGGTTTTATATTCGGAAAAAGTGTACCTTTTACATTTTGTGAAATAAATACAAAAGCAAAACTAATGTATCTTAGAAGAAATGAATTGACTTTGTCACTAGGGGGAGACCTAGCCAGGTTTTGAAACTTGCCCCAATTTTCACAGACAAAAATTTTGTTCTTTCCTTGGCATCTCAGGAGAAATAACAATGTAGGAAAAGACATTGAGAAAACTTGGTAGTCTCAACAGGACTGGAGCAGTTTTCTTTCTTTCTTTTTCTTTCTTTTCTTTTAGTGGCTTTTGACTAAGTGTGTTCTGTGGGGTGAAGAATAAACCTTAGGTGATACAGACACCAAGCCAGCCTAGGTGACTAAACAAATGGTTTGAACTCAGGTCCCTTGTTTGAGTTTCTGGCAGTGTTATATCAAGTCCTGGAAGCATCACAACGGGCCAAGACTTCAGAGGGGGCAAGCCAAAGGGGAATTGAGTGTCTTCTCATGGCAGCCATCTGAGAGAGTAGGGACATTTAATGAACACCAAGTTTTCTCACTGGAATTTTCAGTGACCATAGACAGTCTCTCTCTCTATATATATACTTTTTTCTATTATGTATTTTTCCATTAATTACATTTTCCTATGTAATCTTGAATCATAAGCACTTCTGAAGAAGTGAGGGTGGCCTATCTTGACCATTCTAGAGAAGGAGAGAACCAAGGAGTGCTAGGGAGAGAAATGCTTCTCAAAGATAATATTCCATAAACTATTTAATTACCTGAGGAACTAACCATAGAGATTAGAATTATATTTAATTATACTTCCTTTTTTTTTTTAATTTTAGAGAGAACATGCACGAGTGGGGGAGAGGGGCAGAGGGAGAGAGAAAGAAAGACAGAGAGAGAAAGAGAGAGAGAGAGAGAAAGAGAGAGAGAGAGAGACAGAGAGAGAGAGAGAGAGAGAGAATCCCAAGCAGGCTTCATTCTCAGTGTGGAACCTGATGTGGGGCTCAATCCCACAATGCTGGGATCATGACTGTACCACCCAGGTGGCCTTATTTTACTTCTTATCAAACAAAATTTTAAGCTTAGAATGTAGTTAATGCAAACCTATTTAGCTTCTTAGTCCTAATCTAGTAATATATATTTTTTATTTTATAGAGGACACTTGGAATAAAACAGTAGACTTTTATTTAAGAGAATTAAGAATTAATATAAGCATGAAATATCATTGGTCATGAAGCTGTTTTAAAAAATAACTTCAAGTATACTGTAGACAATAAATGCTTCTAACTGTACAGTTTACAAATATCAAATTCTAAACTTCTTACCCAAGTGCCAACTTATATTTAACAACTTGGCTATTGCCTTGCTAAGCATCCTTTCTTAAGTCCTTGTGAATTCCATTAATATAAAGTTCAAAAGAGTCATATTATACTATGTATGGCTGAATTGGATGTTTCCAGAAAACTAATGGAAATACTTTAAGAGTATTTTTTCTGATTATAAAAATGAACATGATGAAGAAATTTTAAATCATCTGTAATTTCTTCACCAAGTGGTAATTAACCACTGTAGACATGTGGAATTATTTTCTTCTAGCCCTTCTTCCATGAAAAGGTTTTTTTGAAAAGTTGAAATCGTTCTGTATGTACAATTTTACATTCTGATCATATCTTTCCCCCAGAGAACATGCTTTGGTGTTTCCATACTCATTGCTTTCTACAAATGGAGCACATTTCATACTCTCCTTTTAAGCACAAAATTTTTTAAACTCCATAGTAATGCATCCCTTTCTCTTATCATTAAAAGTCTTTGTAGGGGCGCCTGGGTGGCACAGTTGGTTAAGCGTCCGACTTCAGCCAGGTCACGTTCTCACGGTCCGTGAGTTCGAGCCCCGTGTCAGGCTCTGGGCTGATGGCTCGGAGCCTGGAGCCTGTTTCCGATTCTGTGTCTCCCTCTCTCTCTGCCCCTCCCCCGTTCATGCTCTGTCTCTCTCTGTCCCAAAAATAAATTTAAAAAAACGTTGAAAAAAAAATTAAAAAAAAAAGTCTTTGTAAATATAATTTTAATGGTTACAAGATACTTCATCACATGGACATATCCCAACTTACTCTACAAATTCCTTCTTGTTCGATATTTAGTTATGTCAATAAATAATCCTGGAACTAATGTATCTCTTCATAAAATTTTAACCATATTTCACTGTATTTAATAAGGATCTTTTGCATTGATAGCAAAAGCTATCTTTAGCTACAATTAGATAATTACCTTTTAAAATAAAAGTTATAAACCACAAATAGTAGAACTACCAAAAGTATAAGAATTACTGTGACATATGAAAATGTCTTAGGATGTTAGAAAATTTTTTATCACAGGAATTGAATATAGGTTTTAGATGTTTCCCACAGCAAGGACTTCAGATTCAGCCCTTTGGTAACTCCCTAGGCACAGCACGTTGGGTTCCCTGGCAGTGTGTATTGAGACAGAGTTTGGGGGTATTAGATATTTATTAGGGATCAACATCTCTGAAAGGAAGAAGGAGAAAGGATTGAGGCAGAGGGAGAACTGCAAAGCAGGACTTACTAAATCTCAGTCCAGCAAGGAGCTTCTGCCTTGTCACTGTTGAGTCACCAGATCTGCATGATGGCCCATAAAGGGTGTGACTATGGGGGAGAATACTCTTTGCAGCTGAGGCAGACCCTGGAGGACCCTGACAGTGGGCACCTATGTTATCCCCACACTTCCTACAACTGGGAAGCAAATCCTGCCTATAAGGGAGGTATGGATGGTGCATCTCTGGGTATACCATGTTGGGAAATTTATCAATGCACTATAGTATTGGGTTCATATTGTTTAAAAACTGATCGTAAATAGTGAACGTTTCTTTGGTAAAGGTTAGAAGGTCCAGTCTGATTAACATAAAACTCTAGTAAAATTAGAATTGATTGATGTTTTCTTAGCATGATAAAAACACACATTTCAAGCTAAAATCCAGTGTCACAATTTACAATTAAATATTAGGAACAATTTCTGTTAAAGGTAGGAAGCCAGAATTATGCGCTAGTTCTCTGGAAATTCCATCAATGCAGTAAGAGCAAGGACAGAGTCAACGTTTTCAAAAAAGGGAAGAAGAAGCAGTATTTAAAAAAATTTTTTTTAATGTTTTTATTTATTTTTGAGACAGAGGGAGACAGAGCACGAGCAGAGAGAGGGGGAGACACAGAATCGGAAGCAGGTTCCAGGCTCCGAGGTGTCAGCATGGAGCCCGACACCGGGCTCGAATCCACGGAGTGTGAGATCATGACCTGAGCTGAAGTCGGACGCTCAACCAACTAAGCCACCCAGGCACCCCAAGAAGAAGCAGTATCATCATTACTTGCACATGATATGATTTTTTAAATCTAGAAAACCCAAGAGAAATAAAAATGATTCAGACAGTAAGAAAATTCAGTAGGGAAGTTGCTTATAAATTAATACATAAAATTTAGTAGCTTTCCTGGCATACTTTTTCTGTAAAGGGACAGAGTAAATATTTTAGGCGTGTGGTCATATAGTCTATCACAATCACTCAACACTGCTGTTGCAGTGTAAAAGAAGCTACGGACAAGGTGAAAACACAAGGGCATGGCTGCGTTTCAATAAAATTTTATTCAAAAAAGAGGCAATAGACCAGATTCAGTTCATGTTGGTAGCCTGCTGACCTCTACTATATATGAAGAAAAGTCATTGAGGGGCCCCCTGGGTGGCTCAGTCAGTTAAGCGTCCAGATTTGGCTTGCAGTTCACGAGTTCAAGCCCTGGGTTGGGCTCTGTGCTGATGGCTTGGAGTCTGGGGCCTGTTCTAGATTCTGTGTCTCCCTCTCTCTCTGCGCCCCTCCCCCTCCGCCCCTCATACTCTCTGTCTGTCTCAAAAATAAACAAACATTAAAAAAAATATGCACGACAGTAGAGAAGAAGGACATAAAAGAAATTTCAAGTGAATAGAGAATAGCACCTTGCTTTGAATAGGAAGATTCTATTTTGTAAAAATATCAGATTCCCCTAAATAAATTATATATTCAAGGGAGTCTCCATTTTAAGTATTTACATGACTTAAAGAATATCTATATTATTCTTTTTAATTCCTGTATATTATGATATCATATGTATATGTCGATCTTCCTTGACTTGCAGTGGGGTTACAGCCCAATAAATCCATTGCAAACTGAAAACCTTCTAAGTTTAAAAATGCATTTAGTACACCTAACTTGCCCACTATCACAGCTTAGCCTCGCATGCCTTAGATGTGCTTAGACCGCTTACATTAGCCTGCAGTTAGGCAAAATCATCTAACACAAAATCTGTTTTATAAGAAAGTGTCGAATATTTCATGTAATTATTGAATACTCTGCCGTAAGTGAAAAACGAAGCGTTGTGTAAGTACAGAATGGTTGTAAGTGTGCCGGTGGTTCATGCACGTGATCAGGAGGCTGACAGGGCGCTGTGGGTCACTGTCACTGCCCAGCATCATGAGAGCGTATCACACACATATCACTAGCCCAGGAAAAGATCAACATTCAAAATTCAGCATACAGATTCTGCTGAATACAGTAGAATACTTTCGCACCCCCGTAATGTTAAAACAAGTTTTTTAAGTCAAACCATCTGCGCCCTACGACACTTTCCTCAGATTCCTATTGATAATACCTTTGATTTTTGCTTTCTTTGTTCCTCTTTTTGCTATCACCAATCATTTTTGCGATAAATATCCTTGCACATGTTGGAAAAATGGTGACAGTAAATCCACAGGCCAAATTGCCAGAAACGGAATTACTGGATCAAACAATCGGTCGTTTTTAGTGTTGATGAGGTTGTAACAACCTGAACGAGAGTGTCCTTTCCTCTACATCTTCTCAAAAATTGGGTGGCATCAGTTTTTTGTTAGTTTTTAAAATTTCTGCTACATGAAAAATCCTATCTCCTAGTTTTTAGATCAATAATATTCGATATTATGAAAGAAGTTAGACATTTTTTCGTATACTCAATGACTGTAGGTATTTTTTTTCTAAAATTCTTTTTTTTACCACATTTGATTTTAATTATTTTAATGTTTATTTTTGAGAGAGAGAGAGAGAGACAAAACATGAGTGGGGGAAGGGCACAGAGAGAGGGGGACACAAAATCCAAAGCAGGCTCCAGCCTCTGAGCTGTCAGCCCAATGCAGGGCTTGAACTCACCAACTGTGAGATCATGACCTGAGCAGAAGTTGGATGCCTAACTGACTGAGCCACCCGGGTGCCCTATGACACATTTTAAATTTATGTGGTTGTTCTCTTATTGATTTATGTGAGCTCTTTATTAGTTGTGGTAACCATCTCTAGGTCTCTTGTTTTCCTTGCAAATTGGGTTTTTCAGATTGTATGAAAAAAATATAAATTTTTTTCCTTTATGAGTTTGAGGTTTTGTGTACTTCTTAGAAATGTCAGTCCTTTATATCACTCAGGACTCTGAAAAAAAGATTACCTCCTGTGAGGCTTCTAATTGCCTTCCTAATGTCCACAGAGAGTAAATAACTGGCCCAAGATCACAAAGCTAGTGAGTGGTTGAACTTGGAGCCAGAATTTAATGTCAACATCATCTCAGCACAAAGTCAATATTATTATCTATATTACCTTGTCCTGTTCTGGCCTTATCCACCCCCTGTGGGTAGTATTGGAAGAGACACAGTGTCCTAAAAGATCAATCAGGAAGGACATACAGATTTCTGGTAGTAGATATTTCATGCTTATCAGCTTGACCAATAGTTACTTTTGGAGAAGTTCTTAGAATTATTTTACTATGATATACAGAATTAGCATTAATGCACTCTCATTTTCAGTACCCATCATAGAAGTTAGACATTATTATATGCAATTATTATTATTATTTGCCTTAGGAAAGGTGATTCCTAGCTATGTTTCCTAGCTGGATTTAATAATGAATCCCCATAAGTATAGTATTTATTATTCAGAACATTATTTAGTAGCAGAACTATGACTTTCAGTAATTAAGAGTTTCTATGAAACTCTTTTGGAATGAATTTTCAGATTTAGGAAAAATAAAAGGCTGATTAATGGCATGTTCCTACTAAATGTCATGAAAACAAAACATATGCTCTCTGTCAGTAAATCAAAATTACTGGTAGTTCTGGAAGAATGCATAATTAGAAGAGTAGGTAATATGCTAACTCATTTTTGTATTTGAATTAATAGATGAATGATTCTTTACTGACCATGGGAATTATATTATTTGAATTGAAAGGTTGAGGCTTAAGGGTTCTACTCAGTAGGTCTCATTTGTAATAAACTCACCGTAGTAAATTCACCATTCGAAAGTAGAGAAAACTAAAATGTCACATGATTTTGAATAAATGGCGAAGATATAAGAAATCTTCAACTTAAACTTGATTCCAGGAAGATCCTCTTTTGAGAGTGTTCATGAACTCTTCTCTTTAGAGAAGAGAATGTGTTGAAGCACACCACTGGGCACAAGAGTGATCAATGTTTATGCCACCAAGTGTTGTATCTGGTTTTCCAGCTTATAGAATCAACCTACAGGCAAACACCAAAGACTTTTTTGGGCCCATAAAAGAATGTAAATGGTATCAACCTTGACAACACAAAAGTGAAATTTAGTTGCCACATGGAGAAATGGAGGGAAGGATGCAGGTGGCCGCATGGCCATTTACCAACAGGGAATAAAGATAACCAATAGTGGGACCGATATTAGTGATAGAGCTCTACTGAGAAAGGGGGGGAAGAAGGGAAGGGGGGTATGGATGAACTAGATCTTCATGTCACGTTGCAGAAGTCAACAGATAACATCCAAAGCTGGTTATTCAAAAAGAGGTGTATACACGTGGCCTCTAATTGATCCTTTAATGTTCATCCTCCCTTTCTATACAATAAAAATAAATCGGAGTACATGGCCACCCAGCCAAAAATGACATTTTCCTTGCAGCTAGGTATAGCCAACAGTAGGCTGAGATGCAGTATTGTGCAATCTTTAGATCATGTCCTTAAAATAAAGCATGCCTTGCCTTCTTCTTTCTCTTCACCTTCCCTGGGCTAGAGTGCAGCTAAAGCAGAAAGTCAATGAAGTCTGTGGAAAAGAGCCACATCCTCCACCAGGAGGCCAGAGTTTATATCACTGTATTTTTCAGTTCCACATTAGAACAGCCTCTATCCTACTCCTGCAAATAAATGTTTAGGGACATAAAGGCATGTAAGACTCAAGATAGAAATGATAAAAGTTAGGCGCGCCTGGGTGGCTCAGTTGGTTGAACATCTGGTTCTTGATTTTGGTTCTGAGCGTGGAACATGCTTAAAATTCTCTCTTTCTCTCTGCCCCACTCCCTCAGTCTCTCTCTCTCTCTCTTTTTCTCTCTTTAAAAATAAAAGACAGAAAGAAAGAAGGAAAGAAAGGAAGAAAGAAGAAATGATTACAAGTTGTTTTCTGAAAAGTAGAATTGAGTGTGGGGTGGTGGTTGGATAGAAGATAAACACCACTTTTCATTATAAATATTTCTATCTAATGTTAAGCATGTGAATGCACTATTTGACAAACAGAAGTTAATTATTCTCATTAAAGAAAAATAGAACATATACAGTAGTAAAATGAAAATAGATAACTCTCTCAACACCCTGAGGAAACATTTTGGTGATTTATTTCAAGCTGTTTTTCTACATATAGTTTTTTGTTTATTTGTTTGGAAGTCTACATTTGAAGTTTGGACAGAGGAAAGGGATTCCACCAAGAGAATGCAAATAAAATATTTGGAGAATTAATGGATAAATCAAGAGAATTCAATATCAAGAAATCCAGAGGAGGATAGAATTTCAGTAATGAACAGATTCATTAATGGTTTCAAACACAATGGAAAAGTCAATAGTTTGAGATCTGGCAATAGGTTAATTGAATTTGGCCTCTTGGGTCATTGATGATCTACAAGAGGAATATTTCAACAAAGTAAATGTGATGGGAAAGAGACAAGCTAGAAACAAGTTTAGAGTATTTGAGGAGAAGGAAGAAAGTCTGTGGGTCTGGAATTCAGTGAGCAAATGGGAAAATGGTAGGAGATGTTTGGAGAGGTAGGCTGGGCACCAGATCATGTAGGGTCTTGGCCATAGAGAACACTGTGGATTTTATCCTACATATTAACTTAAAATATTTATTATTATGTATATATATTGTTGTAATTGGACCTTGGGCTCCTTTGTGAAGACTGGACCCTAGGGGGTAAGATAAAAACAATGTGGGAGCACCTAGATGGCTCAGTTGGTTAAGCATCTGACTTCAGCTCAGGTCATGATCACACGGCTTGTGAATTTGAGCCCCATGTTGGGCTCTGTGCTGACAGTCAGAGCCTGGATGCTGCTTCAGATTCTGTGTCTCCCTCACTCTCTGACCTTCTCCCACTCACACTGTCTCTCTCTGTCTCTCAAAAATGAATAAGTGTCAAAAAAAAGAAAAAACAATGGGACCAGTTAGAAGGCTTTTGTAGTCCTGGCAGGAATTAATAGTGGCGTAGACCTGAGTAATAATGATAGAAGTAATGAGTGAGTTTGGGTTCTGACTGGACACAGTTTCAATTTTGGTGCCAAAAGACAGTGCATGAATAGGACATGACATGTGGGGAGGTGGAAGAGCTAATGGACAAAAGGGAAAGAATCAGTGATAAGTAGCTTTTGTGGAGGACTAGGTTTTAGGTAGGAAATCAATAATTCAATTTTAGACATATTGCTTCAAATATCTATGATACACTTAAGTGGAGATGTTAAATAGCAGTTAGATATAATAAATCTAAAGCTTGAAGAGAGTTTAGAAATACACACACACACACACACACACACACACGCACGCATATGTTTTAGGTCCTCAATATATACGTTGTTCTTAAAAGCAAATGATTGGATGAGGTCCCATGAGGAGTAGGGGAGAGGTAATGAAGGGCTTCTAGGACCAAATTCTGGGTCATGCACCACATAAGATCAAGAAGTGGAACTGAACCCAGAGAAAGAGTGTTCAGTAAGGAAGGAAGAAAGCCAGAAGAATGTGGTCTGAAATCTAAGTGAGAAAATGATTGAAGAAGGAGTATGGCTGTAAACTAAATGTTGTGTGTCTCCATGAAATTCATATGTTGAAATCGGATCCTTACTGTGATAGTATTTGGAAGTGAGACCATTGGCAAATGATTAAATCATAGGAGTGGGGCCCACATGAATGAGATTAGTGTCCTTATGAAAGAGACCCCGGAGAGCTTTCTCCCGTCTTCCTTTTCTCTGTCATTTGATGACACAGCAACAAGGACCATCTGTGAACCAAGAAGTATGTTCTCACCAAATCCAACCATGTTGGTGACTTGATCTTGGAGTTCTCATCTTCCAGAACCATGAAGAATACATTTCTGTTGTTTCTAAGCCACCCAGTCTATAGTATTTTGTTACAGCATCCTGAACATACTAAGACAGGGTGATTGTGTGAAATACTGCTGACAGGTCAAGTATGATGCGTGCTGAAAACAAACTCTTGAGTTTATCATTGTACCGGTCAGTGGTAATGAGTGGGAGGTATAAATACCTGGTCAGAATAGTTTAAAGAGATGGAGGGTATCTTTAGATGAGAGAGATGTGGCTAAAACTGTACCTAAGATTTAAGACCTAAGCACAAATTTGTAGATAAGTATTGCTCAATCCCCTGATGGGATTATAATAAATTGGTTCAAAAGCACAGGTGGAAACTTTGCCTTGACAAGAGGGACATTTCATCCTCCAAGACCAAAGGAAAAGGGGAAATTCGAGGAAAGAAGTTTATCATTTCATTAATGAATTAGTTTACAAAGTAGTATCTTAAAAGAGTGAGCCTGTGGGCTTAACAAGGGAAATTGAAATAGTTGGCCTGGTGACTTATAGAGGAGACAGATTGAGGGTTCATCAAAGTGTCCTGTGCACTTTAGTAAGATTATCCATTATGGAGACATGATCATCTAGATCATGGGAATAGATCCAGTAACCCCCAGCCGCTTAGAATTGGGAACAGAGGGGCGCCTGGGTGGCTCAGTCGGTTGAGCGTCCGACTTCAGCTCAGGTCACGATCTCGCGGTCCGTGAGTTCGAGCCCCGCGTCGGGCTCTGGGCTGATGGCTCAGAGCCTGGAGCCTGCTTCCAATTCTGTGTCTCCCTCTGTCTCTGCCCCTCCCCCGTTCATGCTCTGTCTCTCTCTGTCTCAAAAATAAAATAAAAAAAAAATGTTAAAAAAAAAAAAAAAGAATTGGGAACAGAAATAAAGACAGCTGGTTTAGTCCAGGTTAGTGTATATCGGTAGTGTTTCCATTTCAAACATTTAAGGTAAAAAGTAGCTTTGATATTTTCTATTACGTAGATAATTTAGATATGCTGAGTAGCGTGTTTATTAGTGGGTCAAATAAATTTGACATGCAATAGTAAGTGAACCTCCTTTTTATTCATGTCATAAATTCTGCATTTTTCTCCACAGAAATTCAGTGCATTTGTAGGTCTTCCCCAAATTTACCTGTTTTCTCCCCTCAGAAAAACAAATACTCAAGGATTTTTTTCACTGATTTATTTGAAAAAATTAATAGAACCAGGAAAATAAAATGGAAACACATGTAGAATATGTTTAAACTGTATATTAACTCTGCAGAGCCATTCTAATTGGACTCATTGACTATTTCTGCCCTGATTATTTTGGACACAAGCTATATGGACCTGTATTTAGTTCATAAAATGTTAAAGGAAGGAATGGATTGTAGTGTTTTCATATCTTTCTCTGTTTTCTGACTACAAAATTGACAGTGACTCTTTATGACAGGAAGTGTTTAGCTTTAACCCTGTGGCAGTGTGGTAGGGACCAATGGAGGCTGGAGATTTGGTTGTAATTACGCTAGAAGATTCTGGCATATTTTCTCTATATCTATAGCATGAAGAGTAATCTCAGAAATGTAGCCAGGGCTGTTGAAATGGGTTCAGAATCTGATAAGAAGCTTTTTTTTTTTTTTTTTTTTTCGGTTTCTCACAGCATTTGATTGAACTTCAGATCACCTTCCAGTCAAGGTTATTTGCACCGTATTTTCCCAATCTGTTCATCCATGAATACCAAGGAACTTAAGCATAGTTCAAATAAATATATAATGCCATCATTTCAAGACCACTTGCCAGCTTCCTGTTATATTATTTTCTCATACTCTCCTGCCCCACTTCTTTTTTTAAGCTCTGCAAAGAGCTTACACAAAGTAAAACAAAACATAGTTTAAAAAAATAATCAAATGAGTTCTAGGTGTAACTACTGCTCCAATGGTCCCTGCAAAACTTCAAGAAGCCAAAGGGTCCTGAAAGTACCCATTTGGAAATCACTTTACTTACTAATTCTAGCTCATGTCAGTGTAACCAAGGATATTTTGTTACTATAAGACATGTCTCTATTTTCTATATCATATCTTTTCTGGTTGTAAAACACTGACAGAAACTTTGTATTGTTTTGTTTTGTTTTGTTTTGTTTTCTTTTTTAAAGTAGGCTTCCTGCTCAGTGTGGAGCCCAATACAGGGCTTGAACCCAAGACCCTGAGATCAAGTCCCAAGCTGAGATCAAGAGTCAGACACTCAACCGACTGAGCCACCCAGGGATCCTCTTATGGCATCTTTCCTGAGATAATTACCCACGTGGCTAGAATTTCACAAGGCAAGTGACGATCTTCTCTTTTCTTTTTCAAGTATGTTAGACTCATTCAAATTTAGTGGTTCCCCCAGCATTACAAAGGGATCTAGGGGTCTTTGTACACCTGGATGTGTTTGGGGAGAGATTGGTCCTCATTCATCTTTGGAAGAACCACAGAAAAGCCTTGGGTTTTGTTACTACGTTGAAGTAATACCAAAGGAATTGTATGGTGGTTGTACCTAAGATTGTAGAGTTTAAGAACAGTTGGCACGATGCCATGCAAGATGAAATAAGGAATTTTATGATATGAAAACTATAAAGTAAACTAATAGTGTATACATGGGGCCTATTTAAGATCTCCCATGAGTACAGGGATGACATATTTGTAATCTCTCCTAGCTCAGGCACTGGTGGAGAACAGTGACTCAGTTTTTGTTTGTTGAAATAAAACGTAAATGAAAAGTGGTGAATGTATTATTTGTGTAATTAGATGTAGCACTTTCCTAAATTTTTGAGACTTAAGTCATAAGCCACTAGTTCAACCAACCATCTGATCCAGTTTCATATTATGGTCTTAAAGCTGCATGCCAGACTTGTTAGTAAAGATAATAAAATTAAAGATTTTTTGAGCTGGAGGGGACTTACAATTTGATTCTAAGGTTGAACATTGCTTGACTCATCAAGATATTATAAACATCTGTGAATGCAGTGAGAGATCTCAAAGGAGCTTAAAACTATGTGTAGAGAAAATGTTTAATAGCCTCCTAAGCCCTGAAAATTATTGATGTTGGTGAAATTCTGCTTTGGGCTTTGGGCAAATGCTCTGTCTTCTCTTTTCTTTCTGATTTACTGGCAATTTTAACACTTCAGCTGAAAGCAGTCACAGCACACTCTTAACCACACTTTCAAACTCTTTAACTTTCCTCTACCTTTGAATCTCCTCCTAAGCCAGGAAGTAGGAGGGCAGTTGAAAACATTAAATGTAGCAAAGAAATAGATATTAAAAGAAAGATAACAAAAAAAAAATGCCTATGCTGCATTTCACCTAAGTCAAACACACAAACATTTCCCCTGGAAAGATAAAAAAATAGGTTCAGTGCTTCATAACCATGAGTTCTGCTCATCAGCAATCAAATCCGTGAGATAGTTCCAAAATCTTCAGTTGAAGATGTAGCTTTGTCTACAAGGAGAGCTTGAACAAAACTGGACCTGGAAGTTCTGCCTTACACATTCTGTGCCACTGGACATGCAGAGTGAGGCTGAGGTTGCAATGTGGTGACACAGCAAGGCGACTGTATCAACGCTGACCTCATAACTAGAATAAAGGCTCCTCGGTGGAGAGGAACCTTGGAGATCTCCTAAAGCCAACCCCCTCCGTTGGACATCTCCCACTCAATGAGGGGTGGCTT
This sequence comes from Panthera tigris, assembly GCF_018350195.1. Lineage (NCBI taxonomy): Eukaryota > Metazoa > Chordata > Mammalia > Carnivora > Felidae > Panthera > Panthera tigris. Next base: position 37,149,829 of record NC_056678.1, read on the forward strand.
TTCTATTAAAATTATATTTTTTGTCCATTTTCCCTAGAGTCAAAGAGTTTTTGGTTTATGTATTTTGATGCAATGACAGTTGTCGAACAAAAGTCTTTGTTTGGCGTTGGTTTGTAAGCTGTAAGTTGTATCTTTGGATGATAGTCACCTGCACGGTGCAAGGATTACAAAACAGAGATCCAAACAGCCAGCCCAGAATCAGAGAGATGGTGACAGACGCAAAACTAGATACAATCTTGCTTTTCTAGCTATAGCCTGGAACCATTTTTTTATTCTTATGCTATATCAACTATATGGAGGCACAGCCTCTAGGTATGCCATTTATTGCCAAAGTACCATAAGTCTGTAAATAACGAGAGGTGAATATGGAAAATTTCTGGGACAATTGGGATTACATTTTTCAGAAGACAGAAGGCAATCTTAACCTTGGTTTTCTAAGAACGGTTTAAATGCTGGGCAAATATAAAAAAAAAAAAACTCTAACAAAAACGCAACTAATGAAGAGGCAACGTAGAGCTTAAAGTTAGAGGACCAACATTGGAGTCTTGCCTCTGCCATTTCTCGCAAGGCTACCACTCAAGCAGCCTGGACAAATTAAGTCAGATGCCATGATACTGAGGAACCTAACAGTGGGCACCTCCTAATCAGTGACAGTTCAAGCCTGGTGTTAAGGTGTAGAAGATCAAATACGATCTTGCTAAACTACCATAAAAAACCAGTGTCTCATGCATTCTGAGTGAGTTTCAAATCAGGAATAGGCGGGGCTCTTTAACATAATCTGGCCTTTGTTTCTGGCCATGAGGTTCCAGGAGACTGATTATTGTGCTCTATCTTATCCTGTAAAATTCTTATGGAAACATCCCCACTTATGACAACCCCAAGCAGTGGAGCCTACTTAAAGGGACAGTAGCAGGAGATCTAACACTTATAGAACGATTAATTTTCCAGGTATTCAAAAAATATATAAACTTACTTAAGTTTCCCCAGAATTCTTGGAGTTAAGGATCATTTTATCTATTGTGCTGATGCAGAAATTAAAACACAGCAGTAAAATGCCGAATTCAAACCATTTCTGTTTGATTTCCAAAATCAAGTCTCTTTCCACTCTATCATACTGCCTTCTACTCTAGCATACCGCATTGTCTGGAATATTGGGTACTTCCAATGAAAACTACTATAAGATCTTTCATATTCTTATTGTGTGCAAATGAATTGGACTTTAGAAGTTTGAAGGATAATAGTGATGATAACTCTTTTGTTTTTCTGTTAGAATTTGAAATTATTCATTAAGATCAGGGGAATTATTATCATTTTGTATAATGAGAAGAAAAAAGCCAAAACTTTAGAGGTAGAAATATTAAAGACAAACAACCTTGAAAAGATTGAAAATATCATTTTACATTTGATATGTAAAAAAAAGTATTTTATTTTGCAATCTCAAAAGAGAGCATGGCAACATATTTTTATGGTAGTCTTCAAATATGTAAAGATACAGTGTTAGAATTCTTCCCATTTTATGGTTGAGAAATATGAAAAAAAGAAAGATCACCAAATCGGAAACTAAACCATTAAACTGTGGTTTTATCTCAGTGTAGAAAGATTTTTTTTTTTTTTAAAGAAAGGGCATAGATCTCTGTAGGCTGTATAATACCACACAAATGTTTGTTATTTGTGTTATTATCTTTGGGTGAGGATAGAGGCCCATGTAGGATATGAATTCATTTTAAGCAGCTGTCCCACTAATGACTTGGAAAACTACCAGCTGATCTATATAGTATCAAAAGTCATGTTTATTATGTAAGTAAACAGTCTTTAGTATGATTTTTTTTTACCTCTTTGTAAAATATCAAAACAAGTGAAAATAAATCTAAGAAAATAACACACCAAGTGCCCATTTCTCACAGCATTTTTTTGCCTCTCTTCTCTCCTCGAACTCTCAGCTCCTTTGTCTTTTCTCCTGTCCTTCCTTTTCAAAGATAGAGATGATATTAGAGATGGGAATGCAGTGGAATTATTTTTAGATTGTAGCTCTTTTGACTTTGTCTCTCCTTGGATATTCTGGGACCATCATCATCATTGGCTGTGATTGGGTGGAGGCTTCTGAGAGCTCTTTTTGTTCAGTCACCCGGTTGGCTTGGCATTCCAAGTCTGCGACTGTGACACACACAAGCACAAAAGACCCCAGCAGCAATCAATCTGCTTCCCACAAGTCCATCTGAAACAGGCTTGGTGTTCATTTCCATTAGAATACTCCTCTGTTTTTAGTTTCAACAAGCCACGCTTCTTTTTTTTTAAATCCTTGGAGCCCATTACAATTTTAAAACAAACTGACAATACAAAATACAATTTGAATGCCATAGGAAGAAATTAAGAAAGGAGAGAGAGACCAAGGTTATATATATATATACACATATATATATATATATATATATATATATATATATATATATATATAAATTTACCCACCGTCCAATTATTTCTGTCGGCTTCTGAAACCTTCTACTTCCTGTTATGGCGCCTCTGTCATATAGCTGATGATTCCCAAATGAGTAAACAAAACACCCAATACTTGATCTGCACTTGTGAGTTCAGTTTTACTTCAGGTCCTGGAACAAAAATGTCTTTGGAAGATTTTTACATCATTCGTATTGAACACTTAGGTAGTTCAGCATCATCAGCCTTGCTGTTGGTGTGGCTCCAGGGTCAAATGTTTTGGAACCTAAGACCCTTTCTTCAAAGCTTGTCTCTAAACCTGAAGCCCTGCTTTCTGTTTGTCAGTTTTTCATTCTCTGCCCATAAAATCAGTGGAGTCTGAAGCCCTTTGTCCTCTTGAAAAATACCTTTTTGTTCTCTACCATTGGACCACTTGTTGCTATAGTATTCATGTGTAGAACAATGATCCTTCGGTGATGTTAAGTTACATGACAAAGTAGAATTAAGGTTGCAGATAGAATTAAAGTTGCCAGTCACTGACCTTAAATTAGGAAGATTATTCTGGATTATTTACATGAGCCCAATACAGTTGCTCCTTGGACATTATGAGTTTGAACTGCACAAGTCCACTTATATGTGGATTTTTTTCTATAAATACATTTCGGTTCTGTAAATGAATTTTCTCTTCCTAATGATTGTCTTAACAATTTTCTCTAGGTTACTTTACTGTAAGAATACACTATATAATACATATAACACACAAAATAAGTGTTGATTGTTTACATTATTGGTAAGGCTTCCAGTCAAAGGAAGACTGTCGGTAGTTAAGTTTTGGGGAGTCAACAGTTATACTCAAATTTTCCGCTGTGTGTGTGTGTGTGTGTGTGTGTGTGTGTGTGTGTGTATGTGTGTGTGTGAGTGTGTGTGTGTGTGAGTGTCAATGCCCTTAACTGCTATGTTGTTCAGGTTAACTGTATAATCACAAGAACCCTTAAATGTGGAAGAAGAAAGCAGAAATGTTAGCGTCAGAGTAATGCAGAATGAGAAAGACTGGATTGGCTATTGTTGGTTTTGAAGAGGGAGGAAAGTGGTCATGAGCTAAGAAATGTGGGCAGCCTCTAGAAGTTGGAGAAGGCTAGGAAACAAATTCTTTCCAGAAGGAATGCACACTTCTTGTTTTAGTTCAGTGAGATCCTTTTCTGATTGTTGATCTCCAGAACTATAAGATAAATGTATATTGGTTTCAGCCTCCACATTTATGGTATTAAGAAAACTAATACAGGGGTGCCTGGGTGGCGCAGTCGGTTAAGCGTCCGACTTCAGCCAGGTCACGATCTCGCGGTCCGTGAGTTCGAGCCCCGCGTCAGGCTCTGGGCTGATGGCTCGGAGCCTGGAGCCTGTTTCCGATTCTGTGTCTCCCTCTCTCTCTGCCTCTCCCCCGTTCATGCTCTGTCTCTCTCTGTCCCAAAAATAAATAAAAAACGTTGGAAAAAAAAAATTAAAAAAAAAAAAAGAAAACTAATACATCCTGCATGTCCTTTCATTTCTGCCATTTATGTTTAACCCCCCAGTGAACCAGCCACATCACTGAATCTTTTGCTAGCATTATTGAAATGACTGTGTCTCTTGGTGAGTCTAGGTCACAGTAAATCTCTTCTGCTGTGTTACAGTTGTTCTTTCCATGCCCATGTCACAAAAGTTGATCCTCAAAAGCCCACCAAATAGAACCTATGATTCAAACCCTGAGGATCTTAGTCAGCCAGACTACATGTATAGATACCCATCCACCTGCAAAGACCAGCCCCCTCTATCTGTGACCTTGCACAAATGACTGTTCCTCTTGGAGCCCCTGTTCTTTCATCTGTAAAATGGACAGTAAAACTTCATTGGATAGGATACTTATGATGGTTGGAAGATAATGCCAGAAAAGTGCTCAGCAATGTCCCTGGCACAAAGTAACATTTACATAAATATTATTTGTTAATATTCTCATCAATATCTGGTTCATTATCTCTCAACTGATACAACGGATACACTAATTTAACTAAAGACCTGGATGGAAAATCTGGGCATGGAAAATCAGGCATATGGTTCCCTTTACATTCAAGAACCACTAACTATGTTACTCCAGCATATAGACCATGAAATACCCCATAAAATTCAAAAAGCTTGAGATCCAGTGCAAATATAAGTGAAAAAAAATTGTCATCTGTAGTATATGTACATCTTTTCGTACTTAGTATATTAAATAAATTAGTTCTTGGTATAATCCTAAAACTGGTTAAGGCAGCTTAGACAAAAACCTGGGCAGGTTTATTCCATGGATTGATCCCTGGTTTAGGAAGCCCACTTTCATACCAAGCCACTGAAATGTGTGTCTTCTCAATAAATACCCTTAAGTAAAAAAATAATGTACTCAACACCTATTAGCATGCCAATTAATATTTATTATTTTTAGATATCAAATATATTTTCCAATTTACATGTCTCACCCTAAGTTTTGGTGGTAAAAGCCAGTTCTCCCAGGGGTTTCGTGATCCTTGAAGAAAATTAATTATAAAGATTGAAGATGGGGGTACCTGTGTGGCTCAGTCAGTTAAACATCCGTCTCTTGATTTCAGCTGAAGTTGTGATCTCACAGTTTGTGGGATCAAGCTCTGGGTAGGGTTCTGAGCTGGCGGTGCAGAGCCTGCTTGCGATTCTCTTTCTCCCTCTCGCTCTGCTTCTCCCCAGCTCACATGTGTATGCATGCTTTCTCTTTCTTTCTCAAAATAAATAAATACACGTTAAAAAAAGGGAAAAGATTGGAGATGGAGTGGAGTAGAGAATCAAATCTTGACCTACAGAAATGTATCAAACCATCTCATGCTCTTTCCTAAATGATACTTCTTCATTATAAGTCTGCTCCTTTTTGCAGCATAACATTGCACAGTTTGGTTAAGAAGGCAGGGTAGAGGTTAGGGATTCCAGATGACTCTGGTGCCAGCTGAGACAGAGCTCCCCGTGTGTGTCATGTTGAGTAAGGTTTGGAGGAGAGACGAGCACTTTGCGGTCAACCTGAAGTGCCTCATGGAACTGGGGAGACTTGTTTCTCCAACATCATGGAGCAATCATTGTGAACCCCTCTCTTGGGACTCAGAGGGACTTGTGTTGTTAAGAATGGGAACAGTTTGAGGTGGTTTGAGGTTTGAGGTGGTTAACCTTTCATTTATGGGAAGGAGAAAGTAGACAAAGACAATGTGTAGCATAACTTCCCCTTGGGCCATGAGGTTGGCGTTCTTGACCAATCTGAGAAGCTGGTGTCCTCACAACCAGACCACTGGTGACTAGGAAAAATCTAATCTCTTTTGATATGTTCCAAGATGAAAATCCTATGTATAGACCTTAAAAGAGCCTATAAAACAGTGTCCTTATTTTGGCCTTATAATTAAGTAATAATAGAAGGGCTGCACTGTTTTACAAGGCAATATTCTAGTTCCTAAGTGGGTAAGAGACACAGATGCTTGCCAAAAATTGTAATTTATTCTGACAAGTACCCGCCACCCCTGCTCCCGCCCCATTCTTGATGAGAGAAACAGGTCTAGCCGTGCTGTGAAAGAGTTAAATAAAGATACTTAAGCTCATGTGGGGTTAAAAAAAAAAAAAAGGAGCAGCAGGGGCCATTGACTAAAGCAAAGTTATGTTGGAGTTGCCATTAGAGCAGGCATTTTGATAATCTTGAAGAAAAACCCTGGGATTAGCAAATGAAGGCTTTCTGACTGTTGTCTCTTTCTGTATGTAAGAAGTCATGAAGTCCATTCCTGGTCCCTGGCAAAACACAGGAGTCATGGGAAGGTGCACCATCGCACATAAAGAAAAGTGAAATGTGTTTTCATTTTTCCCCCATAAAAATAATTTTTAAAGTACGGTTTGGTTTCCAGACAGTTTTAAGAGCTAAAAGGCTCAGGAGGTGGGGGTGGGGTGAGTTAGGAATGGTAGTAACATTTAAATGTGCAAAAAATTACCTTAATTTGAGTGACTTTCAGGAATTGTATATTTGATATTGATTTCTTTTCAAATCAACAGCCTAATTCTTAAAATATTCACATTCTGCAGAGTCCGGATATAACTATATATTATAAAATGAGATGTTTGAAAAGCATTTGTTTCCAGAAAGTATGGTCCCAAAGGCCCACATTTTAGTAAACTTGACTTTAGAAGACCTGCTCCAGGCAATTAAATCTATGTAACTTAACAAAGCCCAGGAGCAAGGCTGCCTTCTGCTGCACTATTAGAAAAAAAGATTTCCCTAAAAACTGCCTTTCTCTTATTCTATTCTTGAAAATGATTCTCTAAATATTGTTCTGCATTAAAGATAAAGTAAAATGATTCTTAAGTGAGCTCAAATTTATGTAAAAGGAAATGAATCTATGATGATTTGCATCCTTTCCTCTGGAAGGAGGAAGAAGGTAACACAAAAATGGAATATGTAGTGATTGGCTGAATTCATTCCTTGGCCCTTCAGAAATTATGTGCATTTCCCAAAAGCCTTTTCATTGCCAAAAAGCACAATCCTAAGTCATACACATTTTTTCCATTTGGAAAAAAAAAGTACATAATTGAAATGTTTCCAAATGCAAAAATATTTGATTGCACCTTTGAAAGTGGCTTTCAGAAAGGCCAATAAATCTATGGACCCAGTGATATGTAGAAAGAATCTAAAAATGTCATTGCTTATTTATGGTCTATCAAGTATCTGAAATATTCCGTTAGACATAGAAAATGAATGGAAGCTCTACAGACATCCCGACATCTCCCCAGAGTTCTTTATCAGTTATCTAGTGCTACATAAACACTTCCAAATACAGTGATTTAAAAGAGTAACAATGGTTTCTCACAATTCTGTGGGTTAGCTGATTTTTCCCGGGTTCACTCATTCTACTCCGTCCATTTTCTGTTCTAAAGTGGGACAGTTGGTCTTCTTTTTCTTTCTTTCTTTTGTTTTTTAGTTTTTTTAACGTTTACTTATTTTTGAGAGACACAGAGCGTGAGCGGGGGAGGGCCAGAGATGAGGGAGACACAGAATCTGATGCAGGCTCCAGGCTCTGAGCTGTCAGCACAGAGCCCCACACGGAGCTCGAACTCATGAACCGTGAGATCATGACCTGAGCTGAAGTCAGAGGCTTAACCCGACTGAGCCACCCAGGTGCCCAGGCCTCTTTTTCCAAGTAGTCTCACATCCTGGAACTCTCTATGCCATGGCAGCCTAGGGGAGCACTCCAAGAGGCTCAAGGTGGAAACTGTAAAGCCTTTCAGAGGTCTAGGCTCCAGAATCTGGCAGCATCCCTTTTGCCACGTTCTCTTGGTCATAGCAAGTCACGAATAGAGCCTGGATCCAAGGGGGTGGAGAAAGAGATTCCACCTCTGGATAAGAGAAGTGACAAAGTCACATGGCAGTGGAGTGTGTATACTGGGATGAGGGGAATTTGTGCTCACTAATTCATGGTGCTATAACAAAATAGCAGCGTGGGGAGCTTAGGAAGGGAAATGTATCTTTCACAGCTCTGGAGTCTGGGAAGTCCAAGATCAAGACACTGGCAGATCTGGTGTATGTTGAGGACCTGCTTCCTAGGCAGCCATCTTTTTGCTGTAACCTCATCTAGAGGAAGCAGAAAGGGACCTTCCTCAGACCTCTCTGATCAGGACACTGATCCCATTCAGGACGGTGCTGCTCTCACAGCCTAATCATCTCCCAAGGCCCCACCTCCTACCACCACATTCGGCATTAGGTTTGCAACATATGAATTTTGGAGGGAACATAAACATTTAGTGTGCAGCAACGATCTACCACAGGTGAGTTGTAAGATTTGGTACTCAGATCAGGCATGATGAGTGGACATCTTTTTTGACGAGACAGATGATAACAGACTGAGAAACAGATCCATTGGTATTTTCTACCAGTACCCACTGATTCTTTGTGACTGTCTAGATGTGATGAAGTATCAACCTGGCCTAGGAAGTGGCTGGCCCATTGTAGAGCTAAATAGCTAAATAGATATTGAATGCATTGAATTAGGAAAACACATATGAGTAAAACCTTACTCGTTTCATGATAAATGAATTTCCAAGAAAATAATTCCACGGTGTTCCTCAAGATGCAGTGGGGTGAAGGAGAACTGATTCCACCTTCGGAGTCAGACTCACAGCTCTTCTATCACAATTTTATGTCACAGCACAGTTCAAAACGGTAATTGTGGTACAAAGTGGAAACTGCTCTGTGTGTGTGTGTGTGTGTGTGTGTGTGTGTGTGTGTGTGTGTAGTGGGGGGTGGCAGTCTAGTGAGCATTTCCTGTTGCTTGAAGGCTGTGGGGATCAGTATATCTCATCATGCTCCTAACTACAGAACACCTGGGTTGAAGCCCTGAATGGATTATTGGATATGTGGCCCTGATCAGATCACAGGAGCTATCAGAATAAGGCTAACACCCTTCCCTGCTTCCCCACAGTTTATTATGAGGATGAAGTAACACGGTAGTAAATCTGGATGGTAATACCTGATACCTTCCAAAATCCAAAGCTGGAATGTGTGGAATACATTATTTTTTTCTCAAATGCACAAAATTGCTTACAGAATCATTGTAATCTATCTCACACCAGAGAATTTACTACTTTGTAGTTTGTAAAGCAATGTACAAAAGCAATGTACATCTGAAAGGGTGCCCGATACAGTAATAATTGCAGCCATTATTCTCGTGTTGCGTAGAATACGTCCAATCCCTGAAAGAAAAAGCCAAGTAGATTTGAATGAAGAAAACAGAAATCTGAACATTATAAAGACATTTGCCAATAGAGTCCCAATAATAATTTATATGAATTGAGTGGTGATATGTCATGGTACATAAAATCTGTTTTACATTTAATTTTACCCATATGCCTTCTCATTTCTGTTATCATTTTAATAAATGTATGAGGATGACCAGAAAAATATGTATGGTCGCTGGTGAATATGCCCTCCAAGAAAACTTAAATGACCCGAAGAGCAATTCCAGAGACCTGTATCACTCCTGGAGATGCCAGTCCCAGATATCACCAGCTTCCATGTTTTCGCGTCCACAGCATTGCCTTGATTGTGCTTGCCTCGACCAGGTTAGAAACACAGCTCCACTAATATACAGTAAGACAAAACAAAAAGTTACTTTTAGCAACCATTTGAAAAGTTCAAAAATTTCACTAAGGATCTGAAGATCACAGAACAGACAACACAGTCTTAGTGTGCTGTCTTCTGTGTGCTCTTTTTTCCCTCTCTCATTTTCTTCCTCTCCTTAAGAAACAGAGAAAATACTGCTGTCCTTGTCTTCAGTGGATCAGCTCCACCCTCATGGAAGACACCAGAGGTCTCAGAATCCCCAAGTGACTGTATTAATTTCCCAACAAAGATTTCTCACTAAAATATCCCCATGCTAGCCAATAAGTGAGTAAAAGTATCTTCATAGTTTAGCATAATTTTATCTCAGGTTTCCACTGTATGAGCTGATGTCTATGTTCCGTTTAATTCACTGAGATTCCTAATGGCATTAATGTCAAACAAATTAAACTGGGGATAATGTTCTTTTAAAACTTCATGTTATGCCCCAGCAACCTGTCTGCATGTCCAAACTCTCCCGTTTGCCACAGAGACCATCGTGTTCCTTCCCCAGCTAACTCTCCCTTCCCAATTTCCGCCCCTGTCCTCTCTTGCTAAATCACAGATCAAATGGAGGTCATGAGGCATAAGTGCCTCAACGTGGTGTTCCTCCACCTTCTGTCTGGTCTCAGAGGAAGTGGTAACCCTCCTCCAAGCTCAAAGTTAATTTGGCCAGCTGTTCTGTTGATGCAATCAACCCCTACCCTCCTCCGTGGTTTCATCCAAGTCCCTCTCCTGACACCGCAAGCCTCTGTTTCAGCTGTTACTCTTACAATTCTCCTTCACCCCCACTGTATCTATACTTCTCCCTTTCTTCTTGCCTCTGCAGCCAAACTCCCTAAAATGAAAGAACATAATCACTACGACGACTTATTTTTGTTGCTGGCATCCCTTCTTCCTTCATCTGATTTCCCTCAGAGGAACCCGTCCCTCCTGCCCCCTAGGGATGGGAACCTGACCGAAACAATGTCTTGATTGGCATGAGCAACACTGATTGAGTCGGAGATGGACGTGTGACCCAAGTCAGGCCAATTAGACTCAAGTTCAGTAATTTTGTTCAAGTCCTGGAGAAAGTACGTCTTCTTTACGGAGGACTCAGCACCTGGAAATCCACAGTGCTGGAGCTGCAACAGACTGTCTGCCCACGCGAGGAGAGAGCCCAGCCTAGAATGGAGCAAACGTGGAAGACTAGCTGAGAAAAGGAGAGAAACTGGATTCTGGTGACGTCATCGGTGCTGCTGAGTCCAGCAGTGACTAAAGCCAAAAATAGTCTTGGATATTTTAGTTATATGAGCCAATAGATAGCTTTTTTGCATAAGTCGTCTCGTTTGTGTTTTCCTTGACATTTTCAAGCAAAAAAAGAGTCTTATGTGATGCTCCTCACTGTTTCCAGTTTCTCGTTCATATTTTTTAAGTTTATTTACTTAGGGAAAGAACGCAAGCGGGAGAGGGGCAGAGAGAGAGGGAGGGAGACAGAGAATCCCAAGCAGGCTTTACACTGTCAGTACAGAGAGTGATGCGGGGCTCAAACTCACGAGATCATGACCTGGGTGGAAATCAAGACTGGGAGGCTTAACCGACTGAGTCACCCAGGCAGCCCATGTTCATTTTTCAGCCCACTGTACTGTTTTCTAGTTTCACCACACCACTAAAAGTTCTGTCACTAAGTTAATCTCTTCTTGGCCAGGTGTTATGTAGCTCATCCTTTCTGTAGGATTTGAAAATATTGGCCAACCTCTCCTTGGTTTAAGTGACCTTATGCCTTGAATTTCTTCATTTCACTCTTGATTGGTTTTCCTCCTGTGCCTCTGCATTTTCTTTTCTCCTTTCCTCAAGTCACAAATCTTATCACAATCAGAGTATCAGGCTCTTCTTATTCTCGAAATCTTCCTTCCTTCCCTGGATGATTTCGCCAACCGTCAAGGTTTTAATGATCATTATATCTAGTAGTTTCCAAGTTTCTCTCTCTAGGTGTAATAAGTCCTCTTTTGAAGTCTAGATTCAGACCCCCAAATGCTGTCAAGGATGCATCCTTACCTAAATGTCCCAAATCACAAGTACCATATCCCCCCTCCAACCTGATTTACCCTTTTCTTCTGTTTCCTGTATTTGCTTATGTTTGTATATTCATCATGTCCAGCAACAACATCTTGAACTTACAAGTTGGTCACCATCCTTGGCCCTTCCACCTTCGGTCCTCCTCTTTCCTACCCCTCATTCATCCCCAACTAGCTGCATGACCTTGGGGAAATGCTCTAGACTTCAGTGTTCTCATAACTAAAACAGAGATATCAGTAATATTTGTTTAGAAGACTAAATGCAACACTCACGTAAGGTACTGCGAACAGTGTCTAGTGCATATAATGCCTTAAGTAAACATTAGCTTTTGTATCAGTTATCGACTGATGTATTTAACAAGCTACCCCATAATTTCATAGCTTAAAACAAGCAACTCATGAATGTACTTGCTCATGAAGCTGTAAATTAGTTAGGGCTTGGAGAGGACAGCTCACCACTGCCCTGTGCAGCATCTGCTGAGGTGGCTGGAGTCAGACTGGAAGGTCTTCTTCAAGATGGCTCACTCAAATGGTTGGCAAGTTGGTGCTGGCTGTGGCTGAGCTCACCTGGGGCTCTGGCCCAGCACCTAGGTTCTTCTCCATGTGTGCCTCTCTGCCCATTAGTTTTCCTCACAGTATAAGGAATGAACCCCCAGGAGACAAGAGGTGGGTTCCGAAAACAAGCACCCCACAAACAAGAAGTGGAAACTGTTAGTAGCTTAAGACCTGAGCCCGGAAGCTGGCACACTGTCGCTTCTACCATATTCTGTTATTCAAATCACAGGACCCAGATTCAAGTAGAGGGGTCACAACAATTTCTGAAGGGCAGATTGTCAAAGGGTTGAGGGGCCAAGTTATGAAACCACCATAGCTCTTTCCTTCCACACCACCACCCTCCTTCTTTCCATAGTCACCACCAGTACTTTGCTTTAGCTTTTAGTTTATTTCCTGAACTGTTGTCAGCAGCTCTTGTCTCCTTGCCTCTATTCTCACTCTCCTCCCATCTCTTCCCCACACTGATATTTCTAAGACTATGTTACCTCCTGTTAAAATCTCTTTGGTGGCTCCTCATGATATAGATAATATCCAGGGTGGCCTGGGTGGCTCAGTTGGTTAAGCATCCAGCTCTTGATCTTGGCTCAGGTCATGATCTCACAGTTTGAGAGTTCAAGCCCCACATCTGCTTGAGATTCTCTCTCTCCCTCTCTCTCTGCCCCCTCCTCTCAAAATAAGTAAACTTAAGAAAAAAAAAAAAAGAGTGGGATAGGAAATAAGGGTGGTGGTGTGCAATCTGTTAGATTATTAAAGAATAATATAAAAGCTTACTTTTTGTTCAATTTACATGTATTTTATTTTCAAAGAGTTAAGTTTTTAGGACACGATTACTTATTAAATAGTTTGGACCAATTACTTAATAAACAGAACTGTTAAGTATTTCATTTGTCCTATGACTGCCATGAAAAAATTACTGAGTTGCTAAGGACACATTAAGCTGAGAAAGTTTGGGAACCTTGCACATAACATATGAGACAGAAATTTAACAAAAGATATTTTATTTTTTTAAGTTTATTTTTACTTATTTTGAGAGAGAGAGAGAGAGAGAGAGAGAGAGGAGGGGCAGAGAGAGAGGGAGAGAGAATCCCAAGCAGGCTCCATGCTGTCAGCACAAACCCCGATGAGGGGCTTGAACTCACAGAACTGTGAGATCATGACCTGAGCCAAAATCAAGCATTGGACACTTCATCAACTGAGCCACCCGGGTGCCCCAACAAAAGATATTTTAAAAACTCTTGGCCACCTTTCCTTTCTAAAACCTCTTCCCCAGCCACCATGGCACCCAGTGAAGAGCAGTTTCCTTGTTTGCTTGAGTTTGTGAGTATGTTAGTCCGTGTGCTACACATCCTATTTCCTCTATCTCTCCCATAAATGTCAACCCTCTCTGGCCAATTTTATTTTTTCAAATTCTTAGTCTCCTAATACTTTGTGCCTCCTGTTCTGTAATCTCGGTTTACACTCCTTAATTTCTGTTCATTGTACTCTCTGGAACTTTGTCCGTGATTTAATGACTCTCCCATATCCTGAGTTTCTTAATAGCATGTATGCTACTCTTTAACCAAAACCGAGTTTTCCCCTGTGTACATGGCTTTTCCAATAGCCTTCTTAAATGGAAGCTTCTTATTATTCTCTCATAAGTATCTCCTTACATATTCTTTTACTAACTTGCTTTTCAAAGCTAATACTGACCTTTACTTTCTAGTCTGTTGGAAAGACTCGTGCTCCTATAAGACTCTTGCTGTGAAGTTATATCCCTTACCCTGCCCCCCAGCTCCTCTGTCATGAAGAGCCTTTTGTTCTTTACCCCTCACTGTACCTTCTCCTGTTCATTGATGACTTTGCCCTCTGGCTCACAGTCCTTTTCTCCACCCTGTCTGGTCTCCATCCTGAGTGACCTCAGCAACCGTTGGGCTGAGTCATCACACACCCAGGCCTCCCTATTCGTTGGTCTCCTCATCTCCAATTACCTGCCTTTCTACTCCACGTCAACCAGCCAGGGTCACAGCCTAGCCCAGACTTCTCCAAGTGTGGTCCTGGGGCTGGCTGCGCCGGGATTGTCTAGGAAGCTTGATAAGATACAGATTCCAAGGCCAATTGCCCACTCCTGTTGAATCACAGTTTTTGAGAAAGGGTCCTGACATTGTAACAATCCTCCCAGGTGATTCTTAGGCAAAGTGACTTTCAGAACTACTGTGCTAAACTTGGTTTTCATCAGAAACTACCTCAACATCACATTCTGTAACCAGAATCTCCTATCCTTCTAGATCATTTTCTCCATTGTTCCCATTACAATTGCTCTTGATACAAATCAGCCGCTCCCTTTGCATTCTTTTTCTTCCTGCGCTCCCCTTTCATTTCACTTCCCTCTCTCTTTAGCTTAGATTTTTAAAGTAGTAAAAATAAAACAATTTTTCCTATTTGCTATGTGGCAGACACTGTTCTAAGTCCTTTACTATATTAATTCTTTAACGCTTACAATAACTTAATGAGGTAAGCACTCATTTTAATCCTCATTTTTTTTCTTGCCCAAATTTTCAGTTTTCTTGCCCTTTTATTCCTTCTGTGCTTCTGCCTAGCAATACCCAACCCAGGACCCACCCTTCAGTGCTTGTACTCTCGCCACTGAGCACAGCAGGAGGGATTGGTACAGTATGAGTTCAGGGTCACCTGCCCTAATGGGTGCTAATCACTCCATTGCTGGAGTTGGTATGCTCTCTTACACTTGGCAATCCAGTTCAATCTCTCCCTCCCTTTCTGCAGAGAACTTGGACTTCTACTTCATGTGAAATGTGAACGCTCAGAACAATACAACCTAAGCTCACCATCAGATCTACAAAAACATCTCCATTAGTGCCCTTGCTTCTTTCATTGGCTCACATATTTAACAAATATTTATAGAATACTTACCAAGCGACAGGCTTGTGCAATACTGTTTCAAGCAAGAGATAGGTTCTATGCCTGTTCCTATTTTACAATGTGAAAACTAACGGAGAAGTTAAGAAGCTTACCAGATTACAAATACAGTCAGCGGTGCAAGAGCTAGTCAGACCCAGTGTCTGAGCTCCTAACTGGTGGGTGGTACTGTGGCCCCACCCCCCTTGGAGTCTCTGGGCCAAGTGATGGGGAAGCTTAGCTGATGAGTTCTGCCTGGGGCCACAGAACAATGAGAGAGCTGGACTTTACCTGTTTTACATACTGGATTGTGTCTTAAGATTTTATTCAAAAAAAATTAATTAAAAATATTTTCTTAACAAAATTATTGGAGAAACCACTGTACCTCATTTCTCTAGGTCTGTTTATGAACAGCCACCCGTGATCTGTTTCTTCTGAGGTTAGAGCCCGTGGTTCAGAATAGCTTTGTTGACTCTAGAATCTATTTGCTTTATCCTCCAGACATTGAAGACTACATAATTTATTACAGTAAACTTTTGCTTTGTCATCCTGGAAGCTTAGGGCCAAATTCCAACTCAATGAGGAACTTGTGGCTTATCTCTTTGTGTTCTTTTCTCTTGGGCCTTAGCTATCCATTCCATTTTTCCCCTGTTGGCTCAAATGTTTTTTAGCACATGTTTTCAGTGAGTTGCTTCAAATCCATTTTAGAGCAAGATCTGACACAGAGATAATGCATATGAAACATTTTCTAAACTATAACTGTAAATGTACAAACATAAGGAGATAAATACAAGAGCTTTAGTCTTTCAACAACTGCCTTACAGTCCAGCTGTGTGTCTAAGATATGGAACTACCAATTTGGAGAACGAGATAGAGCCCTGTAATTCCCCCATCTGGACTTTTGGCAACTTTTGAAGGCAGCACCTACTTGAATTAAGGGTTCATTGCTCAGCAATTCAAGAAATATTGGGATTCCTCATTCTTTTTGATAGAGTGTTATTTTTGAAGCTAATTCATTGCTCTCATATACAAAGAACTTTATGCTATGGATATTTTTTCCAAATAACCAGCTTAATTTGATCTGTATACGATAAGTATTTAGAAATAATATGCCCACTAAGAATTTTTAAAGAGACTACTGCAGACTTGCATGTTTACTTAAACAAATTATATAGTCACGCAGAAAAGCTCACAAGAGAAAAAAAGTATACAATAATGTTTTATAAAATGGAAAAAAATGACAGAGGCATTCAACCAACTATTAAATATTTATTGAGTGCCTACCATACACTAGGCAGGGTTCTAAGCACGGGGCACACAGTGATGAAAAACACAGGCAAGGTCTCTGCAACCTATAAACTGGATTAAGATTTTGCTCAACCTCAAATGTAATCCTGTTTTGGAAGGATGCATCCCTTTTGAAAAGTAACTCATGCGCATAAACTTATATATGTCAAGGATTTATCCAGTAAGTACACCCATGGCAAGAAAACGCTATTGTTAAACATTAATATTATTATAGAATAATCCCTGTCAATGAAGTGTGAGATGCTGATTCATACTGATTAGTTCACTGCAGTGATCCATGTAGATCATTGAGAATTCCCTTTGGTTACTTTTATTTGCTCAAATGTATACTGGATAGCTTCTTGAAATAAATCTGTTTTAAAAGATAAATGCTGAAATAGAAAATATAGAGTCTTTTGGGTTTTTTTTTTTTTTTAGCTGAAGTTTTCTTTTTAAATGATTTATATGGATAAAGGAATGTGTAGCCTTGTAAACTCTTGGGAGTTGAAGAATCAGACATGAATATTAGTGCTATCACTATAAGCTAGCTGCAAAACAAGAGGAAACATTACTTTAAAAAATATTTCAGATGTAAGACAAGAGGACATAATGCCTTGCAATCCAGAGTAAAGAATACAGGTATTCCTCAGTCACATCTGCCTGAACCGTAAGGTTCACTCCTTGGAAGTTTTTCTATTCTATCTCATTTTTCTGATTTGTCTTCATAGTCTACTCTCTTTTCAATGTTTAGAACATATTCCCTAACAAAATAAATAATTAAACTATAGATGAACTGTCAAAAGGGAACATTATTTTAATGCAACATTAACATTTTGGTAATTAACATGGAAGTTAATGCATTTAGCAGATGTAACAACATTAGACTTGTAAATTTTAATTAAAGTTAATGGTTCATGATAGCTGTAGGGAGCAGGCATCCTCTCTAGATACTGAAAACATGTCTAATGTGATTAGAAATACTAATTGTAGAAAAAAGGATAGTGCTGGCAATGACTATTCTTCCTTTCGTACAAAATCAGCAACTTGAAAGCCCTTTCAAATGAGGAAACTGGCAAGCAAAGAGAAGCTAATAGAAAAGGTGATAACAAGATTTAAGGGACTGCATCAAAATACACAAACTGTTCTCATATACCTCCCTTTCTCTATGAAGCTACCTGAGATCATGCCAACACAACCGATGACGGTATTTAGTAATTTTAAACTAGGGACTAAGGTGTCATCTATAATTCTCTCTGCAGTTTCTAATGGAAGGTTGCCATCCCAAACTATATTCATGTGGTTCAGTCTAGATTTTTTAAAACAAGAGAATCAGTGACTTTGGCAAACAAACAAAACCCCTCCATGTTGCAATTTTGCTAAAATGTTAAAAAAAAATGATGACTGTCAGGTTGCCACGCTTCTCAGAAATGTAATAGTCAAATTCAATTATCTTTATTTCCACTAATTCCTGACTGAGGCTACTGATTCTAAATAATTCACTTAAAGTACTGTATGTCTCCAATTCTCAGATAATTCTTTTTTATTTAGTAGGATGTGAGCTCCTTGCCTGTCTTGTTATTACAGCACTTGGCAAAAGTAGGAACTCAATAAATACTAGCTGAATAAGAGAATAAATTTAATAAATTTAAGTTTAAATTAAAAGATTTAAAAATGTAATATTTGGGTGGAAATTTAGTAATGATTTATATAGAAATTTAAATTTAGAATTTAGAAAACACTTATAATTCATATATATTGGGTTTTGGTCATTAATTATACATTATATACATTACATCATATGTGCAATTAATATTGCTTTCTTGTTCGGTGCCCAAAAGCTGTCTTAAAATCCAGAGTGTCTTACAATGGGTGATGGAGTAGAATTAAAATGTAGAAAGTTGAATGTTTCCATCAACTTTATTCTGTTAAGAATAATCTGAACTCTCCAATAATAAATCCTGCCCTCTCCCCAAGCAGCTCTGAGTGAAAATTTTTCACGAATCTTCACTGAGAATACAAAATACAGAAGACTCAATTAGGATGAGCTTTAAATACCAGGGACTTTGAACACTGGCACTCCACCAAAGAAATCAGTCTCTGAGATATCAGAGCTCACTCATCACTGTCAAATTCCTTACAGTGTAAATTCCTCCTAGAACTGGTCAGTGCTAAAACCTTCCTCATTTTTTACTCATAACAGTGGTGAGGCCTGGATTGCAGGAATTATGGATTAAATAGAGACCGTGTTAACTTCTTTTAACACTCAATTCTTGGCTTCGTTTCCACCCTAGATGTAGACAGGCTAATTTGCAGGGCTAGTGAAAAGTGGTAGCCTTGAGGTTTATTGTATATTATAAACCTAATGGAATGTTGAGAGTTAAAACTTGCTTTCCAATTGGTTACTCTGCTACTCTTTAAATGACTTTTTAAAAAATGACGAGAAGTACAAGAAGAACAGAATCTGTTGGCAAGTGACCGTTCAGCTTCTCACATTTCAACACATAAAATATTGATTATGTAATATTTATGTTATGAATTTTAAGCCACTTTCAATAATAACAATGACCCCCAGGTCAAGTATTTTCTAGTAATTAGTAACTAGCAGGGTTAGGAGTCCAAATCTCATAAAATATTGTTAAGATGATTTCATGTTTTTATAATTTAAAAGGGTCAACCAGTGAAGTTAGAAAGTTCTCCGTTCTTTTTTTCTAATGGTAAATATAAACTTACATTTCACTTAATATCACTTGTCATATACAAAACATGGACTTCTTACTGTCATCGGGGCAGGAAAATATAACTGCAAAATTTAAATATTTGAAAACATAAGAAAGGTAAATAATAAATTTGCTGGTGAACAGGAATTTTAATTCAAAACATGATCCTTTGTCCAATCCAGTATAGACACAGTAATTTTTCCAGCCACCAACCTTCAGGTCACTTCTGACTTTAAGAATAATAACAGTATATCAACCTGGCACCTAGTTTTGAACTAGAGTTGCCAGATTTAGTAAATAAAATTATGGATGCCCAATTACATTTGAATTTCAGTTGAAGAGCTTTTTTTTTTTTAGTATTATATATAACATACTTATGCTAAAATATTATGTGTTGTTTATCTGAAATTCAAATGTAATCGGGCATGTTGTGTTTTTTCTGGCAACTCTGCCTCCCTATGCAGACTCTGATCTCTTTCCCTCACTGGTCTTTCAACACTTTCCAGTCTCCCAACTGTTGGAGTTCAGGTGGAGTGGCTTGCGGCAGGTGTGTGTGGTATCCTACGTGGTGTAGCAGTTGCTAAGGAACAAGAATTTTTCCCTGAAAGGTCCATCTTGGCAGACAAAGAATCAAATTGACATGAGACAGATTAACAGGAGAAAATAAAATTTAATAGTGTATGTATGGGGAATCCCATGGACATGAAAGTTCCAAAGATACTCACGAAAAATAGGTATATATGTCATCCTGAACTAAGGAGAAGTGGGTGGGGGTCTGGGACTTCAAGGGGAAGGAAAACAATCCTCAGGGAGATGAAAATGAGTAAATGTTCTGTAAACAAATGTTTGCTAGATAACTTAGCCCCTCAATGGGACAAAGAGGACTTTGATCAAACAGGCCTCCCTAGGTTCCTCCCTGACTATTCTCCCTACTTCAGATCATAATGGAGTATGATGAGTATAATGGTAAGAGCTCTCTCCCTGAAGCAGGTCCTTTATCTAAATTCTTTTTAGGCAGTTGTCAGGGGAGGTAAAGGACTTTTCCCAAATTGGCTGGGTCTTGATTGCTTTTAATGCAAAATAATCTTTATGCCAAAGTGATCCATCTTGGGGCAATCTGCCCTTGGCCCCAACACAATCTCAGCGTCTTCTCTCTCCCCAGACCTGCCATACCACTGTCTATATTTCACTCGGTCTGTTCCATATTAGTGTGGGACTTTGAGGTTATCTCTTCCCAGAGCTCTAGGCAGGAAGTAGGAATAAACCTCTGTGCTCAGGACAGGAAGTCTATCTAGTGGTCTCTAATTACATACACTTTCGACATTCTCAGCCACAGGCCAAAAGGCATTTCAGAATCTCTGATCTCTAGATACACTCTACCTCCAACCCATCCCCCCCTTTCCCTTTATCTCTAGGATCCCACTCTGGAATAACCGTCTTCCCCCCACCCTTTGTCAGGCAATAAATCACTCTCTCATCAAGATTTTCCTCACTGTATGGTTTAATCATATTGTTTTTGAATTGGATAACCTGGCTTTCCCATCTGTTGTTTCTGTCAGACTTCAAAGACCTATTTTTGGAACTGAAAAGCTGAATATTGAGTGTGTGTTTGTTTTTACCTTTAATCTACTTTGAGGCAGAGGTTGTCTGGTGGAGTTGGGGAGGGGGACAAGTCACAATACAACAAAGGGCAAAAAAAAAAAGAAAAGAAAAAGAAAAAAATTTACTGTGGTAGTTTAACAGTATTGGGTAGCTACTCTTAGAATGTCACTTTTGGCTGAATGTTTTGTCCAAAACTACTTCTGTCTTTTCAGATTGAACCGGTGGTCATATTTACCAACAACCAATGGGCTGTTATTTGAGTGAGTTTTTGAAAATGCTTGAACTTATTGGTTCTTGGTTTTCTTGCATGTTTACAAAACAGAACATGTTGGGGGAGAGTTTATTTAATATTTTATCAAATGACTATTATGCATCAGGCAATAGGAAGTACTTTATTACACACAACATCAAATACCAGAATTCCTAACCTATAAAGAACAAACTATAGTACAAAACATGCACTTGAAATGTAATAAATGAATTCAGGGGTCTCTAAGTTTCTTTCTTACTATAAATTATATGAATCTGTGTGGTGATGTGATCACATAATATTGTGAATGGGTCACAGAATTTCTGAGTTACAAGGATTCAGATTGCTTATTTAGTCAAATTTCCTCATTCCCAAAAAGCACTTAATTATCTTTCAATTAAGAGATATGGTCAGAAAGTCTCAGAAATAGTCCCACTGTCCTTTACAAATGTGTAATTTCACACTTCACATTCATCATGCTTACCATTTCATATTAATCTTGTCAGTGGAATGTGTCACCTTTGAGATTGGTAAGTCTAAATAAAAGATATTCACCTATCTAAGATTGAATTGATCTTTACTGGGGTTACTGCACTCATGTATATATTTCCCTCTTAACTCATAAAAATCATACACAACAATTTAAGAACCAGGACAGGAACCAATGATTCTATGGTGAAAATGTGTATCAGTTATTGGTAAAAATGGAAAAAAAATATATAATTGCATAGATAATCAAAGAACTGTGAATTACAACAATGAGAGGACCTCTTCCCTCACCCCTCTTCCACACTGGCAAAGATTAAAACAATTAGGATACTCCATGTATGTGGAATATATTAAAGTGAATCAGAAAAGCACACCTTGCTCTGAAACGTTGGCATTATTCACTCGCATTGTCCTAATCCTGCTTCTTTTCCCCCTTAGCAATGGTATCCACCTTCCTGGCTTCATTTGCCATCTTTACATTTATGTTTCAAAAATAGTTATTACCTATATATTCAGACCTGTGTAATCAATCAACTGGCTACTTGATAACCACTTAGATAACTCAGTTACCTCCAACTCAATACAATAATGGGATTAGGCCATATATATTGTTCTGCAATTTTCTTTCATCTGCAATTGTGCGTGTTTTTCATTATGGTACATTTGTATCATTAAAAAAGTAAATTTATCTCAATCTGTCCATTTTTGCTATCCATTTTCACTGTTAATGCCTCAGTCAGGCCATCATAATAGGTAGCCTGGATTTTTGCAAAAATTTCCTTTACTTGTCTTCTTGTATCCACTCTTGGCCACTTTCAACCTATTTTTCCCTAATTAACCAACATCATCTTTTTAAAAAATACTAAATTTAGCTCTTCCAAATATTAACTGTGTGATCTGAAGGACCCGGTGGTCCATGAGAAGAAGTTTGAATTTTATTCCAAATGAAAAGGAAAGCCATTAAAGAGTTTTGGGGGTGGGGAAGTCACATGCAATGACTCACCCTTTTCAAGGTTTCTTTGACTGCTGTATGGAAAAATGGATTGTAGGGAGCACTAGTGGAATCAAAGAGACTACAGTAATGAGGAGGCTTTAGCAGTGGGCGTTGAGGGAGGTTGGGCTGAGGTAAAAGCAGTGATGAGAGGTGGAAGAATTCTTGAAATATTTTGTAGGTTTAATTGACAAGACTTGCTGACAGATTGGATGTGGGAAGTAAAGGAAAGAGAGTAATTGAAAATTATGGAAGATAGGGAAAGGTATTAGTTTCAGGGAGAAATAAAAAATTTCACTTTGAGTATATTAATTTTGAGATGCCTCCAATACGTTCAAGTAGAGAGTTAAGTAAGCCCTTGTGTACATAAGTCTGGAGCTCAGTAGAGGAGTTTGGGCTAATGAAATAAATTTGGGACTTATCAGTAGAAGATGGTATTTGTAGCCAGAAAAATGGAAGAGAGTGAGAATATAGTAAGAAAAGTAGACACAGGAAAGAGTCTAAGGAGCACGTATCTTTAGAGACTGAATGGTAGGGGAAAAGCCACCAATGGAGGCCAAGAAGGAACTGTCAGAGAGATAGGAGAAAAACCAGGAGAAGGAGGTATTGTAGAAGCTGAAAATGACAGTGTTTTAAGAAAGGGGAAGTGCTGCTCAAAGGATGAGTAAACTGAGGACAGAGGAGTACCCAATGGATCTGGCAACAGAGTCATCAGAGAATCCTGATATGAGGTATTATTACCATTATTTGCCAATCATAACTTGTGAGCCTTCTGCTTAAAATGTTTGGCCTTATGATGCAGTTCAAAATACTCATCATGTTTTTTCCATCACTCCGCATTCCAGCCAGGGTCTTGTTTCCTGACACCTGTCTCCGCAGCCACACTGGACTCTTTTCAGTTGCAGTTCTGGAACATGCAATGCTCTCTCTCCTCTCGAGGTCCTCACACAGGTCTGAACTAGTACTAATTGCTAGACTGTAGAAGCCATATAACACGGTGGTTCAGAGTACAGACTTGAGAGCAAGCCTACCTGGATTTGAAGTCTGGCTCTGGCTTTTCTATTTGTGCAATCATAGGGAGATTCTTTGCTCTACTTGAGTTTTCTCATTTCATATTGGCTCTCCAGTAAAATAGGAACAAAAAAAATACTTGCCTTATAGAATTCTTGTTAGAGCAAAAGGTCACATTCAAAAGAATGAGAATTACAAGACATCGGACCATCGATGCTAAAAAGGTAATGGAATAATACCTTTCAAATCTCGAAGGGAAATTATTCATAATCCATATTCCTGTATCCAGAAAATAAAAAAAAAGACCAGCCAATTAGAAGAGCAAAGTAAAAACATTTTTTTCTGACATGCATGGATTTAGAAAATTATCTCCCACATTACCTTCCTCAGGAAATTATTTGAGTATGTCCTACTAAAAATGAGGGAATTAAAAAAGGGGGGGTAGGGGGCGCCTGGGTGGCGCAGTCGGTTAAGCGTCCGACTTCAGCCAGGTCACGATCTCGCGGTCTGTGAGTTCGAGCCCCGCGTCAGGCTCTGGGCTGATGGCTCGGAGCCTGGAGCCTGTTTCTGATTCTGTGTCTCCCTCTCTCTCTGCCCCTCCCCCGTTCATGCTCTGTCTCTCTCTGTCCCAAAAATAAATAAAAAACGTTGAAAAAAATTAAAAAAAAAAAAATGTCTAAAAAAAAAAAAAAAGGGGGGGGTAGGGTGGAGACAGGGAATGCAAGAATTAGTGACGATAACAAAGAAAAGTGAAGAGAGAAAGAAGGTCTGAAAATAGCTGTAGAGATGGCTGAGATGACAATTAGTCCTGATTGGAACCAGAGGATAGAGGACATTACAAGTTCCTAGGACAAAATACAGGATCCAGAAATTTGATCAGATTCCTAGATTTAAGGAGCTGGATGGTCTGAAGAATGAAATAAATGTTGTCAGTACAGGAAGTGCCCAAAGACAATAAGACACTGCAGGATAAACAAAAAAGGTACATAGGATAGTTGGTCTACTAATTGGATGTGAAACAAACAAGATTTACATAAAGTTGAAGTTTCATTGTTTCTTAACTTCTGGAATTAACTTATAGACAAAGCATAGAAGATTTCGGTATGGCGACAAAACGAAATATAAATGTTATCAACCTTGATTCCCTAAAAGTTCAAGTTTAGATTATTGCCCTTGGAAGTAGAGAGTAAGCTGATGGGAAAGATAGGGCCATCAGCACCCTCCTCTTACAAAACAGGGAGTGAAAAGACAAGATCTCTGGTTGCTGGCATTCATCAAGGGTGTTACTGAGATGCGAGCAAGGGCGGGTGACGTTGACTTTATACTAAGCGGAAAGGAGATCATTAAAATTATATTGGAAAGCTAACAATAAGAGTTCAGTTTTGGCGGAATTAAAAACAGAACCAAACAAAAACAGGCTTAAGGCTGTCTCTGAGAATAGTATCTAAAAGTATGTCGCAGAACAGGTCTGTAACCCTTGGTGCTGTCCACTGAGAGGAACCTGCTTCTGCTGCTCCACCAGTTGGACTTTGTTCCAGGAACTCCATGATGCGTCCCTGGCAAACCACTACCACTATCACTGCCACCATCTGCCACACACTGCCATCCACACACCCACACAAATGGAAATTCCAGAGGAGCCTGTTTCTCTTCCCACATGTTGTTCACATGAAATGGACGCATCTGGTTGGGAGAAACCGGGTCCCGTGATTCTGCTATAGATGCAAGAGAAACGGGACTTTGAAACGTGGCTGGAGGTAACGGCAGATGTCTACCACCCTGATGAAACCATACATAAAAGCATTAAGTATGTTATGTTTAAAGTTACAAGGATAATTTGAAGAGAGACTAAAATTACTGCGGTATCATCTGTTTATCTCTTTTTCCTAAAACCTGAATCCAAATCTTAGGAAATCCTGTTAGTTCTACTTTTAAAATAAAGAAAATGACCTCTCCTAATTCCTCTACTGCTTATATCTTCATCCCAGCTCCTGCAGTCTTTGCCCTAAATTACTAAAATAGCTTCCCAGCTGGTCCCTCTGCTTCGTTCTTTGTCCCTTTACAGTATATTCGAACTCAGCAGCCAGAGAGATCTTTTCAAGATATGAGAAAGATCCTGTTATGCCTCTGCTCACAACCATGCAAAGAATTCACAGATGACTGAGTAAAAGCGTAAGGACTTCTAAGAGCCTGCTGGGTCCTCCATGATCTGTGGCTCTCCCTCTGTGGTCCCACTGTGACCTCATGTGGCACTCCTGCCCTTGCTCACTATTCTTGCCGCTGTGGTCTCTTCTCCTTCATCAAATATGAGTGACAAGCTCCTAAGCACCTGCTTTGGCCGTTAGCACTGGTTGGTTCCTCTACCCAGAGCACTCTTCTCCAGGTATGTGCATGGCCCATTCTCTTACATCTTGGAGACCCACCTGCCCTAAGTATGACAAGTCTCACTTACCCTTTCTGCTTTACCATTTTACCCTTTTTTCTATAGCTCTAATTACCTCCTATATATTATATATAATTTACATAATTATGATTGTGCAGCTTCTGTCTCAGGAAAGGCAGTAATTTTATCTCTTTTATTAGCTGATGTATCCAGGCACTTAGAAATCTCCCTAGAATAGGAAAATAATAAGCAATTGCTGAGTGAAGGAATGGACGGATGAATGAATAATTGATATAAAACTTTCCAGGGAAGAGTTGGAGGAGTTTTTACCTAAAACCTGGTTTATCAGAGCAGAAAGCCAATAGATAGATCCTAAAACTGATGGATCAAGCATATAGTATTTAGAATTATGGTGGTAACTACCAGAATTGCTAAAAGCAAAAACATGTAAAAGTGGTTGTGTTTGCAGAACAGGACTAGGTGAGAAGGAAGTAGGGCAGAGCACTGTGACTTTTCATATGCAATCTTTCTGAACTCTTTGATTTTTAAAAGTCACATGGATGTAACATTTCGACAAAAAACTTCTGTTTGAATATAATCAATAAAAAGGAACTATAATGGCATAGAAAAATTCTAAGTACATAATAAAAAGTCATTACATTCTCCTTATTAGTAGAAGGTGGAATTTACAAGGAGAAGTTGATACAGGCTGAATGTTTGTGTCTTCCTCTCCCCTCAAATTCACATATTGGAGCCCAATACCCAATGTGATGATATTTAGAGGAGGGGTTTTGAGGGCAGTAAATTAGATTTGGATGATGTCGTAAGGGTAGAGCGTTCATGATGGGATTGGTACCCTTAAAAGGCATGAAGAACCCAGAGTCCCCTCTTGCCAGCCATGTGAGGATATAAGAAGTTTGCAGTCTGTAACCTGGAAGAGAGCTTTCACCAGACCCTGACCATGCTGGTGCCTTGTTCTCAGACTTTCAGCTTCCAGAACTGTGAGAAATAAATTTCTGTTGCCTGTAAGGTACATCGTCTATGGTACTTTGGTATAGCAACCCTAAACTGACTAAAACATAAGTAAAAACCATAATAAATATAATAAAAATAATGAAGTAATTTCAACAATTTTCTTTGGGACAAAATACCGTGCTAGTTTTTTTTTTAATTTTTATGAAGGCAGATTTTAAGCAAAGAATGAATACACCCACCTCTTAGCTTTGTCAAATCCTAACATTACCCTTATTTTTAGGTTCCTATTCTTTCACTTGCCTGACGTGAGTCCAAATATGGGTATAGATAGTTCATGAACTAAGTATGGGGTTCGCAACTAAAGTATTGACAGATGACTCTACACCTTTTTTAATAGTAAAGGTAATAGCACATGTGTTATCTGGAAGGAATTTCATAAATTATAAGTAGAATAATGCTGCTGCATTTCACTAGACAAAATATAGTTCAGAATTACATTTCTAAATATTTTGTTTAATAAATAGTACCAGTCAAATCCTAAAGGCAAAAATATGTATGGAATATATGACATGTGTGTAACCGGGAGAACAGGATCTGAAAATTACCCTATAAAGATATTATACATTCTTGGGCATAACTGAAACTCAAATTTATGACTCTAGAAATCTAATTGTTGGGTGCCAAACTCATCCTCTGAATAATAATAGGTGTTAATCTCAGTTGTTTCCATTGAAATTTGCAACTCTATCTCTAATCTGTTATGTATACTGCCATTTTGGTAAGAAATGTATAATAACGCTATCCCCAGTATATCATATTGTTTTTAATTGCTCTTTTAATGGCCTTTTAAAACATTTCTTCTACCTGGTTATAATCTACCACTCAGTGAGGACAGTGGGCATCAGCTGACTGGCTTGGAGAACAGGGAAGTCACATCACTCTTAAATCTGTCCTACTCACCAAATTAATGAGCTGTATTACCACCTGCCTCAGGAGAGACTGTGTGATCAATTCTCCCAGTTCTGGTAATGCTGTCATGATGATGAATGACTGAGAGAGATGTTTTAGAGAAAGAAACCTAGTTTAGTTAAAAAAGAAAAAGAGCATAACCTATTTTAATAAGAAAACAAATTAGTATTAGCACCCTTAACCATTGTGACCTCTGTAACCCTCAAAATCTTAACAGAAAAAACCTTACCAACTTAGCTCTTTCTCCTTGTTTACTGTCCTTCCTAATGAATGATTCAGGGAGGCAACCTCGGTTTTAAGCTACCTGTCAATTGTAGAATTTATAGGAACAGAGAAAGTAGTTACTAAGCACAGTAGTCCTATAGATTCTCTAGCGAATTCTCAGCAGAAGAATATTAACATAAACCCCTTGGGAATTACAGTTTTTGACTCAAAATTTTACTAAACTCACATTAAGAACCGATATTTAGTAGAGAGATATAAGTATTTATTTTCTTCTTATGGATCCTTAATGCTTCATAACCATCATCATATCACCTTAACATTTTTAAGATCTTCTCTTAATTACATTTTTTTTTAACATTTATTTATTTTTGAGACAGAGAGAGACAGAGAATGAACAGCGGAGGGGCAGAGAGAGAGGGAGACACAGAATCCGAAACAGGCTGAGCTGTCAGCACAGAGCCCACGCGGGGCTCGAACTCACGGCCGTGAGATCATGACCTGAGCCGAAGTCGGATGCTTAACCAACCAAGCCACCCAGGCGCCCCTCTTAATTACATTTTTGTTGGTTACAAAATACAAGCTTTATTAGCTTAATTACTTTTGTGGAGGTAGATATAAAGACTCTACAGACAAAGAGCTCTAGAAATGTTTTAATGAATGGATCTCATTTTCATGGGAACAAACCACCAAAACCGATCAGATTTAAATGAACTTGCACGTGTTGTGCAAATAGGAATTCAGAGAAAGCTATGAAATTCAAAAGAACTATCAGAACGTACTAAAAAATTTAACGAGACATAGGTAAAAGGCCAGCTAAGCTCAAATGCAATAACTACCCTTCACTGTAAATTGGGCATATCTCAAAAACATTATACTTGTTAAATGAGTTGAGAAAATCACGTGCCACTGGAATTTTCAGAGCACTGTTTCTCTCATGGAGTTTTAAAAGAGAAGTAAACTCAGAACCATTTTTATTTCTTTTCCAAAATTCTAACCAGCATTCTTACTGATGGAGAATATTGAAGATTTTTATAACAATTATTTAAACATCATCCTCCATTTGGGTTCTTCAATTAAGAAAACTGAATCTCCTCTGGTTTTTGGAGGCTTGTATAACAGACAAAAACATGGTTGAGTAACATGGTAAGATTTCAAATACACTTTAGTTATTCACCTAAGATGCCACATTAGTTTGCTAGGACTGTCATAATAAAATACCACAGATTAGGTGGATTGAACAACAGAAATGTATTTTCTCACAGTTCTGGAGGCTGGAGGTTCAAGATCAAGATGCCGGCAGGGTTTGTTTCCTGTGAGGTCTCTCTCCCTGACTTAATAGGTGACTGCCCTCTTGCTGCCTCTTCACACTATCTTTTCTCTGTGCACACATATCCTTAGTCTCCTTTGTGTGTACAAATTTCCTCTTCCTTTAAGGACACCAGTTAGATTGGATTAAGGCCCACCCTCACATCTTCTCAGTAACTTAATCATCCCCGTGAAGGCCCCATTTCCAAATACAGTTACATTCAGAGGTACTAGAGGTTAGAGCTTCAACAGTATGAATTTTGGGAAGGTCACAACTCAGCCTGTAACAAATGCCAAGCCAGCTCAGTATTTCAGAATTTAAGTAATAGCTTTGTAAATAACCTTCTCAATGTCCGCTCCTCTCCCCCCAAAATACCTACCCGCTACCTACTTACGTCACTCAGATTGAAAAGAGTACCAATTGACCTTCGGAGGTTGTATAGGTAAAACATTTATAAAAGTCCTAAATGGTGGGGCCCTGGGTGGCTCGGTCAGTTAAGCATCTGACTTAGGCTCAGGTCATGATCTCAAGGTTCATGGGTTCGAGCCCTGTGTCAGGCTCTGTGCTCAGAGCCTGGAGCCTGCTTCAGATTCTGTGTCTCCCTCTCTCTCTGCTCCTCCCCCACTCATGCTCTGTCTCTCTCAAAAATAAATAAACATTTAAAAAATTAAGAAAAAAATCCTAGTGATTAGCAGTTATAATTTCCTATGCAAATGAACATATTTAATTTATATTCAGATCTACAAAATAGATAATCCACCAGCACATAAGGTTAGTGAAAGAAGAACCACTTTTCCACCTGATGGACGAATCGGGGAAAGAACAAAGAAACGTGGAAATGTTGAGATAACATATTTGGGCCACACACGGGGAGCAAAGGAGACATATGATGAAAACTGCTTATTATTTCCACCCTTAAGTATTGGTGGCTTCAATAGGTGGTGGTCTTCCATTTGATGTAGTGAGTGTTTTCAACAAAAATCTCTTCAACAAAGAAGACTTGTGTAAAATGAGGTTGTTTCCTTCTAAGCTAGAGAAGGATGGCTATTTTTACTGGTGGAAGTCCTTTGGCACAAGGGCAAATTTTGTAATGCCAGGTTCAGTTTTCACCTTGATGAACTATTGTAAATTTTACTTATTCCAGGTCTCTTGTAGTTATATTTACGTATTTCTCCTCCTCCTCCTCTTCTTCCCCTCCACTGCTTCTCCACCTCTTTCTCCTTCATCTTCCCCGCCTCCTTCTTTTGTCATTTTCTTGATAATTCAATAATTCAAAGTCTAATTAGGGAATCGTTGAAGAAACAGGAGGAATGTTTTAAAAGTTTAAGTTTTTCCTGATGCTTTTCTCTAAGTCCAAATCTGTCGCACTAAAAGACATGATAATAATTTGGGGAGTCAGGCAGAACTTTAAAATATTTGAGGGCCTGAATTGGTTCAGTGCCCCCTTGGCACGCATTGGCAATGGCACAGTCGTTCTGGCTATGAGGTAAAATATAAAACAATTCTTTAGATCAGCACTTAAAAATTTTCAAGTACTAAATTTTTATCACTTTACTCTGGTATCGGGAGTCTCCCTATTTAAAATGCTAGTAGGGTTAGTCAGTTTAAAAAAGGAAAAAAAAAATGACTAGTAGAACTTTCCCAAGAGTGTTTATCCTGTGGGATAAGATTGTTCTAAAGTTAAAATTTTCCTTCCTTGTTGCCCAACACATCCAGTGGAATCTCTAAAGGTGAAGTGACTAATCTTTCTCCCTTGAAGGGTAATGATCATGTTAGTGAATGCTGAGTCGGCCTGCCTGTTCCTTAGCCACAAATGTCATCTTGCTACTCTGTCTAAAGCTATTGCTCTGACAGCTTCAAATTGTCAAGTATATGGCACATGAAGTGTTCTTGAATTATTGATAAATCTGCATAATTTGGGGAAGTTGAAAATGGTAACGTGATGGAATTAATGGTTGCTCTAATTCTCTCTTCAGGGATAGGGCATTTTTACATGTGTTGCACAGAAGAAAGATCTTATAACTAAACAGTTCATTTTGTAGAAAGTGTAGTTGTGTAGGAAAGTTATAAAGGGTACTTAGAAGGGAAGTCTTGTATCATTCATCAGTATGTGCCCCTGAGTACTTTGTACTTTACAGCGAATTTTCAGTCAATATTGGTTGAATAGATGAGTTTATATGGAGACAAACCAAATTCGGGTATATTAAAATTCAGATTGTCAAGAGCACTAATTCTCAGCTCTAATGCTGCAATTCACTGGTATGCTACAATCAGATTGTAGAGATTGCGGAGATTCCCAGACTTTCTCAGTTCATGGTGCCCTGAAGTGTATCAGTAATTTTTTTTTTTTTACAGAGATCCTTGGCAAAACAAAGAAACAAAGAAACAAACATACAGAACCTAGCAGTTTAGTTCACCAAGTAGTTAAATCTAAACAACTTAGAACTCATGTTCTAACAACTTAGTAGCCATTTGAAAAAAAAAAATACATACAATTAGAAAGAACAAAGGCTTTTTTTTTTTTTAATTTTTAGAGAGAGAGCAAGCAGAGGAGAGGGGCAGAGGGAGAGAAAGAGAATCCCAAGTAGGCTCCACACTTAGCATGGAGCCTGATGCAGGACTAGACTTGGGGCTTGATCCCACAACCCTGGGACCGTGACGTGAGCTGAAATCAAGATGCTCAACTGACTGAGCCACCCAAGTGGTCCAGCAAATGCTATTTTTATTTCATTCTTGAACAATCAAATTGCTTACTAGTAAGATGTGAATGTCTGTTGGGCACTGCACAGCTTCTCAAACCTCAGCATCAGATTGGACATCTCCATATCATTTTTGGTTCCACATTGATTACCTCGTGATACTTCCTTTTTAATCTCAGCGATCTCTCAGAACTCAGTTGCAGACAAAGATATGATGTCATTAAAAGGAATATAATTCTATTTAATGTCCAGTGAAATACCTTGAGTTAGTAGTTCATAAGATGTCTGACAAATGCCAGATATTGTTGTGATTCCCTTGAATTTTTAAAATATCCCTAAATATTCCTATATGAGTTCACTGTGGTGAACACAGTTTGCGCAAATAATGTGTTACCAATAATAGTTAGAATACCAGGTATATCAAGCATTTTCTTAAAAACAGGAGTGTCTCCAAGATTATCTTTATAATAATATGACTTACTTGTTGACTTTTCTTCTGTAGAAGGAAGCAATGAATATAGCAGCTAGGATGTAGGGACTGTACATAGCCAACAACGACTTAATCTATTTCCCTGCACCTGACAATGACCATTACTGATACATCATTAACACATTTGGTAATTAAGACTTAAGGCAATGTTTTTGACCACAGGCAAAACTTATTTCACTACCTAGATATAATATCACTCTCTACCCCCAAGTCCCAAGATCACATTCACATAGGCAAACACTATCCCCAGGAGGGAAAAAAAAAATACTGATTTATAGCAGTAGCTTGGAAATTTTTTGTGAATTAGAATCATCAGGGAGCTTATTTAAAAATGCAGATTTCTAGAATCCCTAGGCCTACTCTCTGAAATTCTATAGTCCTGGGTAGGGCAATGATATTTTTAAAAAGCTCTCCATACGATTCTAACGCAGACCACATTTTGAGAAACACTGGTGGAGGGTACTGCTTGTGTAGCACAATGAAACAAATCATGAGACTTTCGATGTTTTATGTGTGTCTTATTAATGTGCTATTTGGGCGTGTGTGTGTGTGTGTGTGTGTGTGTGTGTGTGTATGCACATGGAAGGTTCACATGCATCCTGCCAATACCAACAGATGACACTACTAATCTAATACCAGTCTCACAAATACTTAGCAATGAGAGTGGTAGAGTTTATGGTGGTTGGGGATCATATTATTGTGTGTTCTTTATAGAACTTATTCTTTACACCCCTCAGAGTATTTAACTTTATATTCCTTAACCCTTTATATCCCCCAAGGGTACTTACTATGGAGTTTTAGCCATAGTAGGAACTCAATAAATAGCAATCACTCATGGTTCTTAACCTAAGCTGAACATTAAGATCCCTTAGAGAGCTTCTTAAAAGTATTAATTATCAAAGACTCCTCAAACTAATTGAAGCAGAATATCTGCAGATGAGGTCTGGTATAGCTGGGGTTGAGAACCCCTGAGCTGTATCTTTCCTTGGACCTCTACTTTAGCAAATGCATGCATTTCACATCCGTCTGATTGGGCTTATGTGTATGTGTGTGTGTATGCGTGTGTGCATATACGTGTGCATGTGTGCGCACACACACATTTTTATGGAACTCTTTTCCAAGATAATACAATCACAAATATATAAAGGAGTACTTTTTCTCTTTTTCTTCACAAGTATTTGTTACTCCCACCTTTTCTGGGCACTTATTATTCTTTTTCAATTTTTCTACTGGAAATGTAGAGATTATAACCAGTCTCAATACACTCTACTTGCTATCACCTAGGAGAGTTTTTTTTAACATTTAAGAGTTTGCTTGGCAACTTCTTTCTTTCCTTCCTTCCTTCCTTCCTTCCTCTTCCTTCCTCTCCTCTCCTCTCCTCTCCTCTCCTCTCCTCTCCTCTCCTCTCCTCTCCTCTCCTTTCCTTTCTCTGCCTTCCATTCCCCTTCCCCCTTTCCCTTCCCCTTTCCTCTTTCTTTCTTTCTTTCTTTCTTTCTTTCTTTCTTTCTTTTTTTCTTTCTTTCTTTCTTTCTTTTTCTTTCTTTCCCTCCTCACTTCCCTCTCTCCTTCCTTCCTTCCTTCCTTCCTTCCTTCCTTCCTTCCTTCCTTCTATACTCTTTCCTGCAATTAAGTTATTCAGCCACTTGGTGGTGATAAATGCTTTATTCATAGTGGCCAATTACTGGATGTGCTTTTCGAGATATACTCAAAATTATTTTCCCATTATTTTCAGATTTCTAAAATTATTAAAACAATGAAACCAGCAAACATTGAATTGTAAACTAAATCTAAATAGAACTTAAAAAGAAATAGGAAAAATTTGATTTAGTGCCTTCTTCACTAATCCTTGCATAATAATTTAGTTATAATTTGTATTTCAGACTCAGATTTCAATCAGAATATTCTTTTTTTTTTTAACAGAGATTCATTCTGTGTACCATTGTATCAAAGTTCATTGATTCTAAGATATCATTAATTATGGGATGCATTCCAACTCACAGAGGTTCAATGTTACAAAAAAAAAAGAAGTAATGAAATGCTGTATTTGCAGAATCTACTAGAATCTTAACTCATGGGAAACATTTAATAAATAAGTCTGGGGAAGGAAGGAAGAAAGGAAGGAAGAAGTATGTGAGGAAGAAGGGAAGAAGATGGTGGAGGGAAGGGGTGAGAAGGGAGAGAGGTAGAAAAGCAAGAGAAAAAGCAGCAAAGAATAATTATATACCCTTCCCAAAGCATTGGCATAATTCTGAGGTGTTCTTGGTAGAAAAATTTTCCAGTTTTCCTTTTCACAGATGGAAACTTTATTTATTACATCAGTAGTAATCCATTTCTCAGTTAATAAAAATGAAGCCACTGAGTTAACATCTTTGTAACTGAGGCTGTAAGCTCCTGCTTGCATTTCTTCCGTGTGGAAGGGAGGAAAGACAGATGTGGCTGCCTTTGCATATCAGGGCAGCTGCTTCTCCTTGCTGCCTCCTTCATACCCTTTAGCTGCTACTTTAAGTGTCATTTCCTCAGTGCAGCATTCCTGGACTGTCCAATCTAAAGTGGGTCCCTTCTCGTTATTCCTTTGTAGAGCATCTCATTCTTTGTTCTCTTCAGACTGTCTGCTCCTCCTCAAAGGTGCTGTGGCTTTCCCCCAAAAGCATATACACTTTGACAAGGATATCAAAGATCAAAAAACATTTAGGAACCAAAGGAACGGAAGCCTGCATACTAATCACAAGTTTCAGCCAGAAAAATAAACACAGTGATATGCACTAACACTTAGTACTCTTCAAACTACAGAAGTAAACACGTACAGTTAATCCACGATGGCAAATAAGAACAAAGCTCTGTACTGAGGGGAATAAAAGTGAAACAAGGACAAACTGGACTTATTTCCATGTTTTCCTGGAGCCGGACTGCTACCTAGCTACTATGTAAGCTTATTGTGATTTACGTAAACTAATAGGTAAGCTTATGTGATTCTAGCCCATCTTGTTTTGGGACAGGTTATATTTAAACCAGGCCAGAGATGAGCTAAATTCAATTTCAAATTTCATCAGAGAAGGGTATTTGAGAGCCTGTTCTGCAAAGTTAGGGATTCCTTCTTGCAGTTAATTCTTGGCTGCATCTTCTGGAAGTTTTTCGTGTTTCACCTGAGGACACTTTACTACTCTGTCTTCACTGGTGAAGGAGAAGAGCAAGTCTATTAATACAGGAGTTTCATTTTCCCTTTGCTATCTTGGGCGGTGATAACAGGAAACCCTCCACGCATTTTGTTAGAGTTGGTACCTACATTCCGCACCTTGGTCCCACCATCTTTTCCTTTGCATCACATCATACTCTGCCATCGTAGGGAGAACCCCACAGGTGAACTACTGATGGAATTCTATCCCAAAGTTGTACTGGCCCCAGCACTGGCTCATGAGCTGCTGCCACCTTATTGGTGTGAAAATCTCTTAATGTAGCAGCTGATTATCTCCACATGTGTTAAGAAACAGATGTGGGTATTGCTTTTGATTTTTGTAGCATTTAGGTACACGTAACTTCAAAGAATTGTGAAATAGGGAAATACATAGAATATCCACAAAGGGAATTAAAATATTAGGTTCTGAAAGTGATAAAAGTAGATGTCTAGCTTTTAGAGGCTAAACAATCAGCCGCAAAGATTCAGATGGTGTGATTGTTCTGACTTAATATAATCGCTATACATGTTTAGATTTCAAGACAGGAAGTGGACTAAAATATTGTTAGTTAGGTATTAGAAATAAAGGCTTGGCTATGTAGTGACAATAGAAATATATTTTTAAAAAATTCATACAGGAAATTGAAACTAATTCATGTTTCATGAAACCAAAACATGACAGAATTCATTTTCATGTTTTCCCCCCCAGTTATCTCTAATTTACATTATGCTATTTCTACAAACTTCCTATTGTAAAGAGTAAAACATATCTGTCTATTTAAGAGTTAAAGATATAGACCTGATAAAGTATGTAATTTCACTTAATTTAGAACACAAAGAAGTAATATTTTATTAGTTATTTGTCTTCAGAAAAAGGTGATTATTTTTATCTCTCAATTTGAGCAAGGAAAGAACAAAGAAAAAAAATGGAGTTTTAAATAGTTGCATACTTGGGTTGCCCAAACTATGCATTGTATGTGTGTATGTGTGTGTGTGTGTATTTATATACTTTAAAATTATTATTATTTTTATTTATTTATTTTGAGAGAGAGAAAGAGAGCATGAACAGGGGAGGGGCAGAGAGAGAGGGGGAGAGAGAATCCCAAGCAGGCTCTGCACTGTCAGTATGGAGCCTGACATGGGGCTTGAACTCACAAACTGCGAGATCATGACCTGAGCCGAAACCAAGTCAGACGCTCAACTGACTGAGCCACCCAGGGGCCCCCGAAATTATTATTTGAAGCTGTTTACATATATAAAACCTTTAAATAAATTTTACATGTATATTTAAAATACAACTTCAAAATAAGCTTTTATAATAACATTTAAAAATAACCTATATACAAAAATAATAATCATATATTTATATATAAATTACTTTGGGAAATGATTTAAAAGTTCCACAGATTAAATGAATCCATTAGTGATACAGTGATAAATAACACTGATGAGCAAATGTAACAATATTGTCCAATTAGGACTGTTTGCAGTTTCCATGCTGACAGTCTGCTGTTTGCTCCTACTCTTTCAAAGAACGGATTATCCCATAAGCCTATAGGTAAATATTGGCTTGCCTTCTTCAGTACTTGAATGGTTTATGAATTTAAAGGTTCTTGCCCTGACTTTGAGAACCTGCACTTCATCAAGTTTTTAAGCACGTTTCTGATTTTTGCCCCCGAATTCTCAAGCTCTGGAAATGATACTGTTTTATTCTGCAGAGTGTTGTCTTAGGTATTCCTTCCTCTACATAATACTAACTTTTAGATGAAAAAGCTGATATGATAGAGATAATAAAGAAGAAATAAAATGTCTCCATAATTTGAATTTTACCCAACAATGAATTCAGTGACAAAATTGTGGAGGATATTGAGACTGCTTATGATTAACTAGGCTTATTGTCAGAAAGACAATAAGAGTCGGCTTTAAGAATGTCTGTGAGTTTGATGTGGCATGATTCCAAATCTGGCTTTACTCACATCCTGTATTTCCAAATAGATTGAACATTAACAGTACAATTGAACTTCTTAAGAAATAATTACTGAAGCGTTTTAAAGTACACTTCAGGCATTAAGTAGAACAGTTGAGGAAAAGATTGGTGAGATGTATGTTTTAAGCAATAAGGCTTAAGTATCAGCAAAGAGGGTTAGAAAGATAAAAACAATAGTGAATGCAACTTTTCACCTCTTGCGTTGACTTTGTTAGGACGTACTTTCAGATCTGTAGCCTGAGAG
The DNA here is from genome assembly GCF_018350195.1 of Panthera tigris. Lineage (NCBI taxonomy): Eukaryota > Metazoa > Chordata > Mammalia > Carnivora > Felidae > Panthera > Panthera tigris. Next base: position 37,187,725 of record NC_056678.1, read on the forward strand.
TAGTCTCTCAGTTTAACCATGCGGAAATACTAAAAGTAAAGAGAAACACTTATTATTTGTCATTTTTTTCCCATTTGGAAAAATGAAAATTGCTCCATTTGTTCAGATTTGAATGGATACGGTGCATCCCAGGGTTAGGAGAAAAGCACAAAAAAGAGCTTGACGAGTCAGAAGATGTAGAGGAAAGGCACAGATTAGGTAGACCTCTTGGACACCTTTCCATTCTGCTTTGTGAAATCACAGGATATTTGTCACATCCCTTTCTCAGGGTGGATGCATGCACACAAAATATTCTAGAGAAACCTGTACTTTTAAAAATTATCTTTGGGATTGATGAGCAAATCACCACAAATCTCTGTGAACACAGATAATTGAGGAGTGCTCGTGAACATTCTGTGAGAAGGCCACCATTGTTTGAAGAGAGTGTGTCCTGTGAAATGGCCTCACAGTCTGGCTCCAAATCAAGGATAGAGTGTACAAGTGTGAAAAGGGAAGTCGTTTTTAAATGTATTTCCTTCATTGCTTTGACTTTTGGCCCATTGCATATTGGCCTTCTGGCTTTTACATTAAGGAGACAAAAAAGCATAAATTCAACTGGATTGTTAACCACAGAAAATCATAATACAAACATGACTGCTAGTTGTATTGTTTCCTGTTTTGCAACCGATACAAAATATTACATTTCCCTACATTAAGAATATATATTATAAAAATATGTATATGGTGCATTAAAATGTTTCCCCAGTTTTGTAACTACTGCAAAAATAGCCAGGCAAAAGCCACTGTCAGTATGCCACAATTTTTAAAAATGTTTATTTATTTTGAGAGAGAGAGAAAGAAAGAGAGAGAGAGGAATAGAGAAAATCCCAAGCAGGCTCCCCGTTGTCAGGGCATAGCCCAATGTAGGGCTCGATCTCACGAAACGTGAGATCATGACTTAAGCCAAAATCAAGAATAAGGCGCGTAACCGACTAAGCCACCCAGGCGCCCCACACATACCACAACTTTTAACTATGAACTGTACTCTCAGAATACCATAACTAGATCATGGGGACATAGCAGAGTTGCCCTTCTGATTTTGAATTCTAGGGATTTGATGTGAGAATAAAATTAAAGCTGGTTTTATTGTTTGCATAGGAAGCTCATTTACATGATCCATTGAAAATTAATTGCAAGGGGCTGTTAAAGTGAAAAAACAGCTTTCTAATATTTTTCATGAGTGTTTTCAAAGAAAGATAAAGATTTATTTTCTGACACTGAACAGTGACCACAGCCAGGACTAGAGAAAAGTGATCTCCCCTGGGTTGTCTGCAGTCTGCACTTTGACTTCCTCCTCTTGGCCCAGTTTAGTCCAGACATTTCAACAGCTTGACTAAGCCTCATCACCATTTAGCTGCCAAATTCAGTGGCTGCCAATATCACTAGTAGCTTTTTAAGTACACCTGTTGCCAGCCCTATGTTTGTGAGTCCAGAAGACTAGACATTTCTGGTCTACCCCAGTGGCTAGGATCTTTTTCAAAGGAGACTTATTTTTAATATTACTTCATCATCCTTCACTAGAAAAAACATTTTTTTCTAGCAAGCTTCTCTCCTTACAGAGGAGGTGAATTTACGATGAACCTGGTATATGTAACGTCTGGTCTGGTTTAGCCTATGGATAAAAATGGTTTTGGTAATCAATGCTACTTTTAATTTTTATGTTTAATTATGGGGGGCCAGCAAAGCTATACGAATAATAAAATATGAAGACTCGGCATAAACTGACAGGCTTTAGGTATAATAATCAAATATCATTCACAGCAAAGTTAACCTGATAGTTAATGGCATGTATTACATGGTAATTAGGTATAAACATAGTTCATTAGGTAATTAGGTAAAGGATTACAATCAGGGTGTTTCGTGGATCCAAACAGCATTTTTGGATTAAGGTTGCGTGGGAGATGAATAGAAGCAGAACTCTGCTCTGTGGGGCTAGAGGAGCCCCCTTGGCCAGATCTCTCGGTTTTTTCCATTAGCATTTGCTCCAGGCCAGGGGCAGGTGGCGTGGGCAGCCCTCCCATTCCTCCACATAAGGTGGTAAAAAGTCACAAGGAGAAAGTGCAGTGGATTCAGGTCTGACAGTCTTAACCTTTGAAAGGTTGTTACTACTACATAGCTGTAACTTTATTGTCTTTTCAAGTGAAGGAATAGGACACACACAGATGATATCAATACTTTGGACACCTTGTAGCCACTAATAGGATATTTCCTAGACAAAGTCTTTGTGACTACAAGGGCTTCCTGAGCTCATTTTATTTGCTTATCAGTGTTCATAAGGTGTATGCATTTTCTTCACATCAATGAAATATCTGGTCTGTAGATGAATCTGAAATTTATTTCAACTGGGATGTTTTATTATCTATCAATCTATCTACACTTTTTAAAAGATAGTGCAAAAGATAGTAAAACACACACAAAAAGCTCCCCTCCCCCCAAGCTTTAATCCTACTTCCTGTAGGAAGGTTGAAGTGTCTTTACCTGGGCAATATCTGATTATTTTTCCTGCAAAAGTTTGACTATTTCCTGCCTATGTATGACTCAAGTGACACTGTTCTTATTTGACTGATTTTAATTTGGTGTGATGTGGCAGAATGATCTGGTTCAAATACCAACTTCATTGGCTTCATCTTTGCCTCCTTTTTTACCCCCCATCCAACCCACTGGCCAGTCTTGTTGGCTGCATCTTACAAATATAACCGGTGCATCTTAGAAATATATCTGGAATCTGACCATTGTTATTACTACAATGGTCTAAGTCATCAATATCTTTTACCTGGCCATTGGAATAGTCTCCTCTTCTAGTTGTTCTGACTCTGCAGTCTATTCCCAAAGTGCAGCTATTCTCTCCTAAACTGAGTCTGATTTGGTCACCCCTCCAATGGCTCTCCACTTCATTCAGAATAAATTCTAAAACTTCACAAGGTTCTATATTTTGCCCCTTCCTGTACCTACCCCCTCTTCTGATCTCATCTGCTAGTATTTTCCCTTGGTTCACTGGATTCTAGCTATGCTTACCTCTGGGTTATTCCTCAAACATGCCAAGCCCACTTCTACCCAGGATCTTTGCATTTGCTGTTCATGGCTCATTTTCTCACTTCCATCAGGTCTCTGCTCTAATGTCAGAGGCCTTCCCACATAAGTATATTTCAAACAGCATGCTCCCTGTCCGTGTCCTTATCCTGCTTCATTTTTGTATGAATCACCATCTGACATAGTATGTATTTACTGGCTTTTGATTATTATTATTGCCTTTCTACTACAATATAAGCTCCATGATAGCAGGGACTTTGTATCTTGGTAAGTATTGTATCTTCATTACTTAGAACAGTGCCTAGTATATTTATTATTACTTCTTGAGCCAATCGAATCAACATCTTTTCTTGAGATCTTTATTATTATTTTTTGCTAAAAATAAACTTTCCAAATATTAACTACATAGCGTTAACTTTTGAAGTATTTGAGCTATAATCTACTCATTCTTGGCTCTCTACCCTTTGGTAGGTAAGTCCAACTAGTGAAAGACCTAAGGGCAGTAACAACTACTTAATGAGTACTTACATGTTAGGCTCTTGTATTTAAGCACTTTGCTTATCTCATTTCTAACCGTAATCCTAGAGATGAGTATTATTACTATTCTCGTTATACAAAGAGACTGATACCCGGGAGAGGTAAAATAACTTGAGGCCAGGTCACAAAGTTAATAATCCCTGAACTGAGATTAGAATCAAAGTGGGGTTGACTCCATACTGCCTCCTAGCTGTCGTCTCCCAGTAATACGTGTCCAGTTATCGAAGTAGTAAAGCCTTTTGCAGTTCCTGTACTAGGGTTCTGGTATATCCTCCCCCCCCTACTTCCCGCCCCCCCCCCCCGCCAAAGATTCCCAATACAAAACCACCTCGTTCACCTTTCAGACATGTCCTAAAAGCCATTGTTCTCTAAGCTAGGCCTCTTTAATGTAAGGTGTGCTTAGCGCAAAGTCAGTTTAAACCACCTAGTGAAAGAGGATGGGATCAAAACGCTGTGATCCAGAAGAAAGGGGACGTCACCGGTTCGGCTTACTGCTTGCAAGTGGGATAATTTGAACATAAATGGATAAAAGACAAGTTCTCAAAAAGCAGCCGACCCGGCCCAGAGGGAAGTTGGCTCCAAGTAAGGGAAGGGGGCTCGGGGCGGGGGGTGGGCAGATGGACACCCCCCGCCCATCCCGCCAGGCCTGACAACAGGGAGCCACACGCCAGAGGGGCCCCCTCCGACGGCTTCGGCTCCAGCGGGGAAGCGGCGGGGTGCACGGCGCCTAGAGGAGGAGAGCGGGAGGCCGGGGCGCGCAGCCGGCGGGACCTGCGGCGCGGGACTCGGGGCGCGGGGAGGGGCCGGCGCCCGCCCCGCCCCTCTCCTCGGGGATGCCGGGATGTTTACACTCCTGACAGCGGCGGCCGCGGGAGGAGGAGCGGGAGTCTCGGGAGGATGGGCCGCCGCTAGGCTCGCACTCGGGACGCGCCTCTCCTTGCGCAGGGTGGGGGCCCGCGCCTGCAGCGTCCGCGGGGGCGGCGCGGCGGGAGGTGGCGATCGGCTCCCGGCCTCGCAGCTACAGCCCCCGGCCCAGCGGGCCTTTCCGCGGCGCCGCCTGGCCGAGCCGCCCGCCCGCACGCCCCGGGTCCCTCGCGGGCAGGAGAACGGAAAACTCCCAACTTCCTGGTGAGTGGCTGCCGGGGTCTCGGGCGGCCCCGGCCGGGTGGGACCGCCTGCGGAGCCGGGAGGGGTGGGGGGGGGAGGTCGGGAGGGCGCGGGGCGGCCTCCGGGATCCCCCCGCCGGGGGAGGTGGGGCGGGGCGCGCCGCGTTCGGGCTGGGTGGGGGTTTCAGTCCAGTTCGTTGGCAGTGGCGGGAGCGGGCGGCAGGAGCTTTGTGCCCGGCGGGGGCTCTGGCGGCCTCGGCCGCCGTGGGCGCCGCGGTAACTAAGAAACTCCGCGGCCACGGCGGCGGCGGCAACAGGTCTTTGGTTTCAGGACCCGAGGAACTTAGGCGAAGTCCCGCCTCCCACCCCCCGGCTGCCGCTCATTGGCGGCGGCGGTTATTTATCCCTCGCCGATTGGTTAAGTCCAGCTGTCAGGATTCGGCAGCAGCCAGATTTAGAGGAGTGAAGTTCACTGGAGGCAGTGGGTGGTGGGAGCCGTGCAGCTAAGCGAGAAGCTGAAGTGGTTTGAGAAGTAGAGAGAGGACGGCGGACCTGTTGGAGAATGGGCTTTAGTGGGACCCTGTCAGGATTAGCAAATGTGAGAGAGATTGCAAGGCAATAGAGAACTTTGCTGGTAATCGTGGTAATGGAAAAGAAATAGAGAATTGAGGCCAAGGCTAGAGAGAAGAAGGGCACCCCCCAAAAGAAAAATGAGTTGGCCACATTACCCAAGGACGGTGTCAGGAAGCAACACAACCTAGCAGATGCTGCAGTGAGATCTGAAGAACCTTCTTGTCTCTTTCCTGTATGCTGTAGGCCTTGGGAGATGATGTATCAAATAGATAAATCGTGTTCTCTCGTAGCTGTAGTCCTTGTTAGGCATAAATACTAAAACTGTGTTTATTTTACAATAAGATAGGCTCCCATCATGAGGCAGTTCTGGTGATGGAACTGAAAGTCTGAAACACATTACAAAAATGAAATGATTTTCCTCTTCTGCTGATCATAGAGATGCTGTTGAAAAAAATCAAATGCGTGTAGTTTGTAGAACATCATGTATCCATCATAAGAGAACCACTGTGTCTAATTCTTCCTCCAAAGAGTTTGTAGTTTCAAGAAGTATGCACACTCCTTGCAGGCGATAGCTGTGTCTCTCGCCAGGTTGCTCTATAGGATAAAGTACAGAATGTATGTATGATAAACTTATTTTGTACAGGAGCTTGAGCTGTTGCAGGTGTGACCTAGTATTAGGGACAACCGGACAAAACACTGAAAACGGTGGATAGTTAAACAGGAGATACAATGAACCCTGTAACTTTGAAAGTGGCAACTCTTACTGAAGAGGTGCCGAGTTTTCTTGGCTTTAATGCTTGCCGAAGGCCAATGCACTTAAAACAGTTAACATAAAACTTAAACAGTTATCATTTACAGAGGAAGGAATACTCTGCTATCCTCGGGAGATGCAGTCCACAGCTTGCTTAACTCCCCAAACCACAGCATCTTCTGTTTGGTCCCAGACTGGGAGCTTGTTGGGGTGGGGAAGAGATGTTGGAGCTTAGAAAAAATTGCCTCGTGGAGGAGTCAAACGGGCAGAAACTGTATGGGGACGTTGAGAGAGGAGGGCTCGCAAAATAAAAAAGGGGAAGGAACCCCTAGTGGAGGCTGGCTGCTTTCTCTGGTCTGGGAAGCCCACGGACCCTCGGAGAGGTGCGGGCCTGAGATTCTGCTCTCAGCCGGGAGGCCCCGCCCTCTGCGGCACTGACGGCTTCCACAGCCAATAAGCGGCGAGGACACCGCGGTTCCCCGCTCGGGAGGGCGGGTACTTCCTACCCCAGCCCTGGGCTCGGAGGAGGGAGAGAAAGTTCCTCCTGGAAGGATGTCTGCTGGTGGAGGGTTCCCAGTCTGAGGGATGAGAAATAGATACGTAAGAATAAAGGAGAGGAAGTTCCAATTTTCTCTGACCCGTCGTGTACGTCTCGTTTCATAATTGAGCTGCATCTTGGACTCACCACCGCGATTGAAGCTTTATAGTTGATAAGAAACGAAGGTGATCAAACTAAATGTCCAGGTGGACTCACGGAGTTTTACTCTGAAATTACCTGTAAACGAAAACCAGGGAATGTCAGAATCTAAACTGTTAAACTCTTCCACAGTTACTTGGGAATCTTTCCACGGTTAAAAATCTGTATCAATTTAAAAAGGAAAGAGCGTAACTTCAGTGCAGTTTTATTCTATACTCTATACTATTCAGGCTCGTTTATGAAGATTATACCTGTAGCACCCTCCATTCCTTTTCCCACTTAGGCATTTTCCTGGCTGGACAATTTCAAGAGCTCTTTTCCAGTGCAATAAAACAGCACTTACTCCAAGAATGAGGAAAGCACGTCTGGTATGATGGCAACATACTGGTGGAGGAGGGGAGATTTAAGGCCAGCTTAATAACGTACCCAAATTGTAAAAATCAGAATTGTCGTTTTAAATGACTGAAAACGCGGTTATAGTTTGTGTATGTAAGTATTTAATCTCACGCTTCCCTCCCCTTCATCTTCCTGCTGGTTACAATAGAAAGTTTTGAGCTCTGATTTATTGCAAACATTCAGGTGCTCTTTTCTTCTCAACTAGTGTGCCCTTACTGAAATGTAGATTTCCTTTTTTTTCCTCTCCATAAAGATGTGGTCTGAGATATCATTAGAGACGTCTACAGAGTTTCTAGAACCAAACTGTCTCATGTTTTAAAACGTATCTCTGTAGTGTTACTAAGGTAGCCACCATTCAGGGTATCTGAAAAGAGAGAATGGTGATTAAATGCAGTTTTGGAAAAGAAGTTGTTTAATTAGATAAGTTGCAAAACTCCTTTCAGGTTTGTTTCCTTTGATTTTTTTTTTTTAAATAGGTTTTGGTATTTAAAAAATTTTCACTGTAGCTGCAGTTACACAAAGCAGCCCTCTTGTCTACATTCCTGGTTTCCTTCAAATTAAAATATTTGTCCTTTCAGGTATTTGCTCTAGAGTTTTGTGGGTGGAATTTTAGTTAGTACATTATATATAAAACATGGTAATATACTTAGTGTAATGCTTGAGGATGTCTTGGAAATGACGTATGTGATTATTGTTTCTCTGAACTGCTTTATCCGCAATTACTTTATTGACATTTTCATAAATATATTGCTAGATGCTTTAAGAAGTGTTTCTTCATATTTTTGAGTGTTTCAGTTTAATTCCTCCTCCCCTCATTTTTGTAGGGAATATAGGCAAATTACATTTGGTTATAATTTTTTTTGTTTATGTTTTTATTTCATTTTTGAGAGAGACAGAGCGCGAGCAGGGGAAGAGCAGAGAGAGAGAGGGAGACACGGAATCAGAGCAGGCTCCAGGCTGTGAGCTGTCAACACAGAGCCGGATGTAGGGCTCGAACTCACAGACCGTGAGGTCATGAACTGAGCCGTAGTCAAACGCTTAACCGACTGAGCTACTCAGGCTCCCCGATAACATTTGGTTATATAATTGTAATGAAATATGTTTATTTGCAGGATAAAATGGCAGTTGAGAATTTTTTCATGTGTGTAAAACTAACGTATAACAATTCACTCTTAGAAAACTTCCAAACTACTGGTTCTTCTTTTGATGAGTAATAATTTGATTACCACCGCATGTTACATATCTTCATAAAATATTTTTTCATTCTGATGAAAACAGAGAATGTGTTTCATGGTTTTTAGTGAGCAGTGAGAATAAGGATGGCAGATAGATGATCATGAAACATTTCTTTCTTTTTTCTTTTTTTTAGTTTATTATTTTGAGAGAGAGAGAGAGAGAGAAAGCGAGCGAGAGAGAGAAAGCACGAGAGAGAGCATGGGAAGGGCAGAGAGACGGAGAGAGAGAATCCAAGCAGGCTCTGCACTGCCAGCACAGAGCCTGACTCAAGGTCTGGAACTCATGAACCATGAGATCGTGGCCTGAGCCGAAATCAAAAGTTAAATGCTTAACTGACTGAGCTGCCCAGGGGCCCCGATCATGAAACATTTCTTATTTTTCTTGAGCAGGAAAACTGTAACATTTGTCAAAGTAACAGCTCTGCCGTATTATTTATATAATGAGCTTACACAATGAACTGTTTTGTAATAGCTATCCACGGTGTTAATCAGAACAGGGTATAAGTGAATGGAACTTATTTAATTGGTCTGTAAAAATTTAGAAATACTGTTACTTAATGGAGATAGACCTTTCTGTAAATCTTGCTATGGGTCTTCTGTTGATAATCAGTGTAAGTGAGTAGTTAAGGGTAACTTTCTCATTCCAGGCTGCTTTTGTATAGAACAGGGGTTTGTAAACTTTCTAAAGGACAAGAGAGTAAATGTTTCTGACTTTGTGAGCTGTATGGTCTCTGTCATTGGCTGTGTTCCAGTAAAGTTTTATTTGCACAAATAGGCTGGAGGCCCACCCCAGCTCTAGAAGATAATACCAAAGATTTAAATAAGATTCTAGACCTTTGATGTTTGGCTTGATGTGTATTTTCCACAGGAGTATTTCATAGCCTTTTTTGGTTCTTGAATGCTTGCGACAATCTCTTGATCTTTCCCAGTCCCCTCAGAATAATGCCCAGTTATTCATACCCCAATTTTGTGTTTCATCTCAGAGACTTCATAAGTCTTAGAACCTCTTTTACATTTATCTGCTTTTTCAAAGTTTTCTATCATTCTTTGCCTCTTGGGGTCCCCACACCTATCCTGTGACACTGAATGAATGTGCTCCTCTCTAGCTTCTCTCTTACTAAACCAAGATGGAATCTGATGTCATATATTTAATCTTTGCTTGATTGACAGATAACACTTTAATATAAATGTATTTTGGTGTGTTTCTTTAACTCATAGTTTTTATTTTAGGCTGATTGGAATGACTGCTTCTGTTACTTTTAGGGGGAATTTCTGGCATGAGCAAGACAGTGGGCAGATTTCTTCTTCTTCGTCTTTTTTTTTGTTGTTGTTGTTGTTTAGAAAAAATTGATGTAGTCTTTTATAAAAGACTTTCTCCCAGTTTAAAAAAATTACTGGAGAGGGCCTGAAGTCAGGGTGTATGTGGCTTGGGTTGTGTGTGGGATACCTCCTCCCTTTGTTTTAAGAATTGGCTGTAGGCTGACCTGGGTGCAGCTGCTGAGAAGCCAGAGAATGGAATGGAAAATGCAATGGCTTTGACATCACTCAGTGGAGTTTCCTAGCCCTAGCCAGGAGTGAGTTCTGGGTGTGCCAGAGTATTTGTCTCTCCGGGTAGCCAGGTAGGGCCTGGGGCATTCGGAACTTCCAGGCTGGTTGCCACCAGCTACAAGGAGCCTCTTTCCTTTATCCAACCCTGCTGCACAAATACTGATCATTTTCTGTGTTTACCATCATGTGAAAAAGACTAAGCCTGGGTTTGCCTCTTACTCTATGACCTTGGTTGAATTACTTGATTGGTTGGGACTCCAGTTTTCTCAGCTCAGGTAAGATTGCTTTGAGGAATAAATGAAAACATCTTTGTAAAGGTATGATAGTAGGCTCTAAGTGTTAGTTTCATTTCACCTATTTCTGTTTTTAGGACCTTCAGTGGTAGGAAACGCATCTGCTGTTCTCAGTTTCTTCTGATGACAGGCCCTGTTGCCCACTGTGCCTTAGGTCTGCTGTCTGTTCTGTGTTCTCTGCTTGAATTCTTCTTCCTCTCTGCTCTGTGATTTCCATATTCATAATTTACTGGTTCCCATGTTTGAGAATGTTTTTATGTTTTTTGGAGTATGGGGAGAAGGCATTAATCCTTGGTTCCTCAGGCAGGAAAAAACACAAGAGGCTTGGGGGGGCGGGTTATATTTTGGATAATGAAAAATGGGAGTTGCAAAACGATCCTTAAATACTAATTGGAAATGGCAAAATTAAAAATATTCTTTCTGGTAGTCTTACAGTTTTGCTTTTTGTTATCGTGAGAATATTTTCCTCATATTCTCATATTTACCTGGCAGATTACTGTAATTTTTGTTGTGGTTGTAACCATAACAAAGCCACATATCCTCTACTACATTAGGATTGGGAAAATTGAACAGATATGTTTATGAAAAGTTGTTGTACTTCTAAAATGAAAGGGATTGCAAACTTTCCATTGCTTTTTATATCTAACTGGTGGACCATACAGTAAAGTAATGTGATCTGTTTGCATACTGTCGTAAGGACACCAGAACTGGACAATAGGTAATTTGTTTTAGGAAAATGACATGCCCTTATTGCAAACACTTTATAGGCATGGTTTTTTATTTAACAAATACAAGTTAGTTGAAAGATATACAGAAAGGATGCTTATTGATGGTTTAATTTATGGGAGACGATATTTTATTCTCAGTTTCTTATGGCAACGTACAAATTCACTTTTGTTTTCTTTACAGTCTGGTGTTAGAACACATTAAGAATAGTATGGCAGGGAACGTACTCAGTAAAAACTGGCATTTTTAACAACTTTCAACATACATTTAAAGTTTTAATAAAGTTTCTACATTTGATAAATATTTTCATTGTTAAATGTCATGTTGTTTTCAACATGGCTTTATCATTTTATGACCTTGAGTGTTTAAAATACCAGCTGTTGATGAAGAGTTGTATTTTATCAGGCAGTTCTCCTATCACTCCTGTAATCATTCTCTGTTTTTATAAGTAGGAAGGAATTCATGACATTGTATTTAATAGTATTTGATGGTTGCAGGGCAGGGGCTAGGGGTGGAGTTTGAGCTTCCAGCAAGGTTTCCCATTACCAGGCCACCAAGGGAGTTGCTGCCTCATCCCTGATCGTAAGGCTGCCAGTGGGACAGCGCACCGTCGCCATCCTAACGAAGACACAGCCACAATAAGGAAGATACTGCTGTTTTGGGGGCCCCCAGAACCATACTGTGACTGCCGTGGTCCAGGAACTGTATGCTCTGGACCCTGGCTCTTAACACCTATATTAGTTTCCTAGGGCAGCCCCAACAAATTACCACAAACTGAGTGGCTTAGTACAACAGAATTTTATTCTTTCATAGTTCTGAAGGTCGGATATTAGGAATCAAGGTGTGCATAGGGCCATGCTGTCTGTGAAGGCTCTAGGGAGAAGACGTTCCATGCCTTTTCTTAGCTTTGGGTGTTGGCGGCATCCCTTGAAGTTCCTTGGCTTTAGACAGATATCACTGAAATCTCTGCCTCTGTCACATGGTGTTCTTACTGGGTGTCTCTGTATGAGTCTCTGGTACTCTTTTAAGGACACCAGTTACTCTTACACTTAAGGTTTAATAAGCAAGATCTATACTTTTTCTTTTAGATTCATTACCGTACAGGTTTTTAGATTTCTGACCTTTCTGTTTTGAAGAGAATATTTTAAGTTTGTGCAGAAATTGTACCTAAGAGTTGGGGCGCCTGGGTGGCCCAGTTGGTTGAGCATCCTCTCTTTGACTTCAGCTTAGGTCATGATATCACAGTTTGTGAGTTTGAGCCCCACATTGGGCTCTGTACTAACAGAACAGAGCCTGCTAGGGATTCTCTCTCTCCCTCTCTCCCTGCCCCTCCCCTGCTCATGTGCTCTGTTTCTCTCTCTCAAAATAAATAAATAAAAAAAAGAAATTGTACCTAAGAGATAAAGACACCCACATTATCGTGTACATATGTAATCTGTAGTTAGTATCCTAGTGCTGCCATTAAACAGCTCTTCTAAAATCAGGTTTTCCATTCACCATTATCATCCTGTGCTTCCCCTTAGGAGACCTTAAGTGCATGATTCACTACATCAGATGTTCTCAGAACTGGAAGGAAACTTATAAATTGTGTAAACTGACCTTTTCATTTATTGTGAAAATAAACTAAAACCTAAGGATGTAAACTTGCTAATCCATGCTGTGCTTGATTCCATAACAGTCAATATTGCCTTGTGTTACCTTTGTAATGTTTTCAATAGTAGGCGCATGATTTCTTCTTTTTTTTTTTTTTCACTCCTCCTGATTTAACAAAATATTGCTCTGTTCATGGTACGTGCTCAATAAAGACTTGCTGATGGGGTGATGACATTGTACCTCTGATTGCCCCTATCAGGGCCATGATTTAAGTCAGCGAATATTTGAGTGAATCACCCCTGCCTGACGGTGCAGGGGTGAAGTATTTCTTTTGCATCTAAAGTGAGGAACAACAGGATTGCTGTCTCCCTGGAGAGATGTGGAGGCTACTCCTAGGAAGGAGCGCTTAGAGGCAATAGATAGGAGAGTAAAGGCCAGAAAGTTCATGAGTAGTTGTTTGATCAATATTTCGTAAACACGTATTTCATTATATTAGACACCTTGATTCATAAAAGCCAGCCTTCATGTTGTTTGTCATCTTGGTATATTGAAGATAACTTGGATGCCCCTATTGCTTCTTGTATATAAGCCCAAAATGTTGGGCAGTGCCACTGGCAGTGTCTCCCTCTAGTTTCTTCTCTTGCTGTGGTTCAGAGAACATGATTGGTTCTGTTTCCTTTATTTCTGTAGTCATGTCTGTCTCTTAGAAGTTGGTTCTCAATTTGTTTATTATATGTGTTTCCTATTTCAGTGAAAGTTCTGCTTTACAAAGCAGAATGATTAGAGATTAATCAAATGAATCCTAAAGGATTTATTTCATGATTTCTTGAAATAGTTACATCTATTTGTATATTGAAGGTAATTTACAAAATATTTAGAGCTGTTTACGAATATATGGGTGACTTTTTTGCTACTACCAAGACAAGTTATATTCTCAAAGCATTTGTCCTATGACTATGTTTTTCAAACTGTAGTCCTCAGAATGTCTGTGTCTGGAGATTCTGATTTGATAAGTACAAGCACTGACATTTAAAAACAAGTTGAGGGGCACCTGGCTGGCTCACTCAGTAGGGCGTGGGACTCTTGCTCTCGGGGTTGTGAGTTTGAGCCCCATGTTGGGTATAGAGATTACTTTAAAAAGACTGTGATGGGAACCTACATTTACAATAAGTAAGGCAGGTGTTCCTCAGGCCACACTGAGAAATGCCACGTGGTCTTTGTAAAAAATATTTTTTTAATGGAGAAAACTTTTGTTTATAATGAGAGCCCATTCCCACCGCTAGCATTTCTGGCTTGGGGTGTGCAGCCGCTTGGCACAGATTGTATCTAATGATTAGGCTGTTCTAGCATGGGTGCCCATGTCTCAGCTCAAATGGTGGATGGGTGTTATTGAAATGATGCTTACAAAGCAATTAGAATCAACTAGATAAAGTCTAAATATTTTGTAAATAAATAGTATATATTTATAAATAAATATATAGTTTACTAGTATACTAGTTGCAGGAGAGAAAACTTCACTTTAAGCAAGTGAAAGAAAATAGCAGGTCTAGTGTTCTATCCCGACAAATGGTCCCTTGTTAATGTACTGCTTATAGCGTAGGCTGTTCTCACCATTTTTGGCATTTCTACAGTATTTCTCTCAGCTAGGTGTGAAAGCTTACCACTTCCCTTACCTCTGAGATGGTTTGCTTTCTGCTTCAGGGCAAAAACCCTTTGCCTGCGCTCAGAGATTTTGCCTCCAGTGACCACTACCTCAGTCCTTCCTGTGGTTTTCAGTCCTGTTCCTGGGCTTGGCTGCACTGAGCTCTCCTGCCTTGCCTATCCAGCCACGCTGGAAAGTGTTCAAGAACATCATGATGAGTAACCTGTTCCTTTTTCCATGACTGTCTTATTTCCATTGATAACAAGTGTCTGATGCTTGAGTCGCTTCTAACTTCCCTTCTTGTCATTAGATACCGATCTTTGCATGCAAGTTGTGTTCTTTATTCAACAAAACCTGCTTGGTCATTTAAAAACTACTTTCTATCAGTGTTTTTCTTTAACACCTTTTTCTTGATTTGTAGTTTATCAATCAATCCAGGCCCTTTTTGTTTATGACCATTTCTGCCCCCTTCTTTTTTCATATAGTAAGAAGAGGCAGCTTGACAAAGAAGGTATTGAAGTCCTGGATTAAGTTCAGGTTCATTTTTATATCTTTTCAAATGCCAAGCACAGAGTCTGATTCTTTGTGTGAGCTGAATTAATACTCAAAGAACTCAGTTTAAGAGTTGAATGTCTGGTTTAGGAGAGAGCATTGGTAGTGTGCTGAATGGTTCAGATAATATAAATGGAGCCTGGGCTCTAACGAGGCACTGATGATGTTGAGTTAGGATACGTTGGGACTCATGTCTCGCGGTGTGTGGTCCCTGAACAGGCAGTGCTCCCTTTCCTAGGCCATTTTTGTTCATGTGTTGAGTTGTCATCTTTTGAATGCCAGTGTTTCTACAGTAAGACCTGAATGCCCATTTTTCTTTTCTTTTCTTTTCTTTTTTTTTTTGTGTGAATTTTGCAGGGTATTTGCATATGCTGTTCAGAAGACAATCCAGTTGATTGGATAGGATTTGGTGTTAAACTTCGTTTCACAGTGAGGTGAGGTTTCTCTGAACTTGGAAGGCATACTTGTCAGAAAGCAGAGGGACAGACCATTTGATCTCTGGGGTTCTCCAGCATTTGTAAGATGAAAGAGTCTATGCTTCTGTTCACTTAATGGTTCTTTTTCTATTTGTTCCTTTATTATTCTCCCCATTTTCCTACTGGGTCCCACCAATTCACTGATTGAAGAACGAGAAATTCGGAGGTTGTTGGTAGGTAGCTGGGGGTGAGTAAAAAAATAATCTAAGCAAGATCTAGCTTTATGCTTTTAAAAATATTTCAGTTTTTATTAATTACAGAATATGGGAGCAGGCAGTGACCAAATACTGTATCATATTGCCTGGCTCAACTATTTTTAATGGCTCTGCATTGGAACCGCTTTCAGACTGACCCTGACCTATCTGTCTAGATTCACTTCTTTATACTCTTTTATAGGTTGGTCACATCTGACCATTTACCTTTTTTTTTTTTTGGATACATTTTGTACCTGTGTGGCTTTATTGCTTTAATACGCTTTTCTCACTTCTTTTAGTGTCTATTTTCTACATTCCAGCTATTCAATCTCAGTATATTAAAATAATCTTCATCCTTTAAGGCTTTGCTCTGATATTATACAGAGGATATAAAGAAATCTTTCTTTTGCTTCTTTAAGCTTTTAGTACCTGTTGACTCTCCCTGTAGTTACTTATCTTAGCTTCCTTCCTGGAATGTAAGTATCTGGAAGGTGTGAATCATGTCCTGTACATATTTGTGTTTCCTGCAGGACTTAGGACCATTTTTGTCACAACTGGCCATTCAGGGAATGGCAGATGCCTGCATCCCAGTGATGATATGGGACAGAAAGTCTGGGCAGATCCTAGAATGAAAGAATGTCCAGAACAATTGAGTAATTGGTTTCAGGGAAGTCTGTGCTGGATGCCAGGCACATGTCCCTGTAAGGCCTGTAGGGCATAGTGTGAGGAAGGTCTTACTATGTGATATAAATTAAAGGTCTGATCTGTAAGTGGTAAATGTTGAGGTATTCAGTGATCTAGTGCACGAGTCTGGGTTTGGATTCTGCATTCTGAAAGATCTCAGAATAGGATGACATGGGAACCAGGACTAGGAAAAACAGGGGTATGCCAGACGTGAGGTTGATGGAAGTGAGGAGGAATTATGGAGTAGAGACAGAGGGAAGTTTGGCAATTAGGCACAAGTTAGAGGCTCAGGCAACAAGGAAGAAGGGTCTGAGTTCCTGGAATTAGGACTTGAAGTTAAAATGGGCCAGCAGTCGGATTAAATTGATCTAAGGCTGATTTACTAAATGTTTACTAGGTATCCTTATATTTCCTTTCCTTAGGGGCAAGGCCATTCCTAGTTCAAGTTAAGTGGGTGTGGCTTTTTGTAAAGGGGGAGCAACTTCTCTCTGCCCATAAAAAGTGCTGACTGCATATTTGTCAGATGAATCCTGTTTTGATGTTCTAACCATCCTCTCATGAAGAAAATATTGAATGGAGTTAAATAAGAAATAACTAGCTTAATACTGGAAATTAGTCCTCTCTTAAGAATAATTACTAAGTGGGAATTGATGAGGGTTATTGTTTGATATGAGGCCATCAGATGCTGCCATAGAGAAAAATTGTTCCACTTCAAAATAGATACATTTTATTTAGTAGCTTTTCATAGCTTTCATTGCTGAAAGTTAAAAAAAAAAACCCAACAATCACAATGTCAATAATTATTTTTAAAAGCATATAAAGGACTTACAAAAAGGCCTATGCCAAGAGTACCAAAGATGTACTGTGTATTCATGAATTGATGAAGAAGCACATAAAAAATGAGCCTGGAATGATACCCAGATACTGCATTATGAAAGGCCTTGCATACTTACTAAGAAGATTGGCCTTCTACTCTCCCGTAATGTGATTGTAAAGAGTTACTTGTACCTTTATGTTTTCAGAGTTTGATTTTAATAGCGATAAAAGCTATAGTGCTTTGATATCTTTTTACTTGGTTCTTAGTTGGTCATAAATCCATCAGGAACGAATGTCAGAATTGACTCAAGATTACCATAAAGGCAACTTCAGGTAGATTTGTTAAAAAAATGTGTTAAGAAAAATATATTAAGGGATGTATGAAAAAAATAAGTTTGGACTTGAAAATCTAGACTTTGGTGATAGTATGTGTATACTTTAAATTTACCAAGAAAGGGGCGCCTGGGTGGCTTGGTCGGTTAAGCGTCCGACTTCGGCTCAGGTCATGATCTCACGTTCCGTGAATTTGAGCCCTGCATCGGGCCCTGTGCTGACAGCTCAGAGCCTGGAGCCTGTTTCAGATTCTGTGTCTCCCTCTCTCTCTGCCCCTCCCCTGTTCATGCTTTGTCTCTCTCTGTCTCAAAAATAAATAAACGTTAAAAAAAAAATTAAAAAATTTACCAAGAAAAAGTGTTACTTTGTTTTTTTATAAAAAGAACTTACTGTAGTATATACTTTTTTTTCCCCTTTTAAAATTTAGGATTGAGTTAAATTTATTTACGTATTTACATCTTTGTTCAATCTATGCTTTTTTTTTTTTTTTTTTTTTATGATCCACCCTCAACACCTCCTACCCACTTCGAGGTGGGTTTTTTTTCTTGCTTAAAATTACTATCTTTGGAATAATTTCCAATCCTCTAGTCTCTTAAAAGCATGACTTGGGCCTTGGCTCTTGCCTCTGATGCTCCTGTCTTACCTCACTATTTGTAGTTCCCTCATCACTCCCTGCTTTAGTCAGGAGTGTCCTCCCTCTTTGTTGCCTGGTTGGCTCCCATGCATTGTTTAGAACTTGCTTCCAGAGTCTCCTCCTCGACGTCTTGCTGACCTGACAGCCTGTTTTGGCATCTTTCTTGCCACCTGGGATGGTGTCTGTCAGAGTACTTGCCTCCTTGTGCTGTAAAAGTCTGTTTCTCTCTCTCCCTCCCTCCCTCCCTCCCTCTGTCTCCCCTGGGAATAACTTGAGGGATCTGAATTGCCGGGATCTGTTTGTCTTCCCAGCAGCTTTGGTAGACACCTCAGTTGGCTGAAAAGCTGACCCAACGCATGAGTTGGAGAAGATAAGAGAGAGGAGGAGTCTAGGATAGCCCCCAGTTTTGGCAGGGGCTCTGAGTAGATGGTGGTGCCATTTATTGCCAGTTCTAGCACCTTTTTCTCCCTACCCCTCTCACCCCCACCTTTGAGTAGCCATGGCTCTTTATTGAGATGAAATAAAGAAATTAGAGACTTAAGTTTCTTGAAGATTCTTAGGACATTTTATTTATGTCATGGTATTTGCTGCCTCATTGAGGAAGGGTGGGGGTATATATAGATGGCTATCACTGAGCATGAAGAAGTAGTCTTTCTTTCTTATTGGAATATTTTCTCATTCTCTTGCAATTTTGACTGTCTTTGTAGTCTTTAATAAGCAGTTGGAACATGATCATGAGTGTTAGGCAGGACAGACTTTGTCCCAGTATGGTTTTAGAAGCCTTCTCATATATTACACAAAATGTGCTTGCAGCTGGCCTTTACATGTCGTTTTGGTGTTAAGATAATCATATAGGTCCTTCCATGCAGAGTACCTACAAATCAAATGGCTATCAAAATCATATAAATTCCTGTTTGTTGACTAGGGAAAGTGAGAGTTGAAATTCTCTAAGACATAAGGGAATACAAGTTTTGCTTTTGTTATAAAGATGTCATAGTGCCTACTGCTGATGAAGAACAAAGTAGAAATCTTAACCAGATCAACTTAGAATTCAGAGTCCTGTTATTGAAGCAGAGAGTAGAGAGTAACTTGTTCTTTTCTCATTGAATCTACATTCATCAAAGCTAACTGAGTGTGGTGGGAGGAGGAGGCCTCTCATGTTGAGTTTGGGCTGTTTATGGGATATACAGGTGACCCTATATCTAGGCAGTTGGTTATATGGGGCTTGAGCTCAGCAGAGAAGTCTGGCCTGGGGTAGAGCTTTGGCGTCATCACTAGAGAGGGGGCAGTGGATTATGCATGGTAGCAGGTGAGTCTGTCTAGGGAAAGTGTGTTGGGGGTCCTGTTCATCCTTGTTCACTTAAATGGGCAATTTCATTAGAAGGTAAATAAATTCTCAATGAATACTGGGAGAAACTAAAAGTCAATTCGTGTTGCTGTCTGACTTTAGTTCTAAGTATAATATGTAAGGTATTTTCTTGTGAAAACCCAAATAATGCTGTTTCTATGCTGTCTTTCTAAGATTTTATCATTCTTTAGTTAGAAGAATGGATTTTCACAGAATCAGAAGGTTTCCAAAAATAAAATTAGGTAGATGTCCTCAATTATGTAATTCTGTTTTAGTGTTTGTAAGTCTATAATCACTATTAACTCAATTTTCAATTTTTGGGGGAGTTATTTATATTTAAAGTCTGTCATATAAACTTCTAGATAGCTTCTGGTAAACAAACACCATTATGTTTGTGATTCCTACTATTAATTTAAAGTAACAGTCTTTATTCTTTGGAGGATATCTCCGGAAAGATCACAGTTTCACTTAATAAGTGTGTCAGAAAAAGTGCATTTATTTCCAGTATATGTTTGTGTACATTAAAAGACATACGCACACAGTTTGGCATGATGTTGTGGTTTGTGGAAAAGAGCAAGAGAGCGATTACAAGATGGTGCAGGTCAGGATTGGAATAACTTGGCAGAGTTTGGTGAGAAAGTTTGCTTAGCAGCTGCCTGTGTTAACTTTGTATAATTCATTCAAAGACTAGTTCGGTTCTGTGATATCAAGAATAATATAGCAGCAACTGAGTTCAGTTTCTTAGAAGGTAAATTTTAAAGGACAAAAATATAACCTTGTACTTACTTATAGTAAGTACACTGAAGAATCTTTTTATTAAAAGTTGGGACAGTTTTGTGTAACCTGTGAGTGAATGGCTTTTACATGCTTGCTTTTTCTCCACCTTTCTTAATTTTCTCTTAATTTGGTTTGCATTGGAAGTCTGCACAGTAAAAAAGAGATCAGGCAAATCCAGAGATACAGTTGTTATTCTTCTTTCTCTCTCTCTCTCTCTCTCTCTTTTTTTTTTTTTTTTTGAGGGAAGAAGAGGGTGGGCAGGAGGAGGAAAAGGCGGGATTTCCCTAGAAGTAAAGTAACATGCTAGCTTTGTTTTGTTAGACATTGATTATGTCCCACTAAACCTAATTATCCATTAAACAGACTCTGTTGTTATGACTGATTCAGATCTCAAGAATGTCGTGGGGCCCTAAGTAAGGGTTAAATGAAAAAGTTCACTGGAGATGACACCAGAGGACCTGAGAAGGGGTCATTACCTTATCACTTAGTTCTAGGCCTCAATTTACTTGTTTAGTGTTTAGGAGCATCCAAAAAAAAAAAAAAAAAAAAAAAAGATAGGAAATCTTTTAGAACTATTTTATGGTTACTGTAAACTGTAGTATATAAAGAAAAAGGATTTTGGAAGTTCAGGAATAACCAGTGTATAGAACAGTGGTAATAGAGTAGGTATGTGAACAAAATGAATAAACAGCAGTTAATAAGCTTTATAAAATATGGGTAAATTGTAAAATCGTGCGTTAATTCAGAAAATTCTATTAAAATTTCCCTTTATTTCAATGAGAAGTGTTTTTAATTTTTTTGTGATGAGTTTTTGGTTAGTGAGTCCTTGTTACAGACCAAAGTCTATTAAAACAAATGACCTTACAATAAATAATTCATACAAATGAAGCATTTCCAACTACTAGCCTGTATTCCATAGGGCCTTAACAGCTTTGTTATGCTAGAATTCATCAGTATGAATTATTTAGCACAAGGAATTCAGCAGAATGTTTTTTATAACCAGGTTGAGAAGATGGGTCCAACCATTTCTCTTAGCTCTTTATGTACGTCAGTGTTTTGCCATGGGTGGTAGAGTGCAGTTGCCATGATTTTTCTGGTGTAGTTGGATAGTTAGCTTAGTAATCATGTGCTTTTGCCAGGCTTTAGTTGTTGTTATGTGAGTAACTGAATGACGTGGCAGAAATATAAGGGAAAATTAATTGTATTTGTAATGGCATCCTAGTCTACAGTTAAACTAAACAAATAGAAAGTCTATCAAAAGTTTTTTGGGCAAAGTTCTTTGAATGGCTGAGTAGGGATCACTTGTCTTTTACATCCTTTTAGGGAAATTCTTCTGTTAAAGCTAAGCAGAAAAAAATAATACTGTCTTGCATTTGTGTACCACTTAACACTTTTGAGAAGCATTAATATTTTATTCTTCCAGCTATTTGTTTACCATAGAAAGTTCCCTGTATTTGTTACTCTAGGATAAGGATTTGAGACCTTGCTCTGTCATCACATGCTGTGTGCTTATTATGAACTTTAGAGGGAAGTAAACTGAGACCTAGGGAGGATAACTAGTTTTTAATTATTCAGAAGTAGATGCTCATATAAATTTGAATTAATTACATCCTGATTGTTAGACTTGTATTGTTTATAGCTTCTTATTTTCTAAATTTGATCATTCAACAAGTATTTATTAGGCCTTAATATAGTAGAAGGTACTGGAGGTCGAAAAAAAAGGAGGAAGAAATAGATTCTGCTTTTAAGTAGTAGTTGCTAGTGGAGTTAGTGATTAGGACCTCTGTTGGACAGATAAGTTATTCACTAGAATACGTTAAGACAAATACTTAAGGTACTTTACAAAGGGCCACTTGATTACAAAGCAAGGTTGGCCAGGCAGACTAGCTGGGAATGGTGTTTCAGTAAAATGACCTGTCCTTTGTCAGAGGCACATAGGTATGAAATAGCCTAGAATTTGGAGAAAGTACACATGGCTATTAAGACCAGACTACTGTATTTATAAGAAGGAAAGCACTAGCAAATAAGAAACATGGTTAAGAAAAGTGTGTTTCATTCATTAAAGAATTTTAAGCAGGAATATGCCATAATTAGACTTTCATTTTAGATAGACCATTACGGTGAGTGTATAGAGTAGGAATTTTGCCGAAGTCAGGCAAAATAGTTAATAGGTTATAATAGTAGCAAGAATCATGAAGGTCTGGGATATGCAGAGAGATGTTTGGGAGGTAAAATTAATAAGGGACATAAGGAGGTGAGTGAGGGAGTAAGAGGTTCTGACATGATGTAGGAACTATATGGGATGACTGGATGGCAATGATATTCACTAAGAAAGGAAATACAGTATAGAATGGGTTTGAGGTGCTCAAGATCTTAGACATTTCTGTTTTGGCAATCAGGCAGAAAGATCCAGTAGAGCTGGAAATGAGATTTTGGAGCTACTGGTTCATAAATCATCAGTATGTAGGAGGCAGGTTATGTGCCAGCTAAAATGCATGACTATTGATTTAAGTAATCAAGGGACTGATCATTAAAGGAAACCTGAGCACGAGAATAAGCTGAATTACTTATTGATCATAGAACAAAAGATGCATTTTGTGTAGAAATGACAAAAGCAGATGAAAGAATATCGTATCGTGCCCTTTATAGTGGTGATTCACATTGCTAACTTGATTTATTTCAAGGTGGTACTAGATTAAGTAGTAGCAAATACATACACACTTCTTCACCAGCAATTGAACATACACACTTCTTCACCAGCAATTGACAAAAGTCACTGGAACTAGTATTTTTACCCAAGAAATTGGAAAGGATCAAAGTATTCTCTTTGAGCACTTTGGACACAGTAATACAAAATGCAAGGAGTAATGGAGCAGAGAACAAAAAACACAAAGGGTTGTGGCCAAAAAATTGTATACGCAGCCAAATTATGGTTCATGTGCGATGAAAATGGAAGGGTACTTTCAGGTTTTCAAGGATTAGAGAAAATGTATTGCATATGTGCCCTTGAAAAAATTTCTTTTAATGAGAAAAAGACAAATGAGAAAAGTCAAAATTAAGAGTTTGAGAAAAGGACATCTTTGTCCAAAAGCACTGGGAATAAGCACGGAAACAAATTAAATGTAGAAGCAAGACTAAACAGTTGTTCTGCAAGATTGGAAATAGTGCAGAGTACCAGAAATAACTTACAAAGGTAGGTTGTGGTTATGAGACTTCTAATCTAAGAACTTGGGGATGGAGCTTTAGGAGAAAGTGTACCGGCATGCTCAGTCCTGGGCCAACCAGGATCGATTGTGTATCATTAAGATGAATTTCCTTTTTCCTTTGATAACTGGCCAAAACTGGTTAAAGATGGGCAATAAAAAAAATCTGGGAAGTCACCGTTAGTAGAATTTAAAATAGGAGAGGATTTGTGTTTGTTTTCTAAATGGCTAGACAAGATTAGGGATTATGGCAAGAGATGAAAAAAAAATCAAGGAAACAAAAAACAAGGTTTTAAAAGACAAGTGTCAGTAAAACAATTTACATATAGTGTATTAAATTTCTCTTTTAAAAGACTGACTCAGACTAAAGGACAGTCTTCAACTATGTGCCCTTTCAAAAGGTATACTTGGAACAAATAAACCTGGAAGGGTTAAAATAAAAAAGGTAGGTCAAGATTAATAGGGAAAACACCACAGAAAAATCGGACGAGTAACAGTATGAATTCCAAAGTAGAATTTAATGAAGATAAATTTAAAT
Organism: Panthera tigris; assembly: GCF_018350195.1. Taxonomy (NCBI): domain Eukaryota; kingdom Metazoa; phylum Chordata; class Mammalia; order Carnivora; family Felidae; genus Panthera; species Panthera tigris. The sequence continues at coordinate 37,211,446 of NC_056678.1, forward strand.
TTAAATAATTTAATTTAGTTTAAATAATATAAAGAACAGGTTTTTTAAAAAAATGTTTATTTATTTTTGAGAGAAAGCACAGGTGGGGGAGGGGCAGAGAGAGGGAGACAAAGAGTCTGAAGCAGAGAATCTGAAGCAGGCTCTAGGCTCTGACCTGTCAGTGCAAAGCCTGACGTGGGGCTCGAACCCTTAAACTGCAAAATCGTGACCTGAACCAAAGTCAGATACTTAACCCACTGAGCCATCCAGGCATCCCAAGAACAGTTTTTTAAATTGACTGAAGATGTAATAACTTAAAAGACCAATAACTATGGGAGAATTAAAGTTCTAGGAGTTGTCTTCATAACAGACTTCTAGGCCTGTTTTTTTTTTACATTTTTACTTTTTAAAATTAAATGAACAGGGAGAATCTTCCTATTCATGCTTTTGAGTATAGTCTTAATACCAAAAATCGGACTGAAGGAGAACCTTTAGATCAACTATTGACCGAACTTTATTCAACAGATTACTAGAGTTGTCCTAGATATTAATAGAAATTCTGTGGAAGAATATTGTGGCTAGACAAGTTTGGAAAAATCTGCATAAGGTACTGTTTTGGAGATTCATAGCGCACTGTAGCACACGCATTAGGATCCCTGAGAAGTTTAGCTCAGTATTTTACAGGTTCCTATTTTTTTTTTCTTTGTTTTTGGGTCGTGGAATATCAGTGAACAGTTTATGGGATCCTGGTGTTTTAAGGAACAGAGTTTGGAAAACGCTTGAGTATTGCTGACAAGTCTGTAATAAAATTAAGACTAATGGAACAGTTAAAGAGTCATTAATCATGACTAAGGAATTTTTATCTGAGCATTTGAAGATGGTTTAATGGAAAAGATCTAGTTATATGACTCATTACCTCATTTGGTTCAGTAAGAAAACTTGTATGAAAAGCTTAGTAGAGCAGAAAATCATTTGATATCATTTGATACCTGACCCCCCCCTTTAATATAAAAAAGCCTCTTAGAAAATTGTGAATATCATTTGGTATGGAATATAGTCAATATCATAATTTACTGCAATTCCATAGAAGTTTGTCCTTATTACTTCTTGTTTGCTATATTTTAAGTTCTTTGAGGGTAGGAAATAAGTTGATTTTTGTATATTTTTTGTCACCCATTCTGATACAGAACCTTGGATTATAAGCGTTCTGTAACTGTTTCTTGAGAACATTTGGAAGCATATCCTTATGTAATTTTTAGATTAAAATGAGTTTAAAAAATATTTTTCTTCCTGTTTTAAACCTTTTTTTTAATGTTTATTTATTTTTGAGAGAGACAGAGTGTGAGTGGGGGAGGGGCGGAGAGAGAGAGAGAGAGAGACAGACAGACAGACAGACATACAGACACAGAATCCAAAGCAGGCTCCAGGCTCTGAGCTGTTGGCATAGAGCCCTACATGGGTCTTGAACCCACGAACTGTGAGATCATGACCTGAGCTGAAGTTGGATGCTCAACCAACTGAGCCACCCAGGCACCCCAATGTAAAATATTTTTGAAAGTATAAGCCATACACGTTTTTAAGCGTAAAACATGAGTTTTCAAAACTGAAATAGATACTCTTCAGTATGGGCCTTAATGTTTGCTTTATTTATTTATCCAACAAGCTTTGAATTCTCAAATGGCTTTAAATTTGGTTAACAGGTAACAGGAAATTTATAAAGATTATTGAACATTAAAGGGGTATTATAAATACTATTTTAAAAAAGGATTCTGTTTTTTTATGGCTGAATAATATTCCATTGTATACGTTATATAGTTATATGTATGTAATAATTATACCAGTTATATAAATTAAAATGGTGCTATGAACATCGGAGTATAGATATCTTTTCAAGTTAAGGTTCGTTTCCTTTGGATATATTCCCAGAAGTGGAATTGCTGGATCACATGGTAGTTTTGTTTTTGATTTTTTGAGGTTCCTCCATCCTCCATTTTAATTTTTGAGGATTTTACAAAGTGGCTGTACGAATTTACAGCCCCACTTCATTGCACAAGAGATCCTGCTTCTCCACACCTAAGCCGGCATTTGTTAGCTCTTGTCTTTTTGATGGTGGCCATTCTAACAGATATGAGGTGATATATCTCATTGTGGTTTTAATTTCCATTTGCAACGACTTGGATGGACCTTGAAGGCACTATGCTAAGTGAAATAAATCAGAGAAGGACAAATACGGTATGGTCTCAGTTATGTGTGGACTCTACAAACAAACAAAAACAAAACAAAAAGCAACCAAATACATAGAAAAAGGGATTGATTAGACTTGTGGTGACCCGAGGCAGAGGAGGAGGAATTGGAGGAAAGTGGTCAGAAGTTATTACCACCTTCCAGTTCAAGATAAATGTTAGGCATGTAATGTGCAACTTGACTATAGTTAGCACTATATAGGAACATTTAATATTAAAAGAGTAAATCCTTAGAATTCTCATCACAAGGAGAATTTTTTCTTCTCTTTTCTTCTTCTTCTTCTTCTTGCTTTTTATTGTATCTAAATGAGATCATTGATGCTAGCTGAAACTATTGTGGGAATCATTTCACAATATATGTAAATCTGCCATACTGTGCACCTTAAACTTACACAGTGACGTGTGTCAATTATTGCTCAATAAAACTGGAAAAAAAAAACCAAAAAACAAAACCAAGGCTTATCCTGGCCAGAAGTATTATCCTTGGTGAAGCAGGATGTGTAAGGAGGACTCTCATAGTGGCAGAACTGTTTGTTCATGTAGGAAAATCAAGGGATTTGGGACCTGAGGCTGGTTCAGAATTTTCCAGGATGTGGTTGGGTTTTTAGCTAACCACAATTTTTCTATGGTCTTAGGAGTGCTTTTCAGCCCATGAAACCCTAGCCTTGAATTTGGCTTTACAGGGCTTGAGAAAATTTCATTCATATGCAGATTTCTGCATTCTTTCAATTTCCAGGAAGAAGCTGCAGTTAACGCTGGGCTTGGAGTGCACGTCTGCCTGTGTCTGTGTGTGAACGCACAAAATAGCCTGAATGTGATACGGATTTATAGGAGTCAGGAAATCTGAGTTCTAGTATTTTCTTCTTTTCTAATCTTGGATAAGTCATATAATTTTTTTCTCTTTTGAGTTTTCTTATCCGGAATCTGGAAATTCTTTCCCATTCACTCCATTGTGAAGTTCTGAGAGGATATCTGTGAAAACTTTTTTAAATGTACAAAAACTATTAAGTTTAAGCTGTCAGTAAAACGTATGGGTACTCATTTTGCTGGAAGAGTCATGCAAACACAGAAGTTGGAGACTAAAAATCATGGCAATAGGGAAACATGAAAATCTTTTTTTTCCTCTTTTTCCTTTTGGGTTTTCAGTTACAAATTAAGAATGCAATTTTAACTAACATTTAAAAGACTTTGCATTACAGAGAGAAAATTAATCTACACTATAGTTGGGTAATAATTCAGAATCAGTATTTACATTGCTAACATTTTGTTAACTTATTGTCAAGTGTAATTTATTCAGGATATACACTGAAACCTGTTGTTTTAACTCTGCAGCTAGATGAAAATACGACAAAAGAGGTTTGAATGAGTTTTCTTTTTGGTAACAGTTTGCTTGAGGAATGGGCAGGCTTTTCCTCACTTGACAGATGGTAAAGGAAGGGCCTTGAGAAGGCAAATGGATTTCCTAAGCTTGCATTTACTGGGTGATGATAGAGTCAGGGCTAGAATTCATAATTTTTGTTGTTACCTAACACATTTTTCCCCTTTGGGTACAGCATTTTCTTGCTGATAATTATGACCTTGTAGTAATTTTTGGTAATTATCATAATCTTTTAGGAAGAGAGTCAAATGATGTGTGGCTTTTGCATATCGAATTAAAGAATCACAGTGAGAACCTACAATAAGAGGACATAATTTTCGTTTTTAGAAAACAAATTCTCAGGCTTACTAAATAATTTATGTTCATATAGTTTGTTTACTAAAAGTGTGAATTAATAATGGGCTTAAAGCTCACACTTTTTCAGTGTTGATTTATGATAGGGAAAACTGTATAAAATACTTTATGTAATGATGCTTTAAACATACATTCATAAAATAATTGACTTTTAATATCAGAGAAATATCTGTATGGGGAAAGTTAAAAGGATAAGTTATGAAACTGAGAATGTCACCTATTTTATATAGTTTTCCATTAACTTTATTTATTTAATTTTTTAAATGTTTTTTATTTTTGAGAGAGAGAGAAACACACACACACAGAGTGGGGGAGGGGCAGAGAGAGAGGGAGACACAGAATCCGAAGCAGAATCCGAAGCAGGCTCCAGGCTCCGAGCTGTCAGAACAGAGCCCGATGGGGGGCTTGAACTCACTAACCGCGAGATCACACCTGAGCGGCTGTCGCTTAACCTACTGAGCCATCCAGGTGCCCCGAGTTTTCCATTAACTTTGAAAATATGATAGTTTCCATGTTACTTTGATGAGATAAATAAATTGGAATCTTAGAGTATCATATCATCTTTAAATAGTTCAGAAAACAACAAACCCAGGAACATTAACTTAGGGGTGTGTGTGTGTGTGTGTGTGTGTGTGTGTGTGTGTGTGTGTGGTCAGCTATATACTTGATATGTCATTCAAAGCAAATCAACCCTTTTTCCTTCTTGGTATTTTATGTTTCAAATCAATTGATCATTCATGGACTGTTTCCAATAGTGCTCTCTTCTATGAAGATTTTAATTAAGGGATCTCTTAGGAATTAATCATGCATTGCTAGGAGGCTCAGCTCTTGGGTGGTAACTAATTTATTTTGGGAGGTGTTGTTGGATATACATTAATGGTTTCACCATTCTAGATATTTCTCTTTTGTTTAATCATATATTAATAAGTAGATCAGTTTGGCCTCTATTTCTAAGTGGCCATGGCTGTTTTAATCTCAGGCTTTGAAATGGAAAGAAAGGAAATGGGTGTGAGTAAATGTGTTAAATGTATGTGAGAGAGGGAGAGGGAGAGAGAGAGAGAGAGAGAGAGAGAGAAAGAGAAGGAGGGAGGGAATGTTAATTGTGTATACCTGCTTTCTTATTACAGCCCAAGATTATAATTATGAATTAAGAGTTGAGGTTGGTTTTCTGGTTGGTATTCTTGCTACCAGACCTGTGGCTTTTGCTATATGTATTACAAGTAAGTAAGCCATCTGGAAAAGAACAATGCAGGGATTTTAGGGTTATTTTTTTGGAAATAGTACTTCAGTTTTCAGATTTTAGAAACTGTTACTTTGAAACTCTGTTCTTTGTTCATTGCTTACTATCTACTTCCAGAGTTTCACACTCTAATGTTTCAGTAAATAGTGTCATTAACAATATAAAGGAAGATCCTTAGAGGCTCCGAAGTATGCCCTAGTGTAGGCTGCTACTGGGACATCAAAGAAAGGGGAGTTCCCTTTTGATTTGAATGGACTCCTTGAAGGTCCCTTGAGAGGTTGGGGATTTGTGCTGGGTTTGAGGGGAAGCCATTGCGGTAGGTGAAATTAGGATTTCTAAAGCTCCAAAATGGGCCAGTTTGGCAAAAATAGTGGGACATGAGGCTCTGATTCATTCCCCTTATAGCTGCCAAGGTGGTATTTGTAAAATGAAAAACCAGCTCTATAACTCCCCATATGAGAACCAGTCTTAAGAGATTGTACCTAATAGCCTGAAACTTGAGACTTTTCTTGATTTTTACTGGCTATATCTGGCAGATGCTTCTGAATACTTCTTCACTAGGTTACAAACTCTCTAATGGAAAGGCCCATTTGTTCATCTTTTTATCCTTAATACTTGCCAGCTTCAAAGAAGGAAGTCAGCATGTTCCTGTCGAATAAATAGGGGCCTACAATCCAGGTTAAGGAATTTGAACTTTATTCAAAACATAGTGGAGAACAATTAGAAATTTTTAAACCAAAGAATGATATAGTGAAAGATATAGCGAAAGATACTCTAAGGTAATTAATTGCAGTGAATTGATTATTTTGCATGCTAGCCTTCTAAACATTATATTCCGAAGTACCTCTTACTTACAGCAAATAAGCATTTATAGTTAATGATGTCCTAAGTATGTGTAGCAGTCAATTCGTGGAACAAGATTTATAATTACTGATGCATTTTTTTTTTCCTTTACTCTAAATTAGCATTAAGAGTCAGTTTTTAACCATTGTTTTTTAAGTTCACTAAGACAAAGCAGGATTAGGTAGGCCTTATGGTTTTCATTCATTCAGCAACTATTTGAGTGCCTGCTGTGTTATCTACCAGGTTCTAAGCATTGGGGACACAGTGTTAACGAGATTCATATAGCATACGACTTCAGGAGGCATTTTAAATAGTCTAGTGTCATCGAGAACTCTCTAGTAGTTCAAAAATCATATGAAGAAAATGGAAAAAAAGTTTTTTTTCTTTCTTGTATTCTGTTTTTTTTTCCTAAAGGACATCACAAATAGAAATATAGGAGTTTAGAGGCTTCTCCTGGACTTTGGACATTGTGTATATTGGTGGTACCTGTTCCACTTAATAGTTTGATGCTTAAGTAACAACAGCTTTTTTTAAAATGATTTTTTAGTGAGATACGTACATGCCAGAATTTAGTTTTTTTTTTTTAATTTTTTTTTTTAACATTTATTTATTTTTGAGACAGAGAGAGACAGAGCATGAACAGGGGAGGGGCAGAGAGAGAGGGAGACACAGAATCTGAAACAGGCTCCAGGCTCTGAGCTGTCAGCACAGAGCCCGACGCGGGGCTCGAACTCACGGACCGTGAGATCATGACCTGAGCCGAAGTCGGATGCTTAACCGACCAAGCCACCCAGGTGCCCCCAGAATTTAGTTTTTAAAAAATAAATGTTGCTTAATATTCATTGATTGTCCACAACGTAGTAGGTACTCTAGTAGTATGCAAGGCTTTGGCTTTACTCATTGGGCAGTTTTCACAAATGGCAGATCCATTTTAAATCAATGGGCATAGTATTTCACTTACTTAGGCATCAGAATTCTTTAGTAATTAGTTTATGACTGTATAACTAAATGGTGTTTTTTGAATGAGTGGTTAAAAAGCACTGCAGTTCTGAGCTTTATTTCATCAGTTGATAGGCTTGACTTCCTTCCTTCCTGTCAGCCTATTTGACTGAGAGACCAATTTTACATGGCTTTTGTTGTAAAATTCAGAATATATTTTCCATTTTATTTTTTATTTATTTTTTTATTTTCCATTTTAAATAGTCAAACTGCTTGTATATCTATAGAGCTGTTTTTTAATTTTTGTAGATCATTCCAAAATCTGGAAGATTTGTGACTAATGGTAGACTTAAGGATTCTTAAATTTGGTTTATGTTTAAAGTAACTTTACCAAAAAAAAAAGTGATGGTGGGGGGGCACCTGGGTGGCTCATTCGTTTGAGCATCTCTTAATTTTGGCTCTGGTCATGATCCTAGTGTCGTGGGATCAAGCCCCATGTTGGGCTCCACGCTGAGTGTGGAGCCTGCTTAAGATTCTCTCTCTCTCTCTCTCTCTCTCTCTCTCTCTCTCTCCCTCCCTCCCTCTCTCCCTCTCTCCCTCTCTCTCCCTCTCTCTCCCTCTCTCTCCCTCTCTCTCCCTCTCTCTCCCTCTCTCTCCCTCTCTCTCCCTCTCTCTCCCTCTCTCCCTCTCTCTCCTCTCTCCCTCTCTCCCTCTCTCCCTCTCTCTCCCTCTCTCTCCCTCTCTCTCCCTCTCTCCCTCTCTCTCCCTCTCTCTCCCTCTCTCCCTCTCTCCCTCCCTCCCCCTCTCCCTCCCCCTCTCCCTCCCCCTCTCCCTCCCCCTCTCCCTCCCCCTCCCCCTCCCCCTCCCCCTCTCCCTCTCCCTCCCTCCCCCTCCCCCCTCTCCCTCCTCCTCCCCCCTCTCCCTCCCCCTCCCCCTCTCCCTCCCCCTCCCCCTCTCCCTCCCCCTCCCCCTCTCCATCTCCCTCTCCCTCTCTCTCTCTCTCTCTCTCCCTCTCCCTCTCCTTCTCTCTTCCTCCCTCCCTCCCTCTCTCCCTCTGTCCTTCTCTCCCTCTGCCCCTCCCCCACCCCTCCCTCTCTTTCCCCCACTCATGTGCTCTCTCTCTGTCTAAAATTAAAAAGGTAGCTTTACTAACTTTAAAACATGTATATATACAACACAGTAATGATGGCAACAGTGATAACAATAAGATTATCGTTATCTTCATTAATGCAGTGACAAAACATTCCAAGCCGAAATAGAATATTAGTGATGGTTCTAGGAAAGCCTGGGGACAAGACACTTTTGAAAGGTACTAGGAAAATTTGTATTAAGAATAAACCTCCCTGAAGTTTTCCTTTTACTTATCAGTTACTGTCCATTTTCTGTATTTTTTCTTTTCTCAAAAGAGAAGTTTTTTTTTTGTTGTTGTTGTTTTGTTTTTTGTTTTGCTTTGTGAATCTGTGTTTGAACTTTGCTCTGTCCCAAATGGGAGTTGTGTCCATTAGTTAAGATAAGCCAGGTTTTCTGGCAGATATCAATGATTGCCTCCTTTTTTGTGTGATCCAGATTTGTGAAACTAGGCATACATTTTTTTTCACTTTATACTTCTCCAGGAAGGAAGGAAGGAAGGAATTCTCCCAGTTCAAGATGTGCCTCAGTAAAGCTCTCTTGATGGATCTATGGTGTTCCGACTTGAACTAAGACTTTCATATCTTGAGTTATAGCGATCTAATATAAAACATTAGAAATTTCAGAAATATCAAGTTTTGACATATTGAAAGTTAACAGCCACCTCTGACCATCCATGAAATATAACCTTTATGTATATAATGAGTATGAGGATAGAATAACTCCTATCTGTCGACAGTGCTGCCTGGAATGCCTTCTCTGCTCCATTTCTCCTGGTTCCCTTATGCCCTTAACTGAATGAAATCCTACCTACCCACAAGGCCTCAGCTCAAAATTACTTCTGAAGTGGGAAGAGTTCCTTGACATCCCCCACCGGCTTTATTCCAAACTGTATTATATGCTCCCTTATCACCTTGCATTTTTCACTTGTCAAACTTATCACACTACCCATCAAAGTCAATCTATCTAACTGGATTGCAAGCTCCTTGGGGACAGAGTCCGTGTCAGTTTTGTGCAGGTTGTATGCCCAGTACCCAGTATAGTCCCTGGCATATCATAGGCCCTTAAAATAATGTGGTAAGGACGTAAACATAAAAATACTCAAATGGATTAAGTTAAAAGTTTTTAATTTAATCTGTGTCATTGATGATATCAGTGTCAATGAAATTGAGTGAAGCACAAATTGAGTCAGTCTGAAGACAATAGAAGAAAAAGGTGGTGTGATATGTGAATTGCCAAAAATTGAAAGAAGACGTCCTGCATTAGGAGATTTGATCTATAATCATACTGACTTGCTTCCCATTGTGCATTTTAACCTAAAATAAATTTACCAGGGCCTTCCTCCAAATCAGCTGAGATTGTTTTATCTTTATCCTAAGTTTGTGGCTATCTGTGCATTAAATGTGCTAAGGTGACAGCTAAATTGTGTTCCTAACAACTATTTTTGGCTTTTTAGCATGTGTAATTTTGCTTTGCCTTACTGATTAGGATATCTTCAGAACTTTAACGTTGTGGCTGATTTTTAGGTTTCCTTTCTTGGAAAACATTGATCTGTCCCTTCCCCCAGGGTGTGATGGATTTAGAAGCTATTTTTGTTATTGTTTACTGCTTTGTATAGTGACCTTTTGATGCCTCCTGAGCGGTGGGAATAAGTTTGATACTATAGATATAACGGGAGCATACCTTGAAGAGATTTTTTTCTTTTGTTTTTAAATGTGCCTTTTCTTTTTCTTAATTGTGCCCGAACTGATTTAAACATTAAAGACTATTATTCCGAAATTTTTCTCCCACTAATGAGAGCGTTATACTGAGTACAAAACATACCTGTGAGCAAAACACAGTGAGGCATAGGTTAATTTATGTGTATATTTTTTCTTGTGTTCTTAAAAACTGAAACCAACACATTCACGCTAACTGAAGTGTCACCTGGAGAAACAGCCTTAGAAAGCTGAAAATTGTTGAATTTGGTAAGAAAACAGATACCTTCGCCATACAGTCTGAACTGCAGTTGTTTTTCTGCACGTTGTGTGATGGATGTTGAAGTCTTAACTACAAATTGGTGAGGGAATAACAATGGATGAAAGGGACCAGAGGGAGGAGAAAGGTAGCATTGTTACTTGTTTCAGCAGAGTTTGCATAAAAAAATTATATGCAAATATTTAAGCTGGGTTTTGTTAAAAGAAGGACTTACTCAGTTTGGTGATTGGTTGCTGGTCGTCTTGCAAATAAATTATTTCTATTTCAGTTTCCTGAGGCTGTACCACTGGGCACATTCTGAAATACTGAAAGTGAAAATGAAAATCTATAAATCATTTTCTTTGTTAAAACACATACATAGTATCTTGGCCCTAGAAGATGACCTTATCTCAAAGGAGCTGTGTAATGCAGGAAAGAGATCATTTTATGCTGCAATTTTTTTTTAACCAGCTAGAAGATTTATCTTACCAGATCACCTTTCCAGTGGTCATTTTATTTAAACTTATTGGTAAATATATTTAGAACGGTAAAATGATTAATGGAAATTATTTTTACTTGTGAAAGGATATAATTGAAATTATTTCCATTGCAACTGAAATACTATCTGCTTACTTAATTTTCTGTTTAATAATGCATTCAGGTGACGTTAAGGCATATCGATTGTGATGTTTGGTGGAATAAAAAATTAAATCCATCAAAGCAAATATTCTGATTTGTTGAACTTTCTCTTACCTTTACAATTCCTTTTAAAAGTTTGAAATGCCAGGATACTGTGTACAGAACAGGTTGTTACGGTGGTTGTTGTTTTTTATCTTCATTTGCCAGCTATCACGCAGGCTAGCCAGGAGCGCTGAGACTCTAAAGTAAATGACAAAGCAAATGAGCAGGATGGCTTGCCATCAGCGCCATAGATCTGAAAGTAGACAGCCAGACCAGAGATTAGAGCAAAACAATTCGCGATAGCACAGCAAACAGGAGCATCAGTACAATAGCAACGGTTCCCTTTTCCGCAAGTCCCATGGAGAAGTAAGATTGGCCTGCATGGTTGTTATGCCTTCCTTGAATTCAGCTGAAGCTCAGGAGACTAGGGCTAAGGGCTCAAAATGTTTTGAAGCAAATTTTAAGTAAGGAAGCCTGTCCCCTCACTGGGATGAGTCACATTTGTGGTTACATGGCTAGTTACAGAAATGGCTGAAGGACAGAGGATTGGGTTGCTGTACTTGTAGTTTGGTGCATTTGGTAAGGAGGAGGTATGGGGGACCCTTGGGGTCCATAATAATAGATCATCTTTTCTAATAGTCCACCCGTTGGCCCTAAACATTGGCTGAACTCAAATGTTCACATAAGTATCCTACACCTTCAGCAATTCAGATTAGATGTGCTGAGCCAAATCCATTCAAATGATCTCATGCAACACTTAATAAGGATGATTATCAATAGGATGAAGCCAATGTAAAGTTTTCATCTCAGTTGGGTATCCCAAGATTCTGGATTCAGCCAGTTGAATTAAGCCCCAGAGAGTACTGATAGGTCTTATTTCAAGTAATCATTTAGTTTCCGTTCTTATGGGATATATGCATTGTTTCACCTGTCTAGTGGTATTAATTCATACATATTCTGCTCAGGCAGGATGTAGTTTAAGGCTGGAATATTATCCACTATGGCTTGTGCAAGAGAGTTTAAACTGACCTATTGATCTTCTAGAACTTGCATAGTCTCATTGGCTAAAATTAGGGATAGCTTCCTGACCATATATCCTCTAGGGCATGAACTCTACTGCCAGGGAATAGTACTTGCCCTGCTTTATGGAACCTGAAGTCTCTGTAACTCTGGTAGGGTTGGGGCACATGTTGTCTCCAGTATCCAAACAGTACAACTTAGTGCCAGGCCTCCTTTTTGGTAGGTGGGGCTACAGGGTGAGTCATTTTTCCTTTACTGACTCTGGGTAGCCCACATCGCTCCCAAGAATTATTTGCCAGTCCCTTGAATTCATTAATCCTGAACCACCCCTGGGCTTTCATGTGAGTCAGCTTCTGTTCCAGAGCCCTTGACACCTGCTCTTTATTTGAGCCTATCAATCAGTATGATATCATTAATGTAGTGGAACCAAGTCATTCCTAAAGGGAAAGGGCATGTTCCACATTACATTGGTGGACGCAACAAGAGAATTCAAGTACCCCCAAGGCTATTTAGTGAACCAGTCTTGGAACCTGTAATCAGGTGAAGGTAAACTGATCTTGATCTTATGGTAGCAAGGGGATTGGGAAAGAGGCGAGAGAGAGAGAGAGAGAGAGAGAGAGAGAGAGAGAGAGAGAGAGAGAGAGAAAGAAAGGCAGAGAGAAAGGCATTAGCCTAGGCCAAGAAGCCATGCCCTGTGTTATCAGTTTGTGCAGTAGATTCAGTCACAGTCTCAGTGTCTGGAAGAGCCAGAGCCACAGGGGCAACAACTGAATTCAGTTGGCAAGAATCCACTATAGGCTGCCAGCTCCCTTTTAGCCTTTTTTACAAGGCCACACTGGGCGATTCTATTGAAATATCACATGTCTCAATATTCTTGCTGCCTTTAGGTCTTCAATCAAAATTGTGATGTCTTTTTCTTCTCCTGGAATTGTGAATTGTTTTTGTGTAACTTAGGAGGGAACTGCCTAAAGAGATGGTCTGTTTGGCATTTGTCCTACTGTCACCAGCAACAAGCGGGTCTTCCAAATTGAGGAAATGGCCCTTGGATTCAGTGAGCATTCACAGTACACATGCAGTATGTCAAACATCAATAGCAAGTGTACAATCAGGGATGAGAGAGGAATAGCAGCAACAGGGCACAACAGGGATCCAAATGGCCCCACATGGATTGTTCTGGTAACTTCTATTCCTTTTATTCTGTTTCCAAACACAGGCAATTGAATGTGTGGCTTCTGCCCTTCAAGGGAAGCTGATGAGATAGCCACTTGAGGATCAGTGTCCAAAAAAGCCATAAAAGCTTATATCCCCCACCCTGCCCTTTCTTGCCCTGAAGCTCTCCCTTGGGGATGGAGAGATCTTGGTTTCATCTCTGGTCCCCCTTTTCTTTAAAGGCTGGCAAATCAGGGTGCAAGGGCACAGGGTTAGGAAGTAGAGGTACTGAAGGAGTAATGTGTTCTGAAGTTGCCACTTAGCTCTGTAGTTCCTTCAGTAGTGGGGGATTGATTTCCATGGAGGAATCTGGATCTATAGAAGCACTTTGGTTTCAACCAGTTGCTTGCTTCAGGGCTCCCATAGTTGAGTTTCTGAACCCAATTTCTTTGGTGCTGATTCCATCCATCTCTTTTCAGGGAACTCTTGTTTTAACAATCATATCCATGTTGTCTTGCAGCTGGGCCCTCTTGGAGACATTCCAGAAAGTCATTGTCTCTCATATGTCAGCATACTACGTGCACCAAGTTATTTAGGGAAGAACCCAAACCTCAGAGAGAATGCAAGACGTAACAAGATCCCAAAGGAAATGACTAAGTAAGCAACCTGGTTCGTTTGCCACAGCTTCATTGTAGGTGTGAAAGTAGACACTGAGACTTAGTGATCAGAGCAAGGGTTTTTAAAACACACAAACAGCAAGAGCCCCAGTGCAGTAGTGCTGGTTCTCCTGCTCACTAGTACCATGGTGCGATGTGATGCACCCGGGTGGTGGCTGTGCTTGCAGTGAGTTGGTTGGCAGCCGAGGAAGCCAGGACTCAGCATCTTTCATAGCACGTAGCAACCAAACCTGTCACCCTCACCTAGGAAATGAGCAGTTGTCCTGCAATTACACTGTGGTTACCTTAATCACTAGCTATAGAAAGGGCTCCAGGTCAAGTGCAGTTTGGCGTCAGTGAGACCACACTTGAGACCCACGACGGATTGGCTTTCCCGACATCATCATCATTCACGTAAATACCTAAAATATTCTAAGAATAGGTATTTTTCAAATAATATACATGTAATAGCATAGTAATATATTACCTTGGAGTTCTGCTTTCAGAGTTGATAAAATACATTCATGGTATATGTCATCGAGTCATCTGTGAAGTAGGTCATGGAAGTGTCCTCATCTCCATTTTGCAAAAAGAAGAAAACTGATGCTTACAGAGAGAGGTTCAGTGACACATGGCAGGTTATATGTGTAAGTAGTGGAGCCAGATCTTGGATCCATGTCAGTTGACTCTCATGTTTTCTTTTTACTACCCCAAACCAAGTTTACTTGAATGAGTAGAAAATAATCTTTTGTTGATTATAAATAATATTCGTATGCCAGTGGATATTTCAGTAAAATTATTACTGTTGAGTTTGTTTTCAAAGGCCTAAATTAACAATTTGTTTAGGAAATACATTACTGTTAAAATTTAGTTTATATGTGGTTATTACATATTTTAAATATAAGTCTGAATTAAGGTTTTACTGTTTCTAGTGTCACATTGGAAAAGAGAATGAAAAAGAATGTCATTTGATATAGACTTAAAAGTTTTGTTATTTTTTGGTTAATTATGATCTTATAAATCCCTGATTCTATGAACCACCATCTTATAATTTGATTAGTTATACATAAAGTACAGTTGAGAGAAAAAGTAGATACCAGCATCTCTCAAGCTAAAAGAACTAAGGATCATTCTGAGTAGAATGAACAGTGGCAAGATACTACTGAGTAGAATATCATAGCAGTCAGGCTGATGTTAGGTCAGACTTTCCGTTATTAATCCTTCTTTTGGTTTTTATAACTTTTGGTTGAAAATTCTTTCCAGGGAACAACTTGTATACAGATTTTCAGCCTGGGAGCAAATATCTCATGACCCACTTACAAGCCTCTTTAAACATTCAGATTAATGTTAAGAGCTTTTATGATGAAAGCTAATTTTGTTTCAAAATATTTCAAAATATTTATTCTTTTGGAATCAACAACTTAAAAATATTTTATTCATTCCTTGTGAGGCTGCATTATATTTTTAGAATTGTACTCAAAATAGTTACTAAGCTCTGATAAGCTTTTAAAAATTCTAAAATGTAAGAACTTGATTAAACAGCATTTAATTGATTTTTAAGAAGTTGTTAGAATGAATAAAGAATTATATACTAACTGCTGTAAAAGTTAAAACTCAACTTTACGTTTCAATGATTTAAAAAAAGTGGGGGATCATCATTTTGTGTTCACTTAATTATTTGATTTGTATTTCTCTGTAAACAAATGTGAATTCAAGAATACAATATTGTATTAGGGCTCTCCAGAAAAACAGAACCAGTAGGAAACACACACACACACACACACACACACACACACACACACACACCTCTCTGTATGTGGTTCCTTAACCCACGCAACTAGCTATGTATCTAGCTCTACACACACACGCACACACGCACACAGATTTATTATAAGGAATTGGCTCACATGGTTATGGAGGCTGGAGAGCCCTGAAATCTCTAAGCTGGAGGCCCGGGAAGCTTGCGTAGTTCTGGTTGGAGTCCTAACAGCCTGAGAACCTGGAGAACCCATTTTGTATGTTCTGGCACAAGTATGAGGGTCTGACTGAGGAACAGGAGTGCTGGTGGTGTAAGATCTAGTGTAAGTGTGAAGTCCTGAGAACCAAGAGTGCCAGTGGTATCACTTCTGGTGTACGTCGGAAGACTTGAGATCTAGGAGAGCCTGTGGCGGAAGTCCCAGTCCAAGGGCGGGAGAAAACCAGTGTGCCAGCTCCACAGTCAGTCAGAAGGAATGAATTCTTCCTTGCTCAGCTGTTTTGTTTTTTTCAGGTCCTCAATGGATTGGATGAGGCCCACCCACATTGGGAAGGACAATCTATTTGATCCTAGTCTACCAATTCAAATGCTAATCTCCTCCAGAAATATGCTCACCGACACACATGGAAATAATGCTTAACCGGTATCTGGGCACCCCATGACCCAGTCAACTTGACACATGAAATTAACCATTCCAAATACCATGAATAAGTTTTTCCTGTACTCTTAGTCATATTATTTCCGAAAGCACTTGTGTTATACTTTAAACAAATGTTTCTGATGAAAATGTTCTGATGAAAATATTCCTTGAGCGTTATTTCCTTTCCCTGAAAATGTGTAAAAAATATCCCTAATATGATCACAATTGTAATAAAAATCCACTGTGCAAACCTGTAATTTAGTTCATTTTAGAGTAGTCGTATGGGAACGTCTTGCCAATTTTCAGTCAGTTGCAACAAAAGAGTAGACTCTTAAGAGACTCCTTGAAATTTCAGCATGCCTCCAAGATCCAGAATCTATACCCTGATATTTTCTCCCAAAACAAGGAAACGAAGTCAAACTGTCAGGTGGAAATTTTATGCCATTTTTCTTTAATGCTTTTAGATGGCTTATGATTTAACAAAACTAATACTTACTGAATATACTGCTTTATGAAATGTTAGAATTAAAAAAAAATTTCTAAATGAATAATCATTGGAATTCGAATTTAGAAATTTAGTATTTTTTTTTCCCCTGGAAATATTTTCTTTTGTTCTTTAATTCCACCATATATTAGGAGGGTGGCCTAAAAAGAGAAGGATGGTAATTTTTATTTTATTTCCAACCAGTGGAATCTATCAGAGTATTGACTTTTCTAACTCAGCAGAAGGATTTTGCTATATTTTCTATTAGATAAATAGTAAAGGGGTAGTCATAGATTTTATGTAGTATTTTCTTTGGTACATTAGCTGTTATTTTCTTTGATGCATCTCACAGTATCACTTTTATATTTTAAAGTGTTCTGAAACAGTAACAGATCAATTTTTAAGTCTGCAAGTCACTTTTATTTTAACTTAGTGGATTAGGAACCCTCAAACTGGGGAACTAACTCATGAAGGAGTCCTAGGCTGTTAATCCCCTCTGGGAGTTGTGGGGCAGGGGCTGGCAAAAGCTAATGCTCTTTCCAACATGTTGCTATTATAAACATTGTTGTTCTAAACATTCTTGTGTATGTCTTTTGTGTGCACATAAGTTTCTCTGGAATATATTACCTTGGAGAGGAATTGGGAGGTCACAGGGACATTGCCCTCTGCCTACAGAATGTGAGAGTTCCAGTTGGTCCATAGCTTGGTTTTATTTTGCGAGAAAATTAAAGTTTTTAAAAACCTGATAATGAGTCTGACATGGTATTCTGTTGTTATTTTAATTTGCATATTCTTGATTTGTAGTGAGACTGAGGATTTTTTCAAATGCTCTTTTGAAAATTCATATTGCCAGTCTTTAAAAAAATTGGGTTCTTTTGTTTACTGAGTTCTTCACAAATCTTAGATGCTAATTCTAAGTTGGTTGTATGTATTATGAGTATTTTTTTTTTCTGGTCTATGACTTCCTTTTGCACTGTTTTCAGCTGTCTTGATGAATAGACTGGATTGTCAGTATCTTATAGTTATAACTTTTATCCTGAAGTATATTTCTTTCTATTTTGATGCTATGAAGGTACTTGTCTATTTTCTTCAAAAATTTTTAAAGTTTTACTTTTCACATTTAGGTATTTATTCCACTGTCTATAGTGCAAGGTGGTAATTCCTTATGTACATATGCATGTAAGTGTATTTTTTTATTTAAAATCATTGATAAGCATTTGCCTCTGAAGCACTTCTGAACAGTCTGTACTTTCTTATCCATAATGCCTGTTCTATCAGGTATAAAGTTTTCATACGTGAGCAGTTCTGTTTCTGGGCTCTTTTTCTGTTCCGTTGGTCTTGTTTTTTCCTGCTTCAGTTGTACTTTGAATAAGGCCCTTTACCTTGGTGGTGTTTTTTCAAGAATTTCTTGGCTATTTTTGACTTCTTTGTCTTTCATATTTTCTTTCTTTTCTTTTTTTTTTTTTTAAAGTTAATTTATTTATGAGAGAGAGAGAGACCAAGTACAAGTGGAGGAGGGGCAGAGAGAGAGGGAGACACAGAATATGAAGGAGGTTCCAGGCTCTGAGCTGTCAGTACAGAGCCTGATGTGGGGCTTGAACTCAAAAACCATGAGATCATGATCTGAGCCAAAGTCAGACGCTTAACCGACTGAGCCACCCAGGTGCCCCTTCTTTCGTCTTTTAAAATTAGTTTTGTAGACATACAAACACACATATATTGTTTTCAGGAAGTTGTGCATGTCATCTAAGGTTTTGAGATTTACTGACAAATTATTATTATCATTTGTATTCTTCTCTCCTTCACCCCCCCCCCCCCCACATTCCTTATTCTATTGGATTTGTAGTTATGCCCCCTGAAATTCTTTTTATTTATCTTTGTGTTCTTCCCTTTTCTTGATCAATCTTGCCATAGGTTTGCCTGCCTTTCTTAATTTTTTTTCCCTAAGAACCAACTTTTGGTTTTGTGGAGTCTTATGGTCTTTATTTTCTATCTTATTTCTACTCTTCTCCTTATTGTTATAACTTAGAAATTGAGTGGGAAATTTCTATAGGAAATCCCGGTGGAGCTGTTTATGGGAGAGGCTGGGCCTGAGATAATGATTTGCTATTTGATAAAGATAGTGGAGAGAAGTAGGAGGAAGGAAAGACACAGTGATTGTAGGTCAGTGGGAAGCCTTCTTGGTTCCAGTAATACTGCCGCTATTCCTATTTCCTTTTAAAGGCCTCTGTACTTCTAAGAGTATTTGTGCATAGTTTGCAGTAATTGACCTGTTTGTATCTTTCACTAGCCTGACAGGATGGGGAATCTTACCTTGTCTTCCCGCCTACAGCAGTCAAAGCATTGGATACGTGTGCATGGAATCAACCCTATTGACTCTCCTTGAGTGTGGTTGTGTATACGTGATTTAACAGGAACGTATTATGGATTCTCATTCTAGAGGATTCAAGAAAATTACCGATTTTAACCCATAAAAATATCTCTCCCATTGCCGTGAACTGAATTTTTTCCCCCTTAATGTACAGAGAGGGCAAGGATTGACTTTTTTAAATCAAATTTTAATTTGATTAAAATTTTTTTTAACATTTATTTATTTTAGAGAGAGAGAGACACACACACAGAGTGCAAGCAAGGGAGGGGCAGAGATGAAGGTAAGATATAGAATCTGAAGCAGACTCCAGACTCTGAGCTGTCAGCACAGAGCCTGATGCGGGGCTTGAACCCACAAACCGTGAGATGATGACCTGAGCTGAAGTCGGACACTTAACTGACTGAGCCACCCAGGTGCCCCTTGATTTTTAAATTTAACATGAATATGAGCTACTTTTTTTTTTTTTTTAAGTTTATTTATTTTGAGAGAGAAGAGAGAGAGAGAGGGAGGAGCAGAGAGAGAAAAGGAGACAGAGAATTCCAAGCAGGCTCTTTGCTGTCACCCTGGAGTCCTGATGTGGGGTTCGATCTTCCAAACCATGAGATCATGACCTGGGCCGAAACCAAGAGTTGGACCCTTAACTGACTAAGCCACCCAGGCGCCCTGGACTAGTATTTTTTGTTTGAAGAAATTTGTTAACCTTCCGATTTAAGGAAGACAAGTAATTGCCTTTCAATTATCAGAGATACTTCTTTTAATGAAAAGGTAGCTGTATATGTATCTTCTGTCACTGCTTCTGTTTCCAGAAGGCATTTAGGTCTTAATCTGAAGATTAATGTGAAGATTAAAAGTTAATAACTTGCCAATTAAAAATAATCCAGACTCATATGCACCCCTATATTCTAGGAAAATTTGAAAAAGTTTAATGTTATTATTCTAAAGCTTAATGCTTCTGAACAGCTAAAAGGGCATTATTGTTCACAGAGTAGTATGTAAAAAGCTATCCTTAAAGGTCAGGAAAGAGTCATACAAGCTGATTCAATGTAGCGATCAAGTAAAAAAATGACAAGAGAACAGAATTCTTGGACGATTTATCGTCTTGATTTTTTACAAATTATAGCTGTTTGGCTTTAGAATAGCATTTATATGTGGAAAATGCTTGGAGTAAGCTTTCCTAGAGAAATTATCCCGTCTGATGCTTTGGAGATGGACCTAGTTTTGAATCTCCATTTCTTATTTACTAGCTGTGTGGTATCTGTTAGGAATGCCATTTAGCTTCAAGTAACAGCAGCGGCACAAACAAAAAAGGGGTTTATTTTTCTCATGTGAAGAGAAATCTGGAAACAGCTGTTGGCTTTGGTGTAATGTTCAGTGATGAACTCTGATTCTTTGTCTTTTTCTCCTGAAACAACACGGCTGCTTCAGCTTGAGGCATCACATCTGCATTGCAGGCAAGGAGAAAGGGGGAAGGACAGAAACAACTTTCACTGGGACAAGTGACTTTGATATTTTGGGGGGGGGGGGCAAGAGATTTTTTTGCTTATATTTGGAAAAGTAGGTCCCATGATCAATCTTAGCTGAAAGGTAGCCCGGGAGATGAGTAAGTGGCTTTATAGCATCTGTGGAAGAAATATACAAGGGAGAAGTTGGGAATGGATGGGGGTGTTGGTCAGTCTGCGATGTCTGCCTTGTGACCATAGGTGCTATACCGAAGCTGAATAAGCCTCAGTTTCCTCTTGGGAATAGTAGGAACACCACCATGTGAGACTTGGACTTTTAGTGTACTATTAAAATCTTTCACATCTAGAATGATGTCTTATAGATGTATTTGCTCAGAAATAATAAAAGAAGATTATTACAAGAATTACATGAACAATGCATTTAGGGCACTTTGTCCAGTGCTTCGCATTTAGTACCCTATAAATGAGATCGACTTTTGTTTCCAGTGTATGCAGTGATGGAGTGTATTTATTATACAAGCATAAATAGAAATTTTTACAATTTGATTATCTTGTTATATTTTATCACTTAATGTGTAATTGAAGGTTCATTGTTTTCTTGACGAGTAACATTTCTAAAAGAATAGTCTTAATTAATATGGTATCTGCCTTACTATATAGAGATGTATGAATGCTAACATGACAGGATATTGTTACTATAAATGTTATTTGTGGAAATGTCTTAAATCACTTTCTTTAAAAATCTAAATTAAAATTGCTTTAAAAAAACTTTATTGAAATGCAACAGATAAAAACAGAGTATATTTAAGCATATAGCTCAATAAATTTTTACAAAGTGAACACACTCATGTGACCAATGCCCAGGTGAAGATACTGAACACTACCAGCACTGTAAAAGCCTTCCTTGTGCCCCCTTCTGGTCACTGCCACCTTCCCTTGACCCTTCTTATGGTCATGAGGGGAGGTGGGAGTAGATCCTGAAGAGGGCTTGTGTGTCCTACAAGGTAGAAGCTTCAGTATTGTTACATGAAGGGGAGGGGTGGGGTGTGGGTGGGCCACTTTTGCAGGCCCAGATGGTTTAAGGTGATCTGGTGTTTCAGGCTTTTTAGGTATCGACACAATTGTCCCTACCTTGTCTTCGAGTCTCAGTTCTTCCCATGCAGGATCCTGGCCTCAGAATAGCGTCTTGGCTGGATTGAGTATTCCAGTTTTCTTTGATGATCTGCTGTCCTGATATTTAGCTCCTAGGCCCAGTCCTCAGCCCTTTCTGTTCTCTGGCTGCAGAAGATGAAAGAAGGCTTCTTTTCACATGTCACCTCAGATCATTCTTAGGTTTTCATTTCCTCCCCAATTTGTTGCTGTCCTAGCAACAGCTGATTCCATAGACCTTATAATTATTACTTCCTGTCAACCTCTTAAAATCCTGAGATTATTTCACCTGCCAGTAAATTTCCTTCAGCCGGCATCCTTTCCCATTTCACCACTGGTGAAAGTTTTGGCAGTTGCATTACTACTCATGTGAAGGGCTATCTGCACTTCTTCACCTACCAGCTGATCCGGCTGCAAAATCTCATCTTTGAGTCTGCTTTCTGGATGTCTCCTATTGCAACCAGCATTGACAGAATTCTCTAGGAAACAGACTCAGAGGTAGAGCTCTGCATTCACCGCCTATTTTTTTTGTTTAATATTTTGGGGAACAACACCTTGGAGGGAAGCAGGATTGGGCAGGAGGAGCTGAATTGCACTGTGGTTGCAACAAAGTCTTCAGCCAATCCTGTGGGACCATTCAGGAGCTAGACTAGAGCTTCAGGATAGTCTCAGATTGATGCAAGGGGTCTGGACCTTTGTACCCTCCCGGTGACCACTCAGTGGATGCAGCTGCCTTGAGAGGGACTCAGCTGTGAGCCCTCAGCAGTCATTCTTCCTGCAGCTTGGAGAACGAGCGCTTCCGTGCTGAAAAGCTATCTGGAGGGCGCACCGCAGCATCCACTGCTGATGCTGGATATTGATTTTCAGACTTTGTTCTTTTCCACTGCATGTACTTAATGCTATTAATTAGTTATTGTGCAGTTTAACTCTTTCCAACATATGCTATTTAGTTTTTCTGTCTACTGGTTCTGTTTGTTACAGAGAGTGATATTTTAGAACGTGCGCTCTTGGTTGTAGACTTGTCTTTTTTTCCTTTTAGATCTATCAGTGTTTGCTTTATAGTTTCAGGCAGTGTTATGCAAATGTAGGATTGTTGTGTCTTATTGCATTGTACCTTTTATTTTTATGAAATATTTCTCCTTATTTTTAATATGCCTTTTGTCTTAAAATCTACTTTGTCTAATATATAGTTACCCTAGCTTTCTTTTGGCCAGTGTTCCCATAGTATCTCTTTTTCATTCTTTTAAAATATCTTCCTGTGTTCAACTATGTGAGGCATATCTTACAAGCATTTAGAATTTTAAAAAATCTGGTCTGATCATTTTTGTCTTATAATTGTTGGAGCTTATGTACTTCATTTACATTTAATGCCATTACTTGATAGATTTGAATTTAAGCCTGTCATCTTATTATTTGTTTTCTGTTGTTCCAGTTGTTCTTTGTTCCTATTTTGCCTCCCTTTTTGCCGTCCTTTTTTAACCATTCCATTTTTGTCCTTGTTATTCTACCCCCTGCTCCATTACCTTGCTAGTTACGTATTCTTTTCACTGTTCTAATAGTGTACACCATAGAGATTGCAGTGCATCTTTGATCTGTTTGAGCCAACGTTAAATTAGGGCTTTTACTTGTTTCTTTCGTGGACAGTCCAGTTGTCTCTTTTTATAAATTTCATTTTTTCTGATGAAATTCTCCTTATTTTCACCTAATTTATAGAACACACTAGTCATTATTATTTAAAAGTTTGTTTCTGATGGTTCTCAAATCTGGTTCCCTTTGTGGACTGTTTCTGTTGTCTGTGCCCCACCGCACCCATTTTTTAGGTTATATGATTTCTTGGCCAGCATCGTGATTTTTTATTGCCTATCAGATGCATATGAAAACTTGTAGAAACTCTGAGTGATGTCACCATCTCCAAAGAGGATTCAGTTTTTTTCCTGGTGGACATACATACCACCTTTCACCTTGATCAAAGTGGGGCCGGTCTACCTTAAGGGTCTTGACTCAGTGCCTACAGTGTTTGCCCAGACCTCTGCTCCTTCATGCCTTCTGTACTCCACTTCTGTCTCCCCAGCACCATGGGTTTGCCAGAATCTCTGCTTTGCTTTTCATCCTGTTAACTGCTTTCACTTTGCTTGCTTGGATTTTTTTGTGATAATAGGTTTACTGGGTGCCTTCCCTCGATTTTGTACTTGTTCTTATTGAGTTACTGAGATCCATAGAATTTTTGATAGTGATGGTTGTGGTATGTGATGCACAGAGTATGATCTGTGTGTAATTTTATTAATTTGTAGACTTTAGTGGAAGATAGTTGTATTTGTGTGCATTGTGGTAAGGAGGGAATGACAGAAGTGTAACTTAATGAGTCCCACCAGAAATTATTCCATAGGGCATATCTAAATTTATGATTTAGGGTAACCACAAAAATATTTTAGTCCTATTTTAATATGAATTTAACAGATCCGTTTTTTTGTTTTATCTCATGGACTCATTTTATTAATTCAATTTGAGAAACCAGCAGTTTGTGGTGGACATGGGCAAACTCAAAGTTCAGTACAGAGAGTTTCAGATAACCAGGGCCAATACATTATTTCTGAGGTCCCAGATTTTCACTGGGCCAAAATGTAACATACATTACTTCAGATCCAAGGTTGGCAAACTATGGCCTGTGGGCCAAATGTGGCACTATCTATTTTTGTAAATAGAGTTTTATTGGAGCACAGCCCCTCCTCTTCCTGTATATATTCTCTATGGCTGCTTTGCCATTAGAGTTGAGTGATTGCAACAGAGATTGTATGGCCTGTGAAGCTTAAGATGTTTACCATCTGGCCTTATATAGAACAAATTGGTTGATCTCTGTTTCAGATGATCAAACTTAAAGATTCAATTCTTTCTATAGAATCTAAGGAATTGGCTATAGCTTAAAAGTGCATTTTCTCTCCTCTCTTTGTCCTCACTTGATTTAAAACAATTTTTCTTTTTTTTTTTTTTTGAGAGAGGGAGGGAGTGCGAATGGGGGAAGGAAAAGGGGAGGGAGGGAGGGAGGGAGGGAGGGAGGGAGAGAGAGAGAGAGAGAAAGAGAAAGAATATCTCAAGCTGGCTCCACACTCAGTGCAGAATCTGACACAGGCTTGGTCCCACGACACACGAGATCATGACCTGAACTGAAACCAAGAGTCAGATATTCAACTTGTTGAGCCACCCAGGTGCTCCGCCCCCGCCCCCCCAACCCCTACTTGATTTTTAAGATTGCTTTTCTGCTCCCATTTCTTCTCGCTCTGGAACCTCACTCTGTTGATGGTCTGTCTATTGAGAGAATACAGGTGACATTGAAAGACTTTAGGGGTTTCTGCACCAGAAATGTGTAAGTGTCAAGGGGGCAGTAAGGGGTGGGAGGTGTGTCTTCCCACACAGTGACCATTAACAAGAAACACTTGAAGGTCACATTTAAGCTTTATTTCAAAGTATGGCATATACTGCAACTGTTTTGAGATACAGACTCTGGTTCAAAGCCGTCAGAATTGGGGAGCCCTTTGTTCAGCAAAGGCTTTTTATAAACTGCGGCAGTCACAGAGAACACTGTAGTTTGGATTTAGCACGAAGCTAAAATTTCATGTCTGAGGACGGTTTATTACAATCATTCATCTTCGGGCATCCAGTCTGCTGACTCTTTTTGGCTCTACCTAAAAAGTCAGAGGTACTTTAGCCTCGCCTGTTTCCAAACCAGAAATAACTCAGACGTGGCCTCAACAGCACTAGAGTTCCACATTAGTTACACTGGCCGAGGATTTAAATGCTCGCAGGCATCAATCATCCTATTAGAGTTTTAGTGCTGCTGTAGGTGTTGTCAGGAATATGAAAAAAATGTGACCCAGTCTTTGTTCTCAGGGATGACCAGAGAGGGCTGGTCTGGCACTCTCCTCTCTTTAGCAGCCCCCTGTCAATCATTGAGTAACTCGGCCCAGCCCTCAGTGTGGAAACTCATTACTCTGGAAGGTGTTATTTTTGGGTTGGAGGCAGATGACTGTAGCACCTCTGTGGTGCTGCGTGCATAGCCTCACAGGCAGGTGGTGTTCAGCTTCCATCTTCTTCCTTTCATTTCCACCACACAGTTTTACCAGAAGTCACTGCAGCGGCAGAGCTGGTGCTGTGCCCTCTGATCTCCCCCTTACCCAGGATGACTCTAGAGTCAGGGATGAGAAGGCTCAACAAAAAAATAGAAACAAAAATTTGTTGGGAAAAACCCGTCCCTGCCGCTTCCTTTGTTTTAAGTTTATTTGTTTCCTTAGCATGAGAGCGAGCGGGAGAGGGGCAGAGAAAGAGAGAGAGAGAATCCCAAGCAAGCTTCGTGCTGTCAGTGCAGAGCCTGATGCCGGGGCTCGATCCCATGAGGTCATGACCTAAGCCGAAATCAAGAGTCCCAGGCTTAACCTACTGAGCCACCCAGCGCCCCCTCCCCCCTTTTAAAGCTAGAATGGGCATGTTGGAATTACAAGTGCTTTTAGAATAAAATACTTAATATGAAACGTTCATGAACTCTCACATGGCATATAACCGTTTCTCCCTCTTGCCAGTAATTTCTGAAGTCTGTTAATCTTTATGATTAGAATTATTATAAAACTGGAGGGGGTTGAAATAGATGATGTATCACATCCCTTTAGATTCTGCAGTGCTGAGATTTGGGACTGAGTGATTATTGCAGGTCACGTTCACTTGGGGCAACACCTCGCGAGCCTGGTGCTTGAAACCATCTTCTTGGAGCATCAGTTACACTTGCAGATTTTGGGGGTGGGGGCGGGGGAAGTGTTTTATATAATCAAGAGGAGAATGAAAACTTTTTCTCATCTTTTAAAAAAAGAAAGTAGACTGAAGAGATTTCTCATTTACACGGACTTCTCGTCACACTCGCAAGTTCCAGGAGCAAGAACTCACGGAAGAGTTTTAGAAGCAGTGTTTTAGATAAACACTTAAGAGCTCTGTTTCTTTAAGCACCCAAGAGAAGCAAGAATTTCTGTCAGGGGACATAGCTAATTCTCCCCAAGAAGGGAAAATGATCCTGTTGTTGACTCGGTCAGTTTTATTGGATTTTGAGGGCAGAACTCTTGTTTTTAGAGTAGAAATTGAGAGGAGTAAAGAAGTAACATTATGTATATGAAAACACTTCCTGATTAGTAAAATACTATGACAGGGGTAGTATAGTGGCAGAAATAATAGAAGAATCAACCCCACTCCCATGCCTAAAGGAGGGGCTGCTAATAACTAGAGCTCAGAAAAAGAGGTGTTAGTTTATACTGGGTTACAAAGTGACAGAGGTTGAATTCAAAGGGCTTACTTTGGTTTTCTTCCCTCCTTTCCTTCCTTCCTGTTTTCTTTATAAATTGTTTTTCATAGATCCTTTTCAAGAGAGTAGTATTCTTTGTATTTTGATGATACAATACAGAACTCTACAGATGAGAGCATTTCCTAACATCTATTTTTTGCTGTGCTATCACATAATTTGGCACGTCTTTGAACTGGCAGATACTAAGGTGCTTAATTTTTTTAAGTTCAGAAGCTAAGACCTGCATATTTATGTTTTTAAAAATAAACTCATATTTCATTTGCAGATATTGCCTGAAATAACTGCTCTAAATATTGTAATTTGAAGAGTAAATCAGTTTATATATGACCTTGAAACTAACGGAGGACTTCAGATGGGTTTTAAAAAAGGAGGAGGAGACATTTCAGAAGAGACTTCTGTATGTGCCTAAGAGATGTTTGTGTTCCTCCTCAGTTTTCCCAGTTTTGAAAACGCTAATAGCCCGTAAGAATGACGGTTTTGCCAACAGCAAGAATCCATTGGGATTGCCCAGAGCCCCCGTTGCTGGCTCCAGCTTCCCCTCCTCCTCCTCCCCCGACTGAGTCATCAGTCAGCATCCTTGAATGAAAACACTGTTGCTTATTTCTGTTTGGATCCAGTGTAGACTCACAGGTTGGGCATGGGCTGCCTCTTTCATGTTCTTTGCCTGAGTCCAAGACAGCTTTCTTAGTGGGGCCAACAGGTGGCAGTTTCGGCAGCCTGACCGTGCATCGCATCGTTTTCAGCAGTAGTGATGCTCCTGGACACAAAGACCTAAACTGAAAATAGCCTGAACCTGCTACATGTTGAATTCAAATACTGTTCCACTCAAGACCGGTCCAGTTAGAATCAGAGGATGGGAATGTGGGTGGCCCAAGCAGCCAAATGAAAAAGCCGTAAACCTCTATTGGTGATCCTGATGGCCAGCCAGGGTTGACTGATTTAGAGTATGCATTCAAGATTAATTTTATTCACAATCATATATTAGAAAATAACTTATTTAGGTTTGAATAACTGTTTGCTATGGGAGAAATATATTAATGCATAGTTAAGAAATGAAGGAAAAGTATTCACTCAGCCTACCCTGCACACTTTGTTTTGGGCTCTATCTGCATATCTTTAGGTACATTATTGAATTTGAGTTAATCCTTTTCCCTGCTATATGGAGTCTATTTCTTATTAGGTTTGCTAAGCTGGAGAAAGAGTAAAAACAAGTACAAAGATAAGTGACATGGTGGCTTACTATTGTATAGCATCTTTTTCTTAAAGAGACCTTTTTTTTTTTTTTTTTTTTTTAATGTTAGGAATGAGTTTCTGGGAAGAGGAAAGTGCCTTATAAAATCCATATGATTTTATAATGAGTTTAGGGGAAAGAAAGAGGGTGGGGAGAGAGTAAAATTTTGAGGTATTAGTAAGTAAGTGCCATGTATTATTATCTTATTTTACAACTATAGGATTTTTAGTTTGCTTTAGCAAAAACCGAAAAATTAAATCATGTATATTTTTAAAGACATCCACTTTTTGGCATTGTTGACTTCTAATAATATGATCTGCTGCCTTTTGCTGTTTGAGTTAAAAAAATCTAACTTTAATCTCAATTAAGACATGGTGGCTTACTATTGTATAGCATCTTTTTCTTAAAGAGACCTTTTTTTTTTTTTTTTTTTTTAATGTTAGGAATGAGTTTCTGGGAAGAGGAAAGTGCCATATAAAATCCATATGATTTTATAATGAGTTTAGGGGAAAGAAAGAGGGTGGGGAGAGAGTAAAATTTTGAGGTATTAGTAAGTAAGTGCCATGTATTATTATCTTATTTTACAACTATAGGATTTTTAGTTTGCTTTAGCAAAAACCGAAAAATTAAATCATGTATATTTTTAAAGACATCCACTTTTTGGCATTGTTGACTTCTAATAATATGAACTGCTGCCTTTTGCTGTTTGAGTTAAAAAAATCTAACTTTAATCTCAATTAAGTCTCAGAAGTAAAGGCAGAATCAAAATATTAGGTGGTAGTTTAATTAAGTAAGTAAGTCCATTAGGAAGTGAGTTACAGTAAAGCCATAACACTGATTTCAGTAAGTCAGTGGGTATGGGAAGTAATTAGTTGGTTCATTTAGTTTTTGAATTGGTGGTCCATTGGTTAAGGATTCTGTTTCATGTGATACAAACCTTCACATCTGAGACTTTTAACATATCAATGTATATTGAGGAGGTAGATAAAATTGAACCAGCAGGTGTCAGTAAGCGCCATAATAAAAACATAGTCCTGCTTATCTCAACCTTTGTTACTTTAGGGATGCTTCAATGTAAATCAGCTTCCAAATGATATTTCATTGGACGTCTTCTGTGCACTTTAATGTAGAATCCTTCTTTCAGCTGTTTTGGGGAATACGTCTAAAGCATAGCAACAGCTCTAAAAAGATTTAGTGCAATGAAAAAGATGTTTGCCAAGTGCTATGAACTTTTCCTCATTTTAGTGTCTTGAAAAACATTTCACACAAATTATCCCAAATCAAAAAAAGTTTGTATTTAACTGTTTATGTATTTCTCTGGTTATCTGCATTCTACTTAACTTCAATATTTCATTTTCAATTTCAATATTTCAATTTCATACTGACCAGTTAACCATATGTATTTTACAGAAATAGGAGTAGGAATTCATAAACAAACTGTTCTCATAATGGCCTTAATTTTTCAGTGAAAATATGGTATTTTTATTCTTTCAGCATACAATTAGCTATTTATTTTAGACCTATTCTAATTCATTGAATAGTCGGGGGAAGTAATGTCTGTTTTTTTCACAAAATTGAAAGATTTAATACTTATTTCTTGGTCTACTTTAATTTTTATTAGAAATCCTCTGTCATATTTCCTTGCTCTTCACTTGATAACTTGACAAAAATACGAGTCCAGTAGGCAAATATGCTATCCAGTATTTTGTGATAATCTTATTAGAATAGTAAACAATAAAAGAATGAGTAAGGAGAAGGTCACTGAAACCACAAGGAAGGTACATGAGTTGCAAGATGATCTGAGGTACTTTCATTTTTCTATTTCTTAGCCTACCAAATAGACCTATTTTGCATGTACACTTAACTTACTAAAATCTAGTAGTATCCAGCAATCGTATTCCTAGATATTTACCCAGGTGAAATGGAAACTAATGTGAAACTAATGTGAACCTGTATGCAAATGTTGATAGTGGCTGTGTTTGTAATTGTCCAGAACTGGAAACAATGCAGGTGATGTATCTCAATTGGCAAGTGGATAAATAAACTGTGGTACATCCATGCAGTGGAGTACTACTCAGCAGTAAGAATGAACAGGCTGCATGGAGCAACCTAGACGGGTCTCAGACATGTTGTGCTCAGTGAAAGAAGCCATACTCAAAAGTCAGTATTGGCTCCCATTTATACGCTGTCCTAGAAAACGAAAAACTATAGCGATAGAGTACAGATCAATTTTTGACAGGAAATGTGGTCGGATTTGACTGTAAAGGGACACAGTAGTTAGTTCTAATTAAAAGACATGCAAAGTTTTGTGATAAGGGTATGCATCTGTTTCTTTGTTGACACTGAATATGGGATAATTTAATGTGCTTAAAATTTTTTTTTGAATGTTTATTCATTTTTGAGAGAGAGAGAGAAACAGAGTGTGAGTGGGGGAGGGGCAGAGAGCGAGGGAGACACAGAAATCAAAGCAGGCTCCAGGTTCTGAGCTATCAGCATACAGCCCAATGTGGGGCTCAAACTTAACCCCTAATGTTCTTTTTTATGTTGTATCTTTAAACTTAGTTTTTAAACTTTTAATTGTGATAGATTTCAGATTTACAGAAAAATTATAAAAACGAACAAAGAATTTCCGTATAATCTTCATCTTGGGGCGCCTGGGTGGTTCAGTCGGTTGAGCATCCGACTTCGGCTCAGGTCATGATCCCACAGTCTGTGAGTTCGAGCCCCGTGTCGGGCTCTGTGCTGACAGCTCAGAGGCTGGAGCCTGCTTCGGATTCTGTGTCTCCCTCTCTCTCTGCCCCTCCCCCGCTCATGCTCTGTCTCTCTCTCTCTCTCTGTAGAAAATAAATAAACATAAAAAAAATCTTCATCTTGATTTCTGCAGTGTTAAGATTTTATCGCGTTGAGGGGCATCTGGGTGGCTTATGTGGTTAAGCGTCTGACCTCGGCTCAGTTTGTGGTCTCATGGTTTGTGAGTTCAAGCTCTGCATCAGGCTCTGTGCTGACAACTCAGAGCCTGGAGCCTGCTTCGGATTCTGTGTCTCCCTCTCTTTCTTTGTCCCTCTCCACTCACGCTCTGTCTCTCTTTCTCAAAATGTAAATAAACGTTAAAAAAATTAAAGATTTTATCACATTTATCTTACTGTGTATATGTACAACAGTATAAATGTATATAAAAATGAAACATTTGAGATTAGTTGATGCCCTTCTTACCCCAAAGTACCTCATTGTGCATTTTCTAAAAAGAAAGACATTTGCTGACATATCCACTGT
The DNA here is from genome assembly GCF_018350195.1 of Panthera tigris. NCBI lineage: Eukaryota > Metazoa > Chordata > Mammalia > Carnivora > Felidae > Panthera > Panthera tigris. Next base: position 37,242,714 of record NC_056678.1, read on the forward strand.
ACAATTATAAAAGTCAGGACATTGATATTGCTTTAGTATTGTTACTAACATACAGACCTTCAGATTGTCCCTATAGTCTCCTTTATAGAAATTGAAAATCCTGGATTGTACCTTGCTTGCACTCCTTGTGTCTCTTTGGCCTCTGAGTCTCGAACAGTTCTTCAGTACTTCTTTGCCTTTTAAGACATTGACAGTTTTGGGGAGTAGAGGCCAGTTACTTTATAGGTGTACCTAATTTAGGTTTACTTGGTATTTCCTTGTGTTTAAGTTTAAAGTTTGCATTTCTGGCAGAAATAACACAAATTACGTTTCTTCTAAGTGTATTATATTTAGAGGCACGTGATCTTTTTATATTCCATTACTGGATTTAGCTTTGATCATTTAACTAAGGTTCTCTACTATAAAATTATCCTGTCCTTTTGTAATTATTATTATTATTATTATTTGTAATTGTGTGTTTGTGTGGGGGGTTAGATACTTTCAGACACTGAAAATAACTTGTTCCTCTAGCATAGTATCTATTGATGACTCTTGCCTGGATCAGTTGTTTCCCTGATGACTGGTAAAGCATGATTTTTTAATTCTATCATTCTTTATGAGGTAACATTGTCTTGCAAGGAATAGCTTTCCCCTTTTCACTCTTTATTTATATCTTTATAGGCTCACAAGTTCTTATTTTATTTAGTGCATTATCATCTATTATTCTCAAATTGTTCCACGTGTAGCCAGTAGGAATCATCAAGCTAGTTTCTATGTCCTTTTGACATATCCACATTGTTCGTTACATATTACTGTATTTTGTGGCACAACATGATGTTTAGACTTGGCTTGTTCTTTCCTAGCCTCGGTACTGGAATCAACCATTTCTCCAAAAAGCTGACTCCTCCAAGTGAAGAGTGGCATTTAGAAGCCAAGACTGAGTGCTTGGTTACTTTAATGTTTTTCATTATAAATGTTGTGATTGTAATGCTCATTGTTCTCTTCAAAGATCTGACAGTATCCTAGTAGCTCTTAAAAACTTACTGATGATAACACAGAAATGTATGATGTTAGGTACTTCTACTTAATTTTCTTTGTGCTGTCTCATGTAAATGTCACTTGCTTGATTATAGGAAAAAAGTATACACTTAGCATGTTTAATTTGCTTATAATTATCTCAGGGATTTATATATTATATGTGTATTAAAATGGGAACTAGGAAAGGTATTTTTATTTAGGAAATGGTGCTGTAATTATATTTTAGCAGATTAAGATATATATATATAATCTCACTATATCTGAGTGCCACTGAAGGCTATTTTATTTATTATTTTTAATATGTAAGTATATTATATTTTGCTTAATAATTTTATTACGAGTTATATGAATTATGAAGTTTAGCCCACTGACATACAATTTTTTGAAACTAAGTAGTTTTGTCATTGAGTTAGCTTTTACATCTCAAATTCAGGTGCCTAATTTTGTAGTTTTATTTCCTGCAAAATACGTAACTATACACAAGAATTGGGAAGACTTTAATGTGCACTGAGTTTGTGGCTATCTGTAAAAATGTTTGTGGTATTTGGAAGATTTGGGGGACCTGTATGTAATATGCTTAAGAGAAGAACTGTTTTCAAACACATTGAAAAGCCTTAGCTAATAAACAACTAACTGTATGAGAATTACAAGACAATGTATTGAACTCCCCTTCCCCAAAGATTATACTTGGCAAAATTTAGCTGTTACAGACTTTATAGTCTGTCTCCTAATAATTCACAATTAGTTTTTCCTGTATTGTCCTTATCCTGCGTCTTGCCCATCCTAACACCCACCCTATTTTGATTTGTCCTCTGTTGTCTAGTTTGGATGGTGCTATCACTATGTCCTCCCGTCCCCCACAAAGATGACTTTTGGTGTCATCTTTCACTTCCTTTTCTATTATCAACTACAATTGATCAGTCATAAGTCCTAAAAGTCTAAACATAAGCAGCTTTAAAATATATACTGTGTTCCTCATTTACATTCATTTTTCATTCATTCAGCAGATGTTTATTAAGTGCCCATATTTTTGCCAGGTACTTGCTGGGGAATGTAGCAGGAAATAAAATAAGTTCCTGCCTGTGTGTTTACTTGCGTTATGGCAGAGGAGATAGATAATAAACAAGTAAAAAAAAATGAACAAGATAGTTACAGATTATTGTAATTGCTCAGTAGAAACAAGAGTGATGATGTGAAAGATAATGGAGAGGAGGGTACTACTCTGGAGAGGGCTGTTAGGGTAGGCCTGATTTTGGGCCAGCAGATCAAGGATTCTAGGCCTAGAGAACAGCAAGTACAAGGCTCTGATGCTGGGAAGGAGGCCTTAGCAGGTTTAAAGAAGAGAAGGGGGTTCAGCATTGCTGGAAGGTAGACAGTGAGAGGTTGGGATGAGCAAGTATAGAAGAGGTAGTCAGGAGATTATTTACAGGGTTTTGCAGTATTTGGCAAGGAGTTGGGATTTTAGTCTTACATGCAGCGGGTATGTTTTGTTGATTTATGTTTTCAAAATATCACTGTTGAACAGAATGATGGAAAAGAGGACCAATTAGTAGGCTATCATAGTAGTCCCTGTTGGAGACCTAACGATACCTTGTAGGGTCTTATTTGTGGTGATAGGGTACCATGGACAAATCTGAGATGTATTTTGGAAATAGAACAAATGGCACCTACTGATGTGTTGGATATGAGGAACAGGGAGGTGAGGGGAAAAAAAAAGAATAAAGAATGAATTTTAGGTTTTTGATTAGACCTCCTCTTCTGAAAGTATGATCTATAGACTTCTGGGGATGGCGGGGGCAAAAGGTTGGGTGGGGTCCTAGAGGCTGTCTCATGTGGTCTGCAAGATCGGGCAGTTTTTGTAATACTAAGTCATTATCTTTAAAACCCCTGATGTCTTAGCTTGAATCAGTGCACAGACTAGACTGTACTAGTCTTTGTATTCTTTACATGGAAAGAATGTTCTGTAATTATAATAAGAAATGTGACTTTCATTTTTAAATGTTACTGATGAGTGTTATTATTAGAGTGTTATTTTTTATTATTTCTTAACCACAGAATACATGCCTTTTAATATGTGTGATGAAACAGGAAGTATACTTAAAGTACTACTGCAGTAAATCAAAGTTGTATCAAGGAAAAGCATTTGTGCAGTTATTTGAAGAGCAAGCTGAGTAGCTGCTATTTTCATGGAACACCAGTTTTGCTTGAAAGAATGACTGAAAGACAAACTTTGGTTATTCAGGCATGGGTGTTTTGTAGACATTTTCTTGAAAATTAAGTGCCATTCCATCCCCAAAGGCAAGGGAATTAAAAGCAAAAGTGAATTACTGGGACCTTATGAAGATAAAAAGCTTCTGCACAGCAAAGGAAACAACCAACAAAACTAAAAGGCAACCAACGGAATGGGAAAAGATATTTGCAAATGACACATCGGACAAAGGGCTAGTATCCAAAATCTATAAAGAGCTCATCAAACTCCACACCCGAAAAACAAATAACCCAGTGAAGAAATGGGCAGAAAACATGAATAGACACTTCTCTAAAGAAGACATCCGGATGGCCAACAGGCACATGAAAAGATGTTCAACGTCGCTCCTTATCAGGGAAATACAAATCAAAACCACACTCAGATACCACCTCACGCCAGTCAGAGTGGCCAAAATGAAGAAATCAGGAGACTATAGATGCTGGAGAGGATGTGGAGAAACAGGAACCCTCTTGCACTGTTGGTGGGAATGCAAATTGGTGCAGCCGCTCTGGAAAGCAGTGTGGAGGTTCCTCAGAAAATTAAAAATAGACCTACCCTATGACCCAGCAATAGCACTGCTAGGAATTTATCCAAGGGATACAGGAGTACTGATGCATAGGGGCACCTGTACCCCAATGTTTATAGCGGCACTCTCAACAATAGCCAAATTATGGAAAGAGCCTAAATGTCCATCAACTGATGAATGGATAAAGAAATTGTGGTTTATATACACAATGGAATACTACGTGGCAATGAGAAAAAATGAAATATGGCCTTTTGTAGCAACATGGATGGAACTGGAGAGTGTGATGCTAAGTGAAATAAGCCATACAGAGAAAGACAGATACCATATGGTTTCACTCTTATGTGGATCCTGAGAAACATAACAGAAACCCATGGGGGAGGGGAAGGAAAAAAAAAAAAAAAAAAAAAAAGAGGTTAGAGTGGGAGAGAGCCAAAGCATTAGAGACTGTTAAAAACTGAGAACAAACTGAGGGTTGATGGGGGGTGGGAGGGAGGGCAGGGTGGGAGGGAGGGCAGGGTGGGTGATGGGTATTGAGGAGGGCACCTTTTGGGATGAGCACTGGGTGTTGTATGGAAACCAATTTGACAGTAAATTTCATATATTAAAAAAAATAAATAAATAAAAAATTAAAAAAAAAAAAAAAAAAAAGAAAATTAAGTGCCATTCATTTAAAGGAAAACAACTGACATTATTTGTTACTAATGATAAGTATCAAACTTTCAAACTGAAAATTGGAATTTTGGGGAAGTTATGTTCATCACTATGACCTTGACATCTTCCTGGTATTTAAAGGAGATTAGTTGTGTCATTAATGAATGGATTTTTTTTTTTGATTCGTATAATGAAAATGGTCAACATTTCGATGATCTGAGTAACCCAGTAAAGTAAAATTTTCCAGATGACCAATGCATGGTATTACAAAATCAACCATGAGTAAAAGGTCTTTTCAAAGAGCAAGAGAGACCACTGGATTTTAACAGAGTATAGAAGTATATTGATTTGAGAGTCCACATTGCAGTTAACCTGTAAGAATTTGCCACCTGTTGGGGTGCCTGGGTGGCTCAGCTGGTTAAGCGTCCCACTTTTGATTTTAGCTCAGGTCATGATCTCATGGTTTGTGGGTTTGAGCCCTGCATCTGGCTCTGCACTAACAGTGGGGAGCCTGCTTGGGCTCCCCATACACACTCACTCTCTTTCAAAATAAAAATAATAAAATACTTAAAAAAAAGAATTTGCCACCTGTCAAGTTTGGTGTATTATCAAAGGAGAATATCCACAGTGATATCCACATTGGATATTAAAATGTTCCTCTATTTTCCAACTATACATTTGTGGAAGACCAGATTTTTAAAAATATGCTTCTGCCAAAACAACATATTTGAACAGATTGAAACTGCTGCTCTGCAGACATTAATAAACTTGCAAAATGTAAGACAGTGCCTCTCTTCTAATTATTTACTCATGTATTATTAAATTTTTTTTTTAATGTTTACTTTTGAGAGAGAGAAAGTGGGAGATGCAGAATCTAAAGTAGGCTCCGGGCTCTGAACTATCAGCACAGAGCCTGATGCGGGGCTGGAACCCACAAACTATGAGATCATAACCTGAACTGATGTTGGACGCTTAACTGACTGAGCGACCTAGGTACCCCTCTTCTAGTTTTTTAAAATGTATCTATTTTTCATGAAAATATGTTATATAGAAACCTGTAACAGTGTTATTGCTGTTGTTTGTAAATGGATTAGTATGTGTTTTAAGCATTTTTCAGTTTTAACTTTGATAATGGGAAATATTGATAGTCATGACCAACGTGAACCAAAGGTCTTTGGGATCCTCATATATAGAGGTCTAGAGACCCAGAAGCTTGAGAATTTGGGGGCTGGACCAACTGAGTAGATTGTGAAGCATATCTTGGGAGATGGGAGATGGAATCCTCTATTTAACGTGGGAGATTGGATATTGGTGTTTGTAGCTCAGAGCTCAGAACATACACCTATGGTAGAGATACAGATTTCAGAGTAATCATATAGAGATGGTATTCAAAGTCATGGTACTGGGTAGGATGACTTCAGCAGAGACAGTAGATTTTTAAAAAAGAATTATAATAATAATTATTATTATTTTTGAGAGATCCAACAGGGGAGAGGGGCAGAGGGAGAGAGAGAGTCTTATTAATCAGGCTCTGTGCCCATTGTGGAGCCCGACACAGGACTCTGTCCCGCAACCCTGGGATCATGACCTGAGCCAAAATCAAGAGTAGGGACTCTCAACTGACTGAGCCAGGTGCCCCTCCCCCTCCAAAAGAAGATTTAAATATTAGAGCACTTCAACATAAATGTTAGACAGGAACTTAGAAAGAATAGCTGTAGTGTAGGAGAAAAGTCAGAAGAATATGGGATCACAGAACATTTTACGAAAGTGAGATGGTCAATTTTGTTGAAAGCTGGGCAAGGTCAAGAAAGAGGATGTGGCAAGCAGCCTTATCATTTCTTGACTGTTGCAGTAGCTTCTTAACTGGTGTTGCTTACGGTTGGGAACCCCTCTACTCAGTCACATGGCAAGAAAGACTGTCTTTCAAAAATAGTGAAATTCTTTCTCTTAGCCGCTTGAAACTCAACATTAGCTCTCTGATACCAACTGGATAGAGTAAATACCCTAACAGTTTTTTCATGAACTGACACCTGTGTTGTTAATGTAACCTGCTACTAACTCTCCACCACCTATCTCCTACTACCTGTCAACTTTAATTTGAAGCTACTTTGTAAGATGTTGTGTTCTGCTTTTGGGTGTTTCGATATCTTTTTTTTCCTTTTCCCAGAATTCCTCTCTTCCTTGGTCATCTAAACCTTGTTAACTTTTCCTCTTCATTATTTAAAACCCAATTTAGATAGCACCTTCTTTGGGCAGCTTTTTTTGATTGAAGATTGGTGGCCAAATTTGTTGAATTTGGTAATGATTATTCTCATCATTGACTTTAGATTTATTAAACTGTAACAGTAATTATTTGATGTTTTTATGACAGACATACATGCATTCATTAATTAAATATTCAGCACCTGTTTTGTGCCGAGCATTGACTTGAGCACTGGGGATACAACTGTGGCTGACACATATATAGGTCCCTGCAACATGGAATTTATAATCTAGAAGGTTGAATATATATTTAACATATTTTAATTTAATTTAATTTAATTTAATTTATTTTTTAATATATGAAATTTATTGTCAAATTGGTTTCCATACAACACCTAGTGCTCATCCCAAAAGATGCCCTCTTCAATACCCATCACCTCCCATCAACCCTCAGTTTGTTCTCAGTTTTTAAGAGTCTTTTATGCTTTGGCTCTCTCCCACTCTAACCTCTTTTTTTTTTTTTTTCCCCTTCCCCTCCTCCCCCATGGGTTTCTGTTAAGTTCCTCAGGATCTATGGTATCTGTCTTTCTCTGTATGGCTTATTTCACTTAGCATCACACTCTCCAGTTCCATCCACGTTGCTACAAAGGGCCATATTTCATTCTTTCTCATGGCCACGTAGTACTCCATTGTGTATATAAACCACAATTTCTTTATCCATTCATCAGTTGATGGACATTTAGGCTCTTTCCACAATTTGGCTATTGTTGAGAGTGCCGCTATAAACATTGGGGTATAAGTGCCCCTATGCATCAGTACTTCTGTATCCCTTGGGTAAATTCCTAGCAGTGCTACTGCTGGGTCATAGGGTAGGTCTATTTTTAATTTTTTGAGGAACCTCCACACTGTTTTCCAGAGTGGCTGCACCAGTTTGCATTCCCACCAACAGTGCAAGAAGGTTCCCGTTTCTCCACATCCTCTCCAGCATCTATAGTCTCCTGATTTGTTCATTTTGGCCACTCTGACTGGCGTGAGGTGATATCTGAGTGTGGTTTTGATTCGTATTTCCCTGATGAGGAGCGATGTTGAGCATCTTTTCATGTGCCTGTTGGCCATCCGGATGTCTTCTTTAGAGAAGTGTCTATTCATGTTTTCTTCCCATTTCTTCACTGGATTATTTGTTTTTCGGGTGTGGAGTTTGGTGAGCTCTTTATAGATTTTGGATACTAGCCCTTTGTCTGATATGTCATTTGCAAATATCTTTTCCCATTCTGTTGGTTGCCTTTTAGTTTTGTTGATTGTTTCCTTTGCTGTGCAGAAGCTTTTTATCTTCATGAGGTCCAGTAATTCACTTTTGCTTTTAATTCCCTTGCCTTTGGGGATGTGTCAAGTAAGAAATTGCTGCAGCTGATGTCAGAGAGGTCTTTTCCTACTTTCTTTAGGGTTTTGATGGTTTCCTGTCTCACATTCAGGTCCTTTATCCATTTTGAATTTATTTTTGTGAATGGTGTAAGAAAGTGGTCTAGTTTCAATCTTCTGCATGTTGCTGTCCAGTTCTCCCAGCACCATTTGTTAAAGACTGTCTTTTTTTCCATTGGATGTTCTTTCCTGCTTTGTCAAAGATTAGTTGGCCATACTTTTGTGGGTCTAGTTCTGGGGTTTCTATTCTATTCCATTGGTCTATGTGTCTGTTTTTGTGCCAGTACCATGCTGTCTTGATGATGACAGCTTTGTAGTAGAGGCTAAAGTCTGGGATTGTGATGCCTCCTGCTTTGGTCTTCTTGAAAATTACTTTGGCTATTCGGGGCCTTTTGTGGTTCCATATGAATTTTAGGATTGCTTGTTCTACCTTCGAGAAGAATGCTCATGCAATTTTGATTGGGATTACATTAAATGTGTAGATAGCTTTGGGTAGTATTGATATTTTGACAATATTCATTCTTCCAACCCATGAGCATGGAATGTTTTTCCATTTCTTTATATCTTCTTCAATTTCCTTCATAAGCTTTCTATAGTTTTCAGCATACAGATCTTTTACATCTTTGGTTAGATTTATCCCTAGGTATTTTATGGTTCTTTATCTTATTTTATGGTTCTTATGGGATCAGTTTCTTTATTTGTCTTTCTGTTGCTTCATTATTAGTGTATAAGGATGCAACTGATTTCTGTACATTGATTTTGTATCCTGCAACTTTGCTGAATTCATGTATCAGTTCTAGCAGACTTTTGGTGGAGTCTATCGGATTTTCCATGTATAATATCATGTCATCTGGAAAAAGCGAAAGCTTGACTTCATCTTTGCCAGTTTTGATGCCTTTGATTTCCTTTTGTTGTCTGATTGCTGATGCTAGCACTTCCAACACTATGGTAAACAACAACGGTGAGAGTGGATATCCCTTTAACATATTTTATATATTAGAATATATTTTTATTTTATTTATGAAGAGATTAGTGGAAATAGATAAAATATAAATATTTTTGGCCTTTGAAAATATGATAATGGTGTGAAACCAATCTATAAATATTCTTTTTTTTTTTAAATTTTTTTCTTTTAACGTTTATTTATTTTTGAGACAGAGAGACAGAGCATGAACGGGGGAGGGTCAGAGAGAGGGAGACACAGAATCTGAAACAGGCTCCAGGCTCTGAGCTGTGAGCACAGAGCCCGACATGGGGCTCGAACTCACGGACCGCGAGATCATGACCTGAGCCGAAGTTGGTCGCTTAACCAACTGAGCCACCCATGCGCCCCAAATATTCTTATTCTGTAATAGCATTAAGAATCTAGTGACACATGGAACTACGTTAGATTTTATGCAGAGAAAATTTTGTTGCTCTTTATTCATTGTACTTATTAAGCTTACATGAAATATGAGAATTTCATACAGATGTTAATTTTCCAAGCAGAGGCTTTTTGACCTCTGTCAAGGGATATTGTAGAAGTGATTTTCCTGTTATGCAGATTGTTAGGTTAAATCACTTATATGATTTCTTTGAGTTTTATGTTGGTTTTTTTTTTTTAAATTTCGTTTTCCTTTAGCTTCTTTTCTTCATAATTTTATTTATTTAGACATTGTCACTCATTAGTAGGTATGAGGAAACCCATTTTATTATAATCTAGTACAAACTTCTCAAGTGTGTTCTTAGCATTAGTCAAGCTGTGTGGGATATTAGAAAATGTTACACAAGGAAAGCATTTTTTGACTAAGTTAAACAGAATGAAGTTTTAAATGAATTTAAGTTTTTTATTAACTACAGGCCTGTTTGGATCCTTTCATATGTCAGTATTTATTATGACTCTCTACGAGTGATTTATATAATGAGTAGTATTTCACAGAGGTCTTTGACCTGGAAACCCTTTTTGTCATGGAGTGTTTTGTGAAACTATCTGTGGGATACTATGTGAAATGCTGATTTTAATGATTTGGATTTCACAGTAAAAGATATTCTAATTCATTACTAGGGTTCTCTTTCTTCTTCAGTCTCCTCCCTTCCTTGGATCCAACACTAAATAAAAACCAATCCAAAAATAGATAAATATGATTATATACCATGACTGAGATTCATCCCAGAAGTTAATACTGGCTTAACATTCAGAAATGAGTCACCATATTTCAACATTTTAATGAACAATATGTGTGTGTGTGTGTGTGTGTGTGTATATATATATATATATATATATATATATATAATGTTTTTTTAAGTTTATTTATTTATTTTGAGAGAGAGAGAGAGAGCATGAGTGGGGGAGAGTCAGAAAGAGGGGGGGGGAGAGAGAATCCCAAGTAGGCTCTTCACTGTCAGCACAGAGCTTGATGTGGGGCTTGAATTCACAAAATCATGAGATCATGACCTGAGCCGAAACCAAGAGTCAGACGCTTAACTGCCTGAGCCACCCAGGCATCCCTATGTAAAATCTTCTGGCAAAGTAAGAATAGAAGGACACTGTCTCAACCTGATAAATTAAGACATCTAAGAAAAATATACATCTCACATTAATGGCGAAATGTTTTTGCAAGGGAACATATTTTTCTAAATATGTCACTTTGGCCTATTGATTGTTTTAAGCTGGTTATTTTTAAGATACTGCAAATACATGAGAAGCTCCAAAAACCAAGTAGAAGTTACACCTTTGTATAGGTATTTGTCTATATATATATATATATATATAAATCTCCATTTGTAAGGGTGTCTCTCTTGCTGTACCAGGAAGAAGGGTTGACCCAGTTCCTGGAAACTTACTAATAGAGAAGGTAATGAGTTAATTCTGCATAACAATCTTACCTTGTCTACTGTGCTTTTCCTGGTTACCTCTCATAACTGACTCCCAACATCTTTTGTCTTTGCCTAAAGACAGTATTTAAGTTGATGGGTTCGACCACTTCAGGGAGTTGCTTGGTTTTCCTGAGTTGCTCCTATGTATATAGAAGGTATACATGTCACTAATTTTTTCTCCTGTTATTCTGTCTCATTTCAATTTGATTCTTAGAAAAGCTAGAAGAACCTTGAATGGTTAAGGCAAGTTTTTCCTTCTCAACACTTTCTCATGATAGGAACAGGAAAAGGATGTCTACTCTTTACTTAGGTTCATCGTACTAGAGGTTTTAGCCATTGCAATAAGACAAGAATAACCAAAAATCTACTTGAACTAATAAGTGAGTTCAGTAAGTTGGCAGTGTGTGTGTGTGTGTGTGTGTGTGTGTGTATTATGCTTTCATTTAATAAATGGCAAGGATGACAGAGTTGTAGTGTAAAGGGGCATGGGGTGAAGGATAATCATTTCAGTATATGATTTGGAATCAATTGGATATCCATATGGAAAAAAAACTAAATATTGTCTTTACATTATGTGATACAAAAATTTAATTACAGGTCGATTATGTATCTAAACGTGAAAGATAAAACAATAAAGCTTACATTAGAAGCTAATGTATGAAAACCTGGAGTAGAGAAATAATTCTTAAATAGTATACAAAGGTATTAATTATAAAGGAAAAGATGACACTGAAAAGGTTTTAGAAAAGACAAATTATAGAATGGAAGGAAACATTTGCAATACAAATGACCCATGTCATTTTTTACATTGTTTTTTAAAGAGTATAATGAAGTGAGTATGTGTTTTAGTTTCTCTGTTAATCTCACTTAAATGGATCCTAGTTTTTTAACATATAAGTTATATTTTCATATAAAATAACACAAGGAACCTAGAAATAGTTGACAGTGTGTAGAATCAGTGTTGTTGGATGGGCCAACAGCCATGTCTCATTTGTAGTTCAATACTTGAGCCTTGTGCAGTAGGTGACATAGAATTAGTCTTATGTTTATGGAGTTAATGGATGAATGTTTAATAATTATAAGCAAAGTATGCGTAAAAGAGTAAACAACCTCATGAGGACTAGCCTTTTAAGTTTAAACCTAAAATTACAGTAAGAATTGTAGTTGGACATACAGAACAAAAACACTAACATTTTAGAATATGAAGATGAGGTACATTTTAGAATGTATAACATTTACCACATTTATGGAAGCTTATTATGGTAATTATCTTTGCATATTGGCAAGGGTAAGGGGAAGTCTGTTTGGTCTACATGCTATAATGGAGAAGAGAACATTTCATCTCACAATATAGAATTTTCTAAGCACATAATACTACTTTGGAGAAATGGACTTAGTTGGGACAGTAAATCTGCCACTTGTGTTAGCTAAACAGAGCTTGAATTTGGCAAATGGCAGGTAGAAGACTATGGGGTATGTTCTTGGATACTTTCTGAAATGTTAGGTAAGTCTAATATTTGAATGCAAGCATCAGGAATATGATAAGCAAAATGAGTTGGTAATGATTGCATTATTTAAATTTCAACTTTATATTTTTGCAGAGTTCTAAAGTTCTTATTGCTTCAGACAATGGATGAGCAATCACAAGGAATGCAAGGGCCACCTGTTCCCCAGTTCCAGCCACAGGTAATTTGTTCTAATGAAGGCTGTGTGTGTGTGTGTGTGTGTGTGTGTGTGTGTGTGTACAGAATTACAGTTCCTTTAGGAAATAAAACAGCCCCAAAAATGCTAATTATGCATTTACAAGTTTAGTCAGAATTGTTTATATTTTAAATAGTGTTTTAGAATACTTAGTTCTAATGCACCAACATGTAAAAAGACAAACAAATAAACAAACAAAAAACCCAACTATAGATTTTAACTTTAATTGAAGGACCGGTAGGCTTTGTGAGTTAATATTATTAAGCTTAGAGAGAAAAGAACACAAGTGAGGCTGTGCCCAGCTAGTGGGGGTGCCCGTATATGTGGTGCCTGTCTTTGCTTTGGTGGCTGATCCTGCATTATCCACAGCTGCCTTCCATTATTGCTCCTTTTCTCATGTTCTCTGATAAGTGGTGCGTTTCTCCTTTTAGGTGGTTGCTTATGTTTTTGTAACATAAAATGAAGTGAAAGAATGTTTCATACAAAGCTTGCCATTAAGCCCAATATGTGATGATATGCTTGAAAGAATACACCCCTCTTTGTAGGGCCCAAATCTCACTTTTGCTGTCATTCATAAAAGCTACATTTCTCAGTTTTGTGTTTGAGGCATTCTAGATTCTAGAGTCTAGTCTCAAATTTACTCTGCTAATCTTATCTCAGTTTTGCTTAGATAGTGATTCTGAAATTGTTGGAAGAGTCGATGGATATTCTTTCAAATTTCTGTAGTCATATAGGTTGGTGGGACTTGGGTTAAACAGTTACTTGATGACAATCCTTCCTCAGAGCCTTTCTTATTCCGCTGTGCACTTTAAATTTCCCAGAGGAGGACATGGGTGTAAGTGTTTTTCACACTTATTTAACTATGGGACTTTTTTATTATATATTTTTAAGTGCATCTATTGACTTCTCCCAGAATCGGTGTCTGTGAAACCAGTTTCTGTGAAACACAGTTCAGAAAATTTTGCCAGCACTGCCTTTTCTGCCTCTGTGATTTTGTTCCCTTTGCACCCTCATTTTTCTCGCCAATTTTTCAAATCATGCCTGTTTTTTAAGTACCATCTAAAATGCCATTTCTATCATGAAGCTTTTTCTGATTGTAATATCTTCTCTTGAAAACCTGATGATACCTTCTTTGTATGTCTTCTGGTATTTCTGACACTGTTGTATTGTTTTATGTGGACATTTTCTTATCTCTCTGGGGCTACACTCGAAGAGAACTATGCCTTACTCACTTTGGATATGCTGTGGTATTGTACTTCTTCATATGGAGCAGGGCCTCAATAAGAAGATGTCTTTGAAGCCAATCAGGGGCTCCTTCAGATGAAGATGTTTAAATCAGCCCTTTACCTAACAGAAGTTTACATTGCTTTTCTTTGTTATACTTACCTGAATTCTCGGTATTCAAAAAAGAGACCCTTTACCTTAGAGTCAGGCCGCTATTTTTATTTCTTTATTTTTAAGTTTTTATGTAAATTCCAACTAGTTAATATACAGTGTCCAGTATTTTAATTTCAAGATGGTTGTTTTTTAAAATCCGTCTGTATTTTCTGTTATGGTGGTAAATTATCAAGTTTGTAATTAGCACCTTCTAACTATCAGGCATACACACGTTAGCGCCGATTTTACACACATAGGCCAACACTATTATTTCATAGTCTTGTTGTTTCTAGTGGAGATGATAAAAGGAGCCCTCTAAAAATTAGGCAGTTCTTGTTACGATTCTGAAATCCACAGTTTGGAACAGCTCTAAGTTTCAAAGGGGGGAGAAAAAAAGCACTTTCATTTTTGCCTCCCACTGACTCACCGACCGGGAAAGGTCGGAGTGGCAGTAGGAGGCAAAAATGAAAGTAATTATTTTCCTCTGAGACACGAAGCTGCCACACAGCATAAATTTCAAGATTATATATGTGGTTCTGCATCTCTTTTCACACTGTTCCTTTCGCTTATGCCTCCTGCTGCTGCTCCTGTGAGGGTGGACCTCTCTCCCTGTTGGAAACAGGCAAGTGTCATCCCGGGTTCTAGCTGCCTGTGGCAAGTGGGGGAAGGGAGAAGGATTCCTCCCCTCCCCCCCTTCAGACCGATGGTGTGAGATCATGAAAGAAAGATTACCTGACAAGAGCTTATAGGTGTTATTGCTTATTAAATCTTTGAAAAATGTTCCCACTCTTGGTATCATTATTTTAAAGCGCTGGGAAAGGACAGTGTCTGCTAGGGGTTGACAACCTTCTTTTGTTGTGTTCCACACCATTGGACTGAATAAGGGGGGTGATATGGCAACATATGGTTAGCCAAGTGACTTCTTTCACTTTTGTAATGCTAATATCAGTCTGGACATAAACAGAAATCTGGGGAAGTCAGCTTTCTAAGTGTCAAATACCAATTATGCCCTGTTATAATGATGAGTGATGTATATTCCTGGCATATCTTTCCTTTCCTTGTTCTGAGATGAATACTCTAACCCCACAATATGAATATATGGTCTCATTTTTAGTATAGGAGTTTTTGTTGTTGTTGTTGAAGTTTTAGATTATGAGATTTATGTATCTTTTAAAATGTGCTTTTGCACTACTATGATTCTCTTGAACTTAGAGAAAAATTTTTTCTGTCAGCTTTCATTTTTTCCCTTCCCTTCATTTCCTTCCTTCTTTCTTTCTTTGATTCCTTCCACTAAAGCCTAGAAGATACTGCAAGGATATTTTAACTAGATTCTAATTTATATATTCTCATTGCTTTAGAACTGTTGTTTGTGGAACGATGGATTTAGCTTAATTAAAAGAAATACAGACTGTGTATAAGATGGTGACAGATAAATGATAAAATGTTTATTTTCTACTATGAGACTAATTTTAAACAATGGAAGTTTACAACTAACATTTTGTGAGTATTTTGATTTATCGTCATTATTTGAAGAGGGCTATGGTACATTCACATTCTTATCATAAATTTAAATACAAAACAATTATAATCAGTGTAATACTAACGATTTCTGGTAGTGATTAGAAGGAGAATTAATTTTTTTAATTAATTAATTTATTTTGAGATATAGAGACAGTGCACTTGCACATGCACGCTAGTGGAGGAGGGGCAGAGAGGGAGAGAATCGCAAGCAGGCTCCCCACTGTCAGCATGCCCCCCAACATGGGGCTCAAACTCATGAACTGTGAGATCATGACCTGAGCCGAAACCAAAAGTTGGATGCTTAACTGACTGAGCCACTCAGGCACCCCAGAAGGAAGATTAATTTTAATTGTAATAATCTTCAGGGCTTAGTTTATAATTATTATTTGTAAATTTGTAGATATCTAGTGTTAACGCTTTCGCTACTTGTGAAAGAGAGAAAGTATCCCACATCTGCAGGTAGAAAAATAGACTGTCCTTATTTAGCTTGGAAGGTATGAGAATCTTGCCTTGCTGTTTTCCAATCCAAGCAGAAAGGTAGACTGACCATTCCTTTAAGCTTCATTGCAGCCAAATCCAGAGTCCACTTGTGCTTTCGCATCTCCGTGAAAGGAGTGTGAAGAGGTGAGGTTTGCCTTGTAGCATGTCAGGCTAGTGACCCAGGTGTGTTGTGGGCCAGAGCGAAGCGGCCCCCAGTGAACTCTATTGCGTGGATAGGATTTTTGGACATGATAACTGTATTACCTTCCCTACTCTCTCTCTCTCTCTCTTTTTATAATTTTTTTAAGTTCATTTATTTTGAGAGAGAGAGCATGAATAGAGTAGGGGTGGAGAGAGAGGGAGAGAGAATTCCAAGCAGTCTCTGCACAGAGCCTGCACAGAGCCCCACGTGGGTCCTGAACTCATAAACTGTGAGATCACAACCTAAGCTGAGCTCAAGAGTCGGATGCTTAACTGACTGAGTCACCCAGGCGCCCCTCTTCTCTTCTCTTTAACTTATTTTTACAGAATTACTTTCTTTATGAAATAAGGGTTATCATTTAGCTTGCTTCTTTTGATAAATCGATTTTGCCAAGGTACTTGTCATACAGCATTGAGCAGAGCTTTTATTTTGGGGAGTCTTTATACAAGTTTAGATGTAATGGTCTTCTTTTAACAAGTTTAGTTCATTGAATAACTTTATTAATAAAGGTACAGGAGAATGAGCAGCTGCTGTTTTGAGGAAAGAAGACTCTTGCTATACATAGTTTAAGTTCATGAGCATGAACCTCAAGTAACTCTTAATTCTGTATCAGCAGCCATATTCTTTTAATGCCTTTTCTTCCCAGTCTCCTCAGTGACTACTTCCTAGTTTTTCTTCCTCAGCCCCCAACACTTTTCCCTCCATCCTCAGTCTCAGCTAATGCTCTTGCTTCCTACTTCACTTTAAAAAAAAAAAAAAAAATGGAAACAGTCAGAAGAGAACGCTCACAGACCCCTACCATGGATATCCTCCTCCCGGAATTTGTACTCCTGTGATCTGCCTTTTCCTTTTCAGATGCAGAAGCCACACTGTTCTCAAAGGCCAGTGCTCCCATGAGCACCAGATCCCATCTCCATCCCCTGCTTATTTCAGCTTCCTCTACTGAGTCCTTTCTATTACATACTAAGGCGCTGTTATTCTTTCCATCAAACAACAAACCAAACCAAACAAACTCAAAAAACAGCATTTGAAGTCCTCCCTCTCTCCAGCTGTTGACCTATTTCTCTGCTGCCTTTTATTGCAAAATTCCTAGAAAGATTTATTTGTAGTTTTGTCTCTCCTTTCACTCTCTGAAGTGTACTCCAATTAAGCTTTCTCCCTGACCATGCCACCTACACTGCCCTTGCCAGGATCGCACTTCCCATGTTGCTCGGTCCAGCTGTGGGTTCTTCGGCCTCATCTTCCTCACTTACCAGCTGCATTTGATAGAGTTGGCCATACTTTCTTCTTTGAAGCCTGTTCATTGCTTAGCTTCCAAGAACTTTGTTTTTCTCATGCCTTAGTGGTCTCTCCTTTGCTGATTTCTCCTCCCCTCCTGAACGTCTTAACAAATCAGGACTCTAACTATGATCTGTATGCTGTTGACTCTCAGATTTACATCTCAACCCAGACCTCTGTCCTGAATTCCAAACTCTTGTATCCACTTGCATACTTGACATCAAATTTGCATGTCTGAATTCATGTCTGAATCTGAACTCCAAATATTCCTCCTAAAACTGTTCTCTACAGTCTTCTCTGTCACAATTAGTGGCAAGTCCATCCTTTCAGTTGCTAGGCTAAAGCTTTTAGGGACATTCCTGACTCCCTCCAATGCCTTGTCTTCTATCTAATCCCATAAGCTCTAGCTTTAAATATATTTAGAATCGGAATACTTCTTACCCTATGTCACCACTCTGGTCAAAGTTAATTTTTCACAGACCTTATTGTGAATGGCTTCCCAGTTGGTGTCTGCTTCTGCCCTTGCCTCCTTTCACTGTACTCTCAACACAGAAGCCATTACAAAAGTATACAGAATTTAAATATAAAATATAACATTGTAGTCAAATCATGTCCGTTTAAAACCTTCTAGTAGTTTCTCATCAGCTCGTTCATTCATCTTCTTCAAGTACATATTTGAATATCACCTTCTTTGATCATTCAATGAAAATTGAAATTTCACGCCAACCCAGTATGCCTTCACTGCCATATTTTTTCTCCGTAGAATTTATAACCTTACTGCTCTTTATTTTGTTCGTTCCCGTTGTTTTCTTAGAGTATAAGCTTTATCCCTAGTCTCCAGAATGGTACCCAGAGTGCATAGTCGACATTAAGTAAATGTTTGTTGAAAGAATATAAACTTGGTGTCAAATCAATCAGTTCTCTTTTTAAGCACCACCTTTTTGAATATGAATATTAAAATATACAAATATCTACAGAATTTCTCTTTCATTGTACAAGTAACCGCCTACACCCCTCATTTCTTACTGAACGCTTTTTTTTTCACCTCCTTATTTTAACTGGAGCGTTATCTCTTTCCCCCATGGACACTGCTTCCCCTGTCACCCTCTCACGTGGAGGCTACTTGTTCTCTAATAACCATACCATAATGATTAGGAGGTAGCAACAGCAGCCTTCTCCATCCACAGTACCTCTTTCTGATCACTACTCCTTTTTCTTGGGGGTAGGAAAGGGTGAAGCCTGCTGTACTGAGGCTTCTGCTCCCCATCTAAAGGATTGTCACCTTTCTGATAGCTCTTATCTTTTGCTCAGGAGAGCAGGTGATGAGGACATTACCTCTCACATGATTGAAAACCTGACCACCAGCTTGCTGTCTTACCACCTTCATCCCACTTTTGTCCGGGGTGCTGGTATGGCTGCTACTGTTGGTATCTACCGATTAGTGAGTTCTTAAAATGCACCTACTGTGTGCTAAGTCTTTTGAATACACTGCTTCATTTATTTCTGACAGATAACATACAAAACGTTGTTTTTCACACACTACAAGTAAGGGACCGAGGCTCAGACTAATGAACTAATTTGCCCGTGGTAACATAGCTAATAAGTGGTGGAGTCAGGATTTGACCCGGGGTTGTCTGACTCCAAGCCAATGATTCTTTAGCTTTCATGGAGAAAGCTCCTCGTGCATTTCCTGGCCAGTTGGATCCTAATCACCATGACTCTTGATATTTTTCTAGGTACCTCAAGTACCTAGTCTTCAAGATGAACTTTGTTATATTCTGCCCAAGGTTGCACTTTTGGTTGTGATTATTACCACCATCCATCTAGTTGCCCAAATTACAAACAAGGGAATCTCATACATTATGTCTAGGCAATTACCATGTTCTCTTGGTTTTATTTCCTAAAAAGCTATCTGATCTGCTAACTCTCTGCATCCTGACTGTACTACTCTAGTTTACCTTTTTCCTGGATTATTTCCAAAACTTTGTAACTGAGCTCTTTACCTTTCATTTTATCATTTCTAGTTCATTCTGTACATTGCAGCATGAGTTATCCTTTTAAAGTGTACATTTCCTTATATCACACTCCTTAAAAGGCTGGTTTTTTATTGCTGTTAGATGAATTTTTGCATTTCCTTATATGACTTAGAAGGTCTTACATCACATGGTCTCTTACTTCTCTCACTGAATTTTGTGTCTTTACTTATTTTGGACTCAGATTCAGTCATATCTTGCTTATACTATGCTATCTTTCATCTCTAAATCTAAGATAAGATAGTAAGGCAATGGTATTCAAGGATATTTAGTCACTAATGGAACATGATGAGCATAAAGGCTCATTATAATGTTGTATAAACTACATTTCATGATAGAGATAATGCAGATAGTGTTATAGTAGAGGAAGTGTATAATTTGGAAGACAACAAAAAGATAACTCTCAGAAAAATAATGATGATTGTGTAATTCCTTACACTAATATGCTTCCAACAAATAAGATCATACTTTGAAAAGACATATGCACCCCTGTGTTTATTGCAGCATTGTTTACAGTAGCCAAGATATGAAAACAACCCAAGTGTTCACTGATAGGTGAATGGATAAAGAAGATAAGGTATCATCTTGCCATTTAAAACAACGTGGATGGGTATTATAGGGTATTACGCTAAATGAAATAAGTTAGAGGAAGACAAATACCATATGGTTTCACTTATATGTGGAATCTAAAAAACAAAACAAATGGACAAATAAAAAAAGAGACTCTTAAATATGAAGAACAAACTGGTGGTTGCAGAGGGGAGGTGGATGGGGCGGGGGGACAAAATAGGTGAAGGAGATTAAGTACTAACTTCTAGGTATAAAATAAGTAAGTCACAGAGGTGAAAAGTACAGAATATGGAAAATAGCCAATAATATTGTAATAACGTATGGTGACAGATGGTGACTATACTTACTGTGATGAGCATTGAGTAATATATAGAATTGTTGAATCAATGGCTTATAAACCTGAAACTAATATAACATTGTATATCAGTTAATACTTCAGTTAAAAGAAAGAATATATTATCTCAGCATCCCAGTGTTCACATTTGTGGGTCATATTTTATGTTAGTGATAGTAGGATAATTTCTACTCAATAATGTTTGTTGGATAAATGAATTAATCTCTAAATGAAAGTTAATTTAATTTATACCTCTTCAGCTAAATATTTTTTTAATGTTTATTTATTTTGAGAGAGCGAGAGAGAGAGAGAAAACACGAGCAGGCAAGGGACAGAGAAAGAGGGAGAGAGAATCCTAGGCAAGCATTCTCTGTGCTGCCAGTTCAGAGCCCAACGCGGGGCTCCATGTCAAGAACTGTGAGATCATGACCTGAGCTGAAATCAAGAGTCAGACGCTTAACCACCTTAACAGCACCCCCGAGCTAAATATTAATCGAGCTATATTATGTTAATATTATATCATATAGATTTTAGTTACTTTAGAGTTCTTTTAGGAAAAACCTACATTGTAATAGAGAATAATAAGAAAGCTGTCAAATGAGAAGTGTCATTTCAAAATATTTAAAGTTTCGTTGGGTTTTGAATTTCGATTGTTCATATATACATACTTAGAGGTAAGTGTTCCTCAAATTTTAAAGGAAATACCTTGGGAAAGTTAGATGATTTAAAAAAAAATGCGAATACAGTAAAGATTCTTTCATCTGCTATCTTGGAAATTTCTGTTTGAACAGTCTGTTCAGAGTGATGTGGGCAAAGATGAAGCCAACATTAATTAAAATAGTTTCCCAATGTATTTGGAACTGCATTCAGTGCCTGAAATATAGATTAATAATTATAGTGATGAGAACCATTCCATTTTTGAGGGTGTATTTGATATTTGGAAATACTGCAAAATTGCTTGGAGCCAAGTATTTATATTTACTTGGTGAAAAAAGTAAATAGTCTTGGTATTCTTCTTTTGACCAAAATGAGATATCTTCTAAAATGAGACCAATAATTTTCATATGATTCACAAACTGATTACTATTCTAAAGGAGGAATTTCAAACCTAGTAAAGTATTGGAAGCCTTCCTGGAGTAAGTCTATATGTGATCATGGCACCTGTTTTGAAGGGCAACATTGAATGTATGGATTCTATTATGTTTGTTAGAATTTGGTCATATTACTTCCAGGGCAGAGGCAGAGTAGGAGGACCTTAAACCTACCTTGTCCCCTGGTACCGCTAGATAACACTCAGGTCAGTGTAAATACCCAGAAAACAACCCAAAGACTGGCAGAACAAACTCTACAACTAAATGTAGAGAAGAGGCCACATCCAATAGGTCAGGAAGGGCAGAGATGCAGTGGGTCTGGCCGGGAAAGGGAGGGAGCACAGGGGTGGAGGGGGTGAGAAACAGACTATCACACTGGGGAGCCTGCAAGGTGAAGATGAATCCCCATAGCATTTGGCATTGAAAGTTAGAGTGCCAAATTTTGTGAGCTCTTTCAACCAGCAGAACTTAAAGCCTAGAACTTTAAAAATCAGCCCGCTCAGCTCTGAGAGAGCCCAGCAGGCATAGGGAGCTGAGTCCCCACTCTTAGAGAGACTGAACCACAGATGGCCCTTGGAGATACAGCCTAGAAGCAGCAGTTTGAAAAATGCCTGGCTTATATGGGAGGGAGAGTTATTTACTAAACTCAGAGTTCCCTGAGGGACTTCTCCAGGAACAAAGGATCTGGCAGGCACCTTGTCCCTCCCCTGCCCTCCAGCATAAACACACAGCTACCTGCAGGAAGCACGCAGCACCAGCATTCACAACCTAACTTGCTTACACCTTCCCACCCCCTCAGCTAGACCTGCCTCAGTCAAGGTGCAGGGGATTCCCTCCCCTAGATGACCTGTGCAAACCTTGCCAACACTGGATCTCCCAACTGCGAGCTTTGTGGGGCCTCAGTCCCATTGCCGGCAGCGGTGGCTTGTGACCTCCTACAGGGAACACAGGCACTGTGTTAAAACTGCATCTCCCACCCACATATACTTTGTGGAAGGGCCCTGTGGCCCAGGTCTCTGATGGCTACTCCTCCCCTGTGGAGGAAGACCAGGGCCAGCACCACCTTTTTAAAAGTGCACTTCCCACCCACTACTTTCAACTACACAGCTGACGTTCCTAAAACACAGAAATGGACACAAAAGTTTAGGCAAAATCAAGTGACAGAGGAATATGTCCCAAATGAAAGAACAGGACAAAATCACAGCAAAAGACCTAAGTAAAATGGAGATAAGTAATGTGCCTGATAGAGAATTTAAGATAATGATCATAAAGCTACTCACTGACTTGAGAAAAGAGTGGAAAACATCAGTGAGATCTTTAACACAGATATAAAAAAGAACCAGTCAGAGATGAAGAACACAATAATTGAAATGAAAAATATACTAGATGGAGTAAATAACAGGCTAGAAGAATCAGAAGAATGATTCAGCCACCTGGAGGACAGAGTAATGGAAAGTAATCAAGCTAGCAAGTGAGAGAATAATTATTACGCAAAATGAGAATAGACTTGGGGAACTCAGTGACTACTTCAAGCATGGTAACATTCATATTATAGGGATCCCAGAAAAAAGAAGAGAAAAGGGGGCAGAAAATGTATTTGAAGAAATAATAGCTGAAAACTTCCCAAATTAGGAGAAGGAAACAGAAATTCAGATCCAGGAGGCACAGAGATCCCCCAATGAAATCAACCCAAAGAGGTCCACTTGAAGACACATAGTAATTAAAATGGCAAAAAGCACTAATAAAGAAAGATTTTTAAAAGTAGAAAAAGAAAACAGTTACTTATAAGGAAAACTGCATAAGGCTATCATTGGATTTTTCAACTGAAACTTTTTAGGCCAGGAGGGAGTGGCATGACACATTGAAAGTGCTGAAAGGACAATAATCTGCAGCCTCTATTCAGCAAGGCTGTCATTTAGAATAGAAGGAGAGATACAGAGTTCCCAGGCAAACAAAAGTTAGAGGAGTTCATGACCACCAATCCAGCCCTACCAGAAATATTAAAGGGGAGTCTGAGTGGAAAGGAAAGACCTTAAGTAAGAGTAAGAAAAATAGGAAGCACAAAACCAGTAGAAATAAGTTTATCTGTAAAAGTTAGTCAAGGGACTCACAAAATAAAAGTAAAGTATGACCGCATATACCTAAAACATGGGGAGGAGAGACATAAAGAATGGGTTCAAACTTAAGTGACTGTCATCTTAAGATAGGCTTCTTATGCACAAGATGTTATATACATAACTGAATGGTAACCGCAGATCAAAAACCAGTAGTAGATATGGAAAAAATAGAGAAAGGAATCCAAGTATATCACTAAAGAAAGCCATCTTAACCGCACTAGAAGAGAGGAAGGGAAGAAAGGAACAGAGAAGATACACGCGCGTGCACACACACACACACACACACACACACACACACACACACAAAAAAACAAAGAACAAAATGACAACAAATATCTACCTGTCAATAATTACTTTGAATGTAAATGGACTAAGTGCTTTAATCAAAAGACACAGGGTGATGGAATGGATAAAAAACCAAACAAACAAAAAAACAACATAAGACCCATTTATATGCTCCTTACAAGAGATTCACTTCAGACTTAAAGACACATGCAAATTGAAAATGAGGGGATGGAGAAACATTTATCATGCACATTGATGTGAAAGGAAAGCTGGGGTAGAAATACATTAGATAAATTGACTTTAAAACAAAGACTATAACAAGAGATGAAGAAGGATAGTCATATAATCATTAAGAGGACAATCACAAAAAGATGTAACAATTGTAAACATTTATGCCCCCAACAAGAGAACACCCAAATAGATAAAATAGTTAATAACAAATATAAAGGAACTAATTGCTAGTAATACAATAATAGTAGGGGACTTTTACACACCACTTACATAAATGGACAGATCATCTAAATAGAAAATCAATAAGGAAAGAGTGGCTTTGACACACTGGACCAGATGTATTTAATAGATATATTCAGAACATTCTCCTAAAAGAGCTGAATACACATTCTTTTCAAATCTATTTGGAACATTCTTAAGAATAGATCACATATTAGGTCACAAAAGTCTCAACAATTTCAAAAAAGATTGAAGTTATACCATGTATCTTTTTTTAAAAAAAAATTTTAATGTTTATTTTTGAGAGAGAGAGAGAGAGAGAGCACGAGCAGGGGAAGGGTAAAGAGAGACGGAGACACAGAATCTGAAGCAGGCTTCAGGCTCTGAGCCGTCAGTACAGAACCCGATGTGGGGCTCGAGCTCATGAACCCATGAGATCATGACATGAGCTGAAGTTGAACACTTAACTGACTGAGCCACCCAGGCACCCCATACCATTCATCTTTTCTGACCACAGTTCAATGAAACTAGAAATCAATCAGAAGAAAAAATCTGGAAAGAGCAGAAATACATGAAGGTTAAATAACATGCTACTAACAACTGAATGGGTCAACCGAGAAATCCAGGAGGAAATAAAAAAATACGTGGACGGGGCGCCTGGGTGGCGCAGTCGGTTAAGCGTCGGACTTCAGCCAGGTCACGATCTCGCGGTCCGTGAGTTCGAGCCCCGCGTCAGGCTCTGGGCTGATGGCTCGGAGCCTGGAGCCTGTTTCCGATTCTGTGTCTCCCTCTCTCTCTGCCCCTCCCCCGTTCATGCTCTGTCTCTCTCTGTCCCAAAAATAAAATTAAAAACGTTGAAAAAAAAAATTAAAAAAAAAAAAAAATACGTGGAGACAAGTGAAAATGAAAACACAACAGTCCAAAAAGTTTGGGATGCAGCAAAAGTGGTTGTTAACAGAGGCAAGTTTATACCATTACAGGGTTACTTCAGAAGGCAAGAAAAATTTCAAATAAATAACCTTACACCTAAAGGATCTAGAAAAAGAAGAATAAGCAAAACCCAAATCCAGTAAAAGGAAGGAAGTAATAAAGATAAAGCAGTTATAAATGATATAGAAACTAAAACAAACAAACAAACAAACAAAAAACAGTAGAACAGATCAATGAAACCATCAGAGCTGGTTCTTGAAATGATCAACAAAATTGATAAACCTCAAGCCAGGCTCCTCAAAAAATAAAAAAACATCAAGAGAGGACTCAAACAAAATGAGAAATGGAAGGGAGAAATAACAACTGACAACACACAAATACAAAGGATTGTAAGAGAGTGTTATGAAAAATTCTATGCCAACAAACCGCACAATCTAGAAGAAATCGATAAATTCCTAGAACTTATAACCTACCAAAACAGGAAACAGGAAGAAATAGAAAATTTAAGCAGATCGATTGCTAGCAAAGAAATTGAATCAATAATTGAAAACTCCCAACAAACAAAGTCCAGGACCAAACAGCTTCACTGGTGAATTCTACCAAACATTTAAAGAAGAGTTAATACCTATTCTTCTCAAACTATTCCAAAAAAGTAGAAGGGAAAGGAAAACTTCCAAATTTATTCTATGAGGCCAGCATTATCCTGATTCTAAAACCACATAAGGACACAACAAAAAACAGAACTATAGGTCAATATTCTGATAAACATAAATGCATAATTCTTTAACAATATATTAGAAACCAAAATCCAACAATACATTAAAAAAATAATTCACCACCATCAAGTGGATTTATACCTAGGATGCAAGGGTGGTTCAGCATTTGCAAATCAATCAATGTGATACATCACATCAATAAGAGAAAGTTTAAAAACTAATGATTTCAATAGATGTAGACAAAGCATTTGACAAGGTACAACATCCATTCATGATAAAAAACCTCAACAAAGCAGATTTATAGGGAAACCAGATAGACCTTTAATAAAGGCCTTATATGAAAAACCCACAGTGAACATCATGCTCGTTGGTGAAAAAGAGAGCTTTTTCCCATAGGTTGGGAACAAGACAACACTCCCACCACTTTTATTCAACAGAGTCCTGGAAGTCATAGCTCAGCAGTCAAACAAGAGAAAAGAATGAAGGCCACCCAAATTGGTAAGAAGTAAAGCTTATCATATACAGACGGCATGATATTATATATAGTAAACTCTAAAGATTCCACCAAAAAACTCTTAGAACTGATAAATGAATTCAGTAAGCTCTCAGGGTACAAAACTATGTGCAGAAATCCATTGTGTTTCTGTACACTAATAATGAGGCAGCAGAAAAGAAATTAAGAAAACAATCCCATTTACAGTTGCACTAAAAATGATAAAATATGTATGGATAATCTTAACCAAAGAGGTGAATGACCTGTACTGTGAAAGTATTAAACATAGATGAAAGAAATTGAAGATGACACCAAGAAATGGAAAAGCATTCCATGTTCATGGATTGGAAGAACAAATATTTTTTTAAATATTTATACTACATCTACAGACTTAATGTAATCTCTATCAAAATACCAATAGCATTTTTCACAGAAGTTTTCACAAACAATCCTAAAATTTGTATGAACCACAAAAGACCTTGAATACCCAAAGAAATCTTGAAAAAGAAAAACAAAACTGGCAGCATTACTGTTCCAGACTTCCAATCATATTACAAGTATGTAGTAATCAAAACAGTATGGTCCGGGCACAAAAATAGACACATGGATCAATGGAAAAGAATAGAAAACCCAGAAATAACTCTCCAATTATACGGTCAGTTGATCTTCAACAATGGAGGCAAGAACATGCAATTGAAAATAGACAGTGTCTTCAACAAATGGTGCTGAGAAAACTGACAGCATCATACAGAAGAATGAAACTGTTCAATTTTCTTACACCATACATAAAAATAAACTCAAAATGGATTAAGGGCCTCAATGTGAGACCTGAAGCTATTAAAATCCTAGAAGAGGCCATAGGCAGTAAGTTGTGTAGCAACATTTTTCTAGATATGTCTCCTGAGACTAGGGAAACAAAAGCAAAAATAAACTATTGGGACTGTATCAAAATAAAAACCTGCAAGCAACAGAAACAACCAACAAAAAAATGATTTCACTCATATGTGGTTTTTAAGAAACAAAACAAATGAACAAAGGGGAAAAAAAGACACAAACCAAAAAGCAGACTCTTAACTATGGAGAACAGATAGTTATCAGAGAGGAGGGCAGGTGGGGGATGGGTAGAATAGGTGAAAGGGATTAGGAGTACACTGAACTTGATAAGCGAGTAATATATGAAATTGTTGAACCACTGTATTGTGCATCTGAAAGGAATATAACATTGTTAAGTACACTGGAATTAAAATTCAGTCATAGTATTTACATTTAGGATATCTTTATATTTTGTCTTCCTTTGTATCATTATTATGTGAATATTATGACTTTTTTATATGACTGGTTATGTTTCAAACAGCTTTGTCAGTAAGTATTCATAAAGCAAATATTATATTTAGAAATTTTGATAAGTACCTCTTTTATCAGCCACATTTATATAGAATAAATTTAATTATGCATCATTTTTTTTTTTTTCTTTCTTGACTGGATCTCATTAAGTATAGATCAAGGGGATGTAGATCAAGGGAGAACAAGGGGATGGAGGAGGAGTTTCTCAGAGAGTTATGATAGGGTGTCCAATGGAGGGTGTGGGGGATACCCGAAATCACTTCAACACGAACTTCCAGAATCAAAAATGGGAGAGACTGAACAGTGAATTCAATTGCCCAGAGTGAATGTATGAAGGGAGAAGTGAGGACCAAGAATGAACCCTGTGGAATACCAGCATTTATCTGTGGAGTTGCCAGAAGGAAATAGAACGACTGGCTCTTTAGTGTGGTGGTTGAGAGCGTGAGCTCTGAAGACAGTTACCTGAAATGAATTCTTGGATCTCCTACTTTCTAGCTATGTGATGGAGAGCAAGTTATTTAACATCTATAAACCTTACTCTTTTTATCAATAAATGAGAAGAATAATGTATTTTACTTCATAAAGTTGATTTGGAGCTTTCTTTCAGTATGGTGCTTAGCACGTGGCACTATGATGATGATGACGGTGACGACGATGACCATGACTATGACAGTGGCAATTTCTGCCAATAATTATTCGGCCCGCACATTCCTTTACTCATTGCTTGTTTGTATATCACATTATATCCTTAATTACATTTTTATTGCCTACCTTCTGCCCAAATTGCCTGTCCTTTCACCTTGTTTATCCCAGTAAATGGCATCAAGATCCATCTACACACTCATGCCAAAAATGTATGCTTTATTCTTGATTTCCTTCTGTCCCTCACTTCTCATATTCAGTTCACCAGCAATTCCTTTGTACGTCAAGATCATATCCTGATTCCATCTGCTGTCTGTATCTCACTATAACTCCCAGGTCCAGTCCATTGCCTATGTCCACTTTCCCTACTTCCTCTCTAGCTTTACTTCTTCCCTTCCTCTCTGGTTCCTTCTCCATGCAGCACTATGAGTTATTTCTGTAAAATGTATAGTGAATCAGAGCACAGTGCTTCCCACGGAAACCCCAAGCACCTCACCCCTGCTGTCAGAGCACTATGTGATTTTGTCAGTGCTTACCTCTTGAACCTCTTTCCTTACCGTTGTGCCCCTTGTTCTCTGTATTCCAGCTACACTGGCTTTTTCCCTTTTCACACCAAGATCATTCTTAAGACATTTTCTCCAGCTGTTTTTTCTGCTCTTTCCTTCTGGTCTTTTAATTTCAATGTAAATGTCACTTCATCAGTCAGATCATCCCTAAATTACCCAATCTAAGATAACCATACACTCATTTTCCATTTTATCACTGTATTGTATTTCTCTGCATAGTACTTAAGTACGCAGAATAAATATTAGATCCTATCATGTATTTGTTTACTTTTTATTGTTTTGTATTATGTATTTGTATTATTTTGTATTATGTATTTGTCTCCCCTGTTATCCCTATCTCAATTTCTGTCTGTTTCTCTCAGTGAGAGACTTTTCCTTGCCATATTTTATTTTACCAGGTATGGCTGGTGGTGCTCATGGGAGGAGTGGGGAGATGGGAGCCTCTTTGTCATTAATTAACTATTCTGCTCATGATAAGGTGGGGAAGATAGTATTTTTGGTTACATAATTTAGATACAGTAATTATTATTCTAGGTAGTATAACAAATGATGATTAAATGATATAAATACCAGGGTCTTTTAAATGTTTAACTAGATAATTAGTTATATTTGGTCACTCATTTTTCTTTTGTTATAGTGAATTTCCTCCTTTGATAAAAAGCCAGCTGTAATGATTAATGGTGTATTGTTCAAACTGGTACAACTCTCCAACACTTAGTATCTTTAGGAATAGGTTACCCTTGAAATAGTTCAAGAAATCTTCAGGCGATAATTTTTGAATCATTAGATTTTGCCAGCACGTGTGCTATTTTTGTGTGTGTTGTTTTTCTGTTTTTTGTTTTTGTTTTCAATGAGGTTTGTAGAAAGTTTGTAGAAAATAGTATTTGAAAGAATTATATTAAATATCATTAATAGGCTATTCCAGTTTGAGTAATTTGGTGATGAGTAACATCATCTTCAAGATCCTAGCATGAACTTTATTGCTAAATAAAATTGAAGGGGGTTTTGAAGTTTTGTTACTCTTAAATTTTAGAGAAATCCAGTAATATTCATATAAAATATAAAGTAATTTATTAATTTGAATAATTGGTAATATGAAAACCACCAGTAAGAGATAAATTTTCAATAATAATGAAAACCTTATTAATGGTGTTAAATGTAGTTAATACTGGCTTGTATATTAGCCCATTGATAACAATACCATTAGGAATTATCAGGATATAATTTGCTCTCTGAGGAGTTTACTGAGTTCATGCTGTGACTCTTCTAATTTCCCTAGAGAGAATTGTCATACTAATGTTATCCTGAATTATCGTATTGCTCATTAAATGTCCTTGCCTTCAGGGGCACCTGGATGGCTCAGTCAGTTAAGCATCTGACTTCAGATCACGTCATGATCTCACATTTTGTGAGTTCAAGCCCCGTTGTTGGACTCTGTGATGACAGCTTGGACCCTGGAGCCTGCCTCAGATTCTGTGTCT